>NC_079291.1:17560579-18185579 GCF_023638135.1 Falco biarmicus
AGTGACAGAAATCTTTGAAATACGACTGAAAAAAGATGATTGTGAGTTACCATGCTTATCATGTCTTCTGTCTCCCTTATCACGTTAACCCAGTTTGCAATACCTATACTGATGTCGATATTCATGGAGATGTTTCTAAACATCAAAAAAATACAGAATCAACTTGCCTTTCCTTAGGGATTTGTCTTCATTTGTGCAAATGGAGAAAAAAAATTGCCTGGCTGGTCTGCAGACATAAGCACTGTAAACCATGACATGAGCAGCAGGGAGCCACTGTATAGCACATTGTTCTTCACTCCTGCAAGGAAGGAAGGATGAACACTGCAGACCATGAAGCCACGCTGACCACAGGGAAGCAAAGTCAGACTATGATTGCTTTTCTAGCCATACACTTCATTATACATTATAGGAGATAGCACAAATTAGCCCACTGTCTATTAGAGGCTATTTCATGGGGCAACAACAAAAAAACTTATGCAGAAATTATACTTAAGCCTGTTTTATTTAGAGGACTTAGAGACCCTGGGCTAACATCCATCGGACCATGACCATATGGGCTTTCACCAGTGTGTTGTATCACATGTTTGCATACAAATGACAAATATTTTGCATGCTTGCATGTAGTAGGTAAACACTGAACTTAGGATCTAACTATAAATTATATATATACATATATATATATGCATATATAATTTTTCTTCATGTGTTCAGTTCATGCCACTGGTCATACATGATCTTTATTAAATATTTGCATCTCTCATTTGAATCTTAACATTTTCTTGAATTTGTTCATAAGACCTTTCAGCAGCACGATCTCCCATCTCCAGTGACCTGTTGCTAACATGCTCTGACTTTATTCTTCCATACATCGCAGTCACATCCCTGTCACTGTGAGCCATAGCACAGGACTAAAAAAAAATGGAAGCTGAACACGGTCCTCTTCTTTCATTCTGACAAGCAGGCGAACATCCACAAACACTTAACTGTCTTGGCAGCCTCCAGTAACAATAATCAGACCTACAGCCTGTTGAAATACAGAGGTGAATCTCTGTGAAGGGTAGGGTTACATGAAATACAAGACATTCTCCAATTCAAATGCTGATTTGCCGTCTCTCCACTGTAAAATGGAGTGTGTGATAAGCATCTGTTTCAAAGAAAAGTCTGTTTGCAACATGACCTCCACACATTGTGGCCTGTGTACTGGTAAACAAACTGGGCATGATGGAAATCTGTCATTTCAGGTTTGGCTATTGAAAACCAAGAATATGTGTGATTTAATTTTCAGCTGTTTACAGAGGATGAACAAAGCACAGAGCTCTTTCTTTTCTCCTGTTAATCCAACCCGCCTCATGGAAAACCTGAGCTGTGGCACTTTGTGACCCTTTTCCTTCACTTTTATGTAAGAGAAAGAGAAGGGAGACAAGAGGAAATTAAAAAAGCAAGGGTGATAAAGTGATGTCTCAAATGACCAAGACATTGACAAAAATTCAAAACCAGCAACTCACCTTGAAGTTCCCAAGTCTCCAGTTTCCCAGACCCTTCCAGGGACACAAACTTCATAGCTTGCTGTGGGGCACAACATTATTGGCCTCTTTTCCTTCAGGGAAAGCACATGCGGTTTAAAACAATGAGGGACAAATAAATATTTGCTCTAAGATTAATCTTGATATACAAGATCTCAGGGAAGGACCAGTTTAGGGCTGAGCGGCTGTCTTCCTTGCATGAACATTCAGCAATTTAAAATTTGATCACTTTAAGTCGCTCAGCCCCAATCAAACTGTAGGTCAGATTGAGTCCTTGTTTTCCCCAAAATGCTTTTGGCAACAAATGAGATCACTAAAAATATAAATTAGTGCAGAATATATTAGATACTTATATATGTGCAGTTAATAAATTATTTTGTTGTAAAGAGAAGAGTGTAAGTTAAGGCAAACAGAACAGGGCATGGCAGAAGTTTTCATTCAGTATCAAGTGTACTTAATACAACTATTTTATTACACATTTCTGAATGAAACACAGTCTTCCCGACTGCAGTTGACCTGTACCTGCACAAACAAAACCTGGCTTATAGAACAAGGGATAAAAAATAAATAGAAACCCTTATTTCCCTGAAATAAGCTGTGAACACTTGAATCTTAAGGAAACTTGGCAGCTTCCAATAATTGAAAGTTATTTATGGTACTTATACAATGATCAGATTCACACCTTTTGCTTTATGATACCTTTTTCATCATTGTTATTTAAGACCAGTTTGATTAAAAAGCAATCTTTGGTATAGTGTGAAGTAATTTCTTTTGCATGGGGCTTCTAATAATTCTAATTGTTATTGTAATAATCCTAATACCTATTAACTTGTCCTCCATTTCAAGTTCATATTCTTCAGCTCAGACAAAATCCTAGTAAATCTTTTGCACTGAGTCTTCTCAAGCGTTATGGCTGTTGGATTTAAACCACTGCACTGCATTGTACATCCTCAATTTAAGGGGTCTTGCACTTCTATAGAGGAAGCCAAGCAAGTCCAGTAGGAAAAGGAAGGTTGCTCTGCCTGAGCCTGTGAGTTATCTTCTGCCGCAGTGCAGTCACCTGGCTTCCTGGAAAGGAAGAACTGACCTTCAGGAATGGTGGGCCGAAACCAGAAGAGAGTAAATCTTCCCTGTTTTGCAGCACAAGGCAATGAAGTCCTTTATAACCATCTTAACCCCAGGGCTGGAGAGACTCATTTGAAAAGGGATACCAGAATTTCAGCTGAAAGAAGAACCGAGCAGTTGAGTGGTCACGAAGATGTGAAAGAAAAGGCAAGACACTTGTTCTGCCCCATCTGAGCTCTGGATACCACGAGGATGCCCTATTTTAAGTTTTGTATTTCTTGCCATCAGTCAATTTACTCAGTACTGCTTGAAGTAATACGATCCAGTGAAATAACATAGCCCCACCACTGCCTTTCACACTGATCCTGTGCTCTGCTTAGAGCTTAGATTTCAGAGTTTTATATTTGTTCCCTGCACAGAGTTAATTACCTTGGCTACATGTCAGACCACACTACTCGCAGAGTGACACTGGCGAGCCCAGAGAATTAACTGAGGATCACATAACTTCACAATCCCCATTTCAATGAGATGTTAAAGTGAAAACTCTTTTCAGAGCTGCCATTCTCTGGTTAATCTCCACATCCCAAAAGAATTTTGCCAAAGAAGGGGGCTGCAGAATGGAGATTGCTATCAATACAACCAAATTTGCAAGAGAAAGGGCTATACTGCTAGCTTCTTAATGGGAGGCTTTGGTTACCTACAGTGTTCATTTGGGGGTTTGAAATAGGAATAAATATGTGGAATTGGAACAGAGCTCTGATCATGGGAACTAAACTGAAAATATGAGCCTGTACAGTAAGTATTCATGTAGCACTACCCATAACAGAAGCAGAGATAACGCTGCTATTGAAATTAATGTCAAAGAAATCCTGAAACTGATTCCCCAAGGAAAAGGAGATACAATTCTCTCTCTCTCTGCCCTCATTTTAAGACTCAAATTGGTTCAAACCATTAATGGGATAAGTATTTAGCATTTTTCTTTCGTCTACCATCTACCTCTCCTATTTTTATCTTGGTAAGCTTCATTACCATAATACAGGACCATTATGTTGTGCATTGGACCCAATTTTCACTGCTTAGTAAGAAATCCTCCCTTGTCCACATACTGCTGCTGAACCCAATGGGACTGTGTGTGGAGTGATTATTTACATAACTAAGGGTTGTGCTACAAGATGTGGAGCTGACTTAGTAACGCGTACACGTAACTTCTATTAATGTATCTATTAACCAACTCAACCATGTTGAGGCATATCATAATCATTATTATTTCACTGTCTTACAAGAAAGGATGAAGGCAGAAGTGAAGGCAAGAGAACTCCACACCTACAATAACCACAAGGCAGGTCTCAGAAAAATGGAAAGAAGGAAAGGAAGGAATATACCAGATGAATGGGACACTAAGGAGAGTAAATATAAGGGAATACAAAAAAATCATATGAACGATGGAAGGGAGGCAACTATGATATATAACAGTCTTGCAAAACACCTAATACCACGTCGCAAAATCTTACTGTTGAAATCAGTTCAAGTTGCTTTGGATGTGAACACTGTCACCTGGACAGAAACTTGATCAACTAGCTATGGATTCGGGGTAAAGACAGCAAGCAACAACACGAAGCCAAGATATGAAGTTTATGGCCAGATTCTGCCCGGATCTGAGTTTTTGGGAGCTTGGATACTGCAGCAAGGTACCACAGAAGTGAATTTAGAAAACTGGTTGAAAAAACTGAATGGCAATTGCTGATTTAGAAGAAGGGGTAAAAGATCAACAAGAAAACAGAGCAAATACTTCTTAACAGGAGCTATACACGCTGGTCAGGATGAAAGTGTGCAGGATTACAGTGGGCACAAGGTGGGAATGGCCACGCTGGGGCCTGACAAGCCAGTGAGCCCAGTAACCCATTTCCAGCATGGGTGAGGAGCCATGAGAGCAGCGCTTGGCAGCCAGTGCCTGGAGGAGGGCAGGAAGCCCAAGGCATGTAAAGAGTGGTCCTTGCCCCTACTTCAGCCACGCTGAGCCTCACCTCTGAGTCACCCCGGGGCAGAGCAGTCCCGCTGATGCGTTCCCAGGGAAGAGAGGGCTCACAGCATACCTCCACCCCACGCTGCAGAGAAGAGCTTGGGTACCACTTTCCAGGATGCAAGGGGGATAAATATCTCTGGTACCTCCTGGCCTCCCCCTGAGCAGAGCTACCCCCTGTGGCACTACCAAGAAGAAGGTATCTCTGATCCTCCTCAATTTGTCCCATTGCCCAGTTCAGGTCTTTGGAGAGGTTTTGGGTTTGCTCTCCCAGTTACCGTTGTGCTTCTGAGGACCTAGGCACCGATATTCACAGCACAGTTTGAACCTGAAGTGGCCCTGTTGAAATCCACTCAAGTATTCCTGTCTGCTGGTGGGCATCAGAGCAATCCCAGTCCACGGCAACCAGGCATTGAAACTGCACATCCAGCTCATACACATGCAAGCAGACCAGCTCTGGGGATCTGATCCACCCCCATTTGCTCCGTGGTAGCTCTAATTAGGCTGAAACCCGAGGAACAACAACAGCTGTCTCTCCTGAAAGTCACAGCTCCTGGGCACCGTATACACCATCCACAAACATCTGGTGCAGGATTTAGACCTGTTGGAGTCTGCTTACCAGCAGGTATTTTCGCTCAGCTAGTATGACAGCATTACATCTTATTTAGTTCCGTAATTGGAAAGATCAGGATTCGTGTGCAATATTTTGGTATATACTTTAGTAAAATAACCTCTGGAAAGGGTAAATGTTCTGACACTGGAAGTGGCAAGGTTTCTCAGCCAGGTTGTATAATTCCCTTTCCATAGACCCACAGGGAGCCACCCCAGACCTGAAAGCCACAAAGACATTCTGGTGGCAGGGGCTCATGTCTGCCTCCCACCCTGGGTTGGCACACACTGGGACACCTCTCAGCTTTCCAGGTCAGCCTCACACCTTTCTGCTAAGCCTCATGGACATGTTTCTTGCTGCTTCTACTGTGCCTTCTCTCTCCTTCACCGCAAGCCATCAGGATTGGGTCAGTGCGGGAAGGTTCTTCCTCCTCCTTGCCTCAGGAGATGCTGGCTGTGGGCTGGGGGGCAGGATGTCTTGACAGAGCAGGTGTACGGGCAGGTGATCCTTTTCCAGCTTCAGTGACTTCCCATCACACTAGAAAAAATACTCCTGACTGGCTCCTTCCACACCTCCCCACTAGAGAGGCAAGGAAAAGAAACAGAGAGCAGGCAGAAATTAATTCCAGCTTGACTTCAATGCACTTGTTAAGAGTGCTCCCTGCCTGCCAAATAAAAGCACCATGGTAACAGCAACAAGCAAATTAATGAATTAGGAAACACTGATCTTTGCAAATTGTAGCTGTAGCAACAAAGGCCCATACAAGGAAAAGCCATACAACTTCAGAGGCACGCGACACAGACCCAATACAACCGCACAGCTCCCTCGCCCAGCCAGAGAAGGGTGCCAAATCACAGCCATATGCAGGGGTCTGAAGGAATTATTTCAGATGAAAGACTGGTGTTTTGTCCACTCTGATTTTGGTTTTGTTGCCATTAGGCTCATGCCATGGAAGTCCTTTGGGGGAAGAATTAAATCTATTGTTATTCTAACAGTAGGTGAATTTATAGAGAAAATCATGAGACTGTTCCCCATTCCAGCTCACACTGCTTTTACAGTGTCGACTTCTTGCTCAAATAGCAATATATCAAATTTCAGAAAAAAACTGAATAATCTAAGCCTCAGCCTAGGAAAGCAAGCACAAGTAAAAAGACTTGATATTTTAGGTATTCATCAGGTGCTTGCTATTATTTTTCGCTGATTTTTTTTTTTTTTTTTTGCTTCCCAGCAAAAGAGGATTGTGGGTGGGGGGATTCAACAAACGCCAAGAGATCACTTTTCCATATGCTTAAGGAGTATCTCCTAATGTGAAGAAGCAAAGAACAAGCAGAAGCCTCAAAGTGTTTGGACAAATACAAGAAATGGGCAACCTACTGAACAGCAGAGCTGCCCGAAAAGAGGGAGAGATTGTTGATTAACAGCTAAGAGCTGTGATGAAGGATGAACAGCTGAGTTTTAGCTTTCTTGAACTGGAGCTGGGGATGACACATCAAGAGGAAATGCCAGACAGACCGGCTGAGATTTCATTTGGACACAAGCAGATGGGTTTGGAACAGAGAGATTGGTCTGAGGCTTGTCCATATAAAGATAGTAATTAACTTTGTACTTACAGATGAGTCAGGTACATGAGAAAAGAGAATGAAACCACAGGCAGACTGCTCTACCAGACTCCAAATGTGAGCTAATATTTTCCTCCTGTCTTTCTATGCCCATGTAATAATGTGTGCAGTTTCATGTCACTTGCTTCAGTGATTTCTTATTTTAACACAGCAATCAGATTTTCCACAGCCCTAAGCCTTCAGAGGTGTCTTGCAATACAGAAATGTGGTACTGACAACAGCACACATTTTCAGAAAAACAAGATGTACTTCAGTTTTGGGGAACCTGAAGGGTTACTGACATATGCACAGACAGTGCATTATGTATTAAATACTGCACGAGTGAGAAACATTTTATGTAACACTTTGAGAGGAGAAAAATGAAGTCTCACTGGTGTACCCTGCTGACAGACTGGGAGACTGAAGCTACCAATCTTCCTTTTTTCTGACCAGATCTGCAATATGACTTGAAAGTTTTCTCTAGAGCTAGCCAAGAGGGCATCAAGCTGATTTAGATGACAGAGAGTAATTTCTTTCAACATAGGACTTGTGCATGGGACAGGTTCTTTGTGAAGGTTCTTTGGCTCCTGCAGATGCTCAAGGAATTCTGTGTTCCATCACAAGAAGGGGCTGGACTGCTCCACGGTCAGGTCATCTTCAGAAAAACACACCTGTGTCAGTTTAGTTCCCAACAGGACATGAAAGATGTGGGATGACTCTTCATACTACCAGTAGGGAGTAGGACACCTTGACTGTTACTTGAGCCAAGGCCAACAACCTGTTCAGTGATGTTTCAACATCCCACACTTAACTCACTCGCTGGTCAAAATCAGTGCTGCAGAAGCCCTTCTTCAACAGCTTGGAGACGAAACCTGCCTTTAGGTCGGTGCTTGGAAATGCAGTCTATTTACAGTGCCTCTAAAGATCAGCCCTTTGTCAGAAAGGGGCCCATCCATGCTGACTCCCATCATTTCATTGTAAGCTTCTGGCTGTTGCCTGGTTGTTTGGGGTTTTTTTGCCTGAGCCCCAGTATCCACCAACAAGTAGCAACCCTCAGCTGACTTCAACAGCTGCAGTCCTCGGTAGCCACCAGCTAGTCACCAACAGTGAATATTCTCATCGCTATTAACCTTCTGCCCACCTGCTTTGGTGCCTCTTCCATCTGCAACATCTTCAGGTACAGGTAAAGCTGGTGCATGGGTTCAGTGCCCTGACCCCTGTGCAGAGATGCACCGCGCACATGCACTTGCTGTTATCCAGGCAGTACCACAGCAGCCACGATGGCTGTACGACAGGTAAGGGTATAGGTGTACGGGTGCACCTGTATAGACAGCCTGAAAGGGAGATTCTGTTGCATGTGAATTTTTCAGTGCAGGGTTGTATCTTCTAAATCAGTTTGACCAGATCCAAATTAAGCATTTACTGCTAATTTAGTTTACCATCAAGCATATTTTTACAGTAATCTTTACTAGGATATGAAACGTTATTAGAACTCTGTTGGCTAAATGTAGCCATTTTCACTCAAGTACCAGAATTTTCTTCAGCTTCTTTGTCTCATCTTTTCTCTTCAGGTCATTTGATGATTGACAGCTCAATGTACTGCAAGAACACTGGAGGGTAAGAGATTACTGTGTGCTGCCGTCAGAAAGTCCATGCCGCATAAAAATGTATTCTCTCCATTATTACCTATTTGACAAAGATTTAAGAGGGTTTTGCAGCTGAGGGCCAATGTAAAAAGACTACAGATCATTTCCAAAAGACAAATTGCAAAAAGCCTGGGTAATTTGCAGTGAGATATACTCACCTACATTAAGAAGTTGATGAAAGCACATCTTCAGGGTACGCCATTGGTGCACACCACATCACAGGAAGGAAAATGGAAATAGCGGGCAGCAGCACAGCTGGTTGAAAATTCTCAGAATTGCATATTCTTCCACTGGAAAATGGGATTTTGTTGAATTGGGAAATAGTTAAATCTCCAAAGTTTGTTTGTTTCCTTGTTCATTTTACTACTAGCAAAAGGAAAGGCATACGTTGTATCTGCAGTTGTGTGAAAAGGAAAATCTGGTGCTTTTGAGCTGCTGCAGAGCACTGCCGGAGCCATAGTTTATTTCCCCATTGCTCTCACTTTCCCTGTGCGTCCTGGGCCCCATCTGGATCAGGCATCCCTAGAGTCATGTCAGCCTTCCCAGAGATGCCTCAGATATAACATCCACCGCATCATGTCTCTCCCCAGTGACATGAGGGAGAAAACATAGCATTGGAGGCACAGAGCATCTGTCACTGGTGCCAGGAGTGAAACACAACCTCCCGCCCTGCTCTCCTCCTCTGTCCTCACTTTCATACCCTGATGGTGGGCTTGAGCACATGTAATTCATGATCCTACACGGCACAGCCTGAGAACCAGCACTTGGCCAGAGCTGGGGAATGGCAGAGAGGAGGTCCAGGGAGCTGCAAGTCCCATGAGGGTAGTTCAGGCAGATGGAGAAACTAATGACAGCTCATAATGCGCAAAGCACTCAGAGAGAAAGCCAGCTTTACATTCTTGTGTGTTGATCCAGATTATGGGAACCCACATTAATCTCTTATTTAATGCTTGACTGCTCTGCAATACCAGCCATCAGGAGCCTCATATGCTCCCTGGTTCATCTGTATAATCCAAAGATGACAGTAGTGATCTCTGATGTCTTGAAAGGACAAGGAGATACTAACCTACAATGCAGTAAATCACCTTATATTTTACAAAAAAAAAGCAAAGTTAGCTAGTCAGTGAATGGCCAGATAAGAGAGGCAAGAAGGCATTATCAACAAGCTTTTGAATTCAAGTTGATCCCAGTGATACACACATTCTAGTCTGTGGGCTCCTTCGGAGGGCATTCCTGTGTTTCAATAACACACCAAACACAACTCTGCTCTATTAAACCAAACTTGCCTTTGCAGGGAGCTGTGCCACAGCTGCATTACTTTAGCCCATGCTGGCTTTGCTTTTAATGTTTGGTTTTGAACAGCATTGTAAATGCATCCTTCCTCTTTGTCACTTTGCAACATCAAAACAAAAATAACTGTTACAATCAATATTATAAATAAATGCAGAAGAAAATATACAAGTAATTAGAAAATTCCCTCTCTTGCCTAAATGACAATGATTCCCCCCTAAAAGTAATTCCAATGAACAGGGTTTCCATCATCTCATTCCCTTAGTGGCTCTCTGATGTCTGTGTAGCACAAGCTTACTGCCTCTTCCCTGTGGATGCATTGTTCTCCTCCCCCCAGACACTCACTTTCATAAACCTTGTAGGAAATTTTGATCTTTCAGACAGATACAATCTGAAAGACTGTCTGTCAGGTATGACTGATGTTGGCAAAGGGTTTGTAGGTAGGTGGGCATGTACTCTTACAGTGTGATCTCATTTCCATAGGGAACCAAACTGAAGAGGTCAAACCCTCGAGATGCGAGGCACTTGCAGCCAGACTACGATGCCACCCCATCAGGCTACATACTTGAAGAAGGTAAGCCACTTGGGGAACCTACAAAATACGTGATAAAGGGCCAGAAAAATGCTGAGAAGACAGAATGAGCAACAATTTGGTTGTTTGCTTTGGCACATGAAAGGAAATCCACAAACTCTCCTTGCTCACAACACTGCCAGTGCCTGCACCTACAGCAAATTTGCCTCCTAGACCTTAGCTAACCGATGTTCATCTCAAAGCAGAAAAAGGACAGGTACATTCACTGCCTGATCCCATAGCACAGCTTTCCCCACTGTCCTGAGTAGCCAGACCCTGTCCAGAAGAGGGACAGTGAAAAGCTGTCAGAGATGACAACACTCCTCTCCCTCCCTGCTTTGCCGTGCCAGTGATCTTCCCCAACCCCAGCTAACAAACTGGGAAGGGAACATCTGCCAGGGGACCAATGATGAGAGCGTGATGGGCGCAGCGCAGCTGCGAGGCTACAGACCAGCAGGGAGGACTGGTGTGACAAGCAAGACAAGCTGTCAGACAGCAGCTGGCACGGCCACCAGCTCCAGGGGCTGCACAGGAGGCTCGCGTGCAGGTACCGCCTTGCACATAGATTTGTGCAAGGAATTTGCTTGCCTGGGACCTGGCGCTGTGTTTCTGTTGATCTCTGATGGAAAAAAAGAAAGTACATGAAGAGAGAAAGAAGCGGGGAAAGAAAAACACCTCTAGTGCAAAGCAACCACTGAGTAACTTGGGTGTCCTTATCCTAAGACAGAAGACCCATTCAACTCCCTCCCAAGTCACAGAAAAGGCTCTCATGATCTGATCCCCTTCTCCCTGGCTTAGCAAGCTACAGCTCTACAGCTTTCCATTCTGCAGTTTCTAGAAACTTCTCTATCACCCGGAAGTCAAATCAGCAAGAAATGAGGTATTCAGACCTTCTAAAAGCATTACCCCACAACTCTATGGCCTTAGGACAGGCAAACATCTATAGGGTACACTAAGAAGGTACTTTAACTTTCTCACATTGCCTGTGTATTTATGCCTAAGAATGCAATCCTGTCCTGCCCTTTCCCCCTCCCAAAGAGGTGCAAGTAAACAAAAACACAGAGTGGTTGTTTCCTTGGCAGGAAAGCAAGCACATGTTTTCTGTGAACCACCAAACCAAACAAAGTTGTCCAAGAAAATCCCAACAAGTCTAAATTTAGTAAGTGTCAGAACATTGCTTATGTGGTGCTCGGCTGATGGATGGCATGCTGAAAGCAGACCAGACCTCAGTGCCACTCTGATTACCATCTGCTGAATAAACCACCCATGTCATCAGCATCACTAGGCAGCTGCTTTAATGACAGCACCTTGCCTCACTGAAATCAGGGCCAAGCTTTAGTCAAATAGACAGAAAGAGAGATTATGGCCTGCAGGTGCTACAGGTAGGAGCCAGAGCCCAACACAATAGCCTTACAACACAATGAAGCAGTGCGGAGGTAATACCTCCTTGCTTCATCCCAATGCATGCTCTAAATTCAAATTATATGGTCCTAGGCTAATCTTGACAGGACTGTTTCAGCCAGGCAAAGGGCCACACTAAGACAGCGATATTTGCTCCATTATTGGAGCATGTATATAAGTGCTATGTAGAAGCAACCTCATCTTAAACAGGCTTGAGTACTCCATCGCTGCAATCGAAGGAAATCTGGAGTTTTCTCTGCACCCACATTACTGTTTCTCCTTCCGTCTTAACCCAGAATTTGGTAATAAAATGTAGAAAGACATTGAGTTAGGTCCAGTTAAAAAAATATTGAGACTTACTAACCTTTTATTGTTCCTTCTCCACCATCTTTGCTGGATTTTGAGTTCCGTGGCATACTGTGGACTCATTGTCCTAATGGTTTCCTCTGGATAGGTCTCAGAATTTCCTTTTCCAGTGTCCAAATTAGTCTCCTGAGTCGGTGTCCCAAGGGTTTCAGATGCTTCACAAGAGAAAGGTAAGTCTGAATTTATGTCTCTGGTAGGAGTAAGTGAAACAGCAATGCTATGTAGGACCATGCAGACAGGCTGAAAGGGTGAAACAGAGGCTCAGACATTGTTAGTGCAACAACTGATGTCATGTCTGTGTTGTTGCATATTGTCACGTACTCTTCTGGTTCTACAGGCCAGTCACTCGAGTGGTTTCTGATATCATCACAAAAACAAAAGGGAATCTTGTAAAACTTAGAGCTTTGCCAGAGAATAGGAGTAAAATAAATGAGTATTACAGAAGAGTCCTACTGACAATCTCAACAGAGGGTGGAGAGTAGGAATTCAAGTCAGTCAAGCAGTGAATTAGGGTGGGCTGGTGGGAAAGCATAGGCAGCTCACTTTACTGCTGATGGTGCCAAAATTGTCAGAGCATGTGCTTGACCAAACATCTGTGCCTAGGGCTTTGCTGGACCACTCTGTTCACACATGGAAAAAAAGTGAAGAGCTGGAATAAGACCAGACAAGTACCAGAAGATTAACTTAGAAGAGAAATAAAGAGCACAAACATCACCACAGCAGTGCTCTCCATTGCCTAGAAAACAGAAAAGAGATTCTTAGCAAGAGAAGTGGAGAGTTTTAAAATTATGTCAGAGAGTGTGAATGTCACGTTCTGTTTGTTAGAAGCCTTCAAGTCTCATCAGGAAACAGTTCATTAGAAATTCCTCTGCAACTAGTACAAAATGTCTGCTCCAAATGACTTAAATATTCTTTAACTTTATTAATGATCTGCAATATAAGCATAGTGTGCCTAGAGTTGCAGTGGCAGACATTATAATAGTTATTACCGTGCAAGTATGTTCTGCTTTATGACAGGCATTGTAATATTAGTAATTAACCAGGGTGCTACTAGTGATATAATTCAGACAATGTGATAGTTTGGATTCTGCTACTTCTAGAGAGCAATTCACCCTTTGATAGATAACTAGGATACCACCATCAAAACAATACACCAGCTAAAAACATCACTGTAAGTGAAATGGTAGTTGTTTTTAACCTTCTTTTTCTTGGTACCCAGTACCAGATTCTGCAGTCAGGATAATTCTCTCACTCAAGTCTCTGACAGTGCGAATGAGATCTTAACCTTCTTGCATCCAGAGGAAGGATGTGGACAGTAGCCAGTTAAGTAGTCCACATTCCCAGACACACAGGGGTCAGCCCCATACACCAGGAAGTCTGCTTTGCCAGCTCATCCTTTCATCTTCCGTCCATTCGGCTGTGAAGGACCCAAGACTCACTGCTTAACATCCTGGTACCTACCTCCACAGAGCAGCTTTATCCCCTTCTTTAGCTCTGCTGGAATCTGCCAGATGCTTCTGCTGCATCACCAGTAGGAACCTCCAGGACTGCAGCTGGCCTAACTGTGGACTCATGCATCTTTGACCTTCCTAGATAGTGCAGAAAAACAGATCTCTATTTTTTATTTGATCTTGGGCAATGAAAGTAGTGGGGAGTAACCTTCACAGGATACCGTTGATTTAATGCTTCTCTAGATTAACTTCTGTCTTACCATATTTTGGGGTTTTTTTTTTCAGTAAAATGCAGCACAAGGACTCCCACACAGACATGTTCATGCATTAGAGCTCACAAAATCAGATCCTGTTGTCATTCTTTCTATCTTTTTTTTTTTTTTTCCCAAAGGGAAAATACAAGCAACAACTTGCTATAGTTAAGGGGAGAATGGATTGCTATGCCTCGTAAAAAACAATTTTTACACTGCATTCAGACTTCTGTCTGCTGCAGTTTCATTAATAGCAAATACCCGTGTTATCAATGGAGGTTCATCTCATCAGCCACCAGAAAATTAAATGCATACTTACTGCTCAAAGATACAGGCCACAGAGTCAAACATCTCCTTTGCTCTAGGTAGTCATCACCTGACAATCAGAAGCCGTAGCATCAAATTTGAGGCTAACACTTTCCACACACTTGGAACACACAATGTTTATATCTCCTCCCTGTAGACAGACCACAGGGCAACAGCAACATCACAGCCTTAGCAGCCTTCACATCTTACCAGCCTCCATGCCCCAGGGTTCAATGAGCTCTGGAACAGGTCGGCACCTATGCAATGGGGCATCAGACGTCCCTTTTTTTTTTTATATATATATATTTTAAGTGTATTCATCCTCCATTTCAAATTATCTCTAAATACAAGCATTGCATATTTTACCATCATCACTCGTCACTATCCAATTAGATTAATAGAGCAGGGGTAAATCCACCATCGTTCCTGTAACCTCTATGGAGGCTGCTGGCCAAGTTTTGCTCCCAGGTGCAAGAATTACCACACCCAACACTGGAAAATCCAGGAAATAGAATAAAACTCCTGTGAATGGCAGCTACATGACAACTATTTAGACCAAGACATGCAGAGGAAATTGGATACAGATGGAGCTCCGGGGGACGTTAAATATGGATGGGGTACCTTGAAAGAGAAAAAGACAAGATGATGTGTCACAGTCTTAAAAAATGCACTGGGTTGAAAGATTCACTGCCACAAAAGTCCTTTACAATCAGAGACCTGCTGCCATGCCTTGTGAAACCTAGCTTGACATCCTTTGACAGATTTCAGGCAAGACCTATTAGTTCTGAAAGGGTGAGGCCAAAAAACGGAGGGGAAAAAAAGCCACCCCAACCTGGAGAGCTTTTTTTAGTGCTTGCCATTTCAGAATGATGACAGCTAATTATAGCAACTGCTCTCATTATGGGTGACCTCTGCTCACAATGAGCAGTACCTTGTTACTGTAGCAAGTCAGGGAAATTAATTAAATCACTCAGTGTAAGTCCTCACCCCTTCAAAGCATGGCAGAATCTGGCCCTAGTCAGCTATACAGCCATCCTGCCCCCCAAAATTTCCACTAGAAAAGATTCACTGCACGTAAAACACTGCAGCGGCACATCTTTGTGTGGGCTATAAGTGACTTACCCAAGCCTAGAAAGCTACCAAAAAAAAAAAATCCTACCCAAAGAGAAGAGATAATCAACATATATCTACGGTCTTACTTCATGTTACTGTCAGGGATACACTCAAGGCTGGTTTTCTGCTAATGTGCTAATGCTTAAAGGAACATCTGTATTCCTGAATTGTTTTTGTCTCCATGAATAAATTCATGTCACGGGCGGCTTGGTTAGCTGGCTACTCACAGACATCAAAGGAAACATGAAACTTTGAAGGGGGGTGTGGGGAGACATCACTATGAAAGGTGGGCAAGAGACAGTTCTCTTGCATCTTTGCTAAATGGTCATGGGAATAAAATTAAAGCAAGTTATCTCTTTTCTGGACAGAGGAGGAGAGTTGTTCCTACCTTTCAGTGAGCTAAGGGATCCGAACCCTTCTATCACGATGCTGTTTGCACATTCAAACATTTCATAAGAAAAGAAAACAAAAAACCACCAAACTTTTAAACCCCAAAATATATTTTTTCTTAAAGAAATGTTTAAAAATTTATTTAGACAACGTGACATTTCTTTCTTGATTTTTTTTCCCCATATAGAAATTTTTCATCTTGGCTGCAATTTTTCTACAGTCCATTTTGGCCTCCACTTTTTTCCCCATAAGAATCTCCATGGAGCTCAAGGCTTTACTTGCTTATTCTAAGTTAAATTAATTGAATCATATTGCAGACCTCTAACTCTTCTTCAATATGGCAAAAGAACTATGATCAAGCTAAAGCAATTTGAATCCCATCCTACTGTACACCAAATTACTTTGTTAGCAGAGAGAGGAGTTCAAAGGCTGTACAAATACGGACTTTGTTTTTTATTACAATTAATGAAATTCCTAAGAAGCTTTTTGCAATGTTCAATATCTGTATACAGTGATAAAATAGTCAAATATACTCAGACAGGAACTTCAAAAGTAGTTTCAAAGCTCAGATGGAACTCTTCCCACTTAAAAGACTTTGTGTGCAAGGAATGCAAAGGGTTAAAAGCTCTACCACTTTGACCAAAAAGGGGAACAAGAACGCTTTTGTATTTATTGTGCTGTACGGCAGCACGTCTTCTTTTCTAGAAAGGCTGGGAGTAACATGTTCAGAAAATATTAGGAATGCTATCACCCCAAAAGGTTAAGAGAAGGATTTACTTATCTGTAATGATTTATGGAACTGACAAGACAGTGTACAAATGGGGCTAGGAAATGCACAGGCAGAAAATCTTAGAAGGAAATCATTGTGTCAGGGCACTGAGCAGATAGACCCTTTCAGTAATGAAACAAGGGTTCTGATTCATAAATCACACTTGTCAGGAATAAATAAAAACAGAATCAAAGTTGGTACCTTCTGTCTTTACCACACACTGAGCAACAAGGTTCTCTCCCTGGAGCATAACAGAGAAGGAAGCGTTATTTGTAGATCCACACCAACAAGGCATGTCTGAGTGATGTTTTCCACCCTTCGTGTGGTGTTTGTGCTGTATATTATCAGCATTAGCGGCTGATGCCAAGGTCTCAGTTGTCAGCAGGTGCTCTGCTGTGACTTGGGTTTTAAGCAGTAAATTGTCAATGTCCCTCCAAGAGATGGACACTGCAGTAAAACCTGTCATTTACTTTAATGGCCCAGATGTCAGAGAAAAGTTTTGTCATGGCAAATGAAGCTGGCTGTTAATCCTCCCCCTCCGCAGTGAGACCAACGGGATTGCCATGCTTACCCATCTAGCAAAGGTCCCCACATAAATTAGCCCAAGCAATTTCCCAAAGTGTAATAAATAAGCATTAACCTCTCACTGACGTTCACTGGATGGCATCCCAGATGAGAGGTACCCAAGGACATATTATTTTGGTTCAGCAAATTTCAACCTTGGGGTGAGAGCAATACTTGACACAATGCAAGAACTGACCAGAAGAACATCCCAGATACACCCAGGATAACCATGAACTGAGTGGCATACTTTTTACTTATTGTAAGCTATATCATCAGTACAGCTTAGATCTTGGACCAGTACTAGAACTTCCCCTGACATTAAAAAAGAGGAGCTGATAAACGACACCACAAAAAGGTATTGTCTCTCCTAACTTTTATGATCTAAAATTTAGGCACCTATGTCAAGGCAGTTGTCTGGTCACCCTCCATAGCTGACAGAGTCATCTCCATATAGCAGTTCAGGTCACCTGTTTTAGACACTTACCCCAGAGGTGCCTCCCTTTTACCTTTAAGGAGGAAAAAATTCACCCATGGTGTATGGGAGGATTTAAAATAACAATGTAATTGTGCACTTGAGCAACAGACACATTTTGTTTCTCTGAGACTAGAAGTCTTCTTCAAACAAGTGCAAAACAACTGTGCTAAAGCTGTTAAAAGCAAAAGAACAAAGATACTGGGCCAGACCAAAAGTCTAGCTAACATAATATCCTGAATCTAACAGTGCCCCCAGGAGACAGTCAGGGAGATATATAAAAAAAGACAGGACTTGGTTTAATATTTCCCTGTTTTGTTCAGCCAACATCTAGCATCATTGTACCCTCAGTACAATCTTACCTCTCCATATATGCTTTGTGTCATCAGAATTAAACCAGTGAAGTTTTAATCAAAGCATATGCAAATATTCTGTACATCTAATTCAGCAATAATATAAATTTTTTGTCTGTACAGGCAGCCTGCACCAGACCCTCAGTTACACATTCAGGTAGGACTGAATGGTGTATAGAAGTTTCTAAAGGTCCTTGCTTATGGAATAGGATTTTATTCACCTCCGTGTCGTGACACAAAGCAGAGGTTAAAAAGACCACCTATACACCAGCCCACAGGGCGTTATCATGATCTCCATACATTCAGCATAATCGGCAGCGTGAAAATGGAAAACCAGTCCTGATGGAAAACATCCAAAAATGCCGCTGTCCTGCAGTGTACCTTGTTTTGGAGCAAATGTAGAGTCAAAGGCGAAGACGTTCGCTGTTTGTCAGTGTCTCAGGTGGGCTTGCTTACTAGAGAGAACAAAAAAAAATATGTCATTCAAAGTGAATCTCAGATTCCAATTAGGAAAATGATTGCATATCATGTGAGCCATAAGTAATGGTGGAAAGGCAGGTTTGTGTCATCAAGAATGACTCTTTTGTAAACTCTGTGCCTTCGTTGGACCTGCTGTCCTTTAAAACCATAACTTTGCAGGCTTGGGCATCTATTTCATGCATTTCTGTGTGAGACAAGACTGAGAAAACAGAGGCAATGTTTCCCTTCATTACATTAGCTTTACGACAAGTCTGTCTGAGGAGTCACAGAAAATATGTGAGCACGTATGGATGTAGACCTAGCTTGAGCTGAAGGTGATGGTGCATCCCATCTTTGCTCAGGACAGGAATGTGCAGAAAAAGGGCACAGGTTTGTGGAATCACAGGGACCGCAACAAACGCCCGGAGCTGAACGACAAGACCTGCTAAGGATTGGCAATTTTACATGCAAGAGACAGTAGACAAAGGAGAAACCAGCTCCTCGTAGAGGTGGAGGTGTCCTTGGCCTAGACAGAGGAAAGGTTTGTAAATCAGGGCACCGTCTGTGTGCTGTTTCAGTCTGCTTCTTCCAGCAGCAGTGACGCAGTTCACAGATTCCCTGATGAAGCTCCCATGGATGTTTTACGGAGCTGCTGGCAGAGAGTACCAACATGCATGCATTACACTTGTCAGTGCAGGACCAGCAGAGCCATCACAGAGCCATAACTGTCATCCTTCTGCAAGGCACACAGCGTTCAGCATTTGCAGTGAGCAGGTGAGAGAAGTGAGGCTTTTATTCTTTTCCTTCTTATCCTCAGGAACTTTCAGTATTTAGCAAAGCCTGTGAAAACTCACCAGGGCTAATACTAGGAAGCAGAAATCCTTTTGGTTGACAGTGAGTGGGGATGCTCCGTATTAGTCCTGTCACTAAGGTGTCACTTCCAGTTTTTCCAGCTAAAAAATAATGAGCCAGAAAACTTTTAAACCATTCTAAAAACCTGCCCTTTCCCCAGGGCCCCCAATCACACATTAGCTCAGACCATAGATCACCATCTCTCACTGGTTACACTTTTCCAAAGAGCACAGGCCAGATGCAAGAATGACTCGGCCATTAAAAATTTGGCTCAGGCTTAAAGCTATTACAATACTATATGTTTCATAGGCATTTTAGAGCAAACTAATTTAATCGATGGGGGAAAAGAAAGATTTGTCTAAAGTATAATAGTGTCTCTCTTCTACATTTCTTACATTTCATACAATACGTAGTTGTCTAGAGAACTCAAACTGCTTTTTAGATGTTAATCAATGGTCTTCATTAATCCTAAATAACATAACTTTCCTCATTTCACAAAGGCATGAAAACATCAAATAAGCTTGCCCGATTTCCACTTCTGAAAGAACAAACTTGGACTATTCCAGTTCTCAATCCCATCCTTGGGCCACATGGAAATATTTTTGAACCAGAGTACAATACATGGTTAACTACTCTATATTACATCAGATCAAAACAAATCCGTCCCTGCATGTGAGGAGTAGCCTGGAAGATTATTTTGTTTCTTCCTCTCTATCTCACATGAAAAGATAAAGGAAGGCTAGGAATTGCTTTGTCTAGCCTCAAGAAAATAGTGCCAGTTCCTCAGGCTCAAGCACATGCTGACAACAGTGGAGAGAAGAAACTCTCTAGGTGCTAGATTTTTATTTCCCTACTTTTGCTCCTATCCATGTACGTGTTACGTGTACAAGCAGAAAGGGGGGAAAAAGGGAATAAAACTGGTAAAATGAAAAAAAATAAAACCAAACCCAAACCTATTTTTAATATAAAGAATTGAAAGCTTTAGAATTCAATTCATAATTCTCAACTCACATTCGTTCTCAGTTTAGGCATGGTAATTCATCCATTTCTAATCCTGCCCTGTGGACTAGAAGTGGCAGAACTTGCTAGCTTTCCGTTTGTGGAAAGCAGGAATCAAAACAACAGCTGGCACTTTAAAACTTGTATGTGCTCTCCTTCCATTTTATACATGAACAATGGTACATATATCATTTTTATGCATGGTTCATCAGCAAAAATAATCATTTCTTTGTTTACCTGCTCCCAAACTAATTGAATAATTAGTTTTCCAATCACAAATCCAGTTCTGTCAGATACAAAAAAGTACAGACTGAAAAAATACTAAGATGTCTCCAAATCTCCCTCTTTGGCAGGTGAATAGGGACCCTTTTCCTTCTGTAGAGACTTTTGGAGTCTTCACTAGAGGAAAATTATATTGAATCAGGCTGGAAGATACTCATAGCTCATTTTTCCCTGATATCTTTGTCATCCTTTGGCAAACACAAAGTTCTAGATGTATATTTTTATGACTCAGTCAAGGTAGTGCTCTGCTAGTACCTCCATAGAGACCCCACTCATAGTGCTGGGATAAAACAACATACCCATTAACTACACCAAAAAAAAAAAAAAACCACACTACCACAAAACAAACAAAACATGACAAAAACAAAAAAAAAAAGAAAGAGAGGCAAAATAAACACAAAACCAAACCAAAAAAAGCCCCTAAAAATGTAAACAGCAAATACATTTTACTATTTGCATTTCTTTGTGGACAGCTCTAAGAACTCTAAGAACACAATTCTGGTATTATTGCAAAATACTAAGGAAACTACCATTTCTGTCAGAAATTTGGTCACCCCACTTATGGCCAAATGCCTTGATGATTTTACATCTGATTTCACTTCCCAGCCTGCTGAGGACCAGTCACCAGTTGTCTCTGTCTATTGTTGAACTTAATAGCCACCAGTACAGATTTGCCTAATTAAAAAGGACAAAAGCACAAATGATGCACACACTTCAAAAGAACATTCTGTCAGTAAGTACCCTGAGAGCTGCTTTTACACATAAACTATGGATTAGTTGTCCTCAAAGACAAATCCTTGAAATGTTCTTCTAACTGAACACATTTCATACCCACCTCATCTCAGAGTTTGCTCTCTCCGTTTGGTACCCTCCACTGGAAAACCCACAAAAAGGAAAGAAGGTAAAGTAACCAGCCAAACCAAACTTTCAAGACACGTTGTACTGATTGGCGATGCACATGTGTTGGCAAAAATATACCTGGAAGATAAATAACCTCTGTAAGGACTGGTAGCATGGGGGAGCTCAAGGCAGCAGCTACCAGGGACAACTTTTTGGGAAGCTCGAGCGACTGCCACAGCTCCATTGCACCTCCTTCTGAGAAATAAAGCCCAGCATGCAACAACCACCTACAGCCTCACAGTCCCAAAGAGGCTTGACTGCCAGCAAGGTGTGTATGTGATCCATACATGTGTTGATCTCTAAGCCAACACTGGGTGAGATGTCAGAGGTGATCAGCCACAGCATCAGCCTGTTGCTTCTGGATCCTCAATTTCCTAAAACCTTCTTGTGCACCAGCTTGTGCAGCACCTCCCCAGCAATCCTCACTTCCCTAGAGGGTGCACCTGTCTTCATTTCCACGAGTAAGGGAGGTTGGGATTTAACCCTTCACATCATCCATTGCAAGCTTAGCTCCTCACATCTGGCAATAACGTATCCTTGCTTATCAATATGACTGACTCCTACCTGCTTCCCACACAAGGAATCCCAGATCAGAGACTTGGAAAGTGCTGAGTTGTGCAGAAGGGGCAAGTTTCTACTATAAGAAAATGTTAAAAAAGTATTAATGTTAAGGTATGGCAGAAGGTGGAAGGAGGAGGTTGTGGGGTTTAGTTTTGTGGCTTTTAAATCACCAACTGAAATACCACACATTGCCTAGGAGTTGCACTTCAGATGCTTTGCATCCTTATTTTCTCCCAGAGCCTGTGCTGTCTGGATTAAGCTGCAGCTCCCGTGGCTCACTACAGTATCTCTTGCTGGTCTAGAGGGACCTGAGATCATAGCAATTATACAGCATCTTTGGGAACCAGAGAACTACCGTGGTGCTAGCAAGGATTTTGGAGGGATTGCAGCTCTAATGTAGCAGAAGAGTGACATTTCACAAATGCTTTGAGTTTAGGCTGAAGCATTTTGGTTTGGAAACAGAAAGTGCACATGCATGACTTTTAACTTTCAGTTGCTCCGTTTTCTGAGTAAATAAAAGGTATTAAATGATATACATGGAACATTTCAGTCCAGCAGACAGAAATATGGAAACAAATCAATATATTTTAATAATGCGCTTTCAGCAGCTGCTGTTCTGCAACAAAAACAAAAAAAAAAAAAAAGAGAGGGCAGAGCAGGGCTGCCTTGCGGAACTCTTTCGTCAAGAGGATCATGCCCTTCCTCCTCCCTACTGCATTCCATTGCATCAGGAAACTACAACTGCTGTTGGCTTTAGAGCATCACAGCCATCACACTGAAGAAGGCAAAAGAGGGAGATACTTTCCTGAGCCTGATCCCTTCAGAGCTACTGCTGTGTCTGAGCAAACACCGGGTTCTCCCACAGCTAATCCCTGGGAAGGCTAATCCTGCCGGTGAAGTTTTACCCAGGAAGGCTGTCAGTCAGTGGCGGTGCCCTCCCGTGCGGCTGCATGGGCAGCGCCATCCTGCTCTGCCCTCCACACAGCCCACGGGGACCACCGGCTTTATTTCAGGAGCACGGCTCACCACAGTTTGAGAGGCACATGCTGCGAACCATAATCATTGATGATACATGAGCACAACTACCTCATTCGGTGTTTACACGACAGATCAGGGGTAAACCTGGGATTAAAACCCTGGAGTCCTGATACCCATTTCCCAGGCACCTGCAGTAACGCTGCTCATCCCCAATGCCAAGCACACCCATAAAATGAGACAGTACAATTCCCCATAGTTTTCATGACTCATGCAGTAAGATTACATTTAACAGCGAGTTTTCATTCATAAATCGTTGAAATCACGTACAGATCTTCTAAAGAGATGTTGCATCAGCCATGTATATATCTGTTATTACTGCACAGTTATAAGGCAAGTTTACAAGCAGCCCAGAGTGTTACTAACTTCTGTGCCAACTGACAAACTCCTGTTAAACTATCACTTACTGACACTTTAGCAATAGGGCTTTCTATGAAGTGATGAAAAATGACCTGTGGGACACACGGTTTATCTGGGAGAATTCTGGAAAATTCAGTTGCACAAAATGAACAATAACGGTTTAGAAATATTGATAAAATAATTCTGGTTTGGGGAAAGTTATGTTGCCATCCCGAGGCTTCAGGACTTAATATTTTCAAGGAATATTTCATTGAAATTGGGGGTTTTTTTAGGCAATCTAATGGCCCTTCTGGCCTCCTAATCCATGAATCAGAACTGATAGTTAGAAACTCATTGGAAAGCAAGAGGAAACATTTCAAATTAACAAAATTGTGCAGCAGATTAGAAAGCACTAGTCTCAATTAAGGTTTTGAATGGTGATGTTGTCATCTCACATTTTTCCAACTGGCTAGGATGCTAACATTTCAAAACATTTCTAACCATTAATGCACACAGTAAAATTAAAACTGAACTGTCAGGAAATATCCAGGACACCAGAGGGAACGCTGTGTTTGAAGCAAGTGGCTGTGGTCCTCCTGCGATTCCTGTGAAGGCACAGAAGCCATCAGACAAAACAAAGACTAAAAATAAAGAGGCCCAGCTCAGATTCAACAGAGCAGAGATGATTCTCTTGCCGAGCTCAGATATTACAAGCACAGCAAACCATCCTCTTTTAGAGGGTCATGCTGCTTGTGGGCCATGGGTAGCGTCACTGGACCGATCTCGCCCCTTAAGACCTTTGGATGCCCCGTGTTGCACCAAGAGTAGTGGAAGGGGACTGAAGCACACTCACTTGTGAGAACTACTTTACTCTTCTTGCTCGAGCCATTTTTCACCCCTTCTGTCCTCTTTTATGCATGGTCAGACCCTTTTCACTTCCCCTCCCCCCGGGCTGTGCCAGCCACTTCCAACTCAAGGCATCCAGGAAAACACACCATCACTGCCTTCCATGGGGCAAACTTTGATGGTCACACGTTGGAGCAACCCTGGGACCTGCCCCAGTGGTCTGACTGTGTTGGTGTGTTCAGATTTCTGCCTAGCAGAGCCAGGAGCAGCCAAGGAAAACCCAGGGCTGAAGAAACGCCAGCAAGGAAGTAATGATTGGAAATTTTTTCTAAACTTCAACAGAAATGCATCAGCTTCTTAAGCATTTAGGGAGACTTTGTTGCTCTGCAGCCCATGAGGTAAATACAATTTTGCTGTTTAATGCACATGTAGATAACTTGCTGAGAACAGCACCTCTTCTGCTAGGCATGAATTAGGTTCTTCCAGAGTTTTTCTTTGCAATGTTTTGTGTTCGTTCAAATAATGGAAAAGGTTATAGCCTTCATAATAATTATCTCAAACAGAGACATTAATGAATCATTCATCAAATGAAAGGGAACAAGTGTTATATAAAATGCTTTAGAACACTTGCCTTTGTTCCAGTAATTTAGCAGCTGGCAGCTGCCTCATCTTCACGCACACACACACACAGGGACTAAAACAACAGAAGAATTGGACTTAAAGCTACCATGGCCAAAGGCTAGAGGGTAACATTTTCAAAAGATCCTGTGTGATTTATGCACTTGCATCCCACTGGAGCACAAGTTTTGAATTTCCATGACACTGTCACGAAAGGAGTGGTAGGTCAGGTCGCTTAGAGTTACCACAAAAGAGTTTAAGTGAAATAGGTTAAATGTAAATATTTGCAAATGTGACTACACAAGATTCGATGGCAGGATTCACTCTGTTACTTATTATGTGGAGGAAATGCACAGAGGTAAATCACACTGAAATCAAATCAAAATACAGGTAGAAGCAGTTTATAAAGGGCAAAGGTATTAAAGGGTAAAGATCTTCCTGCTGAGTTGCAAGGTTTAGAGTAGACCCCCTTGCTTTCTAAACTCACACAGCTCTAGGTGCAGATGGATCTATCCCTAGTCTCAGACTCGGACCTACCACTCCTTTTGTGACACACTTCTCTTGCAAAACCATTATGCAGAAATCCAATTCCCCTGTTGGCACTGCAGTCCCAAGGCACAAAGGGACATCCCCATCCCCAACCAGACTATACTGGTACATAGAAGTGCTCCGCAGAAGACTGGGCTCTTCTCAGAGGCTGGTCCCTGGAGAGGTAAACCAGTGCAACCAGAACAAAAGCACTAACACCCCATGCTCACTACTGCTTCGGCAGGCTGAGTACGTGAGCTCTCTTTTACACATCCCAAACCAATCCTGCAGCTGAAGCGCTCCTTCTGCCAAGGGGTCAAACCTGCCCACTTGGACAGGCATATCTGCTCGCTTCATGCACGTGCTTTATCATCCTTAGCTGCTCAAACAGAAGGCAGACTGCCTTTGGGCAGGTTTGGGGATTTTTCCATTTCTCTCCTTAGTGTGATGGGTAGCAGATTATTGAATAAACAGACAAGCCAGATCCTGGGAAAGGTCAGGATTCATTATGAGTAAGAGGAAACAACTTATCCCCCACATGCATATAATTGGGCCTGACTTCCATTAACACAAGGCAAACAGGCAGCTTCTGACCGGGTGCCTCGAGGGACTGTTATAAAAATAGCTGTAGGCTCAACCCAGTTTAGCCAGACCGGAGCTAACAGGGAACTGCAGAGAGGTTTAGAAAGAGGCACAAATGAAGCTGCAGGTGACTGCTTGAGCCCCAGACAAGTATTTTGTTCCATTCATTGTGAAGCCCCCCAGCTTAATCTGGAAGGGAAAAACAAGGAATCTTTCCAAGTACTTTCATCACGTCTTTTGTGACAATCTGACACTAAAGCAATACTGCTTCTTCTGGCTAGTAGTCACACATTTTTGACATTATTCTTCCCCTGCTGTTAGTTTACAGATTCTAACCCAGTAGTCATTATCTCGGGAAGATCAGCTGGTCGGATACCTGTTGGTTTTAGGAAGACGGGAGTGTCAGCACAGTTGATGTTACAGCCAACCTTCCACCCTGGTCAGATGAGGCAATTGCAACCCGCATCTCCAAAAAGTTAGCTGAACTCTTGTGACAACCCTGGAGAAGACAGGCAAGAGCAGTGTTTGACCAGCATATATCTGCTTTGAACTGAGACAAAAGACAGAGAAACTCAGGCACGACCTGCCACAGAGACCCTGCGCTGACGTGCCCAAGTCCAGCTCCAATCAGGCTAATCACACTGTTGTAACCCCCGGGATAAAGAGCTGCACCTGCTTCAGCTGGTTTAATTTAAGTTTGGTCAGCAGATGTTTCCGAGCAAGCACTTGGTGTAGCTAGCACAGCCTGGCTTTATACTAACACATCAGAATGGTTCTCGCACAGAGGAGGTAGACTCGGTACATCAGGCAGTGCAACCTGCCAGCCTTACCTTGCTGCTACGGGAGCCACCACCAAACGCTTGAAAACCAGACCCCAGCCACCTCCTGCATGCAGCCACACCAGGCAGCCCAGGCGCCTTCACCTCCCTGCAGCCACAGCGAAGGGGCCACTCAGTTAAGCATCTGTCACCTCTCTGCACTTATGGGGTGGAGCTATCTTTCACCTTAAATTGTTCCGAGGTGTAGCTATCTTCAGTTTGTACAACCACATTGTTGAAAAGTAGATCACACATTCCAGTGGAAGCACACACCTGGATTTACTCACACACCTTGCGTAGTTTTTCACCCCTGTGCAATGTAGATGCTCTATCACAGAAGCTAGAGTTCTTAAGGGAAAAAAAAATAAAAAACAAAAAAAAACCCACAAAGCAAAACTAAAACATACGTAGTTTCACAAAATTCAGTTTAAAAAAAAAGTGAAAGACAGACACGCTTAATGAAAAACGTCTAAACTCATTTCCGATGAGATCATTAAATAGAAATCAGTACTGAATGAAAAAAAAAACCCAGTGGTGTTCTAGAACAAGGAGTGGAAGCTCATCCTACAGCTGAATAGGGCACAGTGCAATTTCCAAATACATAGAGGTTGCATCCATCATCCAAACCTCACAAGTTATGAGACCCTCCTATCTTGCAAAATTAATGTCATAATCCTCAACATCTTTACTATTAAGGACTGTGAATGAAAACATAAGAGTTTGGGAATATAGGTATATGACAATACACAGTACTTCTCAGCCTAATTATGCCAAATTTGAAGTGAGACAACTGCAGGGTTAAAGCCCAGTAGATTCACTTACTCTTTTCTTTTTTTTCTCACATACTATTTTTTTTTTTTTTTTGCCACCCCAGGTGGCAAATACTTTCACTTTTTAGAACTTGAGCTGATGAATTTGCAAATAACTGTCCCAGGTTTTTGCAATCAACATGTAATTGGATGAATAGCAAAGCAAAGCAATATAGCTGCTGTGAGCCACCTGTGTTGGACAGTGAAGAATCTCCCCAAAAAAGTGAAAAACTGCACTAGTCTCTCTTTTTGCTGACAGCAAGAATTTTTCAGATGAAAAATGTTTCCTTTTTTGCTAATCCATGCCCCTGACATTATCAAAGCCTATTAATATAAAAGCAGAAAATGGCACCATTCAGGAATGCATGTTTGCTATATAAGGTCCATAAACACACCATTACATTTAGACTGTGCTTAAGCCTCATCACTTTCAGAATAGATTTGGGTGCTGTTCTGAATGGACACCTAAATACACAGGAACTTTTGAAGAACACCTGCATCCTCAGAGGTGGTCCGAGCTGGCTGGAAAAATGCAGCCTTCATGCAGAGGGGTGGCTGCTTCCTCACTCAGCCTGCACACACTCTGGAGACGCTGCAGAGCTGACCCGAGGGTCCACCTGAGCTGGCAGGGTCCATTAGGTACTAAACCACAGGCATCTGAGTGAGCTTGGCTCGTAGAGCTGTGACACCAGGAAAGAGCACGGCAGGCCAGATATCACTGTGGTTAGCGAGGATGGCGCGCAGGTGCTCTCTGCCAGTGGAAAGGGCTGGAAATGATAGCAACGTGTGACAGGGGAAGTTACGAACTGCCTTTGATAGATGATCATTAACTAGCACCTCCACGCAAGGTGCTAGCATTTCACCTCCCTCCCAGGAATGTTACAAAGACATTTAGAAGTGCTACTGGTGCCCTGTGCTCCCAGGCACCTCTGTCATTTATGGGAGGCCGGGGAAACTAGGTATCAAAGGCCTGGGGGCTGTCGCTGGCCATCCTCCAGGGCACATCTGCCTCTCCATTGACTTAATTCTGACGAGGACAAACGCAGAAGGCTGGCTGACCACACTCCACGTGGGTCAGAGGGCTGCAGCTATCATGGTGTGACACTGTGGGAATTGCAGGTACTCAGAGTTTACCCACTTCCCTGGGCACAGGTGTGACACCAAGGGAAAGCAGAGGCACTAATTAAATAGGCAGGACTGGTTTGATAAAATGGGTGATAAAACGATGGGACTGAAGAACGTCACCAGCAGTACAAAAACTTGCAACTGAGGTGAGCAAGGTTGTCCCCAGTGATGATGGGTATGACTAGTTTGCTTTGGACAGAGAAGAAACATTTGCTCCTGCTAATTTAGCAGAGAAAGGAATTAAAAGGCTTTTTCTATCTTTTCCATAGTTCCTTGTGAACAATGTTGCTAATGCTTTCAAATGAACAGAGACATCCCTGAAATGCAGTAAAATCCCTGACTATCAGCTGATCAGGGAAGATGCTCAACATTGAGAAACCTAGGTGAGTTTCCTGCAGGTCTTTCACCGACAACAAAATTGGTAGGGAAAAAATTATGTATATTATATAGAGATATATACATATCTCTTACAAACATACCATAAGAAATGCAGCACAGTATTTTGCCAATGACAATTGGTTGGAGACATTGTTCTGCCCTCCAAAACACTTCAGCAACTTTCCCAAAAGATATGTGATTTTTTTTTTCAAATCTTTAATGTCTCTCAAGTCACGCAACAGGCAGTTCACATAATTCATTAAGCTACGTTGCTGCCTTCCCTGCCAGCAGCAAGCAGAAAAACACAGACTTGCCCTTGCACCATTTCTGTGCCTATCGATTATATCATTAGGTAAGCAAATTGGTTACCTCACTTCAGACTCAGTGCTAAATTACAGGCACTGAGGTTTGTCATCACCTTAATAGGGTATCGACTGCCATGAAAAGAATACATTGAAAATCCCTGTATCCCAGGAGAAGTGATCATGAAGGAGCATTCCCAGCACAGATATACTCTCAAGCATGACACACATTGTAATAAATTGTAATTATATCAAGGTCAAAATTCAAGCCGTCATATGTGCTGCAAGCACTCATTTTAACAGATCAGATAGGCTACCCATCAAGTACAGATCTCCCTATAAGTGCTCTGTCAATGGACAGCAAACTGGCGTCCCTGCACACAGAAACCCTCATGGTGTGTTAGTGATGGCTGAACTTCCTAGGGTACAGAGATGGGGAGATTTACAGGAGCTTCCCATGGCAGGGATGCTTGTCTGGTCCTGCAGGTCCAACTCCTGGGTTTTATCTCTGGCTCTGCCACTCTCTTTACTGAGGGCTTTGGGCTCTGCTCACCTCTGTCTTGGTGAGAAAAGGGGATTGTACTGTTTTCACCCACCTGCAAAACAGTCTCAACGAGGAGAAATATTGGTCAAAGTGACTAAACCTCACCAGATACAGGAGTAGCCTAACAGTGTGTCTGACACTCTGTACTCACAGAGTACATGCTTTGAACAGGAACTACAGCCAGCAAATAATCTACTCCAGCCTTCCTTCAGACCTGCTTTTCACCTTAAAGCACAGATATAGTAAGAGTGTTTTCTTTCAAGGCAGGTCAGCTTAAAACCTCCTCAGAGCCTCAGAAGGATATAAGGAGTCAGGGCTGACAGCACATCCCAACTTCAGCCGCAGAGAAAGTGCATTATCACCACTCTGCAAGGTGCCCCAGCCTGCATTACAGGGGAAAAGTCACAGGATAAGATTGTTAAAGTCCTGACATCAGAAAGGTGAGCAGAGTTGCCTCTTGTCATGGTCAGGGAAGATACCAGGCATCCCAGAGATAAGGTGTCCATCCCACAGCAGCCCATGCAAACACACACCCTGTTTCATCTGGGCTGCCGACGAGCAAAAAAGTAGATACAGTCTTCTGGAAGGACCTCTCTGTTAGCCACAAAAATGTTCATCAATTTCCATTGACTTTTAGATTAGGCTCTTAGCTACTGTTAAATTAGGCTGGGGGTTGTAAAGCAACTTAGCAGCAAAAAGGCTGGCACATACCTGAACTGCTCAGTCACCGCCAAACACCATGTCCAGGCTTAGGTCTGGAGTAGACATACAGCTTCTCACCTACTTAATGTAGGGAAAGCAGACTGTCCTGATTTTGGCTTTATTCTGTATCTCACACACATCAGTTTTTCTTCTCCACGTCCATGCGCACATTTCATGGGGTTTTGCTAGAAAAGAGAGTTACCCAGCAAGTCCTGCACATTTCCCAAGAAGGATCATTAAGAGTACACAGCACCTCTGGCTGCAGCCGTGTGGTGAAGACACACCCCAGGAGGCTGCACAAGTGGGTCACGCCATGCAAACCCCACAGAGGAAGGGCAGCGAGGCACAGGGGGTGGAGGAGCAAACGGAGAAGGGCTCCACACAGCTGCAGAGCTACAGCTGGAGGGAAACAGCCCCTTTGCCCTTCACTAGGATCTTAGTGGTTGTTTCACCTAAGGAAGGAGTGGAGCTGTGCACTTCCCTCTGCATTGGAAAAAGTAGGTGGAGGAAAAAGCACAAGGAGCTCCCGCCATGGGAGAGGCCACAGGTCCAAGGCAGGACAAAGAAACACTGACCCTGGGGAGGCTTCTCATCCCCTGCAGCTTCCCTGCGGTCTCCTTATCACACCTACATAATCCCCAAGTAGTGCCAGAACAGTTCATTGCAGGATAAATATAGCCTTGGAATACATCTCTCTGGACCCCAGTAGCTGGATGATTTTAGTTAGGTTTCTTTGTAAAGATATTAAGGAAGCTTATCATCATCTTGGGCATTGAATTCAATGAAAGATTCACTCAAGGACATGCAAAAATATAAGCAGCTCCAAGGAAAACAGATAACTTAGAAGGCCTGACCAGTACCACAGGAATTAATGAGTTTGAGGCTTATTTATTCATGGAATATATGCTCCCTTAAGAACAGCCATATGTCTATTGAACTGGTGTCTAAATAGCTTTATCAATACTGGGTCTATTTAACTGGTATCTTCTGTGATTTCTCTAGAGCAGAAATATTAGACCTCCGTCCGAGGACCCATGGATACGCTTAGAAAACAATTCCATGTGGCAGGCTGACACAGATCAGATGTACTCATTCCCTGTCATTTGAATTTCGAAAGGAAATTCAGTTTTTCTGCTCCTCAGTTTGTTTGCTTCCATATTCCCAAGAAGTTGAAAAGCTCAGTTCATTCTCTGGCAGGGCTTCCTCACCCCAGAGCAGGAAAGAACCTCCTGCACTCTGTTTAAAAATGAAAATGCAAACAAGCACACCTGCACAGACAGTCTGTAAATACCAATGTCTCCCTCGAAAATATACCAGGAGAGAGGAATAGTAAGGAGAACAGCGTTACTGCCTGGGGACCTGATTGTTTCACAGGATCAGTAACACCTGCATGCCTGAGCACGTGATTTTGTGAGGAAGCCATCTAACACACAGGTCCTTGCTGCACTGGAGCTGATGCAAGGGAATTGATCCCTGCTGGAACATGGGCAAAGGCTCCCTGTGTCAATGAGCAGTTGTTCTGCTCACCAAAATGTGAAGGGTTTCCATGGGTCATTGCCTGCAGCCAGGCAGCCTCTTCCTTGGCTCCAGCCATAGGGATGCACAGGGATGCTGCATCGCTCTGCTAACCCCATGCCAGCAGCAGCAGGGGCAGCTCCCTGGCCAGGCTGAGCTCTTTGTCTGCCAAGGGGAATGTGCCTCTTACACCCTGCTGCAGGATGCCCTAAGATGGATGGATGGTCCTCCAGCTGAGACTGCAAAACCTGAGACTGCATACTCTGCCTGTACACTGAAGAGCTCACAGCATCTTCGCTGCAAGAGTCCTTAGAAAAATCACAGTGCAACAGCACCTTGGGAACCTGAGCCCCAGTTTCACAAAGTGATGTGATTTGGTGTGTCTAAGCCACTCAGGTGCTTTAAATTATTTTATTTTTTTTTTACTTTCAGTTCCAGGAGGAAGCAGAAATTATGGCAACATGGGGCTACCTGCACCTGGATAACAAGGGGTGATGTGAACAGGATGCAGGATTCAACAGTGCTTGCAAATGAAGACCTGAGACATCTGTGCTGAGAGGGTGCCTGTCCCAATATTCACCTTGCCAGAAGGAAATTAACAATTTCAAAGTTTGCCTAAGACAAGTCAGATGGACTAAATAGAAACAGGTGGGGAATTCCCCAGAGACTTGAGGAAAGGCATCAGCGTGAAAACAAGTGTGAAATACACATGAAAATTTGCAGCAGTGGGGAGAAAAGTGGTAATAGCAGCAGGCAAACATCAGCCCAGCACTCCCAGAAAGTTAGGGGGGTTAGTGGTAAGAAGGAATTTAGGTATTTATAGGCACTAAGTAATACCTTGTAAGTGCCTAGCCCCATGGTTTATCTGTTGCATCACTAATGCTGATGCTGAATCTGCAGTTCACCAATTGCCAGTTTAGTAGATGCCCATAATGAATCAACAAAGTGCTTTGATCCTGATTTGATTTGAACCATGCCAGTCAAGCACTTTTTCCCTGTAACGCACCAGAAATTTTCCTGACTGCAGAGGAGAACATAAGAGGAGGATCAGGCTTACAGGTCCAAATCCCAAATCCTCCACTCATCTCTGAAAACATGACTCACCCAGCAGTAATGGTCTCCATCATCTGGAAGCTTAGAGCACCATTTCAGTGCCTCATAGAGTGCTTTGAGATAAAAGATGCCATATAAAAATATTTTATGTTTAACACTTTGGCAGGTGCAACATTCCATCTCATAAAGGATAATCAGAGATATATACGGAACAACATGTTTCAACTTTATCTCAGAATGAAGCCAGCAGAGCTTAAGTGCTTATCCAGCAAATGAGACAGAGCAAAACCAGAAAACACCCAGAGGAATTTTTTTTTTCCTAAATGTTATATTTGATTCCCTTTCAAACTCATTCTGTTATTTTTTTAAGAGCTGAAAGAAGTCAGATTAGGTATTTAAACTCAGGTGTCTTTTCAAATGGGAACAGATAAACTCAGAGTTCACCATGTAAAGCCTACCTAAACCTTAGGGGTTTCTGCAGCTTCAAGCAGAACTGTATTGCCATTTATGCTCCATTGAAGGCAAGACAGAGCAGTCCCAAACCCAAATATGCCTGGATAATAAAGACTGCTATAAGCCAGGCTTTTTCTGAACTTGTACAATCAGCTCAGAAACTGCTCGGCAGACTTTTTTTTTCCCCCCACAACAGCTTTATACATACAGATTAAAGGACCCAGTCCTGAAGATTTTATTCTTGTGAACTTGGGAGTACGGCTGATCTCAATCTTCATAATTATGTGTTGAGATTTTTTTTTTCCTTCAGCAAGTTTCTTATACCCACTGTTGGTTTTTTTTTCCCAGGGGACTGGTAAAGCTAACATTAAAAAAAAAAAAAAAAAAAAAAAGCCCAGAAGGAGAGAAATTTGTACACATAGGCCAGTGTATCAGCTAAGTATCACCCAAGATTTGAAATATGATGGGAATCAGTAAGAATTGGGGGGTTTTTTCTATGTAGGAAACAAACTATAGGATAAACCCAGCTCAAAGCAGTGCCTGTAGCAACAGGGGCAGGGAGGGAGGTTTAGGAAGTAGAGGAGTATCTCATTTGTCTTCTGAAGCTTTTCTGTGCTCTCCAAGGATATAGCCAAGCTCCAGGTAATGGACCACAGCAAAATCTGTTTATTCCCAAGGTTCTTTATTAGGCTAAGAAAAACTGTATAATCCCCAAAGCTCCTCGGTCTTGGATGCACTCGCATAAAAAAATTGTCTCTGCAAAAGGATTCCCTCTAAAATGCATTCCTTGTAAGCAACTCGAGGCTGTGCATGGTCTGTAAAGCAAGCTATCTAATCCACCTCCTAGCGGTCCACAAAAGGAGCAGACCACCTACCTGCTCACAGATGATGTATGCACACAGATGCTCAGCAAATTCCCATGTTTTTATTATACAAAACCAAAACCCTGCCCCTTGTCACCACAACCCCAGCCCTGACACAGGGATGTACCTGAAACTTGGCAGCTACTAATGAACTTTGAGGTGCTGCAGTGACCTACTTACAAATAAAATCTGCCCAGCAGGTCTAAGAAATTCACTCTCATCATTCTCTTAGCCTTGACATCCAGACCAGGTAGCAACTGCCTGTAGCACAAATACAGATACTTTCTTCATGGTTTCATAGAGTTCTGGCCACTTTTGCCTCAAGGTGTGCAAAGCAAATTTTATTTCATATGTAGCTTTTTTTTCATTAAGCTATGCAAGTGAACTACTCCCATAACTCTTTCAAGAGCATCAGCAGAACATTTCTCATTAACAGTATGTTCTAGACAGGAAATTTCTTTTAAAGCAAACTACTTACCAACAATTCAGATCAGTCCATTTAGTTTCCAGGCCACCAAATCAGTGCAATTGCGATTCTTTTCAGTACTAAAATGTCCTTTTATTTATGCCAGTACCACACTGAGGTATTCCTCACCTGGGCACACGTAGGCTCCTGCCTCCAGAGGCAGCCCAAAGCAGGATTTCTTAGCCAAGCCCCTGTTTAGAAACCCCAAGACCTAAATCTTGTGCCTTTTACTGAGAAACAGCCAACAGTGCCAATGAGACAGACAAGATGCTGTAGGACTCACACCAGGGAAAGGAAAGCAGTGACAGTGTGAGCAAACCCCACTGTCATTTTGGTAGTTGAAGTTTCTGGGAATAAGACAAATATTTAGAAACCATTTTTTCATTTGCAACTCAACAGTACATTCGGTCCCAAGAACTGGGAACTCTTGGTCTGCTAGAAGAAGGAGAGGGTCTGCTAGATCCCGTAACCTATTTCCTTTCCAAGCATGATCATTGTAATTGCATTTGATTTTAAAATCTAAAAATTCTAATGATATATGTTGCTAAAAGGGATTATCTGTGAAAAACAAATCAGAAGGATGTACAAATCATATCCCGTCTCAATCTGGTACCATTTTAAGTATCCAAAACATGACAAAAAAAAATAATAATGTGTGCAGGGGCTCCCTCATAGCTGGAGTTTTTATTACCAAATTCAGCTCGCCTGAGCTTTGCAAGATGACAGAGACCTCTCGTGAAAGAACGATGTAGTGCAAGCACACATACCGCACCACCTTCTTGGTACCTTCCCCTCTCTTTGCCCTCTTTCTATACTAATGGACTCTTGAGTAAATATACCCATTTCCTCGTCCCCACCGACCTCATCTGAGCCACCAGCATTGCGGTGAGAAAAATACGTCCAGGTCCTGCAGATGACAGGGTGCACAAGCACCCTGCATCTCTGGGAGACTCAGAAGGATTTACACCCTGAGGACTTTTTTGTGCTCAAATAACAAAGGGAAACACCCTCAGAGGACCTGCTCCTTCTTGCCCTGCCCGCTCTGTAAGACAGCCCTGGAGGAGGGTCAGTCTAACCCAAGAAGAAGAATGAATTTTCATTCATCATAAAAATTTCCTTTCATTTCAACAGACCTGTAACCAGATCCACGTAAGTTTTCAAAGTGCTTTACAAGCACCTTAAAGTTCATCTTTTAATTTTTTTTGCTCTTAAAGAAGGAAGAAAGTAAGAATATAAGCAAATCAGAGCCAGTGGAGGAAAACAAAGCTATAGCAACAATCAATAGACACCAAAAAAGCCAAAGACGAGGTATGGAAACCTATTTTCTCTGAAATGAGAAGCCTTTCTGCATCTTACGGAGCTTTGGCTCCATTTGGTTGATTGCAGAACTGGGTGTATTACACACTAACAGTAAAAGTGGTTGCAAGTATATCTGTAAGTCTGGCTTCCATGAGGGATTTCTGCACATGCACCCTTAGTAAATAGGAAGCTATGATAGCATCAGGTGAGCTGTCTGCGCATCAGTGCTCAAAGAGCTTGTGCATCCTGACTCAACTCTAAGAACAGCTTCATTGCTATCACCGCCTTCCTCACCAGAAGGCTTTTTATACAATGCAAGGTTCATTCAACAAGCCCTGCAAAACTTGCACTCCACCAAGCTCGGTGATGGGCCTTTCTTCTACAGGCTCAAACCCCAGATTCAAGCATGCACCCCCCGCAGTCAGTGTGGGACAAGGGACATGCAGTCGGTGCCTTAGCGCGGCCTGGTTGCAGCTGCGGGTGACAGCAGCAGTGGGATGGCTTAACTTCATGACTTGAGAGATCAAGTCTCAAAACTTGGGCTAAAAAAAACCAAACTAGCAGAATACCTGGCATGGTCTGAAGAATCAGGAACCAGAGGTGGCTGCAATAGTTTTACTGCCCATTGCAAGGGAAATACAAGTAGCTGAGGGTCCCCGAGTACAGCCTGAAAATAAAGGAAGAAATAACTTTGCTGTCAGGCACTGGCTGTTTGTAGGTTAAGAGCAGTAATGAACCATTAAAGGATGACTGCACACAGACAGTCCAGCATTTCATTCTGGCATCTGTTCATTTTTAACATCACCCACTACAGCAGTAGCACCAGTGGTCAATGTTTTCCGTATCGGGGCAGCTGCTTCCAGGCAGTAATTCAGAAAGGTCAGCACCATTACAGCACCTGTGCCGTGCCTGAAATGAAAGGCAGTGACCACGCACTGGGCTGCTGTGTCCTGTATCAGGGAGGGAATTGCTCACCAGCATGTCAAAGGCCTTTTCCCTGCCAGGTGCCTTGTGGTCTCATGATGATCCTGAAGGCTGTGGGGGGAAGTGGAGCCCAGGAACTTGAAGAAGCAGAATGCAATAAAAAATCATAAAAATCAAGTATTTGCTTCTAGCAGAAGGAAGAAAATGGGGGGGGGGGAAAGCTGGGGAAACGGAGGTTGCTGAGATCCCACATCTTCCTCTAAGACCCTGCCTAGTGAAAAGCCCACGCTTTCAGCTGCCTCCTGCCTAGCCCAGCAGTTTGAGCCGCTTGGAAATGGCTGGTCCAGACGATGGTATCCAAGCTCCAGCAGCACAGCTCAGCCTTACCACAGCGCAGGGACAAAGCCCCTCAGCACTGACTCAGAGGAAAGAAAACAGCCCACAGAGCTTAGTAAGATACAGAACAAAATAACTTGTTTTATCTCTAGCATCTCTATCCACCCTCAACCTATTTATCCCTCAGGGACACAACTTACAAGACCATCCGCTGTCTGTATCTGCCTTGGTACCTGATGGTGTCAGATGGAACGTCGCTGACGGCTCTTCTGCTCGTCTCAGCAACAGGCACAAATCTTGGTGTTTATCTCCAAACCAGACAAACTGAATGGCAGGTGAGGGCAGGACAGTGACCAAAACAGCCAAGCCTTCAAATTGCAAAAAACAGAAGGTGCTGTTCACTGCTGGAGGGTGTTTGCTACAGGCATAGCTTACACCAGTGAAACCATGCCAGGAAAAAATGTTGGGAAAACTCAAGGGTTATTGGTGGGAGGAGGAGGAGGAAGACTGCCTTTGCAACCACATTCAAGGTGTCAGTCCTGTTCCTGCAGAGGCAGCTGAGGGATCTAACTGGGCGTTGGCACACGCTGCTGGAACGGTCGGGACATCCCTGCCGGGACCTTCCCACTGGGACAGGGGCTGGGCAGGCTCCCCCGGGGCAGTCCCTTGGGACCAGCAATGTGAGAGAGGCTTCCCAGGAAAGCAGGTGGAGGTAGGTAAGATGGCTCCTCAGCATTTTTCCCTGGGGAAATTCGGAACAAAAATAAAAAATTTCCACACCTGCTGCCCATGGTAGCTGTGGCACACGTCCCAAAAGCTACACCAGTGCACCCAGTCACCCACTTTGTTCTTGTGCAGAAGCAGGGCCATCATCAGAACTGTCCTCTGGACCACAATTCCTGTGGAGGGGGTGTTTTGTTTCCCATTTTAGATCTGGTCTGTTTTTTTACCCCTCTGGAGACATTGTAAGAAGATGTCTATATTTAAAATGCTTCTTCTGGATTCATTTCAAAGTCAGAGGACTTTTGTGCATCCTGGAGAGAAACAGCGGCTTGTGTCAAAGTTCCTTTGCAAATTATTCTTGCAGCCAAACCCAAACCTTTTCGTGGAGCGGGTCCCGGCGCAGGGGCAGCATCCCGCAGCGCCCGGTCCCCTGTTCCTGTGCCAAGAGCACCACCCCGTGGCATCCCCGGCCTCGGCTCCCTCCCTCCGAAACTGCAATAAAACGACAATACTGGAAAGGGAAGGGAAAAATCAGAAGCCTAGGGTTGTGCAAAGAGCTGTACGAGTAAGCTGGGCAAAAGAAAAAGCCCTGTGTGTTCATTGTATGGAACCCAGCCAGTAAACGGGCCATGAACAAAACCCTGTATTACAGATGTCTTGTGGAAGGTCACGGGGTGGGTTTTGCCGGGAACAGTGGAATGTGCAGGGGTGCAGAGGCTATGGGAGTGCAAGCTCCTGTCCCACTCAAGGCAGGCACCTGCCGCCTCCTGCTCCGGCACCTCGCCTCCCAGGGGAGCAGCCCTGCTGCTCATGGGGTGCGAGTGCCACCATGCCAAAGGTGCTGCATGGCATGGCAGCCTTCCCCTGCTCCATGCACGGCTCCCCGGGCCACCAGCCAGCCAAGGCAGGCCCAGCCCCGCTGGCCTGGGTGGCCATGGGCACCCACCTCCCCTTTCCTCCCTCCCTTCACTATCAGCTCATGTCCACACGGGTGCTTCACAGGCTTACTGCATGCTTCTCAAAAGCTTTGAAGATCCTGAAGCCTAAAACTGAGCATGTAGCACGTACTCATCAGTAGTTTTTCATATACAGTTTTTTCATACCCCTGGCTTTGGACAGGGTCAGGTACACCTTGGGTTCCCTGTGGCACGCTCACCAGAGAAGACCTTCCTGAGCACCGTGGTGTTTCTGTCTGTATCCTCCAGCTGCCTGAAGCAGGAATACATTGAATAATTCAGTCCTGGCAAGGGAGACCGCCCTTTGAGAAATAATTTATACAAGTGTTATTGGCTGTTAATGGAAATCTTCAGGAAGAAAAAGAAAATGCACACTTCTATTAAGATGAAAGAGAGTGTCCATGTAACACAACTCCCAGTAGCTATGCCACAAGACCCATGTGCAAAGGGTAGAAAAGCTCCAGTACTTTCAGTATACTGCTCTGAGGAGTTTTTGTAAAAGCTGAATGGATGAGGGAAAATTTAAATGGATACAAGAAAGCCACGCTCTGCCTGGCATGGGAGACCTTATCAGGCAGGCAAGTGAACTCACCTGAAATACTAATAAATAAAAAGACCTCACGACTGTATCAGCATGAAGGAGGGAAGGGTCAGGCAGGGCCAATCTGGGAGCGAGCAGCCTACACCGAACGCTGCCGAGCTCAGCCTGGCAGCGTGGCACCCGCTGATGTGCCAGCCTGGGTCGCCCGACACCTTTAGCTCCCTGGGTCACGGGAACGGTGGCAGAAGCATTCAGTCAGCTTATGCAGTTCTTCGCCTCTCTTTTTCTCCTCCCATTTCCCTTTCTGCCCTTTCCATGTTTGTTTTCCTCGTGAGTTTTGAAAGAACAGTTTCTATCATCTGCAAACAGACCAGCTGGCAGGTCACGCAGCCCTAGCTGTGACAAATTCTACAAATCTGTGATAAATACATCCAACATGTACTTGCCCTGTTTATCTTCTGGATGTCACTTTGCCTAAATACAGCCACATCATGAGAGGCATTTTTTTGCTAAACTATCGAAAGTACTTAAGATAGAATTACCTAAAAGGCTCTTTGCTTCAAGAGACACTTCAAGACACTGCAGTGCTGTAAACCTGTATCATTTCAGTTAATAGAAAAATCCTCTCAAGTGTTTTGTACTGCAAGCAGTATGGTTTCTGGGACAAGACAGCATCACTGGAAAAAAATTACATCGAGTACAAACACATACAATCATTAGAGTCAACACACACATGCACATACGTGTCGTGTAACGAAATGTAGTGACAAGCTTTAGTCTCCTAAAATTGCAAGGACACAATTTTACAGGGAGACACTGGAAAGAGAAGCTCAAACTAATTCAAAACTTTGAGTAACATTACCTGACTAGATGCTTTTTCCAGGTGTCAGCAGCCATCTCAGGAACATCATCACAGAAATTTCATCAGAATACAAAAAAAAATAAAAAATAAAAAGGAAGAACCCAAAATTATCTTTCTCATGCTTAAAGCTCTTGGGGAATTTATTCAGACATTTTTGTTTTAAAGCACCATTCCTTTGTTCACAAGAAATGGATGATCACAAAAGCAGAATTTGCTTTTAAAATACAGTAACATTACCATTACTGGATTAGACTTTGACATAAACAGTCATGATGTCACAACATGTAAAGCAACATCTTCAACAAGTTAATACAGTTTCCTAAGCTGTATCCTATCCTAAACACACCTTTTCATGTTGCTGTTTTCCCCCCTCTGAAATGCTGTAACACTTGTCAGCTTGAATCTACAGCCACATCTATTTTTCAAAGCCAAGTTTGCAGATTCTAGCAAAGGGTGCAGGCAAGAAGATGGTTTCTCTGCAGCAATTACAAAAATATTACTTGCTGCTCACTTTCACTGTGAATTTCCACAAGGATTGCTTTCAGTAGTGGAATTTTGAAGAAAGGCATTGGATTTTTTCGTTTGTAAGCTGCTGCTTACACCCTGCCTGTACCTCCCCTAGCACAAGCATACACCCTGGGAGGTCTCCAGATGCTGCCCCAGAGAAGGTATTTTAAATAGTCTTTGTAGACCTCCTTTTTCTTAAAGCTTATAGTACCGATGTAAATACTTAAAATCTTCACATAAAGTTCCACTAGATCTCAACTCTTAAAAGTATTTCTCCAGCAGCAACATCTCAAGCTATACAAGTTTGAATGTGCTGCAGCCACAGATAAAGGACTGGGACTGGTGCAAAGGGGGAGGCAAGAGCCAACCTGGAAAGTGCTCGTAGCTTACACACAGCACTGAAATGAGGTACAGCCAGCAAAGAAAGATCAAACACGCACTTCCCACTCTAGGCTTGATCACCTCAAGGCACTGTTAATACCTGAGAAAATGACAGTAAGCCTACTGGAGAACAGACCTGAGGATGTCAAAGTCTTTACCCATCTCCCAAGTACTTTACTAGCTGAAGGCACAAGCCAGCCCTGTCGCATCTCTAGAGAGGTGACTGTGGAGGGAACAACCTTCAGGTGCAGAAGTAGTAAGGGAATAACCTGCTTTCCAAACTCATTCTGGCCATGAGCATAAGCAGTGAGCTAAGGTTTTGGCAAGAGAGGCTCACTTGGCAAGAGAGAAATTAGGAAACACTTTCTGACAGTAAGAAGAGCAAAATACTATTACAGATTGCCTGAGAAGCAGGTGAGATCTTTCTCTTCAAGCCTGGGATCTTTGTATTCAAGCTTTTAAAGAGCAGGCTAGCCAGTGTCCATCAGGAATGCCATAGGCATCTTACCTTGGGAAGAAGATGGAGTGGTGACCTCCGTAAATGCCTTCTAGTCCCCTGGAGAGTCCCAGAAAATGCCTAGGGGAGACTGCAGCAGATAAGCAAGGTCTTAGCTACCCCTTTTGAGCCTGGAATTTTCCCTTGGCCACACTTGCCAGTTCAGGTCTCCCATTTGTGACCTTTTCCTCCCTTCCCCACACCCCCATGGTGGACAGCCCCAACCTGAGGAACATGGGTTCACAGCTGGGCTGCAGGGATTGCAAAGGAGGGAGCTGAGCACACCAGTTCCACACTCGTTGCACAAAGTCTGGTGGATCTGTTCAGTAAAGAAGTCTTCTGACCTGAGCTCACCACTGTACCTGGCTGGCTAGGAAAGGTGAGTAATACTTGTATCTGTTCACTGTATCCATCATACACATAACACTTATAATATGCTTGACTATATGTGATTATAACTAAAAATTGCCACTTTTTGTTTGATCTCCAACTGCCCTTGAAGGCATGCATCTCAGGCAGAAGATACTCCACCTTTTGATTACCATCAACTGGCATTTTAGATACTAACCACTACTCAACACCACGGTAAGAAATGTTTACGTTAGAATCATAGAATAGTTTGGGTTGGAAGGGACATGAAAGATCATTTAGTTCCAACGTGTCAGCCTCAAGCAGGTTGCACGCTGGCCTCCTGCAAGACGTGGAGGGAAGCTGCGATTCTCTAGCAAGACAAAAGTCCAGATGAGAGAGTCTGAACCCATCTGAGCCCTTGCACAGAGCAGCCTCCCTCAGCCCCTTGCTGCTTGTCTTGCCACTGCTACTACACCTTGCTGCTACTAGGGATTTTCTCTCTGCATTTCTCTTGTTGAAAACAAACCCAGTTATGATGACTGACTTTTTAACTCCAGTTAATTCAAGCCTCTCCCAGGATACTTTGTAGCACTGACAAAGCAGCTCCTGCCTCCCTGGCGCCTTTCAAGCCCGCCACCGAGAGCTGCCATTGCCTCTCCCTGACGGAGGGTTTCCTCTTGCACCCTTCCACTGCACAGCTCCCCTCCCCAGGCTAACCTTTTTTAAACCGAATTTACTTGGGGGAATCTACCCAATTAGACATTTAAGTCAATTAGGCTGATTGACAGCAGGATTATGTCTAGCATTTTCTGAATTGCGAATGCAAACACTCAGCTGGAGTAAATACCTGCCTCATAAGGACATGCTGAGGCTTAATTAGTTAATGTTTGTGAAGAGCTTTGAACACATGAAGTGCAGCACAAGCACGAAGTGCTATTCTCACCGCTCCTAGTAGCAGAGGCTTCAAAGTTGGATCTGGCAAAGACGAGGTAGAAGCATTTCAAGGACATAAGGTGACCCTGACCCGAGGCCGCCAGGGACCACAGCTGCAGGAGTGAGAGGACAGGCGGATGGCAGGCAGGGCTTTGCTCTAACTAAACGTTGCTGCTGTTCTGTGCTCACAAAGCCCCTCTAGTTCCTCAGCAGGATGGCAGCAGCCTCCGACCTCCAAACCTCCACACCAGCCCCTTTCGACACACCAGAGCCAGCCCAGGATCAGCTCGGCTGGCAGGGCAGGAGTGAATTTCTCCAGCATTCCTCCCAGGAAGACATTCAGGTTGCTGTGCTTTTATAGAAGGCCTATTGCAAAGCCATTCACTGAGGCATCAAGGCACTAATGCCTAACAAATAAACAAGAGCTAAAGTCCATTAAGGCCTCTGAAGATCCCCAGAAGCACCACTGTTATTATTACTAGCCAACAGATGTAAGAAAGCTTCACATTAATAAAAACCATCTATGTACCTCAGTCATACAAAAGATTTCTTTCCAAAGCAGCACATATAAAGCAAGCATCACCTTGAAACCCTAAATATCTGTGGTTATATGGGGTTAAATATAGACCCTCCTGCTTTGCAAGATGTATTTTTCAGCAAAAAAATCACACCTGAAAACCAGTAAAATAACTATAATAGCTAATTTACCAATGAAAATAAAGAATGCTTTTTCAGCCCACACGGAACTATCTTATTCAAAACTGCCAATGTGTATGCATACGTGCACTGAAAAGCTTCTGATTTGGGACTCACAAACATAGTTTGGTCTGGCATAAAAAAAAATAATAAATAATCCTCAGAATGCAAACCACTGTAGCCTGCCAATAAGGAGGCTTCCACTTAAAAAACAAAGCTGTCCCATCCTTACCCTTCTTCTGTCAGTCCATTTGACACTGAAAACAGATTGAACAACAGCAAATCCAGATTCCTGGTGATTTACTTTGCCAGAATGAAACTGCTGAATTCTTTGTCTATTCTCTTCCAGAATCCCTCATACAGGATCTGTCCAAGAGTTCATCCGAAGCATCCTCCTGGTAATGGCTGTTTAGTGGTTGGTACAATCCATAGCACTCCCAGCACCAATTCATTAAAACAACAATCTGATTACGCTATTTTTGAAAGCACGTTTTGAATAACATATTATTTTTTTCTGCTACCTGGAAAAGTAGTAACACTGGCAGGTGGTTCCAAGAACTAACAGCAAAGAAAAACCAGCACAGAACACAGCATTTATATCATTAAAAACACGGGCACCCCTCAGGGAAGCTGCTAACCTGGAAAGGCTCGAGCAAGAGTTATGTGCAACTAGGGGGCAAAAATCTCCATCAGCACACGCCCATTCAAATCCATAGAAACACCTGGGAATGCCCTCAGAAACACCAGTAGATCTTTTAATTTCAAAATATACATTCTGGGAGACAATCATGAAGGAACCTTTGTTGATGGCAAGTACACAGGAACCAAGTGACCAAGTGCAGTGTCATAGAAATCTTTCTGTTTTCCTTAAAACTGGATTAACAACCAGCAGAAAATATTTTAAATGGAGGGTGCGATTTTCAAAGCTACTTACTGCAAAAGCATAAATTGTGCCATTATTTTAAAGAAAGTGTTAATCTAAAATGTAACGTATTTTGTGGCTTTTAAGATCCCACCCTTGAAGCTTAAAATAAAGAAATTTTAAAATTTTTGAAAATAAAAACAATAATAAAAAATAAGCTTTAAAAAAAGTAAAATAAGTGAAAGAATTTCATGAGAAAAGAAACAAACAATCATTTTTTCAGTGACCATCACATTCAGTGGTCTGTTTTGGCAGTTAGAGAACTGATTCATTTTCCTGGTCATTAAGGGTCTTACTTGTATATCTTTGTTCAAGTTTTCCCCATATTTCCTGCAGCCTTTCTCCAGGTGAACTGTGTACATAAACACGGGGTTTGTAATATTCTGACTGTACAGCCTTCCCAGTCATTTGCCATTATTTCATCTGAGGCTTCATCTGTCAGGAGGGGTTTATTGCTGTCACATTCCAGCATCCAGTTCTGCCTATTTGTCACTTGAACATTAACTACCTGAGTTAAGAAAGCATTTAAAAATAAACTTCCATAAAACCCTGCATGGCTGAATAATTGCTGTTATTTACATGGTAGAGCAGTTTTGCTTTTGTTTCTTTTAAAGGGATTCTCCTCCTGTCCTGTTGTTAGGGAATTATGATCCAGGTGGGATAATGCCAGCAGTTGCTATAGTATCTGCTTGGAATCCGTTATCCCCAGACACACAGAAGTAACTGGGGAACCATCACGGGAATGTTACACACCAGTAAGGGAAAAGACATTTTATTTCACTCCTAAAGCTTTGTTACATTTGTCCACAGCATTGATTTGCTTTAAAAAATAAAACATTTGGGGAAGAGTTCAGTTTTTTTCAGCTTTTTCTCTTCTTGGTTTTTTCCCCCACTTTCTTCTTTCATATTGTTTCTTTCAAATGCTAAGGGGCTACTTCACATAGTCTCATTCTCTCTCTCTCTGTTTAAAGTACATAGAAATAATACCCTATCAGGACACATGCTGGCCTTCAGCCAAACAGCCAACACACTCGCATTTTTAAGGGCACAACATTACATTGCACTTGAAATACGAGTCAATAAATACAGTCACCATGTGAGCGTTATGTTGGCTGGTATGAATAAAATGTATTCAACCCATTCAGTTCCATCCTCACACTAGGCACACAGGGTTTTTTTCTGAGCCTGTTAAATAACAAGGTTATACGCTGAAGCATTACCATGTCATTAAAACTGTCAACATGGCAAGCTAGGTAGTTGCAAATGCTTGGGACCACAAAAACGCACTCTTTTTGAAAATCCAGCAATAAGGTTTGCTTGTCACCATAGCAGTGAATGATCATACACTTCCATTTTCTAGAAAAATTGTCTTCATTTCTGAAATCCTTGACATTAAACATAATCTAAAACGTTTCACGCTGAAATTCTTCATGAGAAATGCCTTCTTACAATACAGTGGTTGTCACTGAAATTTAGTGACTAACACTAAATTAACATGGCAACGACAATGCAGGAATAATCTGTTTTTAATGATACATTGCATTTTTCCCAATGACTAGTAGGAGCACCCCTTATTCAGTTCTGCACCCCTTATCCCATACAGCAATCTCCAACACTTTTGGAAGTTGATTGTTGCAGCAGTTACTTATCCCTAGCAATGTACTGCATGGCTTGGCTTTCTCACCAAGTCAAATATTCTTATTGCTTGAACTGCTGAAACACTTACTACAGGAATAATACTGCATTTCTCTAAATTTGTAGATGGTTCCAGCTCTTTGTTCAGCTTCTGAATTCAGAAAATAAAATATATTTCCAGTGATAGTTTATTAGCTTTACTTTTTCTGTTTTTCCAATTGCTACATTATCAAGGCAACTCTAATTTCAAAAGATAACATTCTGCAGGAATACATCATCTGTTTATAACTCAAGGCAACAGAACGAAACAGCAAATTGAATGATACAAGGAATCATCTTTTCCAAAGAAACAGCATCTACCAGTGACAACTTTAACGGACTATTTTTTTAAATAATACTGCTGGACCCTGATTTCAACTATTAGTGACATGGGAAACACAGCTGAATCCCACTCCGAAGAGCAAAGCATTAAATCAGATTTAATTAGCTGCCTATACATACCATTAAAATGCAGTGCAATCAATTTGTGTGATTATCATAAAAGTCTGCAATTCCTAACAGCCTATGGTGATTCTAAGAGTAATGAGGTGGCTGTGCTCTCTTCAAGTACCAATATGTGATAAATGAGATCCCGTACTGGTTCTCACTGGCAGCCACTGTATCACACGTGCTCACATCCAGGGAAGGCAGCTTCTACAAAAACACCATCAATATAGCATTTTTATTTCCACTGCTTCCGCTGATACTGCAGGCCTGCGGGAAAATACCATTTTTAATAACAGAACTGAAATATACAGGCTACTAAGAAACTGTGTCCTTTGAAAAAGCCACTTTTGCAATCAACTCAATTTCAACTAGAATGCCTGTTTCCACAAAGCAAATCTTTTTCTAAACAAACTTGAATTTTACAGACTGAGAACTAATGATGGGGGAATTCAGTTCTGTGTGCATTAAGCGTCAGTGAAGCTCTCCCTGCTTGTCATGATTGCTTTAACATCACAGCAGGCACGATTTATGCAGTACAGAGACAAAAACAGGTGTTAGAATGAATCTCAGCCCCAGTTTTGCAAAGAATTATATTGGTTTTAATGGATTACACGCAGCAGCAAAGAAGAACACATCTGTAAGTATTCAAAGGACTGCAGTACTAGAAGGAGTCCTTTAAGTGTAAATGAAGGTACACACAATACTTTTGTAATTGCAAACCTTTTAAAACAAGCATTTCCCAAATAAATTGTCAGAAGGAAAAAAAAAAAAAAGTGAAAATACTTGGCCACATGATTGTTTCCCAATTTACTGGAAAGAACATTGAAATGTAACATCCACTATGTGGTCTGCCTTCATCAGGGGGAGGGAACAACCACTATTCTGCTGAAGTCTACAATGTATTTTAATTTAGAAAATGACAACTTTAGCCTAGTTGCAAATAAAGCATACTGTAGAACAGTGCTAATATACACTGTCAGCTCAGTTAAAGTGCCCATATTCCTTTCAGGAGCAAGAATGTCAACAGTAAAGTATTTTACTGGTGGACTCAGAGAGGACAGAAAAACGCATGCCCAGCCACATAAAAAGCATTTTCTGTATGTTGTTTAATTTAAGAGAAATCTAGGCAAGAGAAGAAATGGTAGGAGAAAGGTTTCAGACTGATATTTACTTGTCTTTGGAAAGATCAGTTTATAAGAACAGCAAATTTATTACATTCTCAAGCAGACTTAACATTGCCCCAAATCTGGAGGAAAAGCAATCAGCCAACTCCAGAAATGTCACTTTCACAGTAGGACCATAACCCAAAAGCCCCAAGCTCTGAATAACATCCCGCTATTCCATTCACCCTACAGCTAAACACTGCAGTGACAGAGATATGGGAAACCCACTGATAATGCCAGTCAGAACAGAGATGGCAAAGTTAATCAATCTTAGATGAAGAAAAGAGGTCCCTGAATAAAAGAAGTTAAAGTGTCTGTGTCTCAGAGGAAAGAGTCTCTGCTGTACTGCCAAGTTTCAATGACAGGTCTCTTGGGCGCACTTTTTTAAATATTAGGTGACTACAGATACAAGCAAGGACCAAATTCCCATTGTTCATTTTAAGGCAGTTATGCACTATGCAGTATGAAATGCTAATACCTTTTGTACATTTTCAGATGCCTAAATACTTGCAAAAATTTTTGCTCATTTCCTGCACTGCCCCTATTCCTATGTCCTATTTCTAAGGCCAGAATTTCCTGCAGAAAAACATATTAAGAGTTGAAGATTTCACCATCTTTCAGTAATGGGAGTCACCTGAGGGGAGAAGCGAGGCAGAGGACAATAGGCAGATGATACGTGATAGAAAATAGGTGAGGTAGGTCTAGCACCAACAAAATGTAATAGACTAATAGCATATGTGAAAGTGAAGACATTGACCTTGGTGGACAAATAGCAAAGGACATCCAGGGACCACGTTATCTTTAGACAGTGGAAAATGTATCACTGGAGAGTTACAACTTAGTTTGTCAGTCACAAGCAGTCACTAAAAGCCTGGACTTTATGATCAGAAACTCCTAACACAGTCAAGGAAAGTTTATGATGCACAAAGCTAGCAACATTGGCTTTCAAGGATGCTCAAAACACTTTGTAGGACCCTTCAGCTGATGTCTGGAAGTAGCACATCCTTACATAGACCCCAGCTATCCTGCAGTGACCACTTTGGTCACTACTGTAATTGACACTTTTGACTGAGATTTTAAGTGCTGACCCAGTAATGAATAAAAAAAGAAAAAAAAAAAAAAAAAGCAAAAGCAACTCTGACTGTGAGGTATGTGTGTCACTAGGAAATGAAATATTGATGACCCAGTTCTATATGATTGGGTCTTTGTGCCTCAAAAGTCTGAGAAGTCTTAGAGTCAGGGCATGAAAATAGAAGCGTGTGCTTAAAAACTGCAACCAACTACAGAATAGCCAAGTCTATGCTTAAAGATAACGGAGAGTCGCAGTCTCTGGTTTCTGAAGAGAGAAAAAATTTGTAATAGTCTATACCAGGTAGTAAGGAAAAAACCCTGGGATAACCAGAACTTGGTCAGGATCTCTGGTTGTGAGATAGGAATCAACCAACACCTTTAAAGAGGCACGAAAGGATTCATACAGAGCTGATTCACAAAAGCTTGCAGGAAACAGACAGGTTCTTCCCTTCTGTTGCCTTAGACCTAGCAAATCCTCTCTAAGTGGAACTGTTCTATTGAGGTCTGCAATATGTATTCATACTTTGCACTTAGCTTTCTGGGGGTCTTCTTTGTTTTTCTTGGTGGTATATTCTGACTTTCTTCATTGTTAGTATCTAATGAGCTAGGGACGCAGTAACTTTGTTTTACTTCTAGTGGAATATAAGGCCATATGAGAGTCTAAATCACAAAGATTTAATGAAGGGCAAGGAGGGATATTTCTTCTTCCTAATGAATCAGCAAAAACTGACTCTCTGTGAGACTTCAATCTTCCCCAGCTTTGAGCTCCCACAGACTTCCTGTAGACAAAGGAACCAAACAAGAAATGCAAGCATAAGGGGAAGATGACTCCAGAGTCCAAGGAGACAGCAATCATAAGAAAAATCTCAGGAAAGGAAGTAAAAACAGCAGAAATCCTCTCCCCAAGAGTGGGAAATTGGCTCATGTATTATAACCTGTCTTAAAGAGAGTAAAGATCAGGTCTGTGCTGAAATGTCATACAGTGGGAAGAGAAAAGCTTGAGAAAAGGCAGTAGGAGACGCGGGGACACTGGAGATCTTTGAGACCAATAAGGGATTTTCACCTTTTTTGTCCGAGTCCTCTCTAATCTTATTAACTTCCAACGTCAGCAAGCAATGCTTGAGGCTGAGCTCTCCAAAACCCTACAGGTGTTCTCATTGCTTCAAGCCACTTAAACCATGATGACTGGGGACCTGGACTCCTTAAAGCAGCACAGATGCAGAGCCAGAATGCTGGAAACAACGGGAGAAAAAAGGAAAATCTACGTAGGAGAGAGAAAGATAGAGGCAAAAACCCTGAGAAGCAGCACCTGGAAGCTTTTTCAGCCTCCAACCTGAAGAAGGAGGGCTTAATGCCATGTCTACTAGCAACAGCAACAAACCAGTCCCGCAGCACTGCCTGTACTTAAAGATGCAATGCAGTGACAGTACTCAGCACAGCCCGTGTTTAGTCTGCCTGGGACCCAGAGAACTTGAGAGAAAAACAAAATATTTGAAAAAATAATTACTTTTATATTCATTACAAGCAAATTCTCTGTCTTCGGCGCTATGAATAAGGCTGTAGACAAGTTCTTAGAGGTGAAAAAGGCAACTTGTAACACAATCTCCGAACTGTCAGATTCACTACTGATAAAATATTATTTTTGTCACTTCAAACTTTATTCCTAAGTAACTATATTAAAAATATGATAATTACAAAATATAATATTGCAAGTCAGAAGCTATTTTACCACAGTTTCCTATCCAAAATAGACTTAAATTAACAGAGGAGAAGTTATTACTGGTACTCAAAGACCACATAACACTTTTAGAATACTAGGTTACACATAGTCTTAACTCAGGAAAGCACTTAAATCCATTCTTATTTTCAGGAAGAGGGGAAGTCTTCCTGACTTAGGGCCTCTAAATCAAAGGCATGACATACCGCATAGATACTACTTGGGCATACAGTAAAGATTTGACTGGTTCGTTTCACAGATGCTTGAACTCCATAGCAAGTCTTATTCCAATATCTATTAAAAACAAGCCAGTTCGACTGAAAGTGCAATTCTCCTTTAAAAGCCAAGTTGTCCCTAGTTTCATATATCATTCTTGCAGCAAAACAGTTACAAGTTGAAACAGAAACATGATGACAGTACCCCACACTTTTTGGTAATTCAGAAAGTCCACACAAAATATTAGCACTCACCAAAAATAATATTCTGGTTCATATAATTCTGAAAATGTTCTACTGATTCTGAAATGTTTCTGACATTTCTCATTATGAAATACATAGGCAGAGCAGCAGCTCTGCAATTTTAAAATACCCTCACTCATTTCTACAAGCTATGAATTCAATGCTAATACCACTGATATTTTAACGTCAATATTATTTGCTAGCACATGGAACTCATGGATAAAGAATTATAAAACAGAAAACTCAAGTGCTTTTTGGATTTGACTAGTTAACCAAAAATTCTGAGATTTAAAAGCTGTTCTAGGTCACGGCCTTTCTCAGGACTGTATTTCCCTCCCCCAGGATCTCTTTAATTTGCATCCAATCAAATTATAAAAAACACAGGCAATAAAGCATCTGACACTTCCCTTGGGAGACCCTTCCATAGCCAACAAGTTGTTGTTTTTCCCCAAGTTGAATTTTAATGTAATTTCAACCCATTGCCCATTCTCATGGAAGCAATGAGAAAGAGTCCCTAGGGAAGGCAACGGGGCGGGGGGGGCACGGGGAGGATCAAACAATTGCTAAACTACACTGAAAAAGTGTATAGAGGCAGTTCAGCTGTGAAGTGTGTTGATGAAAGGGGAACCATGAAGGCAAGGATAACTTAAGTCACAAAAACAGCTTCCCAGCTATCTCTTCTCCATCAGCATAGAAGAATCACAGATGCACGTGGATGGCCTCTAAGAAAAAAAATCAGCACGAAAAAAAAGCTTATCTTTTCATAAATACACCTTTGGGAAAAGAACCAAAGGTCCCTTAGAACTGCTTAACTTCCTGCTTCCCAGAGTAGGAAGAAAAGCTCTTTGAAAGTTATTGCAGTCTTGAAAAGATATCAGCCATGGTGTCTTCCCAGCTCTTCTCACAAACGAAACTGCCATATTACTTGGCACCACCATCATTTAACAGAAACATTGTACCACCTATTACCAGATGGCCCAGAGAACATCCCAAGAAAGATGTTGCCACATGAGATATCATAAAACAGCTGATTTAGTCTATAAGGATTTTTCTTCTTTCACAATTTAATAAATAGTATCTTGCTGCTTATTTAACGAACCCTACAGCTAAATAATATATTTACTTTTTTTTATTCTTTCACCTTCTCCATTGCTAGCAGGATATGGTGAAAAGACAGTTTAGTGAATTAGTTTAGGATGTGTATGCAGACAGCTATTTTGAAAACATTATAAACACAAAACATTATAAACACAAAACTCCTGGAAGATATCATATAAAAAAAGACAAGAGAAGAGTCCTCACTAGGGCCAGCCATAGAAGCAAACATTTCTCATCTAAAATAGATATACATTTCGTAATGTAACAGCCCAAGTCAATATTTAAAGAAAAATAATAGGGACCTTCCAGGAAATATCTATGCTGTCAACAGAGAGACTCCCAAGTAACATCAGAGGGAGGTGGATGCAAATTTAATCTCTGTCTTTCTTCAGAATCTCAGAACCAAACAACAACAACAAAAAAAGGTATGGCAATAGCCAGTAACAGCTATACACTAAAGGCCCAATTCATTTAGAAAAGAAAACATAAATAATTTGTTAATCAATAGATGATGACAAAACGAGCTTGAAGAGATTTCATGTGTCCTCATCAGCAACTTCCTTTCGGCGCTGGGCCCGGAAATGACGTTCAATATTTATTGTCACTTCCCGCTGTAAATTTCGGCTGTTATTTTTTCCAGCTGTTCTGATCCAAGGGTGCTGAAGTACTTGGCGTGCTGTGTAGCGCTTCTGGGGATCCACTATCAACAGCCTGGTTATGAGGTCTTTTGCTGCTATTGTGAAAGAAAGAAAAGGAGAAGAGGGAAAGGAACAGTGATGTGATGATGCTGACAGTTATACATACACAAAATGTCCTTCTTATTTTTTATTAGTTTTACCCTAGAGACTTTTGTGACTATACCCAGAAGATATTCTAACAACTGGATTTAGAACTAGTGACAAGAGATGTTAAATCTCCAGCATATCTTTTCCTGATATCATTCTCCCCTTCCTAAAGGGAGGAAAAAGTGAAAGGAATTTAATCTTGAAAGCATGCTAAAAGCATAAGGCTAAGTGTTCAGATTCATAGGAAATAGCATTGGCTATCTCACCCTACAAGGAGCATAAAAGTCGTAGATCACTGTTAAGCATGTTCTTTAAAAGAATGTATACGGAGAGAGGGTTTTTAGGGTTTCTGATTTTGAAGAGTTCACAAAAGACACTGTACTAGCCCGTGAGAAGGAAAAAAACCTACCACCCTATTGATCTCAATAGAAAATCCACACTGTGTTCTGCAGAGCAAGGGTTTCATTCTCAGTTTTGGACGTCTGTGTAGCATACTTCTTTACAATCTACCATAACCCTGGAGATTGTTTTGGTACCTTTTTCTACAGGGACAATTCACATAAGCAAGGTGAGGAAAACCCTTGCTCTTGCTTCAGAACGGGAGCAATCCACTAAATCAGTCAGACCCAATATGCTGACTCGCAGCCTTCGATACCACCAGAGGACTAAATTCACATTTAAAGCAAACACAGAATCGCCCAAAAGAGACCTGTGAGACACTCTCAACTTCATTGAGCTCACTGTCCTGAACAAAAGGGAGTTCTTCCCACCCTAAGGAAGAAGTCCGTCACTTCTCAGATCTGCTATATATGCTGAACCTTACCTGCAGAAATATTGTCCCAGTATGGGGAAAGGAACTCGTAGTGACCCAGCTGTATGATCTGAAACAGTTCTTCTTGATCACGGTCCTGACTGCGAAAAGGGGGAAATCCGCAGAGCAGAATGTAAAGGATCACACCAGCTGCCCACATATCTACTTCGAGCCCGTAGCCTAAGGAAGAAAAGACAAACCAAAAGTCCTCTTTCAGAAAGACAACTTACAACTGGTAGGGAGCTGTTTCCTTTTCATTCTGTTTTCCAAGGAACACAGCTCTGCTCAGTTTCTCAGAGAGAAGAGGTCAGCAGAAGAATAAGTGGCTGGTACACCACACTTACAAGCTGAACTGCTCTGCCTGGTAATAACCACAGCTCTCACAAGTGCCTCTCTTCAACATGTTTCACAAACACTGTCTCACAAGGCCAGTGTCAATTGCAGCCTAATCAAGAAAACACAGCGTGTTTTTCTAAAATAGTCCTCCTCAGATTCCCTTCAAAAAAGCACTAAGAAATTGCCAAGTTTCCATTGAAATTGGATATAACTGGAGACGTGCAACCCAGCTCCACAGAACCCAGAAATAGTTATACTTGAGTCATCAACAAAACTGACTCCTTTCCAGGTCTGAATCTTTTTGGCTACGAAATCTCCAAAATTTCTTCTCAGGCAAAACACGTTTTGGCCTGTTACTTCAGTTTAACATATATGTTCACAATGTTTCTGCATCATTAGGGGCCTTGGAAAGCCATTTGGGTTATGGTCATCAAATGGGGCTGACCACCCTCAGGTTGCAACATGAACTCTTGCTCATTTCCCCACACCAGCCATGACTATCTATGATATTTTTGGTTTGGCTGCTTGGAAATCATTGTTATATTACCATAGACATTAATAATGCAAACATGACTGATGTCATGCTTCTGTTTGTCAAAAGCTAAAAGGTTTCATTTCCTCTCACAGATTACGCTGCTAGCCAACCTCCTACCCTGCAAAGACGTATCAGGAGGTTGAAATGTTCTGGAATATTTCCATGATCAGAAAGTTCAGAGTAATTGTATGATTCACAACAAATTATGAATATATATGCTCACCTTTCTCAGCAAGTATTTCAGGGGCAACATACGTTGGTGTCCCACACACAGTAAATATGGGTTTCGTAACCTGCTTTGCAAGGCCAAAATCTGCTAGTTTCAGTGTAGTAGATTTATCTGCATTATGCTGAACCTACATGCAATGAAAAATACATATATTTAGTCCAGGTGCATTTTAAGACAGCAAAAGATAAAGGAAGTAGTTAATAATAAACAGTAAGACATTCTAATAATAGCACCTTCAAGTGAAGCAACATCAAATGGAAACAGTATTTTGATAAACAGTATTCAGAAAGTGGTTTTCCCCCCCCATATATTAAGAGGGTACATATAATTAAGAGGACAAGCAATAATGGGAAAAGAAACCTTTGCTTTACAAACTCTGGCACACTGTAATTTCCAAGAAATTAAAAGGAGGAAGACAAAAAATAACCAAGAGTCAATTAAATGCTATTATTTCCTCTTGGGAAAGTAAACTTTTCCTTCCCCCTGGGAAAGCAAAGAAGAATGCTGTGGGTATCTGTCCGCTTAAATGCGGTATTCCCAAGCAAGCTACTGACTTTACAGCGTCACTTGAAAAATATCTCCATCATACTGGTCTAACACAAAAAAAAACCCAAAACACAAAAACCCCCCCAACAAACCAAGGCTTTACTTTCTTTGCAAATTGCTCTGTTACCCTATCTGCTGCCACGCAAATAATAAATGAGTCACAGTCATCACACAGTAAGAGTTGGAGAAATGGAACCCTGCAGAACATCCTTCTAAATGGGTCTTTTCAGCAGTTCCCATCTCCTGCATCCACCTGGAAAGTAATCAAAACACTTCTCCCCATTCTAATTTTGTATGCATGAGTCTTTAGCATTAATTTCTAATGCAGTTAATGAAACATTATTTTAAGAAACAAAATATGTCAGTGACATAGTTGGATAGAGTACATCCTCAGCAAGTTTGCAGACAACACCAAGCTGGGGGGTGCAGCTGACATGCCTGAAGGACGAGATGCCATTCAGAGGGACCTGGACAAGCTCGAGAAGCAGGCCTGTGTGAACCTCATGAGGACAAGTGCAAGGTCCTCCACCTGGGTCAGGGCAACCCCCAGCATCAATACAGGTTGGGGGATGAAGGGATTGAGAGCAGCCCTGTGCAGAGGGACTCGGGGATACTGCTGGATGAAACAGTGGACATGACCTGGCAATGTGCACTTGCAGCCCAGAAAGCCAACCTTATCCTGGGCTGCATCAAGGGAGGTGTGGCCAGCAGGTCAGGGGAGGTGATGCTGCCCCTCTGCTCCGCTCTGGTGAGACCCCACCTGCAGCACTGAGTCTGGTGGTGGAGTCCTCAGAACAGGAAAGAGAGACATGGACCTGTTGGAGCGAGTCCAGAGGAGAGCCACAAAGATGATCAGAGGGATGGGACACCTCTCCTATGAGGAAAGGCTGAGAGACTTGGGATCGTTTAGCCTGGAGAAGGCTCCAGGGAAACCATACCATGGCCTTTCAGCACTTGAAGGGGGCTTATAAGAAAGATGGGGACAGCCTTTTAGTAGGGCCTGTTGTGACAGGACAAGATGTAATGGCTTTAAATTAAAGGAGGGTGGATTCAGACTAGATATAAGGCAGAATTTTTTTACGATAACGGTGGTGAAACACCAGAACAGGTTGCCCAGAGATGTGGTAGATCCCCCGTCCTTGGAAACATTCAAGGTCAGGTTGGACAGGGCTCTGAGCAACCTGATCTAGTTGAAGATGCTCACTGCAGGGGGCTTGGACTAGATGACCTTTAAAGGTCTCTTCCAACCCAAACCATTCTATGATTCTGTATTAAAAGGCCAAGTCATGAAGAATGTAGCAATATAATTAAACACATGAGTATTCATAACACTGGTGACTGATATTCAAATATCCTTTAAGAGATAAAAAGCGTTATGAATTTGCTTTAAATGAAAAATGGTCTGTCTCTGGGACTACGAGGAACAGATCAGCAGCTAAAATGTCTACAAGAAAGCCAAGGAAATCTTCACCCTGCTTTTGAATGGACAAAGTGGAGTATAATGCAACAGGTATATGCCGTGCATACTCATACGTTGCTATCCGACAGTGCTTTAGAAAGCCAAAAATTCAAGCTAGTCTCTATTACAAGACAACTAAGGGCACAGATGGGACAAAATTTCCTCCTATATTACAGGTGACTAATCCCCGTTTATCATCTTTCTAGTAACTGTAAGCACTCATGCAGTTTCCATTAAGCAAAAAGTCCGGGGTTTTGTCTCTCTTTTCTTTTTTTTTTAAAGAAAAAAGTATTACTTTATAATACATTACAGCCTGCTAATCCATTTTTATCTTCTTTATAGAAAATATAAGCACTCTTCTAGTTGTGATGAACCAAAACATTTTAGGTCTTTCTCTGGTTTTCTAAGAAAAAAATATTTTTCCTTATGAAACTTAGTTTACTACAATCATGTAGTCAAAACTTCTGCAGGAGAAAGCTAAAATGGCACAGCCATTTTCTCTGTTACACTAGTCGGCTTCATGATGGTGGGTTTTTTTGCCACAATGCACTGTGGACACAACAAGCTAACAAAAATGAAAAATAAATTACAAAGGTAACAGTTACTTCCTAGAGCAGCATGTATCCACAGGATTTATAATCTAACAATAGGGGTCAGTGGTAGAAAGCTACAAAGCCTCACACTTGAAATGCTCAATTTTATATGCACTATGAAAATATAAACCTGAATTTATTTTCCTATCGTATAAATAAAACTTTTAAGATGATATAAGAAAATGGAATTTCAACTAATACCCTGCATGCTACTGTATTCAGATAAATAACACTTAAACGTTTATATACATTTTTAGAAACCAGCAGTGGGGGTGGGGAGGGTGGAGAACACACTGCTCTTACTCCCAATCCTAAAATCAGCAGGAAATGTCTTGCTTTGTAAAAACACAGTGTTACACTTTTTCTTTTATCAGGACGCCAGACTCCTTATCTCTCACCACAGCACAAGGTGGCAACACTGCATCATCTGTTCTTCCAGGACAAACCCACTGAGCTTTCATTTTATTTAACAACTGAACAGGTAGGAACAGCATGCACCGTAGATATATTTTCACAGCTTTGTGACAATCATTTCAAAGACAGCATGTAACCTGTCAGCCCGCCTGAAAACCTCAACCCAGAACTCCTCAGCATCTTCACTAACACTCTGCTCAAAATAACTCAAAGTCAGCTCAGGCAGAGTAAGCATTCCCTTCATCCCCAACTTTGTACTCTCCAGTCTACCTTTCCATCACCTGGCATCACACTGAGCATGCAAATAAGCTTCACAGTAGAAACAAAAGCTTCTCAGGTTGCTTTTATTCCTTCCTGAGGCCACGGCTACTTACTCACAGCAGCATCACAGAAATGAACAACCTGCTCAAGAAAAATCTAGCCTCTGACATCTGCAGTATGCGCTCTGTAAAATGGTGAGAATAAAGCACATACGGTAACATTAAATGAACGTACTAGCCTTACAGTGACGCCTAAAAGACAGCTATTACTCTTTCTGCATTCAACACTACAAAGAATGGTTCCAAAAGTCCATTTAAGAGTGTTGCCTTGTCTTACATGCCTGTAGAGTTAATGAGATAAGAAAGACCTGTATTCAGTACACTTTCTATAGACGGTCAGTTTAGGTCATACAACTGCACTTACGTACTTCAACTGCAAGGGAAGCCAGTATCTGGTACTCTTGGACTAATGCAGACAGAATTGCTCGCTACCCTCTCAAATACAGATGCCAGAGCAGGATATTAGAATACTATCTGAGGATTTCTAGCTATCCCAGCCATACATCCAGAAAATTATAATACACTAATACAAAGCCAAGTTCACCGTCAAAGAAGGGATAAATTGATATCGTCCTTTTTGCCTGTCTGTTGATGACTCCCGCTACTTCATGCACTTGTTTCTTTTCATATCTACCTTGTGAAATCTATCAGGGTGTTTAAGATTATGATTTATAGATTAATATCTCTGTATGCACATATATGTGGTAGCACAGGTTCTTCTTCTAGACATCATGAAAGCAAGCTACCCCATGTCATGTTTTGTATATTTGAAACAGATAGAGCTGAAGAAAAAGCACTGCTTACGTGTTTTAAGTTTCAGACATCCCTGCTAGCTAGAAGATTCTCTATGAAAAACCTTACAGAAAATTCCCTATGTAGGATTATCATACTGAAAGCTCTTGACAGGTAACTGGTTAAACAGGATTTTAATTCAAATACACTCAGAAATCTCAGACAGTGCTTTGTGTACATGTAAATAGTATCACAAAAGCAAAGTTAAAGGACAGAAAGGCACTCAAAGTGCTCATGAAAACTTGACCGAAAGAGAAGAGAAAAAAGGAAAAGAGCTCAAATGAATAAAAAGCTATAACACTTATTTAGGAAGCTGAGTGTTGAACAATAACCACATTAGTAGGTTTGGGAAGCATAAAAAAAGATAAGCATACCATCACAAATACAATCCTTCCTCCTAAGGGGGACAAGGAGGTGACCTTGTGTCTTCCACAGCTATAGCCTGGAAGAACACCACATTTTGAAATTAATTTCTCATGCACAGGTCAAGAAAAGCCAGCAACTGCAGAATTAAACAGCCCCTTAGCTAAAGCCCTTGGCCATAAAATTCTGCTCCTTCAGCATTAAAAAACTGACTAGCTTCCTTTGTAGGACCAAACACACCACATTGCTCATCCTTGGTAGCAAAGGTTTTCCTGCTGAACACCTAGCCCTAAATGAGGTGATTCTGTTAGCAGATGGGAGGGAGTCAGAGCAGCTGTCTTCATACCAGCTGTCAAACAGATTTTGTTTTTGTAGCGCAAGTCACCACCCTTCTGCCTCACAGTTACGCTGCAAAGAGTCTCATCCTTGTGAGCAGACACAGTAGTGAAAGAGAGAGAGGGAAAACCAAAAAACAATGATGGTGGACTGTTACAGAAGTTTATAAGTAGGGAACAGTGCCATAAGAGGAACAGTAGTGCAGTGAACTAATAATTAAATCAAGTTTCCAACTCCCTCCTGTGTCAATAATTTTGCAATTCACTAGACATCAAAGTGTACTTCCACCTTTTCCTCTGTAGGGACAGAAAGGGGTTTCCTTCTTTCTCCAGCTGCTTGTTTTCGTGAAGATTATGGAAATATTTTCTTCCCCGCTTTGCTGCTGCTCTGTCAACTCCAATGAAACTTAGCCAGTATGTTCAGAAGTCATTAGGAACAGGACAAAGCAGGTTTACAGGAGACAAATGCATTTCCTTAGTAAAATAGACCAAAGATCTTTTCCCTTCCATTTCCCATTTGCTCTAAAGGGTTACAGAAAAACTGTTGACAAGAAAAAGGACAAGATCCACCTAACTAAAAGAAGACCCCAAAGTAGGACAAACAAGTCGACAACCTAAAAGCAGATATCTGTTTCTGTCCTCTGTGTACCAAGAAAGTCTAGGGAGAATAATTCAGACTTAAACATCCGTAGTCTAGGAATGTGAAGCGAGAGGTATACCACAATCAAGGACATCCCTGCAGGATCTTGCAGCACCGCGCTTCCTCTACAGAAGGCTGCCTCCAGCCCCTGAGCCACCAACAGCAGGTGAACCCATGAAATTTGATTCAATACCGTTTGTTACTGTTCAGTACTGGCTGACATCAAGACTAGTGGCAGTCTTCTTCGTGCTCTGCTGCTACTGCTCCAGTCCCTGAGGAGTCAGAGGCAGCATGTTAAAAAGTAAGAAAAGCCAGAATCTTGCTCAAATGGCCTGTATTTATAGGGATGCTTATACGATAGTATGTGGGCTATCCAACTACCCAACATGTCAACATATCAAGAGCTTACAAACTCATTTGGCTTGTTGACCAGACTAACTTTTCAAAAGGATGCCTCATGTAAATGATACCTAATATAGGTGTTCACAGCCAAGGAGCAGCAAAGTGAAACTGGAACAGGTACAAGTTTCTTTCCCACAGTGTTTGAGTAACACTTGTTCTTGTATGAGAAAATACCTACAGGCTGGGGGCCAGTCTGTCCCTGGAAAGTATTTTCTGACTGTCAGAATGGGCAATGTGATTATTTCAGTGCTACGTAACTTCGCCACTGCCCAGCAATCTGTTTTGCAGTGCTGTGAGCTAAATGTGAAAACAACCATAACAGACCTGTATCTTGCCTCTCTTGGTTTATCTTCATCACTGTGATGATTACATATTATAGAGGGAAATGGAGCATCTGGTCTCAGGTGTTCCACATGCACTGGTTTGTTTTTAGCAAACAGGAAAGACAGAGCTTGGTTCATAATGGAAAATTAGCTTCTGGGAAAAGCCCTGCAGTTTTAAGTGAAGTTTTTTTCTAATGGCAGAATGAGTCATGAAGGCTGGGCCTACAAGCCTACTTATTCCTGCAAACCAGGCACTTGCACTCGCCATCTTTTATTTACACACAGACCACATACCAAGGATTGTCATCAGACTAAGCAGGATGCATAGCAAGACCTAGTATAGATGATAGTGGTTAGTCAAAAAGTTTGGGAGCAAACCACTCAGGGCCAGCTTTGTTCAACCTCTGCATGTCCTACAGGCTACACTGCTGCTTTTCTCCAGAAATTCACACTGATGTCTTCCCAAAAGTAATTCCCTTAAAGAACTGAATGGCACATAGGACTAAATCATTCATTATATTTTTTTCTGGCTAACTATGATCTTTCACCAGCAGATCAAATCAGATTTCTTAGAGACTGGCAAATATTTGGTTTCTATCTATCAGGAAACTTGGAACACTAGTACAAGAGTGTGATACACGATTAGCAAGGGAGAATTGCCTACTGTTAGTGTTCTACAATGGGTGTCTTGTCAAGTATCAATACTGCAGACGTTTCTATGAATATCACACATGTGAGTAAGTCTATTGACTTCAGCACTGGATGCAAAGAATGTAGCCTCAGAAATGTGATGGAAAAAAGAACCTTCCTCTTTGGCATGAAGTTAGTATTTGAGCTGACTTTAGTGCTGTATTTCACCAAAACACTCAGATTTTACTGTCAGATTATTTCAATCAACTGCATCATACTTCTGCTCCCAAGAAAATAAATTGTCACAAGATAGAAATCGCTACAGTAGAGGACTAGCACAGCATTCTGCAAGATGTGTGACTGCAGTGGACAAAAATTCCACCAAATAAATAAGCTAAATTAGCAATTTTAATAAATTTTGGTCTGCAAGGAAGACGCCTTACGATTCAGTGCATGCCTCATACAAAAAAAATCATCTTTGCATACCTAAAAGTCAGATATTAAGTAACAGGCCTGATTTTCAAAAAAAATACAAATGTTCACTACCGGTGAAAGCCAGGTCATTTTTATCTGAATTTCTATCTGCAAGCACTGCTATCTGCAATGCACAGCAGTTCTACATGAAGTAAACTGATGGTAATTTCACTTCAAAATTGTATCCATTTTTCCAAGCAGTCCTGCCACAGCACATTATCTCTGCATAGTATTTGCTTAAAAATATTCAAAGATCCATAGCTAAAAGGAAAATAAATTCAGCTCCTGCAAACATGTAATTTGTTTGTCAATACTTACCAAAAGATTCTCTGGTTTGAGGTCCCTGTGGACAATGTTCTTACTGTGAATATAAACCAGTGCTTCACACAGGTCAGTGATCATGACAGCAGCATCATGCTCTGTGAACTTCACACTTTCTATGATTGCATCAAATAAGTCTCCTCCCGGGACATACTCTAGGATTAGGTAGATCTCAGCTTCTGTCTCATAGACTTCAATTAAGCTTACTATATTAGGATGAGAGAGACTCCTAATAATCAGAATTTCACTTTCCATCATGTCCTCTTTCCCCTTCAGCTTGGATTTATCAACAATTTTCATGGCATAGATCTGATTGGAGTCACAGTGGCGACATTCTTTCACCACTGCAAAGTTCCCATCCCCAATAGTTCTGCCGATCTCATAGTGTTTTTCCACATCAGTTCTGGTTTTAATGGCATGCCTCCGGCTTGTGTTTTCCAATCCCTGAGCCTTGTTTTCTTCTTTATTCAGTCTGCGGTCCCCTGTTTTTTCTCGCCGTGTCATGTCACTCTCTCTACGTATGATATTTCCCTCTCTTCTGGCACCCTCCTCTTTAGCTCTTTGTCCCTCTCTGCCATCCCTATGTGTTTTAGATGGTTTCTCAGCATCCCTCGGAGTATCTTTCTTTAGCCAACCACTTTGGCTCATTACACAGCTACTTCCATTCTCTTCCTTCACTTCACAAGTTAGCTGCAGCCCTTCTACAGCATTCTTCTTGATTTTTACTACTTCCTTCCCGTGGTTTTCATGTTTCTCCACACCCCTTTCCTTCTCAAGGCTCCTTTTTTGCTTCTCTAGCCCTTCGTTAACATTCCTATGTAGGGGCTTCCATGTCCTCCTACAGCCATTATCTTTCCAAACAACTTCCTCACCTTCCAGACAAGTTTCTGAAGATTTTCGGCAATTCCTGATTTTTGCATTTCTTTCTACGTGGTACCTCTGACATGCACCTGCATTCAGGTCTCTGTTTTCAAATGAGGCCTCAGCCCGCCTTTCCCTTTGTAACCTTTGTCTGGCCTGCCTTTCCTGTTCACACTTCTCACACCTCACCACCTCTTCTGAACTGTCTTCTAATCCCTCCTCAGGGCTCCTCTCGCGGTCAAGGTACCTTTCGCTTTCTCGGGCTTTTCTAGAAGGCTTCACTCCTTGCTCACCACCCCAGCTCTCTCTAGTCCACTTTTTTTTTATTCTCATTTTTTCCTCTTGCTTTGTCTTGGCTTGACTTTTTCCTTCACGCCCAGCTACCAGTTTGGGCGACATAGCATCGCTGCAGTTCTTGGTAATTTCTGTCTCATCAAAGCCACTGTCCACTTTCGAAGCCTTGTCATATAGCCTGCTCTTCAGTTTTTGGGACTGCTCCTCGTTCTGCTGAATGGCAGCACTGGCAGCATAAGGATTATCAGGATAAAGTTCTTGTAATACTACTTCCAGGTTCTTCAAAGTCAGGGGCTCCCTACCCATAGCTATGAATGCATCACCTTCCCTGAAGAAGTCCGAAACACTTCGGATTTCTCTACCTCTCAAATTGTAAAGCTTTCTCACACGGTCATTCTTCCAGCGTGGAAATCCCAGAGCTTCTGAAATGTCAGCCATCAGCTGTTCAAAGGTCTGGACTGATCTCCTGTTGAGAAGCAAGGTTATTCTTCTCAGTGTGTGTCCACCAGGTTTCACCACCGTAATAATCCTTGGCTTCACGGGACTGTGCTCTGAATGTATCGTGTGAAAACCATTATGGGGATTAAAAAATGGGGACCTATGACTGCTTTCACTCAAACACGGTTTTCCATAGTTTCCATGACCAACAGGAGGGCAAGACCCTTGAAGTTTCCTCTCTTTTACTTTTGAGCTTGCATTGTGGGACGAATGGCCAAAGAAGCCTCGGCGTCCTAAAGCAAATAAAGAGCAGGCATATTATTCAGTTTGCATCATCAGATCTTTCGAGTAATAGTTTTCTACATATCTGTGTTTGTGACCTCAAGAGTAAGAGTAGGAGCACTCAATGCTTATAAAGGACTTTAACTGCCAGTAAGGAGTAACTACATATATGTGCAACTACAAAAGTTTTCAAGTTTGTGAGAAAATGTAAATGCACTCGGTGCTATTAAAAAAACCAGTAATATTGGAAACAAATAGATCCTTCTCCTAAATCCTCCTATGTTCCAGAAATCCTCAAAAAAGCGGGGTTACTTGCACCAGGATTGCATCCAGATTGTTTAGCATTCTCTTATGACTCTGCCTACCATGAACTCACTTGATTCCCTTCTGAACCCAATTACAATTTTGGCCTCTGTAAACCCTGTGGCAACAAGTTCCACAATTACATTGCACGAAGTAAAAGAAACTAATTACTTCTGTCTTAAAATTGCTACCAGACAGCTATGTGTGTGCAACTTTATATTCTTATTAATCTCCTCTTCACTTTCCCTGGACCGTTCATTCTAGATTTCTACAACAAAATAACTAAATGATATTATTCCTAAAAAGCATTACTTCTGCTATAATTTTACCGCAAATTTTAATTACATTTAATAGTAATGTGATTTATTTTTTCCCTCAAAGAAAAGCCATCTTATTTTGTTTGATAATTGGAGTCCTGGTTTTCCAATATTTTGGTTTGACGTTTTTATTCTAAAAACTATGTCAAATCACACTGAGTCCTGACTGTCTTCTAGGGACATTAACAATTTTCCCTCTCATATTTCACCTTCGAACATCAACCAAAAAGAATACCACCATTCTTTACATGTAATTCTGAAAAGGAAGAACTGAAAAGAGAACACATGGCTATGGGCAAACCAAGTGATAATATAATTCACTGTCTATGAACACAACAATAAGCTAAGAATAAAAACACCTCCTTAAACTTCTCTGATTTCTTGTACTTAGTAAGATTAAAACTTCATTACAATGCAATTCTTTTCAGCCCCAAGTAATAAGCTTTCAGAATGAGATCAGATCACAGAGTGCTTCCAACTCCATTTAATAGTCCTGCAGTTCAGCTGAGAACAAACATTAGTATGTATAAACTAACAGGACCAAGCCAAAAGAAAGCACTCAGAATGCTTAGTGAACCATTACAAGGAAATTCCCATACACAAATGACTTATCTTCCAGAGAATCCCACCCATTTTCATACATTACTGTGATTACAGTGTCACAGTGCAGTGGGCAAATCCACAAAAGACAATGTGCGTGCATGAGCGTTCCTCTTGGTGCTAGGGTTATCTACATTTTGGTTTTCAACAGCTGAAAAGGCATTTTCAGTATTTCAAGCTATGTATTTTTATGTGTCCTTTTCATCAAGGCACAACAGAGTGGAGAGGAAATACGCCTCCTCACCTAGAACAACAAACAAAAGAAAAAACTACAAGTGCTGCCGCACTCGCTCTGCCTCAAAACCAGCATCTCTGAAAGGCCAGGAGTTGAGTCAGGAAAGCACATGAGACACTGCTGCTGACCTCCGCTCTGCTGGTGACTTTGATGTACAATGATGGACACTTCTCAGTTGCAATACTTCCACCAGCTAAGCGCTGCGTGCCCCCCAGCACGTCCCTTAACTCTTGGCTCCATTTTCTTCCTCTGCCAAATGAGACACATACTACTTCTCCAAATATATATTACAAAGAAGCGCAGCCGCCCCCCCAGCACATCCCTTAACTCTTGGCTCCATTTTCTTCCTCTGCCAAATGAGACAGATACTTCTTCTCCAAATAAATATTACAAAGAAGCACAGCCGCCAGCACACTGATTGAAGATGTAAGCATTATATAAGAGCTACGTGTGACTAATGCTTGGTGGTTGTACAAGTTATTTCTGTATTCATTCTGCTTTTTGAGGATGATCTCTTGTTATCAAAAGATGACTACATATGTGTTAGTGATTTTTCAGCAATCAGGTATTTACATTCCACCTAGAACAAAGCCTACTCTGAATGGGGGAGAATAAAAAAAAATCAAAAAAAATCTGATGTAATAATAATTCTCTGAAATCTAAATCAACTCCAGAACATGTTGGTTACCAGGAACTGCTGAAGCTCTGCATTTAATCAACATTTCCAGATTCTTGCGTACCCACTGTCATCAAAGCATTATCTTGCTTATGGGAACAGTGTGTGACATTGTTACTGCTTATAATCTTGGTACAATATAAAAACAATGTGGCACTAATAACAACTTTTCTCGCAGATTATGTTTCTCTCAGCTATGCTGCCATTATCACACCTTTCTATAAACCATTCATTTTAAGTGCCTTGGCTGCACTGGTGATTGTTTCAATTACCCAAATATCAATTATGTTTCCTTTCTTCACTAAATCGGCTGGCTTTAAACAGAAATAACAAGTTTATTTTTTAATTCTATAACTAACAGAATAAGAGCATTTTATGTAATTGCTAAGAACAACCCAGGAATGGGGTTTTGTGCTTTTTAAACTGGCTGAATCGCTAGCCAAAAACAGTTTGACACAAGCCACATGTAAGAATTTAATACTTTTAGGAACAAGAATAATGCTGCATGATTTTCTAAGATGAAAAAGGAAGTCACATGAATGCTTAAATCAATGCATAAAGGAATTAATTTCCCAATGTTTTCTGAGAAAAGGGAAATTGTCAAATTTTGTCAAAGGGCTGGTCACAATGACTATATATTACATAAAATAAAAAATTAAATTAAATTGGCTGTTACAGCTATTTCAGTCATAATTCCTGTTATTTTCCAGTTATGCTATATTTATTTGAACTGATACACATGAAGCTAGTCTCAATCTGTCACGAAAGTGCACACAAAGCAGTAACAAGCATTTCTAGAAAGCCTTCAAAGGTCACACACATATACAAATCCTACAGCTACAATTTATATTGCTTCCAAATCTTGTTTCCATATTTATATACAAGTGGGAGAGGAATGAAGAGGGAGGTGGTATCAGAAACACACTTCAGTGTGTCTGAGCACTGGCAAATTATACATCAGAGAATAAAATGCATCTTTTTCTTTTACTGTCTTACTGAGAGCTAATCGTTATCAAAAACACATATTTCTTCTAAATGTTAATATGGATGGATGCATGCATCTGTCTTTTTTTATCCATATACACATCTATCTATATATGCTCATGTATCACCAAGTATCAATATACAGGATGATGCAAAAGATTAAGGAAGCAGAAAATTGTAGAGGTGGCAGAATTGTACTCCAATCAATCCATCTATATCTTAATCCAATTAATCAATCTATATCTTAAGGAATTGCTTGGCCACACCCCTTACAACGGCAGAGTAACAGGGTTTGCCAGAGGTCAACCTATTCTTGCAATTAAAAATGTGCTGCTGCCATTTGTCCTTCAAAACTTATCCCTTCCTTTAACCAGTCTATAAGGTTTTGTTCATTAATTAAAATATTGCCATTCATCTTGCATCCTCTCTTGGCTCTCCTCCTTGAGCTCAGAGTTTCAGTAATTAACTGAATAGTTTACCCAGCAGCTAATTCTGCTATCAAGTCACAGGTTGCAGTGAAATTAAATTTTTACAAGGAGTATTACAACACAATTTAAAACAGAAGGCAACACTGAAATAGGATCTAGTTATGGCATTTCTTCCTGTGAATAAGATGGTGTTATTTAAGCCCTGCAATTTCTTCAGAGGGCCTTGGATCAATAGGAAAGCCTCCACTTACAAAAGCAACGGTGAAAATTCACTGAAACATTAGCAGCATTCTTCATGCAAGCGAAGTTGCACATGACAGAAACTATGTATCTGGTAGTCTTTTTGATATATTGGTCCCAACACAGGATAAACAAAACACTGTTTCAAATAGGAAGAGAAAGAACTGCACTAAAAATGTCCAGTTTTTCCCTTACCCCCTAGCAATGCCTGCTGAGGGCATGCAAAACAAAGACCATAGGGGAAAAAAATTAAGCTTAATTGGAACCCAAACCATTTAATTCATGTCAAAGTATCAAGTATCTTAAGAGTACTTGAGGGTGAACAATGCCTCTGGCCTCTAACTCGGAGCTGCCAAGCATGTAGTTCACACGGGTTACTGGTGTGCATCAGCAGCTGGCTCGGGGATGGAGCTGAGCCCTCCGGAGGCAGGCCATCTTGATCTCCTCTGCTTGTAAATGATTAAATTTTGCAACTTTCATGGCTAGCGCACACCATTAGTGCCCAAGACTGAGGTAGCTGCACGACAAGTCTCAATGTACTAAATTAGTTACACGGAAACAAAATATGATCACGGGCATCCTTTTACACCAAGTAAATTTTACATGAGCATTATTTACAGCCCTGCTGTTGGAAACACTGCTGGTGACTTTTTCTCTCAAGAGCCACAGCTGTAGCACCCTCTCTTTCCTTCCCTCCCGCTCATCCTTGCCTCCTTGCCACGCTTTACAGGATTTCAGTGCAGAGATTTTGAGTCAGGACTGGTGATGATTTCAGCAACAACAAAAAGGTAGTCACACTCTGTCAGTTTTGTCCAGATAAAATCCTCAGTAGAAAAAGAAACTCACATTTCACAAGGAATGGATTGAGACAGTGTCAAACGTGGCAGGACAGTCCCTGCTAGTTCCAGCCTGAGCAAGCTCCAAAGGCTCACACAGCTCAGAGGTGAACCCTGAGGACCCCAGTGTGATTCAAGCCAAGTCTGAAAAATGTTTTTTTCCCCCATAACAGCTATGTTAGAAACTGCTAGAGGAGACTCAAGCACCAGAACTGAGAAGACAGCTTGTCTCTCTGTCCTCTTGGCAATCCCACGGTGCTCCTCTGTGTAGGAGCTGTTTGATTCGGCCAAGAGCAGACAGAGCAGGTCACAAAGGAAAGGAACCTCTGGAAACGGGGCATTCAGAGGTATTGTACAAGCTATTTTGGTGGGAGGTCAGTGTCTGGTTGCTTTCAAAAACCCCATCAGCTATCAGGCCAAGACAGTAATGTTACTATGAAAAGTGGAAGCTGAGCAGTTGAATCAAAAGTTTGGGACTGTAGTAAAGGTGGCTGGGCTTCTCACACGGAGATGGAGAGTCAATAAGGAAAACCCAGAAGACCGGAAATGGCCTGTCAGAAGGGAGACTGGAAGAAAACATGGAGCATGGGGACTTTGGCACCAAAGAAAACTAAGACTATAGACAAACATGTACAGAGACAGACAAACAGGACTAGGGAGAAGGGGTCACTGTCCTCCCATGCGTTCTGGAAGACAACTGGCCCAGAAAAGAGACAGGACTAGACGTTTCTTCTAAAACAGGGTACGGCAAAAGGATTAAAAACAGTAGTTGGTTGGGGAAACGCCAAGGAGACACAATGCAGTATGAGCTGGGAGGGGGAGCTGGAACTTGCAGGGAGAGAAGATGAAGGGTGGGAGTAGGAGAGGGAACTGAAAGGGTCATTGCTTTTCTGGTATCACTGTCCAGAAGCCAGCCAGCATGTAGCAGGGCCAGACACTGAAACTGAAAAAGGAAACCTAGTGAAGAACTGGACTGGAAGGATATGAGAAACAAAGTTATAAAAGGAACTGTGACAGACTGCAGGGAATGGAGCAAATAGGGCCACAGTTAGAGTCAGTTCCTATGAACTCTGATATTGGCTGATAGCAATTTCTATGAACTTTGCTGACACAGTGGAAGCTGACAGAGACTGTAATAAGAAGCAGTAAAACGTGAAGGTGAGAATAAGTAAGAGTGGGTCAGGAAGTCAGGCTGGATGCTGAACTTCAGCAAAAGGACAGGATTGGGAGCCAACAACAGAACTGTCCTCACATGATCTGCTCCTTTCAGCTCTTCATAAAGAACATCTACCTGCTTTTGTTGTCACTTACCATATTAGTTCACCTTGACTTTTCTTTTTTAAAAACCAGGAAAACCTACATGCACACAAACAGGTGACTACATGAAGAGAGCATTAGCAAGGTCATCATTAAGACAGGACAAAATCAAGACTTCAGTATAACTTGAATTCACTTCCTCCTTGCAAACAAAATAGTTTAGAAGTGCCTCCAGTTTTTCCTATGTCTACTCCAGGGTACAGTGGACCCTTTTTTACAGATAAACTGGAATCAGGACTGTGCCATGTGAATAGTGAAAGAATACAGGAAGAATCGTTTCTCTGCGTAAGGCAGTGAGTGCACAACCCCAAAGAACTGAATTTTCTCTCAGCCAATTCCATAGAGTTTAAAGGCAATCAACTTAATCTAGATTTCTCGGAGGGGATTACGTTCTGGTGGCCAAAACAATATCCTGAGACCTGATCTGCAAACCTGCTCAGTGCTCAAGCTGCAAGAAAATATAGTGGAAAAGGTACTTCAGACACAAGGCAAGATAACACAACACATAGATAACACTAAATTGTCCCAAAATTTAGGACCTGGGCATCTCAAGCTGCATTCTTCCCCAAAGTAAAGTACTTTTGACTGGTTTTTGCACCTTGACTCCCACTGAATGCAGTCCATGCCATCTCTTTACAGGCATCACAGCGATGCTAATCTATGTTTGTTGCTGTAGCAATAACCATGACAGAGAAGCCCACAAGTTAATAAGCCTGTATTAACAGCAGGGTTCAAAAAGCATGCAGTGAAAGGCACAAACAGCCAGGGTAAACAGTAAGTAGATGCTCATTAAGTAAGCTTTGTCCATCATATGGACTGATGGAGCCAGAGACCCTGGGGGGGGGAAGCAGCATCTGATAGTGTAATTAATGTTTATATCTTAATGCACAGGAACATGGGTTGGGGGGATAGCACTGCTAATCAATAGTCATAAAGGCTTGACTTTGTAACCTGAAAAATGTTACATTATAAGTACCTGGCCTTGTAGAAGTTGTGGTTTTTTTAATACATTGAACAAATCTTACATGTTCAGAATATATTTGATGGTAAGGCAGTTATAAAAGACACTATGCAATAAAATATTACTGTAAATAATAAGGTATTAGAACCACGGTTTACTAAACCAAATAAAATATGCACAATCTAAGTGTTTTTAGAAGACTGAAGTGTACTTTATCCAATTACATAAAAAAAATAACTCATCATGATATTTGCACAAATTCTTATCTTCATTAGCCACTGGTGCATAAGGAAAACAAAACCATGTTCAATATTACAAATACCATTTATTACCTGGAATCTTTCAGGAACAGTTTTTTAAAAAAGGGAATCAGTTTGATTTCTGTGTTATTTCTGCTACCCTAATGGACATCTTCAGTCATACTCAGGTCAGGACATCCATGTCTGATTTGCACTAGTGTAATGGAGATCAGTTGCTGACCCAGTCTAACCCAATTTGCAGAAAATTAAAAATCACTCAGCAGCTCAGGCAGCACCCTTAAATTCACCAAAGATAAACTAATTCAGGCTCATTGACAAAAAAAAAAGAAAAAAACCCCAACAACAGAATAGCATCTGTATCTCACAAATATAAAGTTTTAGCCCTGAAAGATCGTATAAAATTAGTATGTTGGGATTCCAAGTTCATTATCTTTCACAATTTCACATGAAGCACGCTTAAATTCACATGTAATATTATTTTTCCTTTAACTGCCAGCCCTGCAAACTCAGCTATGTGTCAAGTTGGGTTCCTTCTGTTCCACACGTCACTAACAGAACTACAGTTTCTCCTCGCCAGATATGTCTGGTCCCATTAAATGAGTGCCAAAGTGTCAGCTGTGAGGAAAGAAAATGTCCTTAATGGCTCCTCTGAGAGTGCAAGAGTATGGGAGATGCACACCTTTGGACCTACTCCCTGCCCTCATAAGGGCAGGCAAGATGACTTCAAAACTTTGCATCATACACCATATCTTCAACATATCTGCTTTTTCTTTTAAGAATAAAAACTTTTTCTTTTAAGAATAAGCATCCATTATGTCATACAAACTGGAAAGTAGAGATCTCCAAATCTTTCAGTCCCATAAACACCATTCTTACGGAGGAAGGGACTCTACTCCCGTCTCCCTGCCCCTTTCTCTCACTCCCTTTTCACTGCCAGTTTTGGAACATAGACCTCTGAGTTTTTGGGAAATGCTAGACGGTAAAGACTACCAGAGCAGCCAAAAAGCATGAAAATGCTGCAGCAAAGGAGTTCCTAAGATGGGAAGGGCTGTCTGGAGGGACACCCTTGGTGGAAAACCTTGCAGCTGGCTGGACTTCAGCAGGGAGCGGGAGACTGAGCAATGGCAACATTGGATCTCTCACTATGGCTAGACAGGCTCTAGATTTTTCCATTCTGAAAATTGATGGTGCCTCTGTGTCTCCCCCAGCCCCACTGCGCGTGCCACCCCGCAGTGAAATGCATGTAGGAGGCTCAGCATGCAGCAACACGTGACCGTATTTACTGTTTGAGAACCATGAGAGATAGATGACATTTAGCAGCCACCTTTCCTTCTTTCTCCTCAAAGAAGATAAACTCAAGGGGTTCCTTGCCTTATTTGTTTTTTTCTCCTCCTTCCCCTTTCTCCTTTGCTAATGTTGAGCGCTCTTTTGCAGCTTTCCCTGGCCCTTCCCAGCCCAGCTCCCTGCAGGATGGAGCAGCAAGGTCCAGGACAGCCTGGCTTGCTCTCTCAGTGTTACACTCCCTTTCCAACCTGGCAACAGTGGTTGCCCAAAAATTACCTTCCCAGGTGTTCACTTCCTTCTCCTGCAGGCTCACAGTCACCCCACCGTACAGTTTAAGATTTTCTAAATCAAGCCATTTGTAATTAAAAAATAAAATATTTACAGCAAACACAGATGGCTATTGCCATGTGTTAGTGTTAAACTGCACTGAATCACCCCAGAGCAGCAGATGAAAGTAAAAGATTTCATGTAGTCTGTTAATGAGTCACAAGTACCATGATTTTTACTTTTTTTTTTTTTTTTTTTTTAGAGCAGAACCCCACTTTTATTATCTTCTTTCTGACATTTTAAGGGTAGCAAATCAAAAAGCAAGCATAAAGCCCTTTAAAGAAGTATACAGATGCATACTCTGTAAAGACTAAGTGAAACGTAAGACTGCACGTGAAATGAATCAGTGCCTTTGGAGGTGTGAGGATCAGTTTAAGTTGTTATCCTGCATAAAACCAAAAAAAGAATATTATGAAACTACTCATTTACTTCATTTCTTTCAAAGATGACAGGCAGTGTGTTTTACTGGGAACAGCCATGGCTGCTTTCTGCAGTTTGACAGCTTTAGGGTCTGCCCCAGTAACCAAAAGAAGTGAGGTCTGCAGTGCGAGGACCTTCCATCAAGAATGTTTCAGGAGAGGGACAGAACCGACAGAGGGAAACAAAAACATCTTACACAACTGTGATATTTGCCAGGATCCATCTGGCAAAGCCCTTCATGTGTTTCTCAAGGCTCACTGTACAGGGAGTTTCACTTTCATGTTGACGCTTCTGACTCCTGAACTACCATATATTTCAAATTAATTATTCAGTTTCACCACAAAGTAAGCTTTCACTGCTTTTTAATCCTACTAGCCAACGTTGCCTCAGTCAAAGGAGCAGGATTTTGTTTCTTCTTGTGGGAGATTTTATTTGCATAGCTTCCTAAATCTCAACTTGATGACTAATCAGTTGCAACTGAGCAAACCCAATGAAAATAAAGAGAGTTTGCAGAGGTGTCACTGTGGGTTTGATTAGGCTTCCAGATACTTTATTACCAATAATCTTATTGTATAACTAAAGGAAAGACCCAGCCAGAGCCTGATTCTCTATCTGGTTTGCAAAAGGGTTGATTACCTCAAAGTTTTCTTTGGAACTTAGTATGTTTAAGAGAGGTTAACTTGCATATCAATGTAGAATTTCCAACCCCGTTATCACAGAACCACTTTTCAGCAGAGGCTCATCTATTACAAAGTCATCAATGCAAAATAAAATGGGCTTCTCAGGGAAAACTCTAAGCAAACTAGACCTAAGAGCATGATGACAAGCAGAAAGATCAGGATTTTCACACCACCAGACATTTGTCAGCATTTCCATTAGCTACATTACTTGGGATGACAAGAAAACTAAAAAGTTGGAGTACATACACAGGCTAGCAATACTGATTGAGTGGGAGGTGGTGTTTTCAGAACGATTACTGAGTGCTTCTTCTAAGAATATGACATAAATAATTGTTTTGCATTCCTACAATAATTAGACTGAGTAAACTATACTAGCAACAGAGGGAAGATGGTAGATGTGCCAGACTTTCATTTGCAGTGAAGGCAAACTACTGCTAGGCAAGATAAACAATTTGCAAGCATTACCAAAACTCCAATTTATATTAGAACCTATCGAAGTAGTAGCTCCACCTTCTTTTTTCATTGTTTCCAATATGTGGTGAATATTCCAAAGGGACAGACCCCATACCCTGAAAATGAGAAAAACTTAGAAAATAGTATATGGTTAAGAAGTGTTACATTCACCTCATTAAACTACTACATTTTCAGCTCTGATCCAAGTTGCACCGAAGCCAATTAAAAGATTCACATTATCTTCAGTGAGATCTGGATCAGATCTGAGTCTGCTAAAGTCACCATAATGTTTTCGTGCTAATTATAAGAAAGTCTATATAATGCTGATTTCAAATATCGTTGAATGTTCAGAAATCACCAGGTCAAAGGAAAAGACAAAAAGCAGTGACAGGAACCAACTCAATTAGCCCTAGAGCTGTTGGAAGAGACAGGAGGACCATCGGCTTCCCCAATTTCTACGAAACTATAGATGTTTCTGCAGAAAACAAACTAAGCTAAGTAATCTTAGAAATGGGGAAATGAATCCCACACAACTTCCCTTAGTCACCACATGCTGAAAGTCCTGTAGATGCCAAAATTGTGAAGCTCCGCAGAACAAGACTAGAAAAAGCAGCAGTGCAGACAGATACAAAGCATATAGTGACACCACCAGATAAAGATACATTCCAAACTCAAGTTACCATGCCCAAGGTAATTAACTTGAGTATTAAAAAAAACAACAATAAAGACAAGGTAACTTTAGCACAGCTCAAATTCAGAGGCTTGAACAGCTGCCAATATCTTGAATTAAAACCAAGTTATCTTTGCTGACAGTTTAAGTCCAATTAACTAATTCAGGTTAATGAATCACAGATGGAGATTTACCAAGAAGCTAGCTCTTAGCTGATGTGTTCCCACAAAAATTTTCATGGAAAGAGTCATGCCATTTCAGGGAGATCCATGCCCATTACACTATAAGAAAGAAACTCTGCAGGATCAGTTTTATCCAGACAGCCACAGGATGGCTTCCTGAAATATAAAATGCAGCCACCTCTTGAGAAAACCACGACAGAGTTGCTGTAATAACAGCACTTCTACTACATAAAGTTGCAGTAATAGGTTTTGTAAGCTTGGTTCACTTGCTGACTGTTTTGGGACTCTGCCGGTTTTCAACATTTCTAAGAGTCACAACTGCCTTCAGACCGTACAAAAAATACAAGAAGCATCAAAAGGAAAAAGGGAGGGGGGGCTAAAGCAAAAGGAGACAAGGGGGTGGGAAGGCAGATTTGCATGCAAACATGCGTATAACATACATTTTCATTTCTACGTAAAGCTAGTAGCAAAACCATGCAGGATGAACAATCAGGTTTGGTGCTGAACTCTTAGATTATCCCCCTCCCTAAACACAGGCTGCAATCTAAACACTCAGAGGAAGAAGCCAGAATATTACTAGGGGTTGGTCGGTTTGTTTGTTTAAAAGGAAACCTATTCAGTGCAGCAAAAGTTTCAGTTTATGAGGTTCTGTCCGAAACGTGAAAATTGTTCCATTAGCTCATATCAGTGTCCCATCCAGTCCTGCTAACATTGTGTACTGAATGTTCCCTGAGGAAGGCAGAAGATAACGCTGCACAGTGAAAAGTGATGGAACAGTTTTCCTATAAATATCTGTTCTGTAATTCAATAGGAGAAAACTTAACCAATATAACTACAGAAGTCAGGGGATACGAGGGCACAACCGGCATTCTTCCCCAGAGGTTTGGCTACCGCATGTCAGAGCATCCCCACCTGACACAAACAGCCCTTGCCACCCTTTGTGCCTGCACCTGTAATCCACTTAGCTCCACCTGCAGGGAAAATTCACCACCCTTAACTACGCTTTAACACACAGCTGTGCAACAGCTTAAAATCTTTCCATGGCCCCCTGAGCAGCCCACGAGCGCTCACTCCACACAAACCGGGCTCACACCGTCTATGGAGAGTGCAAGTTACTTGTAATCTTCAATCTTTTTATTGCAGTATAGCCGACACTGTGCGTGCCTTTCAAAGCAGTAACACAGTGACTTCGCGCTCAGGGCTTCGAGGCTTGCCGCTGTACCTCGGCCGGCTGCTGGGGTGGTCTCCCGGCCTGGGAAGGAAGCGCAGACCGCCCGGCCCCCCGGCCCCCTGCGGGAAGCCACAGGGACTGGCTCTCCACCTGGTAGCAGCCTTTCGCTCCGCTACCCAAGGGCTGGGCCACTTCGTTAGTTTCCGCTACGAGGGAAGGGGATGGGGAAGGGGAGCTTCGCTTTAGTCGAAATTACAAGTAACTGAAGGAGCACGGTGGAATGACCACTCCAAATTCACACCTTCGGAGACCTCCTTTTTTTTAAAAGCCTTCCCTCCTTCCCAAAGCCCTCGCCTCAACCCCACCGCCGAGCGGGAATCGCCCCTTCCCCCTCGAGCCCCCGCTTCAAGCCCCAACGCCACCGAAAGCTCCCCCAGCTCGCCGCGACCCCACAGGCGCGCAAGGACCCGCGGAGGAAGTTTGGCCGCCGCCTCACGCCCCCCGCAGCCCGCCCCGATCCTCCCAGCGTGACCCGCCGCAAGGCGCGCTGCCGGGCCGGGGGCCGGCGATGTGCCCCGGGAGGGCCGAGGGAAGGGGGCACTCACCCGCGCAGTGGCCGTAGGGGCAGCAGGAGCCCGCCGCGGGCTGGAGCGGGGGCGGCGCGGCGGCCGGCATGGCTCAGCTCGGCAGGGCGGCTCGGCTGGGCCGGAGCTGGGGCCGGAGCTGGGGCCGGGGGCTGCGCGCACCGCACCGTGCCCCGCCGCACGCCCGGTCCCTCCGCGCCGCCTCCCGGCTGCCGGGGCAGTGAGAGGGAGGGGAGCCGGCGGGGAGGCGGCGCCGCGTAACGGTCACACCAGCGGTCACACCTCCGCACCCCTCCCCGGCGCAGGCGGGAGCGGAGCGGGGAGCGGTCCGCCCTCCGGGCACCCCCGCGGGACGGCGCCGAGCCGCCGCCATCCCCTCGGGCGGGCCCGCCCGCTCTCCTCCCGCTCTCCTCCCGCTCTCCTCCCGCTCTCCTCCCGCTTCCCGCCTTTCCCCGGGCCTCCGCGCCGCCAGCTGTCGGCTGAGGCGTCGTGTGCTCGGCCCCTGCCACCCAGACGTCCCCGTGTTCCCCTCAGCCGGACACCCACCCGCCCCGCACGGGGGGCTGCACCGTGGTGGGGCTCCACGCACCCCCGTGCCATGCCCGGGCTGGTGGGACACGAGGCGCAGCCGTGCGGGCACCCACACTTGTGTCACAGCCCTTGAGTGCCATGTAGGCTGGGCTTGGGTTAAAAAGGCCAAGCGCTAAGGGACCTAAATGGAGCGGATGTTGGATGTGTGGACAACTGGCTGCCCGACGTCTTTACCATAAAGTGTGAGAAGGAGCGAGGAGTTAATTTCATCTGCCCGTGGGGATGCTGGCTACACATCTGGCACACAGGGTCACAGGGGCACGTTCAAAAGATATGCGGGAGTGCAGTGACGAGGCACAAAACTGATACAAGGATTGTATAAAAAGAAGTTGGACCACTTACCGTACTGAGAGGGAGACGCAATTGGTAACAGCACATTCATACCTTTGCAGGGGCAAATACCAGGAATTAAAAGGCCCTTTAATCTTGTAGAGGAAAAGACCAGTCAACACCTGGAAGCTGAAGTCGGACAAGTTCAAATTAGAAATGTTATCAAGGGGAGCGAGTAATCATTGGCACAAGTTACGGAGGGAAGCTGTGGTTTATTCTCTGGAAATCTCCAAATAAAACAAGACGACTGTGTGGGAAACATACTGTATCCAAAGAGAAGCAGTTAGACTTGGCGCAGTTATAACTGTGGTCCAGGGATATCTAGTAGGTCAGGCTAAATGACTTAGTGTTCCATCATTCTGCCCTTAAACGGTATGAACAGGGCAAAGCAGAAGATGCTAAACATATCCCCTATACTCTGATTTCTGTCACGTACTGGAAGTCTTATCCAGCTGCCCTGTTTAACTTGTCCTCCTGATTTTACTTCCAGAGTATTTAATCATTTTTGAGTCAACACAGACTAAACCAAACACTTTGAAAAAGTAGATCTTGATCAATATTTATCCTGAAATGTAACTCACTGTGCTCTTTGAATGTAAAGACATGGATAGAAAGCTCAAATATCTTTGACACAGAGCATTTCTATTTTGCTAGACTATCTGGTGAATGAAACCATCTAAAATAAAAGCATAGACAAAAGCTGTCACGTAAACTAGTCAAACCCCAGGTTGTCAAAACCTGCAACACATTATAATACCAAGTTAGCAAGTTGCTGTCTAAAAATTTAGCATCATTTCACTTTCATTTGAAATCTCCCAGCTTGTTTAAAATCTCAAAAACTCTCCAAGTCTTTTTAATTTTTTTTTTTAATTTTGCCCTTTGTCTAGAGATTGTTAATCCTACAGTCATCATTATTTGTTTGCCACAAGTATCAAGGTTATTTTCAAATAATATGCCTGGAGGAGCATAATTAGAGTGTTGTTTTTCAGTCATTTTTCACACATGCAGCTTGTGTGGTGTAACAGGTTATCTCTTCTACCCCACTCAGTGCCCATGTGAAATCCTGGCTTCACTAGAGTCAATGGGAGGTGTCTTCTGCTATTCCCCATCTTTCACATGGTTCTTTAAACAATACTACAACTAATTTCTGCAGTTCTTGTCATCGCAATGGCTTAAGAACGTCTTAAGAATTCAGGGACTGTATTTGGCTCTGAAACTCCTCTGTCAGGTTTTTCCACATTGCCGTGGATGACCTTTTCTAGCTGTAAAACGGGGATAATGACAGCAGTTGAAGGGATTTGCTGTCTATAGATGCAAAATCCTTAGAAGAGCTAAGTATCAGTCCTAATTATCTGGTATTACTCCCTGCCATTTGTTTCTGAAATAAGAATGTAACATGATATAGAAGTCAACACTAAATTGGTAGTACTCGCATCTCTCATCATAGAATGAAAAACAGATGAAGACTGAATACTGACTTCTGAAGACATGTCGTTCTAACTTGCCTCTGGAAATTTGTCACCCTTCTTCAATAGTCAGTGCAGCTGATTTCCCTTTAATCCATCATTTAACCAGCCGTTGATTTCAATCATCCCATTTCTCTACTAAACCATCTGCAACTTCCTTAGTGTTTATTAGTAAGCACAAACAAGAACCACAAGATTTGCTTCTCAATAACAGCCTTTTAACCTGTAAGGGTGCTTAATTTCACAGACTGAAATTGCAGGCTAATGACTAATTAGCTGGAAGTTGTCAAATATACATCTCTCTGTGTGTTGCACACCCAGGCCATAGATAGTACCTACGTATGCCTATGGCTGACCACAGGCATGTTGGTACACCCTTGGAAATGGATGTTCAGTCTCTTTTAGGAAGAAATCCTGCTTTATTTTGACCTTGTCCTAAACTCAATGATTTCATTCTGCCTTAAAAATCACCTGTTCTTTCTCTCCCTTTTCCCCTCCCTTGAGACCCAGGATTCTGCTGCACCTGTTCTGGTTCAAGGGCTGTACTTAAATTAAAGGGAACCTGTAAAACAGAAGATCTTACCGATTCCCTTGAAGAATTATTTTCTCTAGATGATCATGCTCAGAGATTGCATTTTGCATGTTTCTCACCACATTCCTAAGAAAATACCATTAAAATAAAATCCACACTTTTTCATGGTGGAACTATAAATTTGTACCTCAGATATGATCATCCCTTCCAATATCACAATGTATTGTTTTGAAAATGACAAATCACCTGTACACACTTACCACATCAGGTGAGGAAAAAGCAGCAAGAGCAGAGGAAAACTAAATATATTTCTTTGCCTCTGTTTTACGTAAATTGAAAGACATTAAAATTGCCTGTTGACAAGAAAAAAGCAGCTACTTTAAGCTTAATCAGTTTATTCACCAAGTCTGATGAGAGCTGTCTTCTTGAATGTCTAGAAATCTAATCTAGAATATTGAAGAAATCAACATAAAAGTAGCAGTTTCATGGTGTGGTTTCAACAACAAAAATGTTATCTTGTCATTGGTATCTGAAAGTCATTCATATGCAGTGGTTTTCCATCTTCCTAGTAATCCTTGAGGAGGCAAACTAGGTTTGACGTCTCAAAGCATAGCGCTATAATGTAATCTGTCCTTAGTCTGTAAAGAAAAGTGTGCATATCCTTTTCAGATGAACCTGAATACCCCTCATCGCTGGGATATTCCAAACACCCAGGAGCTGATGGTTGCTTTGGGCATATTAAACTTTGTCACATCATGTGGTGTGGAGTAGCTCTCGCCGACACAGAGCTTGAAATACAGACATGTGTGATAGGCGTCCTGACACTGCTGCTACTGGCAGAACTAACAGGGATGATTTCATATTTTCAAAAATATCTACATTGTAAGTAAGACAGCAGTTAATATGGCTCCCTTTAAAAAAAGAAACCCAATCCATTTAATGTAAAAATAAAGACAAAAAGCCTGACCTTTACAGAGGACTAAAAATAAGACTGAATTCTCTCCGAATCATGTTTCTATCTCATGTTCTATGGCTTGAGTATATGAAATACAAGGGGCAAAAGATGAAGGAATTAATCTGAATAAAGGTGATAGTAGCTAACAGTCAGCTGCAGTTAGAAATCCAGAAGCAAAATTTTCAGACCTTCTCAATAAGAAATCAAAAGCCATCAGTAAAATAACAAAAGAGGCAGGCATTATTCAAACTGCAAAAAACAAATGCTGAACTACATGTGAGCAATACAGGTTTTACCCTCCACCTTCAAAAATACGTTAAATAAAAAAATAATCCAAGAAATTACATCCATGCTAGTCATTAAGATGTATGCTAAACGTAATGAAGAAAATAGCTCCCAATAGAAACTAAGTCCTAATATCTGAGTGGAACCTGGACAATGTATCTATCATTTTGCCAGAACAGTGATATTAGAGTCATTTACACAGCAGCACTGAACAAATTCACAAGATCAGGAAAAAAGATTGGGATCCAAAACCTCCTCAGCCTCAGCCAGCAGATCAGCAGGTAGTCAAAGCAAAAACCAGACTTTGGCAACTATTACCAAACCAAGAATAGTGATATAAACATAATTCTGTACTTCTTTCCAGAAGTAACTTTTTGTTTAAAGGGTACATTTAGAAAAAAAGCACTGCAGTTTCACCAAAGTAAGTTGTGTTATCTTCCTGTAACATCCGGCCTTATTTCAGTTTCTAAGTCATGAATATACTTAATCAGTGTCAAATTCAGATAATTAGAAGCTACAATGGAAAAGGGCATTGATAATAGGTGTATTATAAATGGCAATGCTTTGACCGTGTAGGATAATTGTCAATGACTTGCTTTAGAAACTGCTAATGTGTGATTTTAAGAAAGACTCATTGGTATCAAATAAGTAGAAACTGTGACCATCTGACATCCCCTGACACCCGAGATTTGTGCTTTACCCGTATGCTAAAGTAATTCATACAGGATTACGACTCTTGCCTTCTGGGAAGACTCACAGAATGGCATGTTCCTCGTTAACACACTTCTCAAAGGAGACATTTTATATACTGATAATGTCTTTCATTCGAGCATCTCAAAGCTCATCAACATTCAGTGAAATCTCGCAAAATGATGTAAGGCACATAAGAACTTCATTAATACGTGACCTGATCAAAACCTAGAGCTGGAGAAAAACAGTTACGGTACATAAACTTTATTGTGTTATCTCAAATGAATATTACAAGTGAGGAGATCGAGGCACAAAGAGATTCAATGAGGGTCACATAACAAGTCACAGAAATAGAACTAGAAACAGAACCCAAACTGCCTGACTTTGCCTCAATATTTACCGTTATTATTACAATAATTGATGCTGGATGCATTTCTTGAAAATACCCTGGGTACTTAGACACCTACATGCACACATAAGCTCCTTGTGGATTTTTAAGAAGCCAAATTCCCTGGTTGACAGCATAGCTTTAAAAATACCCGCCATTCTTTGCTTAGAAGTTTTGAACGTTCTCCCTGCTGTGAACACCTCTAGCTGCTATGTATCAGCTTATTTCATGCCTCATGTAAAGTGAACAGGAACTTTAGCTTATGGGAGACACTGATTTTCATTGCTGCTAATTGCTTCAGCAGAGAATTTAGTTGCAAACAGTGTGAGACAGTGTTTGTACAGATACATTTTTAAATTACACGATTCATGTTTGGAAGCAGACAGTTCATTCTTACTAATCATATCTGTAGTCTTACTGTAGAAATGGAATACTACCAGGAAAATAAAAATGGATGAGGAAAACAGATCAGTAAACCAGAAATAACAGTGCCAGTCTGACACAGTCTTTTACCTCAAGGTCATTTAATTTAACACAGGTCAGTACTGATGAACATCTGACTTCTGAGTGCCACCAGAGCAAGGCAGCCGCTACTGACAAGGCAAGAGAGGCATCGCTGATTTTCTGGGTACCTCTTCAGGTAACTTGATGGGCTGTATGTTTCTCTCTCCATGTTCAGCAGCTGGGCTTGATGAGTAAGTGCAATTCCTCACTTCCGTATTGAATGAAAAGGCTGGAACAAGGGAAGTACTTCTGTTTCCAGGAGCGGGTGAACAGGACTCAAATTGCCAGACCTCTGCTGCATCTTTCGAAAATATGGCCACAGCCTGTCACGTACAGACATGCACAAGGGAGGGGGTCACTGAGGTGCCGCAGTCAGTCTTCTGTGTAACACAGCTGTAGATATTTCTTAAATTAATTCTCACTTAAAGTTCATCTTTTGAAATAAGGACTTGTCACACAAACAATGCCTTGGCCTATGGTTGGTGAGAAAAACAATAATTTGAAAACTGCAGATTTGATCTGGGGATCCTCTCAAATAATACAAAATTGGGCTTTAGCATAATCATAAGAAACATCCCAACTTCTGTGCCTTCATTAAGAACACTCAAAAACTGTCTTTTGCTCAAGATCCAGTCTAACTAATAACATTAATGATTCTTAGGAAAGACGGGTAAGGAATCCCTATTTTTCTTATCACTCTTGAATACACTTCACTGCAGTTAAAATTCGGACGGCAAACGGGGAACTATCACTGTTGCTTCCTGCTTGCTTTCAGTTTCACTTTTCCATTTCTTCCCCAGGACAGAACTTGTTGCTTCCCCATCCTTTTGCAGTGCTGACCACAGCAGAGTTCCTGGTGGCCTTCTCAGCCTTTCCATAAGAACCATGCGTGACATGGGGGGAGTTCAGGCACACAGGGATTCAGCATTGCACCACCTCTCCCCAAGGAGAGCTCATGGGGTAAGCCTGCACAGGTGGTGACCTCATGGACACAGACCTCAGTGGGACTTCTCAGCAATCACATCAGGCAGGTCATGAGAGCTGAAAAGAGTCAAACTTCTTTCTGTACAGAAATGTCAAGCCCCCACAGCAGGAGGTGATCTGTTGCTTTGTACCCAACAGGGAGAATTCAGAGCATGTAACTTACCTTCACTTGTACTACCCTAACCCCCAAAAGATTGCCTTGCAATCCCAGTTATTCAATCCATCATCATCATAGTACAGCAATACTGAGAGGCGATGATGTGAAGTGGCATGTCTTTTTGCACCTGGAATTATATGAATGTGGTGCGACATACAGGTCTAACAGTCTGATGAGCTGGGTCCAAAATTACACTTTAGTTAATCGTGGTTTGCCAGTTATAATAGGAAAAAAGAACAAGGTTAAACCACATAGAATAAGAATGTTTCTAATGGATTACAACCCACACAAGGAGAAGTTAACATTTTTGTTTGTATGACTCATAACCCCTTTCATATCCAGAAGAACTTGCATTTAGCTATTTAGTTCAGAAGAATAGGGAAATAAAGACCATTTGTGATCGAAGACAGTAACAAAGAAAGAAAAGTCCTACAAGAGAGAAAAGTATATTAAAGAAAATAATGTGGTGGGGGGAAAAATTGTATCGCTTTGACAAGGCTGAGAGACAAGACAAGCCTGCGCATGGTAAATGCATCGAGTGTTCACGCATTTATGCTAATGTGAACACAAATATACTTAACAGGAATATAATTCTCATGAGAGGTCACAGCAGCATGACGATTCATGAGTGTCTGAAAAGCATGTGATGAAGCAGAATCCTTGAAACCAAATTACTTTTTCCCCCTTTTTTCCCTTTGTCTCAATATTTTCACAACTTTGCATAAAAATGAAGTAATACTGCTCAGCCATATCCCAAGACACAGTGTGTTTCAAGTGTTTTGCAGTTTTCTATATTTATGAAGTATTTGTAATGTTTCCTTAAAACCTTGAGTTTTGTAACACCATATTAAAAATGCAACATTTTATTTGGGATCTTGCAATGCAGCAGGGGTGTCCAGGGAAGAGGTTCCAATGGGAAGGCAGGAGACTGAGCTCTATTCTCAGCACAGACAGCACTGATCTGCTCTGGAGCCACGCACAAGTCTCCTCATTTTGTGGTGCCTCTCTTTCCTGTTCCACTCTTTGCCTAATTAGCTATGATATTTTTGTGGAAAGGGATAGAGGGGAACTGAGGACAGGATTATCTCCTACAGCATGTAGATTAAAAAAAAATAGTACCTTCAGGCTCCACTTTCAGCTAGAACTTCTTAGTATTACTGAAGTATAAATAACAATATTGCATTGCAAAGCACCCCTCTAATATTTAGAGGAAGATGGTGTACAAAAACAGTCACCAGCTGTTCCTTTTCTGCATGCTTAGGATGACTGGTGCCACCCTGTAACTTTTGGGAGCCCTGGCTAGAATTAGCTACTTATACTGGACTTTGATGGACAAGACACTGAATAAGCAAGAGAACCAAAACAGGAGAAATTGTTCTGGCAAGTTTTTTAATTTATTTATTTAAATTAATCTCACAATATAACAATGATTTTTTGAAGACTCAGCTAGTTCTATGAGAATGTGTATTACCATAAAGAAATGCTCAGCCTCCTGATTGAGAAAGAGTATCTTAGAAAATAACAACCTTGGAGGCAGAAGAAGGAGCAGACAAATATGCATTAACTGTTTCAAGCCTGAATTCCCAAGGAAGAAAGACTTTTGAGGCTGTGATTTTCTCTCCAGTTTATTTGTCACTTTCCTTGCCCAATGATTTTGAAACCACTGACTAATTTCTACCACAATTGACAAGAGGATAGACATCTGAAATATAACGTACTATATACATTTTGTGAAAACTTAAAAGCTGACTAGCACACAACAATCCAAATTATTTTCCCTCAAAGCAACTAGGATGTAGCTGCTCTTCCCATATGCAGCTGCTGACAACCAACGGGCAGTTGAACAGGGGTAATCATCCATGGGTAGCCCTGGCCATGTTTTTCAGGGCTATTATCGACAGCTGCTGCATCAACAGCACATGGTGTCGAGCTGACACTATTCAAACTGGAGGAAAGCATGAGGGAGATGAAAGACTGGAGGCAAAGGACAATTCACAAGAAACTTGCTCCCAGAACAACTTGCTTAAATCTCACTGATTCTAAGACAGGGTCCACAGCACAGACACTCTGTCAGTTTTAGGAGAACACAGCAGAATGAGCACATAGCATTAATGTTGACCCCCCAGAAAAGCACTTAAAAAGACTTGCCACTTTGTTTGATATCACTTTCCTTTGTTTCTGTGTGAATATGCAGTATTGCATTATTTGCAAGCTTTTGAGCTCTTTATGCATTAGTTTCATTGTTTTCCTGACTTAACCCTGCAAGAGTGCAGGAGATGCACGTAACTGGACAAGGTAAAAAATCATGAGAAAGTGTGTGGTTTTCCACTGGCCCTGATGAACTTTGCTCAACCCCAGAGAACACAGGGGAAGCTGAGATACTGAAAGCGCTTCTATATAGCTGCCAATCTACCCATACCCAAGTAAAGGAGAAAGATGTAAAAGGCAAGAGCAGACAGTTAAGTGCTTTATTAGGATTTTGATGGAGAAGGCGTGTTAGCCCACAGCCACATGGCAGCAAGCCATTTGTTTTCTGGTTTTGCCCTTCTTCTTGTGGTGCAGTGAAATAAAGTGGAGAAGTTGTTGAGAGACCTCCCAAACTATGGCTACTCAGCCAAGAGGACTGCACTTAGTATAGCTTTTTCTCTGCCATGTGTCCTTCAGACACAGTAGTAAGCTCCTTTAGAGGGAAAGGGAAACAGTCTACTTTCCCTGTTTCTACCCATATACGTTGCACATCAAATGGTATGGGCACAATCCTCCATCCCCTGTCCCAGCTCAGTCACATCAGAGCTGCCCCATTTCAGAGACATCTTGTTGGAACAGAACTTGGCATAAAATACTCTGGTTAAGAAGTTTTCTGTCCTTCCTTCCCCAGCACAGATTTGTGGTCCCAGCTTATTCTCTAGTGCTCTATCCAATGCTATTTGTAAAGTCTTATTTTCACAGGAGGTTCAAACTGAAACAGTTACTGTAGGTGCATCATAGCAGATATGGTGAAGAACACCCTTCTACCAGACTTCCCCTCGAATTTCATTCCTAAACAGCTATACTAAGGCCTTAAGCTGCTTTGAACTGAGACCTAAGACTAGCCCGATTTTCATCCTGCTAAAAATGATGAAATTTTTCTGTACATGTTGAATAATGAGGAATAGTGCATTGACGTTAATGCTTTTTCAGTCTCCTAAGGCAGAAGACATGGATGAAGTGTTAAGTTTACACTTACATTACAGAAAAATGCTATTTATTCTTATGGCTACAGATGGCTACAACCTTTTATTTATACTTTTCTCATTTGCCAGTGTTCCTCTCAGTCTCTGTCTAAACTAAGGAAATCTAGACTTGATATTTCAGTGGTGAAAAGGTGAGAAAAGAAAAATGGGTGGAAATTTCCTTCCCTATGAGAAAATTCAGTCTCTTCAAAGCCATTTTAAATCCATTGCAGATCACTTCACAAATCCCATGTGGCACCTCACTTCACACAAAGGCACCACAAAGAAGCGAGGGCCAGCTTGCCTGCGTCACCTCATCTAGTCAAGCAGTAGTTTGCCTACAAAACATACAGTCACCCAAATATTTAAGTTCACTTCAAAAATGTCCCCTGCAAATACCACATTTCCCTCCTTTAAATGATCCATAAACTCTTCTCAAGCAAGGAAGCAGGAGCAAAACAGTTCAAAGTAAGCAAATGGTTTCTAATCCCTCTATACTTGTTAGGAATGGGTCTGCGGTGGAGTATTTGCTCACAGCCTGGGAGCCTGGGGACCATATTTTGCTACCCAGGCAACTTATTCACATCATCAGTAAAGCCCTGTGGATAGTATCTGCAAACTAATGCGCATGAAAAATCCTGCATCTCACCAGCTATGTCTTTAATTTACTTAACAAGATACAAATACAGCATCTGCCTGATGTTTTTTGTAAAGAAAGGAGTGGTTCCCAATGAAGACTTCATCAGAGTTGTTAGACAATGCTTTATCCTCCCGTGCCTGTGCTGAAGATCACCATAAGACTATCAAACATACTCCAAGGATGCATTTCCTTTATATGAAGCTGGTGCTCAAATGTGGCACAGTTTAGACCTCCGTGTGAAACTGAAGATGTGATTCAAAACACCATCTTTGTATCAGAGAGTAATTAGAATTATCTGATGAGTTTTGCCATCAAAGATGATAAAAGAGCGAGAGTCAGCCTTAACTAAAGATGCAAAAACTCCTAGCCTGTTCGCTGAAACCAAGCAGATGTGATGCTTTTATGGATTACTTTGCTCATTTTAGGGACAAAAGTAGAGATTCTCCCCTTTAAAGAGCAAACAGATGTTCTCTGTTTAAATCTTACCTACTTCAAGTAATTGATTGTGGCTATCTAGAGTTTCAGGTATTTTTAAATTCTGAATGTATTAAACACATAGGTTATCCATGGGCCAATGCACATGTTGGTCATACGCCAACATTGTCCAATGTGTGACAAATTCCCAAGCATCAGAGCTGAGGAAATTATTTCAGTCTGTGCAGAACTGTCTTTGACCTGTTTTGAAAAGAGTGCAGGCTAGCTGCTGCCCTGCCCTTTCCACGGGAAGATTTAAGGAGGCTACACCCATTATTTCACTCAGTGCTTCAGGCCCTGTGGTGAGTGTGAACTGCACTTGAAAATCAAGGCTGTAACAAAAAATAGCCTCTCCAGCAAGTTGATACGGGAAAGAAGAGCACCATGTGAACAAATTCTTGCTTTATGTTTTTAACTACTTTTTTCAAGGCAGGAATGTAAATTCATTTATTTTAGACATTTGCAAAAAATAAATGTTTAAGTCCAATTTCTGTGTTACAGTAATACCTGCACTTACATTGCAAGGGCATAGAAAATATCTGGAGGCAAGATTACCAGCTTATCAGTTTCAAACACTCAGTGAGCGCTCCAAAGGAGGACAATTTGGAGAGAATCATGCTGTGGTAAATACTGAAAGTTTTCAATAAGAATTCTTTCAGAACAGAGGCTATCTGAGCATGAGTTTTTTAATGACCACATTTCCAGATGAGAATTTAAAGGAAAGATGAATGTCTCTGTTAGAAAGTCAACGAGTGGGTGCTGTTAATAACTCCAGTAGGTTGGGGATGATTGCACATGACTTACAGCTTTGTTTACTCACTGCATTATTTTTTTTATAAATGACATGGCATAAATCCAAAGGGAAATAATTAGTATCTATGTGCTGAGAAACAAAGCAGTGCTGGCTCTTTTACTCCTAAACTCTCAGAGGAGTAACCAAGAACCAGATTTAAGAAAGAGCTGAAAGTCACAGAAGTGAGACCTAAGTTCACCAAACCAAACCCATATTTTTTAGCATCTCCCCTTGCCCTTAGCCGGTTTCATTGTGGAGCCAGGCACCAAGTATTTGAGTGCCTTACACATTCACTGGACACATAGGCTTTAATGTGCTTTCACTAAGTAGAAAAAAGAGAGAGAAAGATGTACACTTGAGGTTACCACATCATTTGAGGTCGTCTATTAATTGTTCATTACTCAACTGATAACAGCAAGAAAACCTAAAAAAAATTAAATTCACAAACGCAGCTATCATCAAATGCACACAGAGCCTACAAGAGCTCAAAAAGAAAGGTAACATATGGGTAAGGCTGAAAAAGCTAATTTTAACATGATTTAGTTCAGCAAAGAACACATCCTGATTCAAAATGTGGCTTTATTCTTAACTCAGATTTGTTATACTTAGTTATTTTTCTGAAGATTGATTCTCACTTTTAGCAATTATTAAGACATGCTGTTTTGCAAGTAAGTGAGGTCGTTTTACTAAATCTGGTACTTTTTCTTTGGTAACTAGAAGAATGTATAATTAGGCAACTTAATTTTTAGACTGTATTCTATTAGAAAAAGGCAGATAATGCTTCCTATTTCTAAGGGGATTCCTTTTTATTCATGATTTGAGTTAAGCTAATTTGGATGGAAATTTCAATTACATATAAAAGGAAAAACTTTATATGCTTTAATCAATTAAATATAATTACATGGAGTACTATGGATAATAACAAAACATTTATTGAATTATATTTTGAAGTTAAAGCTCTTTGAGTAAGGAATTCTTTGTGGCTATCTGTCCTTCAAGATATCTAGAAGCAGAGGAGGTTAACTTCTCCTCTTCAAGGTTTTGTCATTAGGTTGTAAATTTTCTTCACAGAGGTCTCAACTCCCAACCAATTTGTCAAGTTCTAATGGTCCTTGTACTGAATTTAGTTTTTCATGCAGCAATATAATTTATTACTTCAGCAAATGTTACACACAAACACTAGAGGTGATTTCACCTATTTCATTGACTGGAGTTTTGTGACTGACAAAATAATACTGATTTTTTTCCTGAGTGTAATTTACAAGGATTTAATAAATAAATCTAATCCACGATACACATTTTCATAGCAATATTCAGGTCATAAGTGGTAAACATATTTTAGTAGAAAATCTTCATCACAGTGGGCCCAGTTGCATGTCTTTTTTTGAAGCCACCATTGTTTTATTCTGTCTTTTCACACCAAGACAAAAAAACAAACCACCAAACTAACATGTTAGTTTCTTTGTTAATCTACTCCTAAGTTAGTTTGGAAATGGGTCAGTTAATGCTCTGTCATTCTGCTTAAGATATTTTTCTTATAAATGAAGCAAAAGAATTCTTTATCTTTGTTTATAAACTGTTTTTCCTCAAGGCTTTTTATCTCTTCATATCAATCAGCCAAGACTAATATATGTGACAGAAAGTAGGACAGAGATCCCTAAAGAGGGACAAAAAAATGAAATGACAAATAAGCTGGAAAAGATGCAGGGTCATTTCCCTTTCAGCTTCAGTGAAATACCTTGCTTCATGAATCAGCATTGAAGACACAAATAGTTCGCAATTATAAAAAAAGTAAGATGATGAATGCCAGACATTTGCAGAATGTGTTTTGCTACCCTGGTTTAGCAAGGCAGGAACAAACGGGAGTGATTAGTCTGAGATACCATAGTTAAAAAGCATAAACCCAGGAGATGAATCTATGTTTTGTATATCTAATCAAGCAGCCGGAACGCCAGCCCTTGTGCGACACAGGCAGAACCATCTCACAGACAAAAATGGGCAAGAAGTCCAACACTTCAGAAGCTTAGCTGAGGAAATCCCCAAACGCACAGATACACACCCTCCTAGCCACAGAAATAAACACTCCCTAGAACCTGAGAAAGCAAGCAGGAGGTTCACTACCCTGTAACGTTCATCAGCAGTTCAATACCATTGACATCCAGTTGAACTGCCACGAGAACATCTCTTTTTGGTTTCTGGCTGGCTGAACAGGTCAGAGTAGTTCAGGAGGTCCACCTCAGCTTGCACATTGAGAGCTGACTGCCCTGCAGCAAGGCTTGAACAATCTGACTGGTTTTGCTTGTTTCCCTTTTATACCAATGAAATTAATCCAGTTTTTACCAGATTTACTCCACTTTTGCCTAAGTATAAATAAGATTAAAATGTGTCTGGAAGTGTTTATGCTGGGTGCAAATATACTCACATAGTTACTTCCAGTGCATGGACAGCAGAGCTTACCGATCTCTCTGAGCTCATGTTTAAACATTTCACCCAAATACATATCTTCATGCAACCACGATTTTTTTAAAAAAGCAGCCCTTTTCTGAGGAAATGTGGAAAGGTAATTAATTTCTATTGCAACAAAACATCAGAGATGCTTTTTTTCCCCATTTAAAACAAATGTTGAGGAGGAATAAGTAAAATTTTGCAGATGGAAACAGTACAGATGCTCTCACTTTGTGTTTCTCTCCCTGCCATTCTCAGATGAGAAAATTTATTTTCCAGGAGAGCTTTAAAGTCATCAGTTCTAATCAAAGTGACAGGTAAATTAAGCCTGATCAAGGAAAGTAAATGACAGTGTATTCCAGGGGAAGGCTGGGTCAGGCACGTACAGAACTACCCATGTTAATGCCAGGCAGCTACTCTAAGTCTGAACAACACATACAGGGAGTGAGGTCCTGTACTGGGACCAGAAGATGCTCGTAGCACGAGGTCCAGCCCTACAAATCAATATTCTTTTGCACGTAAATCTTGTCATATACTCTCCATTCCTGAATTTCTCCATCTCTAAATAGGAATGATCGATACATGTCCACTGCGATATCATACAGCTCAGCTGCCTAATGTTTGTAAAGCATTTTGACAGGCCCAGATGGAAGCTGCTCCATGGAGAGTTGCCTCTACCTCCTTGGTGCTGCTGCACTTTTTAATCCACCCTTTTATCGGCTGGTATTTCATGCGCCCTCCCTTGCAGCTGAAGCAGTGAGCGAACAGAAATGACAAAGTGCGCTTCCAAACTTCCCTCCCACTCACCTCTCCTCCATCTGTTGGAGAGAGAGATTTTATTTGCTGCAGAAGTGCTGTCTGGCTAAAAATGTGAGCACTTTTTACAGCATGATCCCACTCTCTCCTCCACACACACCCACTGCCCAAGTGCTTCATTTTGAAATATGACATTGCTTCTTAGCTAACACCCTATGTACGAAGAGGCTTCTACTGTAGGTTTTATTAGGTGCTGACTAAAAAGCTGCTACAAAATCCTACATGGTGTTCACTGCTGATCATCTCCGCCCTGCCTCTTAGGAACAGAAAGGAACAGAGGATATCTGACAATAAAGACTATTTTCCTTTCGCTTTTCCCTGTCACAAACGATCCAATTCAGTCATATGCCTCACTGTTTCCAAATGTTGAGGTTTAATCCTGAGTCTCATGACCAATGGTATTTCCCTTTAATACCTGGCTCCTGGAAGGAAGTACTCACTTCAGATTTTCTGTTTCTTTAAAGCAAGCAGTAAGTCAAGCACTCCTGGCTGGGGTGGAAAATTAGTTTTGGCTGAAGACACTTTAAAAGAATCAGGAAATAAAGGTCTAAGAAAGCATCTAACCACACAACGCAATCCTTTACACAGTGCAACGCTTCTACATCTGTGGAACTGGTACTACGAGGAGTGGGGAGAGCTTGTGGTCATGAATACAAGATTGTCCACCATGTGTAACTAAAAGGCATATAAAACCTGTGTTCAGAGAGTATTCCAGTCCAGATCTCAAGGTCTGGCCTTGAGATAGTTTAAAGAGGAAAGCACAAAAGCAATTTGGTGAAAAAGGGAGATGTTGCCTCATTTATCATTCAGTTAAAACCTCCCAACTTCAAAAAACTCCCAGCTTCATTCTTATTCTGAATATTGCAGCTTTCATAAAGAGAAAGGTTTGCACATTTTGGGACTTCTTTGAGTCTGAAAGGCCAAAGGAAGTGTCTTTCCCAAGTGTGTGTAATGCTTTATCTATCAATTGAACTAAGTAGATCATGTTACTCCACATTTTCAGCTAATTTTTTAGTAATCTTTGCAGAATGAGTACAAAACGGGGATGGTTGGAAGATGAGTATTGGACAAGAAGTGGTATTTTCTCTTCTCACCCCAATTTTGGTTAGCAGGTATATGGGGATGGAGGTCCACACTACAGCTTTGAACTGGGAAAGATTGTGTCCTTTGTTCCATAAGGATGCAACTTCTTCAGATTGTGCTCTAACAATTCCTACCAAAAGACTTCAACCAGAAAAGCGGTTGCATCACTGGTGCCAATTAAAGGCCCAGGCTATGTTATCAGGTGATTACAGTTCAGATTAAAAGCTCATAACTCCTAGAAGGAAATATTTTCCAGCTGGGGAATGGTGACCTGTCCCAAGTGGTCAAGTGACAAGCTTCAGTCAACGCTGACAGCTGCTCAGGAGAGTTACAGCTCCTCCTAGCCAAAGGCGGTTGTCTAACTTAGGTCCCCAAAAGACTACTTACTGAGGATTCAGCATCTTTATCTTCATGATTCACAAGCCACAATAGCTTCAAATGATCCTCCAGCAAAACCAGCAATTTCTGAACTAGACAACACAAAGTGGGCAAGGTGAGGGGATGAAGGACTTACATCCTTAGGGCTGGTGGCAGAAATAGGCACCCATATTCACGGTTCAGTAGCAGATCTAATTTTAATTCCCAACACAAAACACATTCCACACAACCACCAAAGTCTTTTCTTCCCCCCCTACAACAAGACTGCCACAGAGCATCGAGCTATACACACTCCAGCTCACAGGTACGGTTCTTTGTACTACAAGTTTATTCCTTTTTTAAACATCAGCCTCCTCCAGCCCGAGTAAAGAGTGGTGAGAAACTGTGAATGTAACATTGGGAAATTCCTTCCCATGAGCTGGTGTCTGACCTTTTCTGAACAGCATCGGATTGAACAGCAGACACATTTGAAGCAACAGGGTCAGGAAGAAGGGAGAGTTGGCCAGGCACGTTATTTACAGAGAGAAGTAGAGCAACTTGGAAGCTGACAGTTATTTCATTACTTACTCACTCCAGCTTGATCCCTCTGTTCTTTATGCAGGTCTTCAGCCAAGAGTTCCGTGTCAACAGCTCCAGCTGCATGTTTAAGGAAACATGACCAGGTTTTATCTAGGAACTGTGAAAAATGTGGGTCTGCATGATTTGTTAAAGCATTTAAATACTTTATATCTGCCTGATAATAATGGTTCAAATAAGTACAGCAAGACCGTTAACTTACTCCAGCACTTTTCAGTGAAAAATGAGCGTATATAGGTTGTAAAGTGCCAGTGGTCCCCAAATCTCCCAACTCTAAAATTTGATGGAGTTATGTAAGCAATATTAATATCTGTATTTAATAGACCCAAGGGCAGAAGTAGCCTCATCAGTGTGGGGATGGGCTGTGAAACAGCATTCCTTGCCTTGAAGGTAATGTCACTTTGAACTTGACCCTGTAAAGGGGCACACCAACTGGGGGAAGGGAAAGGGCTTCAGAAGAAAATGGGTGGGATTGGCAACTGGCCAGTGCCAAACCCCAGGTATCGATCAGGCTGCACCACCCTTGGTCTGATCCAGTACCTCTATTATACGCTCAGAGCTGCTGTATTTTGGCAAAGCTGAACAGCTCAGTGTGTTACCTACCTGTAAGTCCAACCAGGATCCAGAAAATAGGCAGCTCTTTCTCATCTGCTACCTCAGTCCAGGTTCTTGCACACCACGAGCATCCCTGTAGAACATGGAATGGTCACTACTGACTACCCTCTGCATCACAGCGTTCTCCCAGGGAACAGGAGATCCAGGTTCAACCCCACCTCACCTGTAGCTTAGCAGAGGATGAGCCTGGCTACCCAGCTGCTGGCATTTCTACCTCTCCTGCTGAAGCTGTTTCACTGTGCAATGAGCCCAGCAGTCACTTACCAGAGCAAGGGGGCTCAACCCTGCCCTGGCAACTAAGCACCGCTAACACTGCAGCTATAGGTCCCCTTCCGAAGGCTGTTTTCGACAAGTAGGACTACAGCGTTGACACCTGCAGCTGCAATGCATGTCTTCCCTTCCTGAATGGGTCCCTCTCCCACCCTCTCTCTGGCCCAGAAAAGCCCTGAATTAAGTCACCTTCAGCAGCAGCTGCAGTGAATGCTCCTCTAGACAAACCAGCACATGTCTCAAGAGCATCCTCCTGGGAGGGCCGAGTTTGAAACCTGGCCGACTCAGCAGCCTAGAGGAGCACTCCAGCCACTCAGCTGTTACGTCAGTACTCATCATCACATCCTCTTCCAAGTAAACTTTCTTCTGGCTGTCTCCTGGTGAAAACAAAGAACTCCAATCTGTTCTTTTGACAGAGAGACTACTGAAGGTTCCCATGCTGCACACTTCAGACATGTTCCTACTCCCAGGCTCCCCCAGGTGAAGCTCTGAAAATCACCTGTATTCAGTGTTTTCCTTTCTGCATGTCTTCTAACACCTGGAACACCGTTTCAGATCACCGGTGCCTCTCAGCTCAGTGCTCTTTTGCTCCGCATCCCATACCGAGGTACCCAACTTTCTCCAGAGGAAATCGGGCACCTCACCTACCTCTTCTTCAGAGTCCTCTTAAGCAACATTTCGTTCAAGGTTTGGGAACCCTGCCCAAAACTACTAGAAATGTAAAGTTCCTAAGAGAAAGGCTCTATAATGCATGTAGAGTGCTCCAAACTACATCGATACCGACTTTGACTGGGACATGACTAATACTGGAGTAACTCAAAGCTCAGCATATGTAAGCTGACAAGGCGAGTCAGCAGCAGATTTCCTTGTAGTGTTTTGCTCTAACTTATTTCTAGAGAAGCAGCCAACTTTCAAACAGCTCAAATGTTCTGTCCCTGATTGTTTGAAGGTAAAATCCTCATCCCATGATTTCATAAAGTATGTCTAGCACAAGACAAGCAAATGTTACAATTAATAGTTTGCAGAGGGGCATACAGCACTGAACTGGTGTAATGGAGCTCCACTAAAGACCTAGTCACTCCTTCACAAAAGGGAATTACAAGGATTTACTTCTATAGTATTTAAAGAAAACTACTTTCTGGCATCACTACTACTTATTTGCCTACAGAATGTCTTACAGGTGACCTAATTCTGTCAGTTTTTTGCTAAAATTTCAGCACTGGCTTATAAAGGACAATTTAGAAACCAGTGGATCGGAAGCCAAATTAAAGTAACTTATAAATGCCTGGAGCATCGCTATTATTTAAATCACTAGCAACTGCATATCTAAACCATAAAACCTTGTGTGCAGACTAAAGGGAAGATGGGCTGTAGGTAGGTGAAAGTCTTCTACCATTTTCTTTCCAAACACTATCACCACAGATCAAGCAGCACGGAATTGTAACACTTCAGAGAGACTGCACCCATCCTCTTGCAACACAGCAGGATCGACACAGCAGAGATGACAATATGAATACACACCACTCATGCACATACACGTACCGGGCTCAGATCACAGGCCGAAAACAGTATCAGAAGTCCACATCAGAAAACGGAAATAAAAGCTCTAATTCTCACAGAGTATTTAATGGCTATTAATTGGAAAAATCCACTGCTTTGGTGTTTAAGTACCCGACTCTTAAGTGTTTCACATTGACTTTGAGCGTATGTGTAGTCAGAAATCTTGGCATATGAATGTAGTCATGAAAACTACAAAATAAACCACGAAAACTCTTCCACCCCCTGCCACACCAGCTCTTATAAAAGGGCATTAGGGAAGACACTCAAAACTTCTGACAACTACTACACCAAGATAAACGAGTAAAGAGTACGAGTGTTGCCTGGTACTTTGCTAATAGATTTCTGAGTTACATGCTCACTGAAAGCCTGAATGGCAGATCTGTCATCAATCTAATACTGAAGCCTCTCCGGGTCTTGCTGTGTAAGTGCAGGTGTGAAGGTTTTCATGCAAACTGAATGCTCCAACTAAGATAGAAGCGGAGCAGCAGTGGCTGTGGTCCCCCTTCATACAAGGAAGGGTGCTTCATAATTGGTTTTCAGCAAATAATGTCACAGGGATTGCTGGCAGGAAAATATTTTATATTACATATACTGAGGTAAGACAGTTTCTTCCCTCCTACATTTTCAGTGAGCATAAAGGCAAAAGGTTTCCCTTTAGGAATGAAAGTAAATAAAAACCAGCGAGCGCTTAAATGTTTTGCTAAGTCAGAGTCTGTAACAGCTAATTGTTAGGAAAGTGTTTTAGAATAAAACTGTGGGCAGTATTACAAAACAATGCTTTTAAGAGGAACTGAGGAAAAAGGTGTAAAGTACCCATCACTTACCACACGGTCCTTTGTATTAGTATGAGGTTCAAGCAAGCAAGAATTATTTTTCTTGAGAAGTCTGGAATCTGGAGAACTGTTACCTTTCAGACCACACCTCTGTCTTCCAAGTACAGTAAATAGTTTGTTCTTTTTTGTTCATTTTTGTATCACCAGGAAAAGAGATTTTTAAGTCACCAGTTTCTCTGCATTTGAAGCCTTTTCTAAATTCTTTTCAACTCAACATGGCTTAGGCAGAAGTGGGTGGACTAGCTTGACAGCCTGCATCCACTACTCTGTTCCAAGGTTTCAGTGCAATATGCATCTCACACGTACCAAGGCACCTGTCGTGGCTCTTAAGCCCTTTGAGTCAAAGGCATTAGCTGGTGCCAGAAACCGTGGGCTTCCACCACGGGTGAGAAAGATTTTTAAATAAACAAAGAAAAACCCCAAGGGTCTATCTGGAGAGCCCCTTTTTTCCAATTAAACATTCAAACAGGATTAATGCAAACAGGTCATTATTATCTGAAGAGAATGCTATGGAAAAGCAAGGTTTATCTTTATTTATGTATACCATTATAAGGGAAAAAACCCCTTCAGGTACTGATATCAGACTGGAGAACCAACCAGATTTTCCATCTCTGCTTAAACATTACTGAAATCTTGGCGTAATAGAGCTCTGAAACCACGAGCCCCGAAATTTGCATTGCCATTGATTTTGGCTAGTGATCAGTCCTTTGCATGCTATTTGAAACAAGTTCCATCTGGGAGCACTGATTCAGTCACAGAATGACCACTGGTTTGTACAGAACCATAGCAAGGACCATAGGTCTCTGCACCAAGGAGATGTACCTGAGGTGAAGTTCCTGATGTAATATAACTTCTGTTCTTACTCCTTTGTTTTGTCCTTCTCTTTGCTTGGTGTTTTGCAATAATGTTTTCAAAGCTTCTTTTTCTCCCATAAAGAGAAAGAAAAAGCATGATCCCTAGATCTTTAAACTGTGGCCAGCAAGGATTTTTAAATGGTAACTGTTCTTATAAAGTTTAGGCAGTATTCACTGCCACAAATGTAGACACTCAAGCTGAGAAAGTAATGAGGAAAGTTACTCGGAGTAACCTCAAATGCAAAAAACATCACTATAAAAAACAAGGCCAAAGTAGTTACATTAAGGATCCAACTTTCTGAATTCTAGATTTCTATGTGAGTGACCAGTCTTACATTTCATCAATAGATGTTTTTAAACTATCTTCTAGACACTTGCTTAAGCCACAAGGCTTCTTTAAGAAGCACTTTGTAAAGTCTTCTGGCAGACAACAGCAACTACAATGCAATAGGTAACTATTACTGCTGCCCACGCTGCTCCATTCTACACTAACATTTCATTTTCACCCATGTAAAATGTCCCACTTCCATGGCATTGAGCATAATAGCCAGTTACTAAGATTTTGGCAAAAGGTAATTATTGAAACAATTTGTTACATATACAAAGTAGCTCCCTTTTCAAGGCAAAGTATTTCAACAACTAATATTCTAATTACGTTAACATTTAAAATGCTGCTAAAGGAGATTACAGTATGTTGGAGACATTGAAATCCCAGAAGTAAAACACTACCAGTATGAACCCATTTTGGACCCAACTTGTAAATGTCACTCATGCAGTCAGTCACACATGGCTTTCAGAAAGTATTCAAAAAATAAGACAAAATCAAGTGATTTTAAAAATCTTACAGGTTTTATAAAAATGTTATTATACATTACAATAATCCCTGTATCAATTAAAAATTACAAAACACTTAAAATGTGTAATACTCTTTTACAAGATTATCTATATTTCAATATTTACAGGTAAGTTTATATCAAAACTTGATTCAATAGAAGACAATCCATAACTTCTATACCTGTCTAATTAGAGGTACAGTTAAAAACGAATGTGTTTAGAAATTACTGTCCTTGTCATAAAAATAGAAAAGAGAGATACTGTAAGTATCGCACCTGAAGACTCAAGAATTTCCATATATAAGACTCAGAATACAGCAGGTTTACAATGGTAACCTAAAAACAATTAAAACCTCTTAAAATCAGAGAAAGTATCCTTACATTTTTCTGAGTATTCTAGCTCAGAAGAATGATGATGTAAAGTAACAGGGAAAAAGAAAAAGACGACTGAGTGGAAAAATACCCCTGAGATAAGGCAGAAACATTATTGGTTTTTACTACTTGTTTGGGTCTCTGTCTCTCTTTTTGTTATTTTCAAGCTACCACATAGGTTTGAAAGGAAATGTGCCCTATCGTAGGTTTTAACAATTACATTGTCACCACACAGGCAATTATTCTGACACAAGTGATACAAAACCCAATAGCATAAATAATTATTTTTCTTCAGAATCTTCCTATTTCTGACCCCATCCCTCTATTTTTCTTTTTAACAACATTTTTTTGTTCTAAAATTAGATTAAAAGCATAGAATAGCCACCTGCGTATTTTTTCTAATTAACATTTCCCGTATCTTCCTTTTTTTCTTGAAGGTTTTTTATAGGCAAGTTCTTCAAAAGCCATGCTTTCATCTTCTACTTCATTTTCCAAGTCTTTATCATGCACAAAGCCTGTATTTAAAAAAAAAATAATTAACACAGAATGGAAAACCCCAACACCTTTTACTCTTATCACAAGCTATGTCATTGCTATTTTATGTCAGCAATATACCTTTGTATGTATATAATCACGTTTAAGAAGTACTGAGCTTAACATGACAATACACTTCAGAGTTCTGCTAGAGACTGCTAAGCCACTTGCTGCACTAGTAATTAATTTTTACACTGAAGATCTCTGCTCCTATTGTTACTGCTTTTGACTTTTTGTAAGATGTATGACTCCTCTCTCAAGGTTCAGTTTCAGCAGACAATACAATTGCTTACTGACTTCATAAAACAGACTACAATGTTCCTTGTGAGACTATGGGAGCCCTCCCATGTAGTTTTATTAAGTATATCTTTCTCAGAATGGGAAAGTGTTACACAAGGCTTTATCGCAATCAGATTTTCTAAACCAGAACTACTTTAATACTTTACATATAGTGCAATTTGTAAGCCTGATCACTGCTGTCTTTTTGTGCAATTGTTGCAATCTCACCACCTAAATATTTGCTTAAACCTGGACATACAGGTAGGCACAATGTAGTCTTAAACTTGTCCTCAGAGGTCTGTGAAGCAATAGACTGCATCAATGTATGTTACTTCTGGTGTGAAACCAAGTGAAATGGAAGTGAAAGCAAAAGAAAGCCAACTGCATATATAATGTTTTTCCACAGAACTCTTAAAAGCTAGCTAAGGATCAGTTTTGTTAGGAAGCTGCTTTCCAAGAACTTGGATCCCCACTGCTCATAAACACACTGCTGCAGCAGAGTTAAGAAACAGCGCTATCTTACTGATGAAGGTGAAGATAGCTTGTCTTCTGTTCCCCCCACCCAAGTTTCTGTCCTGAAGGCTGCATCTGAGCCACAGTTATGTGTGCATCTGCGTGTGCCTGTGTGCACACACACACACGTACGTTACGCAGGCTGGAATCCACTGAGTGCTGGGGAGGAGGCCTGCTCCATCCTGGCTACTCCGTAACCAGCTGCGAGGCTCATGCTCTTTTAAAGAGCCATTGAGGAAAGACTGGTACGCCAATTTCTTGTTGCCTCGAGGGTAAGTGAATATCCACAACACGGGTGACTTGGAGACTAAATTGATGCTAAGAGACCATTACTGAACAGTGCCCTCTAGAGGGCACAGAAACCCGTGCAATTTGAAAACGTACCTTCTTTCATCCTAGGAGAATCCGTTTTCTTCAGCCACTTACGAGCCTCATCAACGGTGGCAACCAATTTGTTGGCATGTTTGGTTATTATTTCTTCAGCTGAAAAGAAGCACAATTAACATTCTGTAAGAACACTAGCTGAAAGATGGACAGCAGCTAAAAGCCAAGCACCAAACAAAGTTACACTGAGCTGCCAAGCAAGAAGTCTCAGTCACCAGTGATTTCACGTGCAGGTAAATTCACTACTGAGGTTGAAGATGCTGCATGTATTACTCCCCATTCCAATCAACATTACTAGCACTGTCAGAGAAGCAGCTCTCCATCCTTGTGCTGTCCTTTTTAAGGTGCACTTGAAACTTCTGAAAACGTTCCGGTTTATCTATTTTGGGGTATTAAAGTTCCTGGCTTTCATTATCCCTCTGAAATTATACAGGTCAAAGTAAAACATGGACCCGAGATGTTGCAGCCTTTGCTTAACTGCACCACTAAGGACTTGAAAAATGCTTGTTATAAAGTGAGGGAAAAGTAATTTCAAAGGCAAATAATTTCGGAAAATATATTTTTACTGAGTGGAAGAACAAGGTAACAGTCATCAAGCAACTGTCATAACAAAATCAACTATTACCTAATTGAGCCTACTACATCTATCATATTGATCACTATCATGGTTCATTGAGCAGACAGCCAAATAAATAACAAGCAAAACTTCATGGATTTCATCCATAAGTAAACGCTTTCCACTAAGAGTAAAGATAAAGCTTACAAATGAAGACCACTACCTAACATTTAGTTAAGAGATTTAACGAATTTCACTGATCAGAGCTGATGAACATATCAAATATTACAGTTTTTCACTACTGTCAAGACATCCCAAGCAAAGTGACAGCTTGACAGGGTTGGTGGATTCCTACAACTAAAGCCAGTTAACAATGTTTTGACTTAAGATGTCACTTTCCCACAGCAAGTAGCCCAAACAATTTTGCTCCTAGGACAACTCATTCAGTGGTTCAATTTTGCTTGCAAAAATCAACACAGTATAATGCTTTAAACATATGGGGGGGGGGGAGGACAAATATCAAAATACATATGCCTTAAGTACATAATTTACTGGACTTTATAATAGCAGGGTTGCCTTTGAGTGTCTGATACCCCAGAGATTTGTAGTTAAGTATCCACTTTTGTTCATCCCTAGGAAAACTACAAGTTCAAGGGCAGACTAGTCAGAGGTATCCTTAACCAAGACTCCAAGTACTCCTAACACTCTACTCCTGCGAATCCCAATTACTATGGCTAGCAGAACTAAGTAAGTAGGAAACAGCAGAAATATTAGCGAAGTTTACCTGGTCTAATGTAACAGGCTGCTGTAAGACTATAAATTCAGCACTTGATCGTGCAGTTAAAATTCACTTTACCTGTACTATTTGATGTCTTATTTTGTGTTTGGAAGAGGTGAAAATATGTTTTTTAATATTTTCAGCTGTCTCTGTTCTTCTTTTCCTCAGCTACCTGAAATACCCGGAAATATCTTTCTCTTGACCGCACTGAGATTTTCAAATGGAGCTTTGTCAGGTCTAGAAGTTTGGCCACAAATGACATATTGTTTAAAAGAAAACTGGAAAGGTCCTACCTTTAGCCCAGGCTTTTCTCTCGTAGATTTCCTCTACTGCATCTGAAATCTTCTTAATATTCTCTTTGATTTTTCTCTGGCTTAAGTTGGAACCTTCTTTATATGCTAAATGGTCTTGGGTATAAGTCTTCTGTGTAATGGCGTCCACTACCTCCAGTCCATCCTGTATTACTGGATCTACCTTTCTTCTGAAAAAGTCGACATAGGATGTGTAGACAGCATTATTCTTTCTGTGTTCATCTGTGTTTTGGTGCTCTATGTAAGCCTCGCTGGCCACAGAAATTGCATTTCCTTCCCCACTGATCTCTGTTGGTGTCACAGTTTCAGAAGTGTCGGCCTCCATGTTTTCTGCTCGGCTGAAATAGTTCTCAGAGCTCTGGATAAATCTGACTCCACAGAGGTCACACTGTGTTTGGTCAATATCTGCTTTTTTGAAGATCTCTGATACAAATTCCTCTCCTTCCATCGCAACAGACTCAGCTTTGGAGCAGGCCTTCCTTTTCCATTTCATGCACAGAGAAACAAAATGAAAGACACGACGCAGGTGGCGTTGGGCAGATGCTTTCTGCTCTTGCCTCTGTTGCTTGCTGAGTGCAATGACTTCCAGGGGATCTTTTTGGTCCTCTAAGCAATGAACCCTTTCAAGTTCCTTTTCTAGCTCATCAGCATATTCTGTCTTATCCAAAGAGGTCGTAAACCTGTCAAGGTTTATGGGTTCGTACAGGATGCCCCGTATGGGTGGGTGCCCCTGAGTGTAGGCAGAGTCCCACTTCCACCGGCAGTCAACCAAGTGCTCTGCATCTCGCTCTGTCAGCAGCTCCTGCAGGCCTGCAGCAATCTCTCTTACACGTGTAGCATCACTCACTTGTTCCACAACCCTTAGCAATCTTGCAGGCACTTTAGAGGGAGAGTCTTTCTGCATTGATTTCAGCATTGTCTTGATTTCAGGAAAGTGGTGGCATAAGTGGGATCGATATTTAGAATTCTGCACCTGGTCAGCATTCAGTAACATCACTAGGCACAGCACTACAGTCCGCTCAGCCTCCCCTGAAGTTATGCAGTCAGGATCCCCAAAAGCATCCAGAATGACATTGAACCTTCCATGAATACCACACAAAACTTCAGCCAGATAACAGAGATGAGATCTGAAATTCTGTACAGCTACGTATGCGTCCTTTGGTCTATACTCTTGTATAATAGAAAATGAGTCTCTAGGTTCTTTGTTATGGCCCTTGCTTCTGAACAAAAACTCCCAGTAATGAATGAGAGCAATGTAACTTTTTGGAAAGCAGAGTGTGATGTTCTTGGAGAGACGCATCAAGACAGCACAACAGAGAATATACTGGAATTCCAACAACATCACCGTATTTCCTATGCTTGGAATCAGGTATCTCGTGCATTTCTTAACCAGGACATTCATAAAACGGAAAAAAAACCTTTTACAGTTTTCTGGGTTTTTATGAACATAGAATTGCTCAAGTGAATTTTGAAGGAGTCTAATGAAGCACAAGTGTGTTCTTCCTGCGTTTTCAGTATTTTTGTCAGGTAGCAACATACCATGTCTGCCCTCTATTCCTTTGGCCTTTCCTCCCTGGCCTTTAGTCTTTGGTAAGTTTTTTGCCTTTAACAAGGCAAAGTTAAGCTCTTTGTTATAATCATCCTCCTCCTTAAAAAGAAGTTTCTCAAATTCTTCAGGATATCCCGAAGATAAGATGAAAACTTGCATGGCACTTAGCCACAAGTCAGTTGATTCTCTTCTGGCTGCAGTGTCCTCCTTTTTAAACTTGAATGTGATATACTCCTTCAACGCCGCCCTACAGGGTTTGGAAATAACGTCACTGAATTCCAGTATTTCTTTGCATGCCTTTGGGTTCTCAGACAGTATTCTCAAATGAAAATGATTAGGAAAAAACATCTCTAGGAGGGCTTTACATGATGCATATCTGTGAGCACTCAAAATATCATCAAAGCTTTTGCACTGATTCAGCAGCTCTTTAGGGAAAATGCACCTGGCTTCCAACAGCAGTCCACTTACTGCCACCAAATGCATTTTACACTGAAATATTGTCTTTGCTTCATGGCGCAACAAGGGCTTATGGTAACCCTCACAGGTTTTGTCTTCACAGTTCAAGCCAGCAATGAACTTCATACAAGTATCAGGGTAATGCTTGTTCAGTAATTCATGGGTGATAGAGCACAACCTGCTTAACAAGTGCTGCTTCAAAGCCGATTTTACCTCCTCTGTGCTTACTGAGAAATCACCTTTTGTCTTCCTCTCTTTCAGGCTTGGCTTGTCTGACAAAAACTTGAGAATAGGTTCAGCTTCATTTTGAGACACCTGGCAACTGTCACCTGTTGGGACAATCCCAAAATAGGCAAAACATGACTTCACCATATCTTTCTCTGCATTGGTGGCTGCTTTCTTCAAACCCCTAACCAGACTCAGAAGAGCCATTAAGCCACGCATTGCCATAAAGAGGATATTCTGGTTAGGAGTGCTGCAGCGAGATAATGCAAAGAGAGCTTCAACTGCACCAGCAGAATGATTCAGAGAGAGGAACTGACTGTATGCACTGCTCAGCTTTGTGCAGTCTCCTGTCAGAGCTCCCTGCAAAAACACAGCCTCAGCAATGCCAGACTTCTGCTCGGTTTGTTCACAAAGTTCAAGGGCTTCCTTTAGGATGACTTCCATGTTCACCAGGTCTGATTCTGAGCAGCAAGTCACACCAGCACGTGCTGCAGCAAGCAAACACAATGCACGGAACTCTTTTATAGCTGTGAGGTTGGCGGCTTCCAGAGCAAACCCATGTTGTTTCATTAACTTTGCAGCTTCTTCCTCTCGACCTTCCCTTTTCAGTAAGTCTGCTGTTTGGTGCAAGCATCCACGAGACTTCAGAAACTCAAGCTGATCTTCTATATCAAGTTTTGAAAGGACTCGCATCATTTCCTCAGTTCTGTTCATACTCAGGTACTTTGCAGCTGCTTCCAAATACAACTGATTTGCTGTACACGAGAGTTTGGAAACCATCTGTCCTTTTGTATTTAACATCTCTTCGTATCTGAAATAACAGATCAACTTACTACCACAGATGACTAACCTAGACAAAAAACCACTGCGTTTCTAAAAAGCCCCTAAGACATTAAACAAATAGCTGCCCCCAGAAGCCTTCAAAAAGGCCAACTACTGCAAGTTATATGTCCGTCACGCAAAAAAACCCCAACAATCACGTGATTTTAAAAGATCTACAGAAAGAACTTAGTTACAACATAAGGTTGTCTGAAGCAAGACCATTAAAACTTCTGCTACCAATTAAGATCATGAGGTTTACAGCATTAGTGGATCTTTCCCCATGCTGTCAAATCACTGTACAGATTATTTTTATCATGTTTTGTCAGCGATAATCTTCTGTTTATTAAAGTAAACCTCAATACAAAATGGTTGTTAACATGAACAGAAGCCAGAATGAAATAAACACGAATTTCAGTGAATTCTCCACAAGTCAATATAGATAATATTCTGAAAAATTTACATAAACTGGTCAGTTTAGACAACTCTTTCAATTCTGTTGTATGTACTTCTATATACTTTGCTCCTTATTAAGTGCCTAAGCACCTTAACTTAGTTGGCAAGATGACTTGAATGCTTGAACTTTTGATCAAACTATCTCTATGTATTAAACAAGCTTAAAAACCCCAACTGTCATTATTAAGGTACATCACAAAGGATTTCAGTGAAGGTGTGTAACTGTAGGCTTGCTAGAATTTTAACTGCTGTACACCTTCTTCAAAAGTAATCAATTAATTTAGGTGTAATGAAAAGTGTGGCCAATAAATGAACTGTTTACGCAGTACAAGAATGTGCAAATGAGGTCACAGGGGTGGTGCCAGAGGCAAAGTTTTGTCAAAAAGATACTAATAAGATCAGTTTATGAAGCACAGTCTGAAGCAGTTCTTAACTGCTCTGAGCCAGCACAGCAGAGACGGTGTGGAAAAGTTAATCTCAGAGACTGGGACCAAGAATCTGTCAGAGAGGCAGTGCAAGCTGCTCATTTAAATAACTATTCTTTGCTCTTAAGTTAGAGATTTTGAAGAGGCAAATAGTTTATTTGCCACAACAACTGCTGCATTACATATACATCTAATGGTATAACTCCTACAGAAGTCAGTGACTAAGCGGCTAAATCCATTACTATTTAAGTCTTAAAAGAGAAGTATTTAATACTTCTATTAAATATTTTTGTCATATTTACTGGCTGAAGGAGAATTACATGACTAGTAATAAAGACTGGGAAAAATTCCCAGGAAAATGAAGCTAAGTCACTGCTCCAGCTGTGAATGCAGTAGGATGCTTTCACCATGTTATCATTACCAAAGTGAGAATTCTGACAAAGTTAATTTAACTTGATATAAAACAAAGCCACCATCCAAAACTCGTGAAAATTTGATGGCAAACCAGCAGTATTATTGTGAATTTGGAAATGGAAAGGAGAATTATATTCCAATACCATCTTGGAAGACATACCTTTCAACTGCCTTTGCTGCTTCTTCATAGAGTTCTTCTTGACAATACATTTTAATTGCCAGATCAAACTCCTCAATTTGTTCATAACATTCAGATGCTTCTTTGTAGCACTGGCTTTTCTGATAGTAAACTGCAGCATCTCTCATCTGCAATGCAGAAATCAGTAATGAAACTGAAGTGCTCTAAACAGTCAAAACTACATAAATAGAATTCAGTAACTCCATCAGGTAGGCATCTCACAGATAAGCACATTTTAATAAATGTATCTGAATGTAATCAAATACATACTGAAGTAATCATCATTAAAATCGAAAAAATTTTAAAAAATCCTTAAAAACGTGTGTCCAAAAAACTGGAATGCAAAATTAAAGGTATTATACAGGATTTCCAAAGCACTTTTTATTCACCCAGCTCTGCCTGTTAAAAAACACCATACACACTTCTGTTGACTTGCAAATTTCTCAGAATCAACAGAATTAGATTAAAATAGTTATGGATGCAGAATGGGAACCCTAACCTTGTATCCTAAACTTTAAATATTTGGGAACAACACCTTTACCTTCTTTCTAGGATGGAAATTAACTCTATCCCAGCCGAAACCAGGACACAGTGGAAACACTGCAAACAAAAAATGTTCAATATCCTCATACACTTAGAAAATTATTGTTGGCACATTACTTAACCCTTACAAGTTTCAAGGTTCCACTTAGATGGTGTAATCAGTGACATTTCAGTATCATCAGAGTATCGAATGAAATAACAGCTTAAGTTTCATTAAACTGGTCATTAATTAACTTCCGACTGCAAAGCAGAAATAAGTTTCATTAAACTGGTCATTAATTAACTTTCGACTGCAAAGCATAAATGACTGATGGTGACATTCGAGGAAAGCCAAAGAAATAAACCTAGACTGCATAACTGCATCACTGTCCTCTTCATTTCCCTTCTGGCTATTCTGTGACAAATGCTTCCTCTTGAATGGCCCAGCTTAAAGAGCTGTTTCAGTTCAGTTACTAATATGTCACAGAAGAATACTATCACCTTATGAGTAATATGAGGGGAAAAAAGCTGTAGGAAAAGGAAAGTGATAAGGAGAGGATAGTTTAGAGGATTTAATACCTTTCCTAACTTTTTACACAGTTCTGCACAGAGCCGGAACTCCTTTGATTGAAACAGACATTTTAATGATAGTTTTGGTTCTCCACATTCCAAATAAGTTTTAGCCAATGTCATGTATTCCATCTGTTTCTCCCTGTAGAAAGTAAGAGAAAATTACCGCCTACATACAAATTCAATTTAGGATCATGTGATCTGCCACTGAATCCAACCAACACTGATATCATGTGTTCTTTTTCATATATAACCTGATAAGGTATTACCTTACAATTAGTTATATGTTGGGGTGACACATTTCTGTCCAGAAGTCTATTCCAGAATCTCACTGCTCTGGCAGCAAGAAGCTTTTTTTTTTCTTTTTTTTAAAAATAAAATTCTCAAACTAAAGTGTACTAGTGTGGTTTTGTGCTGCTCCTCCTTTCTAGCTTAACTTGCTCCTCCCTTCCTTTCTGCTGTTTAGCCCCAATGCCATTAAAGACAACAGTCAAATTTGTTCTCAGCCTTTGCTCTGTATAACCAAACAAGCCCAGCCTTTCTGGTTTCCTTGCAGCATGTCTTATTTTCTTCCCAGATCTAGTCTGAGTTCATCATTCTTGAACCTGGAGGATCAGAAGCATACAGAGCATTCCCTATTATATAGCACACAGTATCTTATTTATGCTTTGTACACTACCATTAATACCGCTACTAAAAAAAAAAAATAAAATGCCACTTTCACAGCTTCATTATTGCACGTTTTGTCAACTTAATATGTCCTAATATACCCAATTTCTTCTCAGGCTTTACGCAGTTGACAAGCACCACAGCTCACAACCAACTGAAAAAACATTTTTTCAGTCCCATCAACAAATTCTCTATGATTACAAAATGTTATGAGTATCTTTATACTTCTAGCCAGGGCCACTAATATAAAACAGGTGATTTTAAAAGGTAAAATCTTGACTAACTCCAGCAATAACATTTCTCTAGACCTTCCCCCTCCTCCCTTCAGTGCTAGCCTCCTCTGTTCTAGTCATTCCTTACCCACTCTGCTATGACTAGTAGTTTTCAGCCTCCCCAGAACGAGCAGGAATTAATTCACTGAGGTCTAGAATCCTCCTCATGAAGTTTTTCCTGTCTTATTTAAGACAAGTCCCAAGCAGTTTTTCAACCACTTCATGAAACTGCAAACTTTCCTCCCTGTCAAACCCTTGAGCTGTTTTGCCCAGCTGACGGCACGAACTAAATGATTTATCTCAAAATCTGTCCCTTTAAAAACACCCTTTGGTTGACATCTACTTCTGCTTGTTTAGATTGACTCTAATTTCACCCCAAAGCTCACTTTTTGTTAGCAGCTTTTCTTTCCCAATATGTACCACCATTCCGTCTTCTTTGTTAGGTGAACCTGCAGTGGGATTAACTGGAGTTGAGCACTGCTGATGGTGTATGTTCTGTCTACATCTAAGAACATAAAGCCTTTTGAGGTAATGCAAATCCTGTTGCTTTTCTCTCACATAACCAGTAAGCCCCTTCAATGGCCACATTTGGTCTGGACAGCCTACAGCATACAAGTGCTCCCTCTGCTCCCCAAAGTGCCCAGATCCTGTTGGAGCTGTGCTAGACTTTCCAATTTTTTAAATCTCTTTTACCACCCACAGACAAAGAAAGATGTGCAGACACCTAACCTAGCCTGCATGGTTCTCTGGTGCCTCCAGTCCAGTCCCACAACTGTGACAGGAATGTCCCCCTGCACACACCCTGTGAGGTCCGGCACTGCAGAATGACACCTGCCCATCTGTGTTCACACTTACTTGGGGCTGCTTTTCTTTGAGTGCACTTTGAGAACAGCATCGTGTGCCAGGGCCAGTTTTGACTTCTCAGCTGCTCCTCCCTTTTGGTAACATTTGGCTGCAACCTGGGGTGAAATCATACACAGCATTCACACACGTGCATGGCTTAGCACATAAAAGCAATACTTAATTTTACAGTCACTGTAATGGAAAACAGAAAGACTGGCAGGGTGCCTGGGAGAAGGAAAAGGCAAAACATTGCAGTATATTTTTAGGGCAAAAAGAAAAGCTTTAAAGTCGGTCTACAAGTGACTATCACAGTTAGAATTTTAATAACAAAGTTTTACATGGAAGTAGTGAAAGCAACATTTCTGGTAGGCCAATAGAACAAACAGCACACACAATCTGAATGATGGTCTAAACCATTAATGGACCAGTCACCAGGCATCTACCACAAATTCCATTAATAAAAGTTAGGAAAAACAATGTGGGTAAAGTTAAATCAAAAAGCATGGAGCTTTTATTAATGGTTTTACCATACCAGGTCCTTTCTGTGATAAGCTAAAGAGCAACAGCATGAGTTACCATGCTCCTAGCAATGTTTGCTTCATTACCACCTTGCTCATTCTGCAACACCATTATTTCTTTATTCTATCCATTAATTTAGTATTTTCTTCTGTTTAGAAATTGCACGTTGCAAGCTACTCTTAGAACTGCCAAATTCACCAGATAATTTCTTCTTAATGTGGCAATGATAAACAAAGAACAGGATTATAAAGAAAGAAGCAGATAATATAGCTAATACATTTCAGATTTCAAGATGAATTTTTTTCAGCTGTGTATTTTTTATCTAAACAATTTTCTGACCATTTAGGAAATTGCCCTTTGTTTTCAAGGGTAGATAAAGACTGTCTGTACAGTGGCAGCCGATTGTTTTGATTTTTGCCTTGTTATAGATATCTATTTTCCATATAAAAATTGTACGTTACTATCAGCAAAAAATGGCAGCTTTCCTTCTGCCATGATAAAAAAAAAACCCACAATTTTATTTCATAGAATCATAGAATATTTGAAGTTGGAAGGGACTCGTCAGGATCATTGAGTCCAACTTCTGCTCCTTGCAGGACTACCTAAAACTAAACCACACGACTAAGAGCATTGTCGATGCTCCTTGAATTCTGACAGGCTTGGTGCCGTGACCACTTTCCTGCGGAGCCTCTCCCAGTGACCAACCACCCTCTTTTTGAAGAACCTTTTCCTCACATCATCTGAGCTTCCCCTGATGCAGCTTCCTTCCATTTCCTTGTGTCCTATTGCTGGTCACCAGAGAGAGGAGACCAGCACCTCCCCCTCCATTGCCTCTCTGGAGGAAGTTGTAGACTGCGATGCGGTCACCCCTCAGCCTTCTCTTCTCCAAGCAGAACAAGCCAAGTGACTTCAGTTGACCCTCGTAACTCCTGCCTTTGAGACCGTTCACCATCTTGGTAGCCTTCCTCTGGACCCACTCTAACAGTTTGATGCCCTTCTTGTATTGAGGCACCCAAAACTGCACACGGTACTTGAGGTGGGGCTGCAACAGTGCAGCATAAAGTGGGACCGCCACTTCCCTTGACTGGCTAGCTATGCTGCTGTTGATGCACCCCAGGACACAGCTGGCCCTTTTTGCTGTCAAAGCACACTGTTGACTCATATTCAACTTGCCATCAACCCAGACCCTCAGATCTCTTTCCACAGAGCTGCTCTCCAGCCTCTTATCCCCTAATTTGTGTGTATAACCAGGATTACCCCATCCCAGATACAGAATCCAGCACTTGCTCTTGTTAAATTTGACACAGTTGGTAATTGCGCAGCTCTCTATCCAGATCCCTCTGTAAGGTCTTTCTATCCTCCAGAGAGTTCACAGCTCCTCCTGATTTAGAATCATTGGCAAACTTACTTCATATACATTCACTTCCTGCATCCAGTTCATTTATAAAATCATTAAAGAGCACTGGGCCTAACACTGAGCCCTGGTGTCTGGCCACCAGCCTGTTACAACCCCATTCGCTAGAACTCTTTGAGTCCAGTCAGTTGCTCACCCAACGTGTTATGGGCTTGTCTAGCTGTGCTGGACATCTTGCCCAGAAGGACAGTGTGAGAAACAGTGTCAAAAGCTTTGCTAAAATCCAAACCCACCACATCTACTCACTTCCCTTGGCCAACTCGATGGGTGATGCTGTCATAAAAGGAAATTAAGTTGGTTAAGTAGGAGTTTCCCCTTGTGAACATGTGCTGGCTACGACCAATGACTGCATTGTCTCTCAAGTGTTTTTCAGGAACAGCCAGAATAACCTTCTCCATTATCTTACCAGGCACTGCAGTGAGACAGAAAGGCCTAAAATTACCAGGGTCTTCCTTCTTACCCTTCTTGAAAATTGGGACATTTGCCAGCTTCCAGTCAACTGGGACCTCTCCAGACTCCCAAGACCAATGAAAAATAATGGAGAGAGGTCTCGCAGTAAAATCCATCAGCTCTTTCAGTACCCTGTAATGAATCCCTTTGGGCCCCACAGACTTATGTGCATCCACCTGGAGCAGCAAGTCTCAAACAAGTTCAGAGTTGGCTGGGAGTTTATCATCCCCCCAGCCATGGCCTTCCAACACTGGGCTCTGGGGGTCCCAAGGTCCATAATCAGTTTTAAAGAGAGGCACAGAAGGCATTAACTGTCTCTGCTTTGTCTATGTCCCTATCTGTGAGGGGACTGACTTCATCAAGTAATGGACCAGTGCTGTCTCTGATCCTCCTTTTGCTGTTGATGTATTTAAAAAAGGCCTTTTTGCTGTCCTTCGCAGTGCTGGCCAGCTTGAACTCTGATCAAGCTTCGGCTACACGAATTTTCTCCCTACGGTGTCAAACGGCATCCCTATAGTCCTCTCACGTCACCTGTCCTTGCTTCCGATGTCCACAGACTTTCCTTTTTCGCCTAAGTTCTAGAAGATCCCTGCTCATCCAAGTCAGCCTTTTGCCCCACTTGCTTGACTTCTGACACTTTGGAATTGCCTGCTCCTGCACTTTTAAGATGTTCTTAAAAAGTGACCTTCATTCATGGACCCCAAGATCTTCAAAAGCAGATTCCCAAGGGACCTTTCTAACTAGCTCCCTCAGCAGCCCAAAGCCTGCTCTCCCCATATCCAGGGTCAAAGTTTTGCTGGCAGTTTTTCTCCTGCCACCAACGATTTGAAACTGAACTACTTCGTGGTCACTGTGATCAAGACAGCCGCCAATCAACAATTTGCCCATTAGTCCCTCTGTTTACAAACAATAAATCTAGCAGCACATCTTTCCTAGTCGGCTCCCTTTGTACCTGCACCAAGAAGTTATCTTCAACATGCTCCAGAAATTTCCTGGACCTGTTTGTGTCTGCTGTATGATATTCCCAGTTGATGTCTAGAAAGTTAAAATTGCCTGTAAAGGCAAGGGCAGTTGATCTAGAGATATCTCTGAATTCCTTGTAAAATAATTCATTGGTGTTGTCATCCTGGCTGGGTTTTTCTTCCATTCCATTAACTGTCATCTCATATCTGAATTGTATTAACTATCAGCTTAGGAAATAAAAGGTTGTAAAATCTCCATGTTCTTTAAATAGCAAGGGAATGAAAGCATCATTTTGCTACTCTTTCTGCAGTTCTCTTAGTGCTCCCTTCATTCTTACGTGCCGTGCCTCAACACATGTTTTGTATCTGTATCCTGCCCCAAAAAACATAAAAGGGCTCAGAGATCATCACCCAAATCAATATACTTCCAAGAAATGTTTTCATTTTCCTACAGTAATGTGTAATTATATTGTCAAGCATGTGGTTTAGATTCACAGATTCCAGTCAATTCCAGTTGTTGCTAGTAATTGTTTTTTCCAACGATCTTTTGTTTGTGCACATTAAAATGTATTTCCCTCACTGGACTGCAAATTTCATAGTATTGCATTTGAGATTACAGACAATAGGCTTGCTCTCCCTGCTTACTTCTTGCAAGATGTTTACAAGTACACTGTAGACACCTACGCAACTACAAACCACAAACTCAAATACACAGCTACAGAGCAACTGAAGGTTTATAGATAATTTTATAGATGTAAATAAAAAAAAATGGTTCCAAAATAGACAAGAATCCTTATTTCAGTTAAACACATGCTCCTACCGCCCAGAACTGATGTTTAGCATAATAGTCTCCCTGTGCAATCCATTCTTCTGGAGTTGATGTTTTAGCAAACATGCTGTCATCTAAATCTAGAAGGTCAGAGGTAAACATTTCATGTTAGAATGGATAAACCACAGAAACCACTTATCATGTACCAAAACTAAGCATTAACATCTCATAATGTTCCAAATTCTTTATGATCTGTGCTCACATCAGTAACGGTAACTACGAATTAAATACATTTTATCCCTCTCAATCAGCGCTGAAAAATCAACAAGTTGGGTTTGGTTTTGAAAGACCTTTAAAAATCATACTTGTTTTTTGGACAAAACTTTGAGTAAATCCACTGTCTTTATAGAAACCAAATTTTCTCCTTTGATAAATTGCTTTTAGCTGGGATGGTCTTCCATGAACATCCTTCATTACTGTGCAGGTGTGACGGATGCAGCCCTTCTGTTTGAACTAACTGATCCTTGGTCCAGGCAGATGCTCAGCAAGTAGACCTAACCAAAGTTAATACTATTGTGTGAGTCTACCAGCGAGAACACAGCACCAAAACCAAAAAAATCCAGTCTGGCTGGAGATTGGGCTGGTAAGCAGCTGAAACCATATAAACACAGCAGAAAATCTGAGTACAAATCAACTGCTTTACACCATAAATATCTGCAGCCATCAGGGTGCATTGAGTTCTCCAGCCATAGCAGCTGACTGAGCGGTGGTGATCTGGTGATCTCCCCTTCAGTAGGGACGCCTCTCAAGGTTACCCCTTGAGGCTGAGAGATCCCTTATCTGACACCAGATATCAATGGGTTGGTGACATTTCTGCATGCGTATAACAGTTACGATATGTATAGTAAGCTTACATGATAATCTTTGTATCCCATTCGATCTTTAAATGTAGTATTGACCACCAATCCATCCGTACTTACTAAATATTTTACATATCTACGTTTACTGGTTAGAATTCAATAAACTAACTACTAGATCAGATCTGAGTGATCTCTGACTTCTGCAACAGCAAACTTAACACTAATAAATTAGCAGTGAAATTATGTATTAACATACACATCTGATCTTTAGAGCCAAAAGAAATAAGACCTACTGAAAACAGTGGGAATTTGCAAGGGCATTTATCAAGGCATACTGTTAAGAGTGACCAAGAGTGACTTCTTTATTACACAGCCTAAAAGCAACAAAGCATGAGTAGGCTGTCCTGTTTGACAGTCTTTTAAGAAAGCTTTAGGATAACTTTACCTTTCTTTTCATCTGTTTTGACAACCCGAACAAATTCTCTTTTGATGAAATACTTAAAAGCTGGAGCTCGTTTATCACTGTCTTCATCAAAGATCCAAAGATTTACTCTGGCTCTTGTAATGGCAGTATATAATTGCTTTAGTTCTCCATTCAGCATCTGAAGTGGAAGCAAAAAAACCCCACACAAAAACAACACAATAAAATAAAATAAATGAAATGAGCTAAGTTGTTAGAAACAGCCTAACACAATTCGTGGTTATAAGAAAACAGTGAATATATACAGAATGAATAACAAAGTATCTTTAAGTAAGCAAGTCAAAATATTAAACATATGATTTGTCAATTACATAAGCCATTTCCCAGCTAATTTGCATGCAACTACTGCTACCGCAAATCTAGCTGCTCCAGCTGTGACAGTCCATTTTCCTTCTAATCACTTGCACATATAATCATTCATTTTTTACCATACAATCCTGAAAATAACCCACTCACTAGATTCTAAGAAGTTTCCTTAATTTTAAGGTAGTGACACTGACCTGAAACCAGACCAAAGCAATAATATTTACATGCTCATTTGCTATTTGCTTTAACTGCAGCTATTCTGTAAATATACCTAAAAGTCTATTACATGTAGTTTTTTGTTCTCTTATCAAATTACATACACAAAGAACCTCTTATCTTTCAAAATCAAGATTACACTATACAAATGCGATCAACTACTAAAAAGATAAAGCAACCTCAACAAGCATGGAACTACAGGATGAAAGGATTTCTTGACAAAATTCCCCTACTTCTAAGATTTAAGAATTTAATTTAGCCTTCCTATTCCTAATGTTACAAAAAACTCACCTTGTACATTTCCACATTAAAGGAAGTTCTTTTCTGCATACCAGTAGCATCCTCTAAAGGCATTTCGATTAGCAATTTGCTTCCTACTTGCACGTCTGAATCAGGAGTATAAGAAGTAATTATCTTCCATTCTTTGCTAGCCTAAAATGTCAAAAGAATGAGGTTTACTTGTATGCAGCAATCACTACTGTCCACATATGCAAAAGATAAGGTCATATGTTGTGATTGACCAAAGCACTCTCACAACTGAAGAAGGCTCAGAGGAGACGAGTAGAAAAAAAAAAAAAATCTCAGGGAAGAATGTAAAGAATAATGAGCAATTTTCATCAAGAAAGCTGAACTTCATCACAACGCACGTGGGGTTGAAGGGTAACCTTTGTTTGAGATACATGTCTGTACCAGGTGGCCATCAAGTCGAATACAAATCTTTCCCTAAAACAGTAATCTCCTATTGTGCCACCCAGACCAACATGGGGGAAAGTGAGTATGTGGCTCAGTCCAACAGAGCGGGTAAAAACTGAGCAACAAACAAAACAACCCTGGAAGAATGCAACTGGCTTGAGCTGGCTTCAAGGTACATATTACTTTAATTACTTTTTTAGAGGACTGGGGATGCTGAGCATCATGATGGTGGAGCATATAAGCATCACTAATGGGAATCACGTTTGTGTTGTGATTCCACTGTGTATTGATTGCCATTGTTATATTATGCTTGCTTTGTGATTTCAGGATACTGCTGTATCTTCAGGATACTTCTAAATCCAAACCATATGCACTGCCTAATATATCAAATAAGTACATTTGATATTAAACATTAAAACCTCCTTGGGTGAACTATAAATTTTCAGCTAAACTTGAAGGTACACCCCTACAATGGATGGCCCATCCATGGGGGAAAGGAAGAAATCAGGTTACCCTCATCATGGATGAGGCTCAAGGTTTATTCCTAGGGCCAGGGACTCTGCAACAAATCCCAATACTGCAAATCACTGAGGCAGACTCACAGTGGGGGTGTGCTGACTACTGGGCCAGACTCCCTGCCAGCTTGGGGCAGGATGAAAGGTAAACAGTGGTGGGATAATGCTCCTGAGTTACAATCCATCATGCTAAAATCTGCTAAGACATGTTGGATCAATCTCAGCCTGTAGGTGAGGATGGGCAGCTGTCTCTGGTCAGAGAATATTTAACTCTGACACAGCGACAAGTGAGAAATCCTACAAATCTGCAGAGACACAAATGTATGTTAAGTGTGGCAGCAGATTGGTGTGGCGCACTCTCTTGCCATGTAACAAATACCAGCTCCTGATTACACTGTTCTGCAGGTTCCTGATCCCACACAAAACTAACAACCCATAAAATCGTAAGCATATTTTAAGTTATGTTCATTTCCCACCCTTTTTGGTATTTAATTGAAAACTGATTACATACTGCCAAATTTCTGGCACAAAAAAAATACACTTAGTAAGGATGAAACAGCATTTTTTTATATATATACGGTTTGGAGCTTTAAGCAACCTGATACAGGTGAACTGTCTTCCTAAGGGAAAAAAATGCAGAAAGTTTCTCTTGCAAAATGTATTTTGAATTTAATCATCAATCAAAACATTCCTAAACCCATCACGGATTACAAAATGACAACCAGCTAACGGTATCAGTTTGGTCAACAGCTGCTGGTTTTGGGGGGTTTGGTTTTTTTTCCTTTTAGATTCTTCATTCAAATCTGCTTCTTGAAACAAGACATCTCAAATACCATTTTCAAGCCCAATAAAAAGAAGACCCAACACATTACAAACAGCACGCAGCCACATTTGCTGTGTTTACAAACAGTTCACAGAATCAGCTTTACAAAACTAGAAAACCTCAGAGTGAGCTGCTTCCTTGCCTGCTTGTTTAGCTGCTCAAATCAACTCAATTACTCATGACTCGCAGGAAAACGAAAGAATTGTATGAAAACAGCTCTCCAGGCCTGACATATGCTAGCCTAAGTTAAAATGCTCTACACAACTCAACTCTGTTAAACTTATCCTGCTATATTCTGATGAATGGTTCATTGTTTTTCTGAGCACAACTTGCATCACCAAAACCAAATCATCTTTGAAAAATCTACCATGGCAGCCAGCGCTGTACTGTCCCCGAATCTCAGTAAGCCAGACACAAGGTCATTTACCTCAGGCTCCTTTCTTCTGCCCTCACATGTCTACTAACCTCTATGATGAGCCACCAGTAAGCTGCCCTCAGTTTTCCTGTGGCTTTCCTGTGCTGAAAACCACATCTGAGAGACCCTGTTTTGAAGGCTGGAGGCAGAGGGCATCTGCAACAGAGATGTTCACACTGAATGTTTAATTGCAGAGAAACTCAGCCGTGGGCATTCTCAAGTCTCTGCAGGCATGTTCAATAAGGATGCTGCCTACTGCTTGGCTGGAGGCAGGCTGAGGGAGGGCTTGGCGATGCTCCAGCAACAACAGCGAGGCTGCTGCGGGTTCACAGCTTTTCGCAAGGAGCCTTGAGGACTGCACCCCTGCCAGGTCTGGAGCTACAGGAAACCCTGGAGAGACAGGGTCTGAGCTCCCCAGACCACTAGAAAGGGAGAAAAGGCAGTACCTAAGAAATAAGAAATACAAAACACAAAACACCTCCAGGAAAGAACGTCTTTATCAAAGGCCATTCTGTGGCCGATGGTCTCCACTATAGACTGTGAGACCTTCCCAAGTTTCCTGACAGCTCCTGAGCTAGACTAGAATGAGTTTTCTGGAGCTAAGCTGTGGATGGCTACCCCACCCCACCTCCCCCAAACACATACACATACTATTTGATTCTAAACATAATTGGTTTACTAAGCTTCTAATTTTAAAAAATCATTCTGTTTCATTTTGCCTGGGGCTGAGAAATGATTTCAAGTCCAGCACAACCTTTTTGGTGTGCTAGCTCATGAACCAGAATGAGTTTTCTGGAGCTAAGCTGTGGAGGGCTACAGAACACGCTCCTCACTGCCACCCCACAAAACACATACACACACGATTTGATTCTAAACATAATTGTTTTACGATTTTGTGGTGATGCAAAGCAGGGGGTCTAAGGTGCTTTTCTGGGACCTGGAACTCCAGTGTAAGATAAAGAGTATGAGAGGGTGATGGATTGTCCCTCCACCAGTTGCTCTGACCTGAACCAAGCTAGCAGAGTAGTCTTGATATGCAGCAGCAGAGTGTGTGTGTGCATGCACGCATGCATGCACTGTTGTGTGAACCCCAAGGCTCTCCCTTATATTGAAGGAAAACACAGCACAAATGGAAGATGGTCTCACGACATAGAACTATGAGCCCTGTTTTCTATTGTGATGAAATCACCCATCTTCAGAGGAAACGGGGAATCCTTCTCCAGCTGGAAAGCCAGTTAGACTACATATAAAATTAAGACTTAGGGAAAAATGCAGAAAATGGGTGAAAATTAAATACCTCTGAGTCTGTGAAAAAGTTGTAAAGGAGTACATCATCAAATTCCAAGCCTTTTGCTTCATAAACTGTCAGTACAAGTGCTAAACTAAGTTCCTCCGGTATCTTCTCCTTTGCAGTTTCATTTGCCACTAATACCACCTGTCATAAAATACATTAATAAAAAAGAACATATTAGGGGTGGTGAGGGAGGTAACGGCTACATGGAGAAAGCATACCAACATGTCACGATAATGCAATAGCCTTTGCAAAACCAGACAACACTTAACACAGACATTCCACAACTCTCTGCAAAAGTCACAAAGCTGCCACTAGAAGACTGACAAATGCACAGTTGATCTGCAGTTGCAGACCTGGTCTAAGAAAATTTGGAGTTATAAAGGAATGGGACAGGCAACACCTGATGTAAAAGAACAGAAAGAGCCAGACACGTATTAAGAAAATAGAGAAACCAACACAATAAAGGTTTCTAAGTTTAAAAAGCATAAATTACCAGTAAGATACAAGGGCTTAAAAAAGAAAGTTGTGGGCAGTCCACACAAAATGATTTAGCAACAGAGCTGGAAGAATCTGCAGAAAGCCGTATACCTAAGAAAAGCAAACCTGATGTGCTCCAAATTCAATGGGTTGTGTTTTCCTTTTGTTGCCCCTCAGCAGAATTGCTAGGTCACTAACACTGCAGGACTCCAAGACCGTAGGTTTTGGTCCATCAAAAAGACCACAGTCCTTAGGAAGCCGATCAAAAGATTCTGGGAAATAATGCTGAAGCAAATCAACCACTCCAGATGCTAAACGGAGAATACCTGTAATAAGAAAAATACAGATTTTAAACTTCAGTCTTACTGTCCCATACTCTCTTGCAAACACACTTATAAAAGTTTTTGTCAGAATTTTGAAATCAAGAAACATCATGACAAAAACACTAGGCAGAGAAGAGAGAACTTGTAAGGTCTGTTTCATGTTTCTGCCATTTTGAGTGGACCTCATTCTTGGGCCTGTAAAGATCAGCAAGCATGCTACAAAGGGTTAGCAGCATTCTCACAAAATGAAGGTGAGAAACATGTAAGAAAAGCAGAAGCCGCACACCAATGCTGCAAAGTCTAGTGACTTGGGATGGGACAACAGAAATAGATGTGATTATTTGTTAAAATTTTCCTTCAAACAAATACAGTCAAAACATGCAATAAGCACGAGTGTTCAAAAAAAATGATAATTTTTAAAAACATTCATTCTTGGTTTTCCTGTTGACAAAATACAGAATTTGCATGTCAGAAAAAGCTGGCCATCTGATCTCTTAAAAGGACAGGTCACTTAAAGATGCTTCAAATTGACCAGTAGAAAACTTAGACCATTAGTAACATCTGAAGAGCACAGGCTCATATCATAAATAGATTTGTTACTCTACCTGAATGGGACCTGTAGTTCTGGTACAGCTGATATATTCTTCTTGGTTTTCTAACACGCTGCTTCTTGTTCATGGAGTTCTTGCTCGCGTAATGAAACAGTGACCTCAGATCACTGAAACGAAAAGCAACTCCTTTCATTATGCTCTGGGCAGTGTCACCAGTTAGAAACATGGCATTCGGGTCATTGATGCATTTCATTAACAGTGCTAGCTCAGCTTGGGTGAAATCCTGTATCTCATCACCATAGAACTCATGGATGGACCATGGCAGCTCCCTGAGCTTTGAGAGTCTTTGAGATAAGTTATAGAGCAAATCTTCTTCATCAAAGTAACCTCTCTGTGACCGTATCTGCTGATAAAGACAAAAGAGGTGATAGATTTCACTCCTGTCTTCTGTGAAGTTTGGTGATCTCTTTCGGCCTAACTTTTTGTACTGCTCCTCAGTAAGTTTACCTCCAAAGCAACTCAGTGCCTCAAAAGAGCCTTTTAGAAACGATTTTATTTCTTTCCAAACCAGTGCTGGATTGTACAAGCTTTTACCTTTTATCATTTTTGGCCATATTTCATTTGCAAATACATCGTAAGTCACAAAAGTCCGAGGATCACTTTCCCTAGAGTATGCATCTGCATCTCCTTCATCATCACTATGTTCTGCTTCAGTGTTACCTTCTTCATCCTCATCTTGCCAATTTGGTACAACTATGTCCTCTTGAGGACTCCAGCCCACAATGATTCTTTTAAGGCTTCCATCTTCATTTCTTGGAAAAAATGGGTCAGGTATGGATGCATCCAGTAACAGCAACAACTGCTTGGAGGTGACAAACAATGGAAAATTTTCATCTTTAATATCTTGTAGCTTGTGGACATTTGGCTCCAGAGGCTTGAAGTGACTGGTCACCTTGGAAGATTTGCTAAGTTCAATGAAATTCTTCTGAACTTCTTGGCACAAGACAGGATTTTTTGTCACAAAGATCTGGTGCAGGTGCTCCAACCTGTTTGATGCTTCTGCGCTACACATTTGGTCTTCTTCACAGTCATCACATGAATTCATTTCCGCACCAGCTGTGCCCACAGGAACCTTTTCATCCTCGCTGTCCTGGTCTTGCTCGTCACTCACCTGCTCCTCGCTCGAATCATCACTGTCTTGTTTCAGTTCACTCTCTTCATTCCCTAACCTAGCTTTTTCAGCCTCACTGCACTGTCTTTGCTGCCACGTTTGCCTCTCCAGCAGAGGACCATTTGCTGAGGTAGATTTTTCCCAGTACGAATAGAATTTCTTCCAAAGCCTATACAAGCAGCAAGTTGTCTTTCCTGTCCCACTTCGCCCAATTAAAATGATTGGTTCCATGGGCTTTGGATTGAGATCAATTACTGCGTACTCCAATTCCCCAACTCGGAAAGGGTATTCAACAGAAGAATGTACATCATTTATAATGTTAAGCGCCATGTTAGTACTGAAGCTGTGAAATTTCATTATATTGAATTCCAATTCTGCTGCACTGGCTGGGGGGAAATACTCAGGTATGGTAGTTTTTTTTGATTTTTCTGCCTCTGGGTCTTCAACATAACAACGTGGAACACGCTTCTGGTTGTGGTTCTGATGACCTTCGTTTATGCCCTTGAGCTTTTTCCTCAAGATGCAGGATAAACCACGATTGTAGGAAATACATATATTATCCAAGACACGGTTCAGCTTGCAGTGATCGAGAACAATGGCCCAAATTCTGATTATTTCCGTGTAAACTCTACCTGATTTTTCTGGAAGACTTTCTGTCTGTTCTGTCTCCATGATCTTTTCCGCACTCTCGCTGCAACGAGGAGAAAAGTCAATTGCAAGTTCCCATAGCATTCTTGCACCTTTGTCCAATTTGGCTTCATACAGCTGGATATCAGCTTTCAAGTGTTTCAGTGGCTTCCAAAGGCCCCTAGTCCATTCCCCATTGCCAAGCTGCTTAATTGTCATTATAGTTTTAGTTTTGAGATAATGAGGTACAGCTTTGCTGCTCAACGTCTTCAGCATTTCAGGAGTGCACTCTATTTCCCAGGTCATGTTATCAAACTCCTGCACATATGCCTCAATATCCAGAATCTTGCCTTTCTCTTCCTCTGGTTCTTCCTTCTCTCTATTAGGCAGGGCCATATTAAATTCCCCTTCTCCCTTCGTTTTCTCCCAGTTATCCCCTTCTCCTTCAGGATAAGCTACGCTTCCACAAGGTTGTGAGGACTCGCTTTTTCCCACTTCCAAATTAGTCTGGGCCGAAGATGGCTTTTGTACCAGAGGATGATCCTTTCTCAGGGTGTCACTCAATTTCAATTGCTGAATTAAAGCTGTGATTGCCTGCAGTAGACTCTCCTGCAGTGTTAAGGGGCTATTTGTTCTTTCTGTCTCCTGCTTTGCCAACTGATCTTTTTTTGTCTTTACAGAACGTGGGGTTTTTAAATCATTATGCGCTGCGTTGCCAGATGGTGCCTTTAATGAGGACCCAGATGAAGAACGCCCTGTGCTCTTTGGCTGTGAAATCTCAGAGGCTGGAATGGGCTTAGATGTTTTAACTGACTGCCCTGCGGTATCCTGCCGGTACTTCTTTTTCTCCAGTGCAGCATTATTCCAGGCAAGCAGCAGTGGGTCATTTTTTTTAATTCTATGTCTCACATCTCTTCCTAATTTGTTTTTTATATTAAAATTAACATCAAATTTTGCCAATGACTCCATTACTCTCTTAGCCTGTTTTGAAAATCCTCTCTGAAAAACAACATGCATCACTGTATTTCCGTTCTCATCTTGTATGTTTGGATTAAGATACGGAAAGTCAGAAGGTCTTGAAGCAAAGAGATCAAGTAGATAGTTCAAGATGTCTAAACCGGTGCCATCTGAAAGCAAGAAAACAAACAAAATTTAACTTGCTTTACAAGGCTGCTTTGTAGGCCAAAAATTTTTAATACTTTTTTTTCTGCAGCTATTAAATGAAATTTGCTTTCAAAAGAAAAAAATAATCTACATTTCATGTTTTACAAACATGCTTATTTGAAATGGCTTAAAACTGAGCTTTTCTAATATTCAAGGAAAATAACACAACAGCAGCAAAGCTTTAGAAATCTCTAGTGCTGCAATTGTTCCTGTAGTGTCAGTCAATTCCTTTGTTTTTTTAACCTCTGGATACAGACAGATTAGTTCATCTTCCAACATCAGTCCTGACTGCTACACAAGGGAGGGTCATGACTGGTCATCTGGGCAAGCATCAGCTTCTGGGTACTGCTCTGGGGTCATTTGGTTCGCTTTACTATGCCACCGAGAAGTAATGTGCTGAAGATAACTTTGGTTTACTAAAATAACCTGTGGCAAATCCTCATTATTTTCTGACATCTGAAGTCCCTATAGCAACTTCCTACAAATTAATATCAGTCCAATACCTCCCTGGGGTAAAAAAAAAAAAAAGAAAAGAGATATTCTACAGTTTTCTGGATTTAATCCACATCATATATGTGGATTTAAATCACATAATATATGTGAAACATTTCCTTCCTAACTGTAAAATAGTGACACATCAAAATAATCGTAAAGAAATTCCACCTCAAAAAATTTACACAGCGAAAAATACTTAAGAGAAGATATTGTCATTAGACTTCTTAATCTTTTGATTAAAAAATTACAACTGGTAGTATCTATGTTGTTAATCTCTCTAAAGCTATCAAGTGAAATGTTTGTGCTTTAAAAATTAATAAATTCATTATTTATCCTTCAACTCAAAAATGCATTCTTTCTTAGTTTAAAATCAAACCTTACTGTGGGGTTTAACTTGATAGTTTATCTTTATTTCTTACATTTTTATGTAAGGCCTACAGTCCTCTCACTCACTCCTCCTCTGAACAAAACTTTGCTCGATTTATGACTGAACAAAAACTGGGAAACAGATTTCAGATGTAGGATTTCCTTCAAAGTCCGCTGCTGTTGCTCTGCCTTTACCTTTGTTTCTTCCTAGATCCTTCCCATTTACTTTATTCCCACCTAGTACACATATTACAGGGCTTCAGAGAGGAGCCTTCCTTTCTGAATCAGCTTGATTAAATAAGAATATATTCACAAAACAGTAACTGACGGAGACACTACAGGTACTTGATTCCTCCTGGTCACCTGAGCTACCATTAACCTTCCTTATAGTCCCAGCCGCTGCAACCAGAGAGCAGAACACATCAACTCAAAGACTGGAAGACTGGGGTATATGCTCTGGCTTGCAGACTTTAGAGGCTGAGACACAGTCAGACATCCTGACCTGCTGCCTCTGCTATCGCATCAGTGAACAGCAGCAGAAGGGGTAGTGGGCTGCACAGGTAAGAAACAGGGATGTTTTCAACAGCTGCTGTGAAAACAAATGGTGGACATCTGACAGAGCTGTGTCCCCTAGCCCCGGGCACACACAAGCCTTACCTCTATTATTTAAACAGATGGAAACAGCAGCATGCAAGGGAGTATCTCCTTGTGCAATGGAAACATTCCGAGGATCTGCACCTTTGCTCAGCAGCAAATACACTAGTTCAAAATAACTCTTTTTGAGGCATATTTGCAGTGGTATCTCAGAGTTGGTTCCAATCCCATCTGGCAGAGCTGGTGTAAAGGACACAAAAATATCAAGGGTTAAACCAGATATGCCAGATCTGCAAACTACAGAAAGTTCTAAACAGATGAAGGTAGATGCTGATTGCTGTGCAGGGGACTTTTTTTTTTTTTTTTTTGACCGCTTTTTACATGTATCCATTAAAAGAGTTTCTAAGACAATCTTCAGAATCTCCTCTTACCTCCCATTAAGCTAAGCAACCAGTCTTCCCGTTGCGATAGGAAGACAGAAAAGCCAGGTCTATCTTCTTCAAGTCAGTCAGTCACTGACCAAAAGAAGCCTCCTTGCATTCACAAGGCTGCAACAGGACTGTGTGCCCATAATTCATAGCTAACAGCAAGTTATAAGATGAAATGAAAAATGCCAGAGTAATTCTAGGAATAAACCTCATGCTAAAGAAAAGAAATTACGTCTACACTAGCTAAAAAGAGACAGACATCTGGTCATGCCTTTGAAACCACTGAAGTTGTCAATTACTTGTAACACAACAACAGACTGAACCCAAAGACCGTGGCTTATAGTTTCTGTCAGGATAATACTGTGGCTGCAGACAGAGAAATTAAAAACCAAAGAAACTACAAGCAAAGGAGCAACAATAATCTTTGGCCTTTGACCTTTTACCAACCTGACAGCCAGATTTCATTTGAAAAACATCTTCCATCCCATGTAGCCTTACTAGCTTCCCCATGTCGCACACAGCAGATGCAGCCAATGGACTGCATTCCAACAAGCTCCTGCACTTATACAGAGCCACAAAAAACAAGCACTGGTATTTCTGAAACTATGTTGCTCCAACCATGCCAAGTAAAATACTGGATCTTTTATAACACATGAATATTGCAGAATTTTTCACCTCCTCGTTCAATCAAGCATCTTATGAGGTGCACTTGCTCATCCGATCTGTCACACCGTTGGATAATGTTGCAAATGTCAACATCTGAAAGACTGCAGTTTTTGAAGAGTCCTCCACCTGATGGCTCTTCCCCACTGGCCTTCCCTGTTAGCAGCAGCAAAACTTTATGCCACATTTGCTTCTCCAGCAACTGTTTTATGAAGCTGTTAGCACAGGCATGGGAGATGTTGCAAACCACCCCTTCAGGGATTTCTGCAAGACAGTCAAGACAACGTAACTCACTCAAAGTCACATAATAAAATCCATCTCACTGTGAACTGATTTCAGAATAATGAACTCATTAAATTCAAAGTACAGAACAGCAAAATGCAACACTTGCATCTTCCCATCCTTATACTGACAGCCAAGTAAGTTTGAACCGTTTGATTCATCATACTGAATTTTTGTGCAGATTCTGGCAGTTCTAAGTGCAAAACACAACAGTAAAAATAAGTATGTTGTTCCAGTAATATACATTGCAGAAACAAGGAAGAGAAGGAAGGATAAAAGAGCAAGAACTGTATGTTAGCATCAAACACATTTTTCACAGCAATTAGGTTTTGTGAAGGGGAGAAATAAGAACTCGCTGTACCTTTCAGAGAAGACAGCTGTTTCAGAAATCGCTTAACTGCATCTTCCTTCAATACATTTTTATGATGTGCTCCATTTTCAAACCTGTAGAACTGGACAAACTGTTCAAGAACATCCAGGAGAGAATCCGTACCAGCTACAGCTCTGCTTTCATTCCTCCCTGCAAAACATTACAGAAGCTGAAAATCCCGATCCTTGCTGTCATGTTTTCAGGGCAGGACTGTAGGCTGTAATATGTTACATTTCAGGACTCTTAAGAAATGTGTAGTGGCAGGTTAAAATCAGATGGCTGAAACTTACTGCAAAAGCCAGTCCTGTGATGGATTTCGTATCCCAAAGGGTATTTGACACACTCATCAAACACACTTTACCATAATACACTAGGTTGAAACCTGTAGTAGTTCACAAATTGGTCTGCATGCAGGCAGGACACTGCTGCCTCACAGTGGTATCATTGTTTAGAATTTTTAGAGATGACTAAAAGCAGTCATGTTTCTTTTCAGTATACAGTTTTAATCAGACGTGCTGAGCTTGTCTGCTTCCTCAGTGTCGTTTAAGAAATACAGCCATGAAATAATATGTCCTTTTAAAAGGAAGAAACAAAACAAACAAAAAAACCCCTACCACACCAAAACGATACCTACAAGTTTAACAGATACTTAGGTAATGGGCAATGAGAGATTTTAAATTGTGACCCAATAAATGCCCTTAAATAAAAACTGAAAGACTTGGCCTGACTTTCCTAAAAGCTTTGAGGAATTCGGGTACATCAAAGACCAAACAAAACAGCAGCTTTACCTCTTAGGACAAAGAGACAGACAAGGTTGGTCATCTTTTTAGCAGCAAGGACTAACCTCAGACTGTTACCTGTAAAGCAGTGGCTTATTCTACAACCCTTCACTTTGCACGAAGCCTAAAAAAGTCTTGTGGCCTGTGCATTGCCAATAAATAAAGACCACAAAAGACAGGCTGAGCTACCTGGAACACCAACCAAAGCAATTACCACCACAGGGGTACTGGTGATAACCTCATAACTGAGAGCCACTGGGCTAAGACCTTCACCAGAGCAGAGATCCCTACAGTAAAGAAAAAGAAACTGGGAATCTGCTTGCCAGGAGCCGTAAGATGCAAATGCAATGAAACCAAGTGCTTTCTGGTAAACTTCTATGCAATACACACACGCAAATAGAGATGTAGCCTAAAAACTTTGGGTTTTGCCAAATTTGATCTGCCTGTGCAACCTTTTGCTCCATCTGTGCTTTGAGATTTGCATGACATAAGCAAGTTCTGGTTTGAAAAGGTATGCTTTGGGTTAATACAGTAATACTCCTGATCGAGGTGTTACCTTAAAAGTCCTGCCTGGTTAGTGCCAACGAAAACAAGCAGATTAGGCACCAAGCCATCTCAGAAAGACTGTACTGAAGAAACGCTTTCAAGATGAACAATGTCCATGCTCGGGACCTATTTTTAAACAGCAGTCTAAACCACGGCTTGAAAAGATCAGCTGCAGGATATACCTCCTCAGTTTCTGAACCTCAAAGTCCTGCAGAAGCGTCTTGCCTCCCAGCCAATCTGTCAGTTCTCAAGTGGATACTCACAAGAGCTTCTCTGAATGGCCTCCTACGACTGGATCCTCTGCTGGACATGTCTTGTGGCCCACTACAGTCTCTTTAAAAACTGGGATTTAAGTAACAACCAAGCTGTAGTGCCAATGCTGCCTATAAGGTGCATCCTGCAGGGACCCTCTAGTCCTGAGGGTATACAGCTTCCCACCTCGTGCCCCAGCTAGCATCTCTCTGACCATACTACAGTACAGGCAGCTCAGGCATGCTCCATTTGTTAGGGCAGACAGGAAACTATGTAAGGGTTAGCCAGACTCAATACTGTCACACTGGGGTGGTATTGTAAAATTTGTATTGTTTTCTCATTCTCTTTTATTGGTGTGGAAGAGGAAATTCCCATTATGTGGGCAATTGCACCTGATACGTTAATTTCCAGAGCAGAAAATTATAAAAAACCATACATGTCAGAATCCTTTTCAGAACTGACAGACTATTATAAAAAAGCAGACTGGCAACAGTTTATTATCCCTGTTCATGAAATTTCATGTTAACACAGGTCCTTTGCAAACTGCCTAGAAATATCATTAATAATTTTTAAAATGCACTTCAAAGTTTCCCCATACTTCAAATTTGTAATTAAATTTTAACTCCCCTGTTTTGGTTATAAGAGACTCTTGTAGTTTTAGTTTGACAGTCTGCTCTGCTACTCTCTTCCTTTACCGTGTGCAGAAGTTAAAATTTTCCAAGTAATACAGGAGTTTTAGCTGCGTATCACTGACATAGCCCAACAAAGATGGCTAAAACTTTGTGAACAAAGAGCTCTTACTAAAATGTTATTTTGTTTTTTAAAAATACTGGCAACTTTTCACTTACATTTTCATCATTTCAGAATTTCTCTTTTTTTGCCAGTATTTTTTGTTATTAAAAGCATTTTAAATATGCCACCAATATTTCAACAAAATGTTTCATTTTCCCAAAAATAAAGTGAAGGTAAAAGATCAAAACTGAAGAAGCACCAAAAAGAAGCAGTTTCTATTGCAAGGGGAGTCTCAAGTTAAGGATGAGGGGGGGAAAAACAGTGGCTTACAGTAACAGAACAACTTGTAGTTACTTATTGCATGATATACTAAGAACATCTGTTGCACAGCAGTCACCTTCAGGCAAGAACAAAACATTCATCACTGACTGACAGGAGATCAGGGTGACAACTCATAGGAAAAGTTACCTAAAAGCCACCTACTACTACCAATTACAAATAAAACAGTTTTGTACCTAAAGGATATAATTCTAAAACAGGAAAAACACACAGTCCACGTAGTACCTGTCTCTTTCTCAGAAGAAGTATGTCTCTCAATGTGATCACTGACTGCTTTTACAGCATCAAAGTTTTTGTTCTTTTTCAACATATCTATGACATATCTTGACCGTCCATCTGGAACAGTGGGATCAACCCCAAAATTCAGGAGCATGATCACATCTTCTGTTTGGCCTAAAACATTACAGTAATAAACATTAGAGGAAAAATATGAGAAAAAAATCTCATTTTTCAGGGGTTTTGCCTGGCCCAATTTCTAGCATAATTTTGTAAAAACCCCCAAAAATCTATGTTTTCCCAATGTCATAAGAATGAGGCATTGTTAGGCATCTTTCCCCAAAAGAAACCCCTTAAAAAAAATTAAAACTCCGTCTTCTGTCTTCATTACTAGTAATTGGGAAACAGCAGCACAGAAACACAAAGTGACTGGATGCCTCATGAGCATCTCACTGGCCAGAGGCAGCATGTAGAATTCACCTCCTCCCTTATGCCCCAACCCTGTTCTCCAGGCTCTAGGCAAACTACTCTGTACATAAAGAAAAAGCAAAACAATGGATTTTGCTACTGTTTGGAAGGTGACCCAATAAACCAGAATATATCACATACTCATGCATGAATATACACAGCTGGGCACTGAGTTTCTTCTTTCTATGTAGCATAAAACACATCATTGTCTTGGTAATAAGCCTTATAACAAAGATGTCTAATTTGACCAACAGTACCACTAATTTCAACAGATACTACGATCCTCTATAGCATTTCACAAGTATTACAGATTACACATAAACACAAAAAATATAATGGTGATTTAAAGCCTTGACACAGTATCTAATATTCTGGAAGATGACATGCTCATTTCTTAGTGTGTCACACGGCACTACCAGGGGAAACTTCACAGCCCTGCAAGCAGCTGCCTGTACTCCTCGTGCCTCAAAGAGACATATTTGCTATAAGCCATGCTCTTGGAACAGCTGGAAGGGCGCAGGAGCACCAAATCACCAAGTCACACAGGAGAAGACCGAGTGACTGTGAGCAAGTAAGTGTTAGACCACCACACGTCCCCTAGGCACACCACCACAGCACACAGCCTCTGTTACTGCACGTCCCAAAGGCAAAGCCTAGATGAGGAAAAAATGATGCAGGCTAACACAAATGTCTTGCTTTGTTTGTCTAAGCCTTACTGTTCAAGCTATTTTAGGGATTATTTTTTGTTAACAGATAGGTGGTAGGGTTTATTTTTATATTTATAAATATATTCTCTAGATAATATACACTATATAAATATAAAGAATTAAACTGTAATAAAGATATACAACTATATGCTCGCTCTATAATATGTAATATACAAATAATCTTTAGTAAGTACATATTAAAATATATACTTTATATAATATATATACCCTATATAAATGTAATTATAAATAAATAAATATATATACGGTATCTTCTGGAAATCCAGACGTCATTTAGCAACAGATGGAACTGCTGCAAGAGACATGTTACACCTTCCCATAAACTGAAATTATTTAGTATAGGTTGCGCACATGTCATTCATGCTAATAAGGAGAACCGCCAGAATATCATCACATTTCACGGCCTAGAAGTCTGGTGTTACCTCGGCATAGATGCTTATTTCCTGTTGCCACCTGGTGGGCAGAGGAAAAAATACAAGAAAAAAAAGCCAGGCTACATTAACATAAAAGGATTCCCACGGAAAATGTGAAGGAAAGCATTTCATTTGTCTCCTCTGACAAGATAAACTGCTACAGAGGTTTCAAATCTTCATCTATTGAAAAGAAAAGGATAGGTCCCCAGGTGGTCTAATACGATCTTAAGGGCACATCAGACTTCAAAATGAAACTTCTAGGATTCAAAAAACTGCAGCACACTTGTGGGAAAATCATAATCAGTCAAACCAAAGAGCAAATCAAATGGTCACAAATCAGGTATAAAATTTTAAAAGGGAATTGTTGGAAAGTTTAAATATTAGTTACCATTACAAAGTCTACATTTAGATAAAAGGACTTTCTCATTTTCTTCCTTAGAACGAAATAGTAAACACCGGGCTCTGAAATGTTCTTCCATTATTCATTTTTCCATATGAAAACAAAACACCACACACAAAATAACTATATTTACTGCGTTTCTGGGAATATTCAGTGGAAGATGCCACAATATGCAGGAGGTTGCATCCATCTCTGTCTTGCTGGTTGATCTTATCCTTCAAGTCTGGCCTCTGAGTCAGTAACCACCTGAAGAGATGGTTCTTTCCTGAAATGATTAAGAAAACCCACTTGTTATAAATGGTAAAGAGAGATACAACAGAAACAGATCCTGGTTTTTCCCCTATAGATTGCCAAGATGCAACTATATGAAACCTTTTCTCAAAGACAGGGAGTATGCTAGGGAAGAAATACGTGAACGAAATGATGGTAAGAGCCAGCTGCATTGTGGGAGACATGATGCTACATTCTTGCTGACTTGCATAAAGTGTGAACCTCACGGCTCTTTAGCACATACAGAAACTGTTGCTCCACACCAAGGTGGCAGGAAGAAATACTGTATTTTTGTCAAAGCTAATATATTCACATTATCAAAGACCCATACCAATCACCCTTCTGCTTCAAACCACAGAAGAGAACCGCCATATCATGCTTGTACTACTATCAGGCACAGAGAATGCTTAGAACATTTTCAAAAATAGTGCCTTATTGGCACATGCCAGGTTATATACACCTAGATGATCTGATCTCATTAGCTTTTTAAATAAAAAATTTAAAAGCTCTAGCTGTCAGTTCTCTGATGAAGGCCACCATTGTTTTATTTTAGCTACAGATGTCACTCACTCGCTTTGATACACAGCCTGATAACAGCATGAAGCAGATACACTCCAATGGTTTCAGCTTTCGCCCCGATGGAAATTAGCCACTTGACTAACTCTGCTACTTCTTGCATCTTCTCACCGCACCCATACAACTCAGAAGTCTGATAACAAAGAGAACAATTACAACATGTTACTTTTTACATACACAAAAGGCTTTTTAAAATCTGGTTTCCCTGGGGTTTTATTATAAGAATCAGTGAAACAGTAACAATCAAGCCATAGCCACTGTAAAATGAAACCTCTATTATATATGTAACAACTCTAGTAGAAGCTACTACAAGATGTTAATCTTAAAGGAATCTTGTCCTGCTCTGAAGAGCACTGAACCTAAAGTCTATTTTATAATACGTATTTCTGTATTTCTTCTCTGTAATTGACTGCAACTTTTGGCCTTACACTTGTCTATTCAATGTTACGGACTCTCAGTGCACGTACTGCTGTAACTGGATATTGTGCCTTTTAAGCTTGGATGAGGCAGCTTCTGCAGGCAGCTACCCCAAAGCAAGAATAGGCTGGAGAAACACTTGTAACTGGGAAAAGGGAGTTAGAGACTGCAGGAAGGAGGTTTAGGGAACTCAAGCAACCAGTCCTTTTACAGCTCAGGAACCCCATGGATGGAGAGCAGGGCAAAGCCCTACTCTCATCCACTTCAGGAAGCATCTGGTGTTACTAAGACAACAATGATAACATGACTGCTCATACAAAGAAAAAATGTTAAGCCTTAGGAGACGTTTTTGGCCAGATAAATTCCTAGAAAGTGATCTGATAAAAGCATGGAATTTACAGGGAAGGTTACAGACCAAGATTGAAAGCACACAGCCTGAACAGAAGGCAGCTGAACTGAAAAAGGATGTTCTAGCAGCTACTTAATGAACGTGAAGCACAGTCTACAAGGGGTACAGCAACAGGGGGAACTCTGGAGGTGGGCAGAGGAAGCTCAGATGGAAATTAAGACACTATGCCAGAAGGATCAGGACATGAGGGGGTGGTCGGAAACAGTGTTCAGACATAATTTCTCCATTTGTGCCAGTCATCTTTTTAAATAGCAGTCTTCACACATGCTTCCAACATCCACAAATAAATCTTTTTTTCTAACACCTCATGCCAAATTTTGACTGGCGAGAATTACTGTTTGCGCACAGTTACAAAATCAAAATACCACAAATTACAGGGATAATGTAGTGGCAGCAGGGGAAGCTCGAGTTGTCAGAAAGCCACGTTTTCTAATTTTTGCAAAAGAGAAGCAGTGCTTAGGGAATTTTTCATCTTGATTCTTTCAGTCTTCCACATGCACCACAAACCCCTAGAATAGCTAAGACTGGCGAAGCCAATTCAGCAATGAAGGACACAGTATTTTGCAAAGGCAACCGATTTTTACCTTCCTCTCTCAAGGAGGCATTTCGATTTGCTTGCCCAGGAAGGAAGGTTCTTTGCTAAGACACTACATGTGTCCTCTACTGCAACGCCATGCCTTACTGTCAGTGTGAGGAGCTCATTCACCCCTTGTAGGACTGTTCTGCTGCAATGTCCCAGGTCACAGCACTGCTAAGAGCTGCAAACCAACGCAGTGGCAGTGGGCATCTCCACTTCGAAGCTGCTTTAAGCTGAGGCTCTCATGCCTTTGTCCTCACCACAACTATGCTGCTCTAGCACCACAGCCCTGCTCTGCTGGTCAGCCATGGACCTGGCTGATTCAGGACTGGACCTCAACTCACCCTCCCTTCCCACAAAAAATGAGTAAACATGAGGGATGATGGTGGGTAGCATGAAGTCCCATATCTGCTGGCACTAATCCAGCATACCTGCCTAATGATAGCTAACCAAGGCATGCTTGGTTATATATATATTCATCCACTAACTCTTCTGCTATGAACAGATGTCGATTTATTCCCTTTGCATTACCCTTCTTTTCCAGAATTGCTCCCACTTACTCTGTCAAGGAACCTACCTGATATACATTGATGGAAAAAGCACCAACTTGCAATTTTTATGACAAAAGTACCATAAGCACTGTAACAGCCAAGTGGCAAATTCTGGCATATTCCATAAACATACCCTAAACTGTTAATTTGCCAGCCAGTAAATGCCAAGCAAATGTACTGTGTCGTGTACAGTTAACATCTTCTACAGCTTCTGTCAGGAAAACCTCTGTGCTGTAAGAAATCTAGTATACTTCAGCATAAAGCCTAATGGAAGATCTCAATGAACCTGTAACCATATCTTTTTAAAGTAGGTTACATAGAGCAGAACTATAGTTAATTAATTTATACACACAAAGAAATGGAAGAATAATACAAAAAAATGCATACCAACAATATTTTTTTTTAATGGTACATATGAAATGCTTTACTTAACTGCAGTTGAAACAGCCTGGGCATCCCCTGTGTGGTAACAGACACATACACTGTGAGATGCCTTTAGAGAGTTGGTATGTTACTGCTACGGACACTGGCTGCTCCTGAGTTGCAGGGCTGGTGAACTGCCTCCATAGCCCTGAGCTGGGCTGGAAGCAATGGCTGCACACACCTTCATGCATTCAAAGCGTTTTGGCAGCATACCCATGTACAAAGGCAGGTGCAAGCAGCAGCAAGCCCTACAAGGCCACCTAGCTCACACAGCGACGAGGGCAGAGCCTCCGGGGTGTACCAGTGTGCATGGCACGGCACATGCACCAGGTAAGCACAACCAACAGCAGCAAAGGATGTGTAAGCATGGCAGTTTCTGACAGCTGGAAAATGTTATTTTCTCCTGCCAGCATAGAAAGCTTTGGAGGTTCCCAAGCGCTGCATAACATGAGGAACCACAAAATAAAGAAAAGAGCAAGTTTCAGATGAGCAACATAAAGATTAAATTCTGCTGCCTGCAGACGCCATCACCTCAGTGAAAGGCATGAGGAATTGTGGCTACTTTGTCTACAACTACATGTTTCCATCTTGCCAAAATCCTCTAAGTTATATGCAAACTGTCAGAGTCTTCAGGGAAAAAGTTTAGCAGGTGCTGCCTAGGTATAAAGCAACCTACTAAAATTTGGGGCGTTGAGGGAAGGGAAAATTCCAATACTGCACCCAGCTCAACTCTCTGTAATCATACTCAGCACCATGAAGCAGTTCAGAGACAGGCTAGCAAAGTAAAAAAAAAAAAATACCCTATCTCATGGATATCATAAGTTCTCATAGTTGGAAAACATATCCAACTTAACTGATGTCTGACATTTTTCAGCATTAAATTGTCAGGTTACAAGCCTGACATGAATGGCTTGCTGTACTTGAGAGGAAGATGTCTTCTTTTGATCAAATAAAATATTAAATTACACACAGAAATTATGCAAAATAAAGATTTTTTAATTTTCAAGTGAAAAGGGGCAAAATAGATCATTTAACATAAATACAAAGTCCATGTATTATTTTCCATCTTATTTTTCTTTGATGTTTTAACCTTGCACACAAGGTGGAAAATCTCTCACTAAAGTCAACAGGAAAAAAAGAAATAGACATAAGAAAAAAAAAATGTTTAGTTTACCTCAAAGAGATTCTTCAGTGATAACTGGTTTACTCTGAGATTGGGGGGCAACTCTTTCTTATCGGACAACAACAACAAACAAGACTGTTAAAAAAAAAAAAAAAGACAAAACATTGGTGATCTAATAAGCACAGTTCGAAACTTTGTTTTTCACTGCCTCATCAGATCTTGTAGGAAGGCAAACAAGGGCTAACAACAATTCAGATTTTTTTTTAAGATTGCAGTACATTACTGAATCTCTGTTTTTCAACTGAATTAATGTAATACACAGTGGACTGTGGTAAGTTATGACTGATTAAAGTTTCCTCAGAAATTAAAACCATGTAAGAAAGGTCAAGCCCTAAAAATCTCTCCAATATGCCTTGGAAGTGGCCCCTCACTTTAGGAGCAGACCTTTACATTCATGGGGATGAGACTCCCCAGCCACAACAACATTCTCAGCAGAAAGCAAGAAGTGTTTACTGTATCTTTTTCCTTTTTCTCAGTTTCCCTAAAAACTTCACCTTGCTCCTTGAAAACCCATCTACTTTCACCAGAGGGCAATGGAAGAACTATGTCATCTACCTGGACTTCTGTAAGGCCTTTGATATAGTCCCCCACAACATTCGTAGCTCTAAACTGTAGAGGTACGGATTTGATGGATAGACTGTTGGATGGGTAAGGAATTGGCCAGATGGCTGCATCCAAGGAGTTACAGTCAATGGCTCAGGGTCCAAGTGGAAACCAGTAACAAGCTGTGTCCCTGAAGGGTCCGTACTGGGACCACTACTATTTAGTATCTTCATCAATGACACAGTGGGACTGCGTGGTGCAATACTCACTCAGCAAGTTTGCAGGTGGCACCAAGCTCAGTGATGCAGTTGATACACTTGAGAGCAGGGATGCCATTCAGAGGCACCTTGACAGGCTCAAGGAGCAAGCCCGTGTGAACCTCATGAAGTTCAACAAGGCCAAGGTCCTCCACCTGCGTCAGGGCAATCCCTAGTATAAATACAGGCTGGGGGATGAATGGATTAAGAGGATTCCTGCAGAGGAGGACCTGGAGGTATTGGTACATGAGAAATTGCATATGAGCCATCAATGTGTGCTTCTAGCCCAGAAAGCCAACTGTATTCTGGTCTGCATCAAAAGAATCACTGCCAGCAGGTCGAGGGAGATGACTCTCCTCTCCTCTCCTCTGGTGAGACCCCACCTGCAGCCCTGCATTCAGCTCTGGGATCTCCAGCACAGGAAAAACATAGACCTGTTGGAGCAGGTCCAGAGGAGGGCCGCAAAAATGATCAGAGGGTTGGAACACCTCTCCTATGAGGAAAAGCTGAGAGAGCTGGGGTTCTTCAGCCTGGAGAAGAGAAGGTTCTGGGGAGACCATGTTACAGCCTTTCTATATATAAAGGGGGCTTATAAGAAAGGCTTTTTAACAAGGTCTGTAAGTGAAAGTGTTGCCTAAACTCCTGAATTATCAAACTATGATTTAGTGTTTGACTACAAGTTGAAGAAATATGGGCACAAAGTTTAGGCCAAGCTGACCCACCCTCTAAAGTTGTGTGAAAGGACTTGTAATCAAGGGAGTCAGCCTTGGGAAACCAAGAACAGATGGGGAAAAGAACACCATTATCTAAGTTATGTGGAAGGAAGCCTCCAAGTGAGAAAGTTCTGGCCACAAGAGGAGGCAAGCTGTTAAGGTGCTGCAATCCACAGAAAATTAGTTGAAAGTAGGACAAAAGTAGTTGTGGTAATGAGAGATTGTGACCTCCTACTCAAACAGCTCCCCCGAAAGACAGCAAACCCCCACTTGGGGAGCACACATCATTTGTGAAAAACTTCAGTAGTGCTATCTGAGGATGCGCACTAATTTGCATTAGAAGTGAGAAACTTGCAACCAGTCCTGTGCGTGAATGAAAATGGATACGTAATGTACTATGAATGTGCAGGTACCCTATCATATGTAACGTGTGCCCTCGAGTAACCTGGCGTGCACATCAGAAGGAAAAAAAAAACCCATGCACCCAGCGCTGCAATAAACCAGTGACAAGTTTCTGAACTACCATTTGGTTTGGAGAGTTTTCTTGGTTATGGTTTTTGGAAACAAAAGGGACAAGGGGCAACAGTTTTAACCTCAAAGGGGGTAGGTTTAAAATTGGACGTAAGGAAGAATTTTTTTATGGTACACTGGAAGAGGTTGCCCAGAGAAGATGTGGATGACCCACCACTGGAAGTGTTCAAGGTGAGGTTGGACAGGGCTTTCAGCAACCTGACCCGATTGATGTCCCTGCCCACAGCGGGGGGGTTGAATGGGCAATGTGGGGCTGCAGTCAGTGCATAGCAGTCCCTCTCTGTCACTCCCACCTCCTTAAGCTTCTCCCATGCTCCAGCACCATGGCTCCCGCCGAGAGCCTGCTCCTGCATGGCCTCTGCACAGGCTGCAAGGGAACCCCTGCTCCAGCCACAGCACCTCCCCACCTCCTTCCTCTCATCCTCCCACCCGCTGCTGCTCTTTCCTCCCCCCTCACTCTGCCAGGCAGGGTTCACCCTTTTTGAAACACCTTCCCATTAGCAGCCCACCTTGGCTGGGGGGCTCAGCTGTGCCCTGCGGCAGGGCTGCTGGAACCAGCCATGATGGCCCAGGGCAGCCCTGGCCTCTCCTCACAGGGGCCCGGCAGCCCCATGCCAGCACCTCGCCGCCCATGTTCAACACAGGCATATTCATGACAATGATCAATTTTTTTTTTTTTTTTTTTTACACAGCTACTATAGAAAAGAAGGTTAGAATAATTTCAGGTGATTCACCTTCGGATTTTTCTAAATGATCTCATTTTAACAACCACATATTTACTCTGAGCTCCTTTATTTGTGGGTCTTTCATAGACCGCTGTGAAAGTCCAGCTTGTCATACACCAAGTAAAAGGGACCACAAATAAACATGTATTTTTTCCCCCCTCATATTTCTTTCAAGAATAGCAACTCTAGATGGCACCGAAGTTATAAGAAACAACAGCAAGAGCAAAGCGGCATTTACAGTTCATCGTATGCCTTCAAGAAATGAGTTTCACAGGTTACCCCTAAAAGTATTTTTCAGTCTTAAAAATTCGAACCAGGGAACAATAAATATTCACTGGGATTTTAAGGGTGACGGGGCACAACAGCAGGTCAGGCAGTGACAGACTTACCCGCCACTTCCCCTTCTGGGCCAGCTTCTCTATCACCGCTTGCCAAATCAGCGCATCAAACCTCATGCTGAAAATATAATCATACGCAGGGGGAAAAGTCAATGGAGAGACCCGTTCGTCTGCAAGAACAAGCCATCGAGAAAACTGTTTAGTGTCGTGGCGCTGCATCTTACACCCTCCCTTCTGTTCCTCAGGAACCCCCTGAGCCCTCGTCCCCTGTGCAGTGAGCTGGGTGGTTAAGTGCCTCCCTTGACTGTGCCAGCAACTCTTGCATGGCTGAGGTGGGGAACGATGCTGACCACACCAGAAACATTCCTTATCTGAATCCTAACCTCCCTTGACAGCCTTGGAGCATTCCTTATCTGAATCCTAACCTCCCTTGACAGCCTTGGAACATTCCTTATCTGAATATGAGTGATAAGGTAACGCCTTCACTGGAATTGTGAAAAGTCCAGTAATTACCAACTTGGATTGTGGACAGAACAGCAATTTATTGCTGACTAAAGCCAATCATCTCCAAACCTAAAAACAGCAGTCTTAAGCAAGGTCCCTTTGAGCTCTCCTAGAACACAGCAGTCTGTGACAAGCACCTCCCTCTGGGCAGGACACTTCTCAGAGCTCGCTAGCTCCCAAGTTCACAAAGTTAGTACCACCATCACCAAAAGCTGATGATGGACCCTGGGCTCCCCACTCCTAGAGGCTCAACCTTTCACCCACTGAAAAATGCAAAGGCATTTAACATTAATATTTCAGCAAGGGGAAGTTTTAACAGTTATACCTTTGTACATTTTTAAAATATATATATATATATATACACAATAAATTTACTCCTTTGTGTCTGCGTGCATGCATGTGTGAATTCATTGAAGTACCTGATAACAAGTATAGAATGAATGTTACTGTCACGGATCCATAATTAAGTTACTGTTGTGATTGTAGTAAAACATTGATCCACTTTGTAAATGATAAATTAGTCAATGATTAAGTGCTGCTAAAATCTTGTGATCAACCTTAAACTGCAGATAAACCTTAGACATCCATTAGATATAAACCACTATCCAAGATGAGACTAAGATTGGATCTAGCCACACCAAAGCTCTATGAAGAGTTTAGAAAGCAAGGGGGTCGGGTCCACTCTGAACCTTGTGACTCAACTGATCTTCCTTACTCCTTATATTCCTTTAAATACAAACTGTTGCCCAAGTCTGAGACTAGGATTGGATCTAGCTGCACCTAAACTCTTATCAAGAGCTGAGAAAGCAAGAGGGTCCACTCTGAACCTCATAACTCAAGGAGACTCTCCCTTACTCTTCTACATCTTTAGTCTCTCTGTAAATCATTTCATTCCAGCTTATTTTTAATTTGATTCTTCTTTGTGTGATTTATCTATGCAATAAGTAATAGAATGAACCTTGCCATCGAACTTGGTGAAGTTGCACTCCCACAAATTCATATTAAAACTATTTTGCCAATACCTTTGATGGTGATTCTTTAAGCAACCTAAGCCACTCACTTGCAGCAAGTATACACAGTGCTTTTGAAGTTGGGGTCTCTAACTAAATTACTTCATTGCACAGGGACAATTTTAGCACCGATTAACACACAGGAGAATGCCAAATGGGGGCTTCAACATCCCTGGCCACCCAACTGATGAGGCACCTTGAATCAGCAGCCAATCTTCATCAAACAAGGAGGGGGAAAAAATTAATCCCTGTCCTCAAGAAACACTTCTAAGCCCCAAGACACTGCGAACCTCATGGCAGTTCTTCTGCTTGTGGGTGAGCCCAGCTACAGACAGTGCTAAAGCTAATCAAGGTCCTTAACATGGGGCTACAAGTTCAGGAAAATGCAGCAGGGGCACACCTGAAATCACCTGGCATGCCTGCAAGCCCCATCAGACAGAGCCTGTGAACCAGACAAAAAAGCAAGTAGAGGAAGAGAGACTGAGGAGAGGGCAGGAAGGCCCAGGGTAGACATTGCTCAAAAAACCCCCATGCAACGCCACAAAAAAGTCAAAATCCCTCTTTTCATCGCTGCCCATTACTAGCTGAATGTCCCCCACACTGGAGTACACTGCACTGTAAACTCAAGTTTAAGCTATCTTCTAATTATTTTCAAATCTACCTAGCTAAAAGAAAAGCAGAGCGGTTTGGACTAAAAACACTAAAGCCTCAGGGGTCTGGAGCTCCAAATCTCCATCTTTGCCTCCCTGACTCTGAATTCTGTCCTCTTCTAACTGGTCCAAAATTGATGCGTTCTTGTGAGACAACATCCTCCCCTGCACAGTGTTTTGGGATTGTTGGTATCTGCCATTTACAAACTAGACCAGGTTCACCACATCCTTTTGATAAGGCCACTCAACACATTCAAGATCCTCAAACAGACCTGAGCCACTAAGGACCAAATGAATGACCTCACAAAGGATGCCCTACCAAGGACTTGCGTTGTCATCACTACTGAAAGGCTCTTAGAAGAATTAAGTTCTTAATTTGAGTTTACCATTGACACTTATGAAGATTCCTGCTACAAAATCAGCAACTTGAGTTTGATCTGCAGAAGCATTCAGGAGAACCAAACCTTTATGAAACATTGAAATCGCCTCGTAAGAGTTTGATAACTTGATCAATGAGTGGCCAGCTCTATAATACGCCTGGGGGGGGGGGGGGGGGGGAAGGAAAAAAAAAAAGAGAACAAAAAAGACCATTGTTGGGAAAATATTCAGATCTTTACTACAAAACATTAACATTTTTTCCTAAATTCTCTGATTATGCTACAAAAATTACATGTAGTACTATTTTTACAGCTTCTTACACACAGATCAAAAAAGAACAGCGAAAAAACATCCCTTGAAATTCACAATATGCTACTGATGACATCACAGATCATAAAAGTGATAAATCCTGCACTGCAAAACTTGGAAAATAACTACAAGATGGAAGACATACTGTTAGCAGCTATATTTTAACATCCTCTGCACAGGATTTTTTTTTTTTGTCATAAGGTCCAGAATATATGTTTATGTCCCCATGCCACTGCATGCAGCAGTATTTACCACAATGCATATATCCTTCAGCCAAAGACACCTGAACATGTTTATGTTCACCACCAAACTAAGTTATATTGGTTCAGAGTCACAGTGAAATCAATTTATTCAAACCAGATAACTGACATGCTGTGATACAGCATAAATTAAACTGGTATTTGCATGCATGCAATTTTACCATACCCAAATCAGATACCTTCTACTAAAGTCTCTGGGAGTCTGCAGTGGTTACTCCAGAAGACCATTTATTGTACATAAAAGCCAATCCAAGTGTATGCCTCCACATCATAAATACTGTACAACTGCAACTTAACAGATGAGTACTTGCATCAATGTGTACTTAATCACTGTACTTAATCACACAAGCGTATGCGTAGCGTATTGTTCTGTCCACTGGAAACACAATATGACCTTGATCACCATGTACTGTTCCCAGGAACTTATTAACATGTAAAGAATATTAGGGCACACTGCCCAAGGGAACTTTCAAAGCTAAGTCCCCATCCCAGACCTGACAGTGGCTGATGAATCTGTACCACGAGCCAGGCTCTGTAAGACCGTAAGTGAACACTGAGCTGGTGAACCTCACCACAGATGGGATCCGGACAGTGTGCCATGACCTGACCAGAGACCTGGCCGGTGCTGTGTCATCCTCAGGTCTCCAACATCTTAAAGGCATGTAAGATTTTGTTACTTGCTGTTGCCTTGTCCAGGATATTAATAAAATAGTTATCTTTCTTGAAAGCATTGGTGCCTCTCTTGTTGGGACCCAGAAAGAACCAGCATCTTCTGGTGCAAAAGAGAGCTCCTTCATTTTAATAAAAGTACTGTTACAGTAGTCATTCTGATGCTCATGTAAGTGTCAGACACATTCCTAGAATTTTATGCTGTATTTGTTTATCACACCTCAAAACCAAAAGACAATAAAAAGCAGATATTGACATTTTTTTTAGTAAGTAAGGCATGCAAAAAACAGCCAGCTTAAACATCTGAATACCTTAACATACTCCGGATCCCACTGTAAACTCTGGTAGGCTGAAAACACTGCTTCTTTCCATTTACCAAGATGGTACAAGGCAGTTGACTTGTTACAGTGTAACACAGCTATGTCCTTCGAACACCTAAAAATAGGGGTTTAGCATATATTCACTTGAAAAAGGATGCATCATATTTCATGGTTAGCAACAAGAAAAAAAGAAGAGTCTATGTATCACCCATCTAACAAAATTACATGTAAAAATGGAGTTGCAGGAAATAAAGATCGCTTGAACATCTGCTATAAAATCTTTTAGTGACATCCTGAATGATACCTTAGTGATATCCTGGTCTCTCCTGAAGCAGAAAGCCAACCCACTGGAATAACGAAGTATGAGGATTTAGAAAGTTTAGACCACCTCAGCACACCTAGGTATGGCTCAGTAAAGCCAGAGGCCAAGAATGGGAAAAAACAGACCCACAAATAGAAGCTGCAAGATGGAAAGAATGCTAATAAAATGCTATATTTTGGTCACCAAAAAAACACCAAAACACATTTTACTGTATTACCATTTGAAGAAGTCAATAGAATTATCCACATTTACACTAGCTAAGAAATAGACATGTATTTTAGAGTACAGAATATACTAAAGTATATATACTTCATATATATATATATATACACACACGCTATATATATATATATATATATATTAAAAAAAATAACATGAGGATATAAAAGTATCCAAGAGTATACAAAAATCCAAGAGAGTTTCTGGAAAGAGCTGCACAAAATTTACAGGACTACAGCCCACCTATCTTGCCTGTGCTCAAACAAACAGTACACGCCACACAGCTGCATCCTTCATCTTATTCCTATCTGCTAACTTACACTCAAGAAAGTTGTTTCAACTACACTGAATGTGTTCAGACCACACTGTTGCCTGCAAGCAAATCCTGACAATGCAACCTATGGCAAGGGGAAAGGAGACACTCGGGATCAGGTCCCTACTTTGCTCTATCCTTGCTCAGTCCTAGTCCTTCCCTATGGTCCAAATTTATTTTACTACTTAATCTAAATGGCTAATAGTCAAAATAAATGAATGGCTGGTGTTAAATAAGGTAAACAGCGGTGTTAATACATGGCAGTAATGAATATTTAATAGTCAACATATTAGTTATTTAGTCATCAGTAACAGTAGCAACCGATGTTAACTGACAAAAACAAGCACAAGAAATACCCAAAGAACATTTCCACTGATTTCTTTTTAACAAATCTGAGAAAACTAAGAAACACCAAATAACAAGAACAAAGTAACTTAGATAAATCATTTTAAAGATAATCAGACGACCCATGTAACAAGCCATAGACATGACCAGTACATGGCAGAATAACAGCAAGATTAACCCACAGCACATCAGCTAAGTAACAGAAGTAGTTTAACAGAAACCAATACATTTTATGGAAAATTAATTTGAGCTTTAATTACACTTATTTACAACTGATGCTTATATGAAAACATTCAGATTACAGTCACTAACTAGTCTCCCACATATATGTCAGGAACAGTAATTCCTCTCTAATTATGACACTAGTACACTAAGATACACAAAGATACAAGAAAATCAGGTGTCAGGGCAAGAAATACAGTTCTGAGTTAACTGTAGTACTGTACAAATTTCAGACTTGTCTTATGATTTATATCTTGTAATTCAAGAATACTTACGGGACCCATTGCATTAAACAAGCAAGCGTATGCAGAGCTTGATCATACTTTCTGATGGCCAAAGAGTAATTTCCATTTTTAAAATCCTGGTTCCCAGTTTGTTTCATTAACTGTGCATATTCCATAGCATCCATGCTAATTAAAAGCACAAAAAAAAAAGAAAAAAACTTCAGTCAAAGAAAAGCTTTGATTTATAAAACACTTCTTTCCCAAAAATCCACTTAATTTTTCACCTTAGTTTTTGCGTATTTGAAAAGTACAAAAGACCACTTTTTTCTTCTTTACTGCAGTTGCAATAGTAAAATATAACTCATGTGATAGCATTGTCTTTGCTGCTGATGCCTCAACTTCCATCTATTTCTTAATCAACCTCAGCTAACCAAATCTACCATTGGTATGCATTTTTTTCCAGATTTTCTCCTCAAATCTTAAACTGTGTTTTTTAAATTAAGATTCCGAATTTTTTAAATGTGTGCACACACACTCAACACAGGAGGAAACATACACGAGAAAAAACAGAGTTCATATGCTTAAGAAATACATGAAACTATACTTCTCAATTAGTTAAACACAAAACTAATTTACTTGCTTTTTATTTATTTTTATGCCTTTTTTTTTTGTCCAGCCTTTATGGATAGATACTGTACACAAAACTGCATTGAAATTTGATTACTACTTGGAAATACTGTAATGTAAGTAGATTCATACTACATAAGGACCTTGAATCAGATTTAAAAGTTATTAAAATGTATGTAGCAAACACTAAAAGAAAACAAAGCTTAAAACAGGCATCAACTGCAACTGATTGGTAAAATATTTTATTATTAAAATTGTAAAATCAGGTTCAGAGAGGTCAACCCAGAGGGGTGTGAATTGGAAAGGAATGTAAAACTCAAGGGTTAAGATAAGAACCGTTTAATTACTGAAATAAAACCAAAACAAAAGAAAAATAATAATAACAACAACGTTATAATGAAAAGGAGGGAGAAGGGGAGAGGAATGAAATCCAAGGGGAAAGGAGAAAAGAAAACAAGTGATGCACAGTACAGCTGCTCACCACCCGCTGACCGATGCCCAGCCAGCCCCTGAGCAACGGTCCCCCCACCCTGGCCAACATCCCCCCTCCACACCATATACCGAGCATGACATCCCATGGTATGGAATACCCCTTTGGCTAGTTCGGGCCAGCTGACCCGGCTGTGTCCCCTCCGGCCCTCCCGCCAGCAAGGCCTGAGAAACCAAAAAGTCCCCAACCCGGTACAAACACCAACCCAGCAACAACCAAAAACAGCAGCGTGCCATCAACACTGGTTTTACACCAAGTCCCAAACACAGCGCTGCACCAGCTGCTAAGAAGAAAATTAAGTCTATCCTAGCCAAAACCAGGATATAATCACATGGTCAAGCAGCTAGATGAACAAAACAAACACAAGAGGGAAAACAGGTACGTGTCTGCTGAGAAACCGCACATCAGAATCACAGACAAAAGAAAAATCCAGTGCTAAAGTCTTCCATAGAATCATTCTTCACAATGGATTTTATGAATAAAAGCCATTTCCATCACCTGCAAAAACCTGTATGAATCTTACAAATATCAGCACTCTTAAATAAGATTAATTCACCAAAAAGGAATGCAGAGATTTATGTTATTATCCAGGTATTAGCAGGCCTGGAACAAAACCAGTAACAACCTGTAAACCTCACAACCTGCTATCATAATATTGTGGTTTAAACTGGCAGGCAGCTAAACACTACCCAGCCACATGCTCACTCCACCCCCTGACAATGGGATGGGAGAGAGGATCTGAAAAAAAACAAAAGTAGAATTTGTGAGTTGAGATAAAGACAGTTTAATAGGACAGAAAAGTAAGGGAAATAATAATAATAGTATTAATAATAACAGTAAAAAAATTAGAATAGACAAAACAAATGATGCACAAAGCAACTGCTCACCACCCACCAACCAATGCCCAGCCAGCCTTCCCTCTAATTTATATACCAGGCGCGATGTCATATGGTATGGAAAAACCCTCTGGCCAGCTGGGGTCAGCTGTCCAGGCTGTGTCCCATCCCAGCTTCTTGTGCTCCCCCCAGCCTCCTCACTGGCAGGGCAGAATGAGAAGCTGGATGGTCCTTGATGTAAATGTAAACACTGCTTAGCAACCATCAAAGTGTTATCAACATTATTCTCATCCTAAATCTAAACCACAACACTGTACCAGGTACTTGGAAGAAAACTAATTATATCCCAGCTAAAACCAGAACATTCACCCCTTATTCCATACCATTTACATTATGCCCAGGTCCCCACACTTTCCAATACATCAAAAAATGCTTTGAAGTACGTGGCAGTGCCTTAACCATATGCGTGAGGCCACCAGGGTCTGTTCCATCCTCATCAAGGAGAGCACTAACCTCTTCCATCACCATTAATCACCAGCATCTTTCCTGTCTTTGATATATACACACAGGTATCATACTCATTTTAGTCCGTGCCTTCGGGCTCCGTCTGTCATAGCAGTCCTTCAGGAAAGGAGAGATGGTGTGTGGTGTTGGATTGCTGCAGGCTGAAGCCGGTTCTGGTTCCACCACCACAGCACTTGCCTAGTTCTATCACCTTGGCCAGCTATTAGTTTGCCCATTTTTATCAAAATTCATTCTTCACCAATCTAGATTATTTTTACTGTAATACTGTTGATACAGCATATAGCAACCATAGTAATGATGACACAGTATTATACAGCAATTAACATCATACAATTCAAATCACTGGCTATTCTCACCTAGGATCAAATCACCCCAAGGCACACATCAGACCTCCCCACCCTTCTGCACTATCCACCAAGTGCACCCTGTTCCTTGAGCAAAACCAGTCCCACAAATGGGTTTGCCATTGCCTGAGGCAGGAATAACCCAGACTGTCTTCCCCAGCATATTTATGTGTGCTACAGGGATTTTATCCCCTTCTCTAGCGTATAGAACTTTTGACTGCGCAGGGCCAGCTCAACTGGCAGATCTCCTAGCGTTGACTAACCAGATGGCTTTTGCTAAATGCGTATTCCAGTGTTTGAATGTCCCAGCACCCATTGCTTGCAGTGTAGTCTGTGACTGTCCATTGTACTGTACAGTTTTCCCAGAGGCTAGTGCGTGATGGGGGATGCGATATACCCACTCAATGCCATGGCCTTTGGCCTGGGTGTCTATGAGGTTGTTTTGGAAATTAGACTATTTTGTGTTGACCCGGCTCTTTCTGGGGCACCATGCCACCATAAGACTTGTTTTTCAAGGCCCAGGATAGTATTCCAGGTGGTGGCATGGGGCACAGGACATATTTCTAACCACCCAGTGGTTGCTTCCACCACTGTAAGCACACAGCACTTGCTTTGGTGGGTTTGTGAAAGTGTCATATAATCAATCTGCCAGGCCTCCCCATATTTATATTTCAGCCATTGTCCTCCATACCAGAGAGGCTTTAACCACATGACTCGCTTCATTGCAGCACATTTCACATTCATGGGTAACCTGTGCAATAGTGTCCATGGTCAAGCGCACCCCTTGATCCCGAGCCCATCTATATGTTGCATCTCTTTCTTGATGGCCTGAGGTGTTGTGGGCCCATCATGCTCTAACTCACTCATCCTTAAGCTGCCAGTCCAGATCTGCCTGAGTCACTTCAGTCTTAACAGCCTGTTCCACCTGCTGGTTGTTTTAACATTCTTCAGTGGCCTAACTCTTGGGTACCTACATGACATACTTTTACAACCAGGATCTCTACCCCAGCAGCAGTATCTTGCCCTAGTTCAGCAGGCCAGATGGGTTTACCCGTGCACTGCCAGTTGCTCTGCCTCCATTGCTGTACTCACCCCCACAAAGCATTTGCCACCATCCATGAGTTAATACAAAATACTGGCCATTTTTCTCATTCAGCAATATCTAAACCCAGCTGGATGGCTTTCACCTTGATACACCTTGCCTTTCAACAGTTTCTGCAACTTGTGTAGGATTCCACATAGCAGCTTTCCACCTTCCATGTTTTCCTACAGTACAACAGGACCAGGTAAGGCCATTCTCCCTGGCTGAGATGTAGAGTACATTTTTTACATCTTGTTCAGCCCAGACTGGTCCAAGGGCTGCTGCATGAACTACCTCCTGTTTAATTTGTTCAAAGGCTTGTTGCTCAGGGCCCCATTTGAAATTGTTCTTCTTCTGGGCCACTTGATAGAGAAGGCTTACAATCAGACAGTCAGTTGGAACGTGCATTCTCCAAAACCCACAAAGCCTAAGAAAGCTTGTGTTGCCTTTTTGCTAGTTGATAGAGACATAGCTGTTACTTTGTTGACCACATGCATTGGGATCTAACAATGTCCATCTTGCCTTTCACTTCTAAAAAGTGGATCTTCTACGCAGGTCCCTTGACCTTACTTTGTTTTGTAACAGAACTGGCTTTCTGAAGGATTTGGACTATTTTCTTCCCTTTCTCAAAAACTTCCTTCTGCTGTACAGCTCCACACGATGATGTCATTGATGTACTGCAGGTGTTCTGGAGCATCACCCTGTTTCAGTGCTGCCTGGATCAGTCCATGGGTAGAGCTGTGCTTCCACCCCTGGGGCAGTCGATTCCAGGTGTGCTCGATGCCCCTCTACATGAAAGTGAACCACAGCCTGCATTCTGCTGCCAGAGAGACTGAGAAAAATGCGTTAGCAGGATCACTGGTGGCATACCACTTGGCTGCCTTTGACTCCAGTTCACACTGAAGTTCTAGCATGTCTGGCATGGCAGCACTCAATGGCATGACTTCATTCTGGCCACAACAGTTTACTGTTAGTCTCCACTCTCCATTAGGCTTTTGCACTGGCCATATGAGGCTATTAAAGGGTGAGTGGGTCCTGCTGATCACTCCTTTGCTCTCCAGTTGACAAATCACTTTATGGATGGGAACTGGGGAGTCTCAGTTGCTGCAATACTGCCTCCGGTGTGCCATGGTGGCAGTGATCAGCACCTGTTGCTCTTCAACCCTCAGCAACCCCACAACAGAAGGGTCCTCGAAGAAACTGGGCAAGGTAGACAGCTGTGTAATTTCTTCTATTTCCAAGTCAGCTATACCTAAAGACTACCAGTACCCTTTTGGGTCCTTGAAATACCCTCTCCCGAGACAGTCTATACAAAGAACGCATGGAGCCTCTGCACGGGTCACAACGGGGTGCTTTTGCCACTCATTCTCATTTAGGTGTAGCCTCCAAGACAGTGAGCAGTGGGGATCCCCCTGTCACTCCAGAAATCCAGATGGGTTCTGCCCCCTTATAGCTTGACAGTATTAGGGTACACTGTGCACTGATGTCCACTAGAGCATTACACTCCCGTGGGTCTGATGTGCCAGGCCATCGAACCCCCACAGTCCAGTAAACCTGGTTGTCCCTTTCCTCTACCTGGCTGGAGGCAGGGCCCTCCTACTTGTGGTCATAGTATTCATTACTCATTTCTTGTAAATACAAATCAGAAGTCCCTTGATTATAATCAGAAGTAAGATCAGCCCTTCTACTTTGTCTAGGAACCTGTCCATTGGAAACTGGAGCAGCAATTCCCCTGAAAGAACCCGCTTTTGTGATTATTTTTTCTTGTAACTCACATACCTGTGCCTCTAGGGTCAAGGTAGATTTTCCATCCCACTTCCTCATGACCTCTTCGTGGTCATACAGATGAAGCCAGAGTAGCCCGTGGTGTGTACCCACCAAATCCTCTGTTGAGCAGAGGAACACTTACTCCTAACAGCTGAGATACTGGTCCACACAGGTGGGGAGTAGGACCCATCTTCCTTGAATTGTTAGAACTCCCAGGACAGTGTTTTGGACAGTGTCTTGGATTCAGCTGGGATAGAGTTAATTTTCTTCTTAGTTGCTGCAGTGCTATGTTTTGGGTTTGGTGTGAAAACAATGTTGATACCACACGGATGTTTTTAGTTGTTGCTAGGTAATGTTCATACAAAGCCAAGGACTTTTCAGTTTCTCAGGCCCTGCCAGTGAGAAGGTTGGAGGGGTGTTGATGCAGAAAGCTCGGACACAACTTATACAATCAATGTGATCAAGTTAGTGCCACTTTATTAAAAGACTTACAGCAATTTATAGTCTCAGCAAAAGATAAACATGCTATGTAGGCTTTGTTATGTAAAAAGTGATAGGTTAAAACTACTCACTCCACACTTCCACCTCCCTTATGATTGGTCCCAGTGTGGTGCCCACACGCTGCTCCCCCCCTTGTGCAGGCATCCTGTTTTTTCTCATCTTTCCATCCAACTCCCCCATCTCTCCACAAACACACAGCCTCCCTATCTCCCCTGGCCTTGTACATGTCCTTCACAACACCTGCAGCTTGTTAGGGCTGCGGCCTGTTATTACAACCAAGTTATTCAGTCTGGATTGCTCATAATACGTCCGTTGTCTTCCAGCCACTCCACAGAGGTGCACAAGAAATTGGAGGGGGCACAGCCAGGACAGCTGACCCAAACTAGCCAAAGGGATATTCAACACCACAGAACATCATGCTAAATGTACAAACCGGGAAGAGCTGGCCAGGGCTGGCCAACTGCTCCTCAGGAACTGGCTGGGCATCAGTCAGCAGGTGGTATGTAATTTTATTGTGCATCACTTGTTTTTTCCCTTCCCTTTGGATTTTACGCCTCTCCCCTGTTCATCATTATTATTTTATTTCAATTATTAAATTGTTCTTATCTCAACCTTCAGGTTTTACCTTCTTCCCAATTCTCCTCCCCATCCCACTAGTAAAGCATGGTACTTAGTTGTCAGCTGGGGTTAAACCACGACAGTTTCTCCACAGCTGAGATGCAAGCCCATAAGGAAGAAGAGAGACTTTGTATTGCCAGAGTTGGCTAGCCAATTCATCCACCATTTGTCTCTCTCCATCTTTCCAGGTCATTACTGCCATTGAGTTGGCATATGGCAACGGTGCACCCCATACAAACTTCTACCACATGGGTCAGTGCACTCTACTTCATCTGGGTCTTTAGATAACTGATCATTGTTCAGGTCATCACAAATCACCTCCTGCACAGCTAATTCCCTCAGGTACTGCATACCCTTCTCACAGTGGTCCACTTGCCTGGGTGACACTTAAGGAAATCCTTGATATCTGACAGGAGTCACCTCCAGAGGCTCAGCACTTGTGCCCCTTTCCATTTGTCAATGTCCCCTTCCCTAGAAAGGGATCACAGCTGCTTGGCTTCTCTACCCTGTAATTCCAGGGTACTGGCCCCATTACCCCACCATCGGAGCAGCCAAGTGACAGTGTGCTCACCCAGATGACAGCTGAAATCTTTTCACATATCTCTCAGCTCATTCAGGGATAGGGATCAGGTGGTTACTGTCTCGTTCATGAGCTCAGTCTCTGCCTCTTCCTCCTCCTGCTCTCATGATGGCCCTGCTTTGCAGTAGTCTGCCTCATCCCCTTCTTCACTTAGTAAGGGAAGAGTTTCTTCCTTTACTAGATGAGCTGACTTTTGCTTCCATTATTTCTTCTTGTGCACAGGGGCAACTGATACCAGCACAGGCTGGTTCTCTGGTCCATCTGCAGAGGGCTGGAGCAGCTGCAGTGCCCACCACTTTGTTGTCACATCTAGAGACCTTCTCTTCCCCTTGAGGATACTGAATAGGTTGAACAGGGCTCAGTAGGCATGGGCCAGGTCCCACCATATTGCAGTGATTTATGTCACTCTGGAATGGCCAGGGTGACAGCATACTTTTTCCAAATAGTTTATTTGTTTTTCAGAATTCTGCACTTGTTCAGGGGTGAAGTTCCACAACATTGGAGGTGCCCAACTGCCCTAGGTACTTGCCCATACTATCCCACACACCCTGACACTCATAACTATCCAGCCTCAGGGCAGATCTCTGGGTGGTATTCTTAAATAGCTGTTGAACTTTAAACAAGACCTGAAACCCATTCAGGAGTAGAAGATACATCAATAGGAACGTGCCAGTTTGAACACTCCAATGACATTCAAAATTCTCAAGAGCTATTGTAATTAGCCTGGAGGAGAAGAGAAGGTGAAGGAGATGGGGAAAATGTCCCCCCTTGCCTCCCCCATAGGTCAGCTCTCCAAGGAGAAAAGGTAAAAAATGTAATGATTAATAGCTTCCGAGAGATGGCCCCTGAAGTACAGAGATAATGGCAATGCTGAGCACAAATACCAGGTCAGTCTCATGACCAGCATCACATCATAATTTGTATTACAGAGTACAATATCATAACCTTAACCCAGCCCCCAGGGGTGATAAACAGCACAACATATACAGCAAGTAATGCACAGAATGCAACTCTGAGAACAAGAGTTCTGGAAGCAAAGAAATCAACATTGTGACTATGACTATTAAATTTGTTTTAAGCATTCATTGTATTAATTTGTTTTAACATTCTCTGGTCATATCTGTTGTTATCTCAACCCTCTGAGCCCCACACTGGGTGCCAGAAAGGACTGTTGTAGTTTAACCCAGCAGGCAGCTAAACACCGCACAGACACTTATTTACTCCCCTCCCCTCCTACCCCCAGCAGGATGGGGGAGAGAATGGGATTAAAAAAAAGTAAAACTGTGGGTTGAGATAAAGACAGTTTAACAGGACAAAAAAGAAGGGGAAATAATAATTAGAATATGCAAAACAAGTGATGCACAATGCAACTGCTCACCACCCACTGACCAATGCCCAGCCAGTTCCTGAGCAGCAGCCTCTGGCCAGCCTTCCCTCTAATTTATATACTGAGCATGATGTTGTATGGTATGGAATATCCCTCTGGCCAGCTGGGGTCAGCTGTCCCAGCTGTGTCCCATCCCAGCTTCCTGTGCTTCCCCCAGCCCCCACCCCCAGCCTCCTTGCTGGTAGGACAGCACGAGAAGCTGAAAAGTCCTTGATTTAGTGTAAACACTGCTTAGCAACATCTAAAACATATGTGTGTTATCAACATTATTCTAGTCTGAAATCCTAAATGCAGCACTTATTACTAGGAAGAAAATTAACTCTTTCCCAGCCAAAACCAGTCCACCATTTGCAAGATCTCTTCACATCCAAGCAAGCTAGGCATTGTTAAGTATATGGACCTACAGACCAACCAAGAAATACTACCAACATATTTTCTCTATAGTACTCCTCATTATGAACCTGAAATGTTCAGAATTAGTACCGTATTGTGAACACAGAGGCATGAAGAGGCACACTATGGATGACACTGTGCCTCCCTCATTTATCCGAGTGCAAGAGGTGTTTGGTAGGTTGACACCTGCAGCCCACACCTCTGAAGAGCCAACAGCAGAAGAACCAGGTGCAACCGCAAAGCTCAGATCCAGACTGCTTCAGGCTGGCTGGGAAAAGGCCTGTCAATAGTTTTGTCTTAATTAAGCAAATAAACACTCTGTGATGATGTCTGCAATCCAAACATCACCTTCCTAATTCCAGCAAAGCACCAAGAACAGATAATTTCTGGCTATAAACTAAACTAACAAAAAATAGGTCCCATCTCCATGAGGGAGGTACAATGACCAGTCATGTTAGAGGAGTAATGATGATAGCTACCCTCAGCAAATTCATTCATCACTTCATTAAGCAACATGCACACAGTAAACAATTTAAAAATATGTTGTGGTTTAACCCCAGCCTGTAATTAAGTACCATGCAGCCATTCACTCACTCCCCCCACACCCAGAGGAATGGGGAATAGAATTGGAAAGGAATGTAAAACTCAAGGGTTAAGATAAGAACCGTTTAATTATGAAATAAAACCAAAACAAAAGAAAAATAATAATAACAACAACGTTATAATGAAAAGGAGGGAGAAGGGGAGAGGAATGAAATCCAAGGGGAAAGGAGAAAAGAAAACAAGTGATGCACAGTGCAGCTGCTCACCACCCGCTGACCGATGCCCAGCCAGCCCCTGAGCAACGGTCCCCCCACCCTGGCCAACATCCCCCCTCCACACCATATACCGAGCATGACATCCCATGGTATGGAATACCCCTTTGGCTAGTTCGGGCCAGCTGACCCGGCTGTGTCCCCTCCGGCCCTCCCGCCAGCAAGGCCTGAGAAACCAAAAAGTCCCCAACCCGGTACAAACACCAACCCAGCAACAACCAAAAACAGCAGCGTGCCATCAACACTGGTTTTACACCAAGTCCCAAACACAGCGCTGCACCAGATACTAACAAAATTAACTCTATCCCAGCTGAAACTTGGACAAAACACTACTTATGAGTTACACTTGTTCACTGTCTGGATAGCAGAAGCAGGACTTTTTTTTTTTTTTTTTTACACTGCACAGTACGAGCACTACCAAGGTGAAGAAAAGGAGAACAGAACAGTGCAAAGAATAAAAAGCTAGTGCTAAAAGATGGTTCTACCTCATTTTTGCAATTCAACTTTTTAGCATCAGAAGGTTAGATAAATTAGTATCACCAAGAATAATACCAAAACAGCTCAGCTATACAGGAGCTTATTCACGTAGGAACACACATGAACCTGTGGTTTTCTAAATCATAGCTGAATTTCAATAGATTTTTTTTTTTTTTAAAGGCAGCTATATTTCTACTTAGGATGAAATTTTTACCCAGACTTATATTTACATTACTTTTCCTTGGAATGCACTTAAAGCACAATTACAAATAAAAGGTATTTACAAGGCTTTTAAAGGACTGTTCTTCCCACAATACAGCAAGAGATCATCAATTGAAACAAACATTTTAAAAGGACTTTCAAATGTGTCCCATGCTGAGAAATTCTGGAACTGGGCTCCCTGCTTCAGATCTGAAGGTGGTAGCCCCTCCCCACTCCAGGCAGCAGGATTTCCAACAGAACACAAATTCCCATTCTTTCCCAGCACTGAAGCTTCCCAGCCAAAACTTCAAACCGTAGGTCATTTGAATAACTGGGATATCTGCTGCAGGCTTTAGCAACTACATCCAAGTTTGCAGCCCCAAGAGATACACAGGCATGCAAATCTGACATCCAAATTAATGATCCAAAAGAATCGCTGTGCTGGCTAGCACAGCATGGCTTGCTATTGCCCAACATCTTCCTGAAGCATAAATAATTTTAACTCAAAATCAGTTGACCTATTATATAAAGTCTACCAAGCGTGGCAAGCAATAAACAAAAATGTTGCTTGTTACTCTGACTTAACTGTCACAGGTAAAGGTCACAGCTGCATCTGAATATGTATCTAAAGAAAGATTTTTGTCATGCCAAGGGTTAACCGCAGCTGGCTGCCAAGCACTCGCTTCCCCCCCTCACCCTCAGTGGGATGGGGAAAGATTAAAAGACAGGTAAAAGCAAGAAAACTGATGGGTCAAGATAAAAATTGTTTAATAAGCAAAAGTGGAAGAAGAGAGAAAGAAAACAAGTGACACAAAGGCAGTCATTCACCACCTCCCACATACAGACCAATGCCCAGCCAGTTCCCGAGCTAAGGACAGCTGATCTCCCTAAGCCCCCTCCTCTCCCTTCTTATTGCTCAGCATGATGTTTCATGGCATGGATTATCCCTTCAGTCAGTTTGGGTCATCTGCCCAGTTATGTCCCCTCCCAACCTCTTGTGCACCCCCAATCTATTTGCTGGGGGGGCAGCGTGAGAAATTGAGGAGACCCCAATGCTATGCAATCACTGCTCAGCAACAGCTAGAAGATTACTGTGTCATCAGTGTTGTTTTGGTCACAAATTTAAGACACAGCACCATATCAAGCTACTATGAAGACAATTCCTCCATTCCTGCCAGCCACAGTAGAGTAAGCCAGGTTCCCCTTGTAAAGCAGGTATTTCTCCTAAGCTATAGAGTCCATGAAATACATAAATGTGCAGGGACACCCTAAAGTCTGGGAGACCCCTCACAGTGCATTGCTGAGACCTTGTCTTTCAAAGAAAAATACAAACAAAAAAAGACCAGACAAGATGGTGTGTTCTGTTCAGGTTTTTTATGGCTCCTGAGGCCACCAGCATGGCTGTGACAGCAAAATGAAACTGATTTTTACTCAAAGTAGTAAAACAAAAGATTACACAGTTAAGTCAGAAACTATCAGCTCCAACCCCTACTGCTGCCAGTGGGCAAAATTCCCATTTACTTCACGTTGCCAAGTCTTACGTTACTGTGATGGTCAGTGTCCCACTGAACTGCTGCAGTCAGGCTTATCCTCAGAAGCAGGGCAGCTCTGGGGGTTTACAAGGCCGAGTTTTGACTCCTCTCACTTCAGCAGATAAGCTTGAAAGCACAGAGACTGCCCAGAAAACCCATTTGTCATTCTTGAAAAAGGCTGCATTCCTTACACCAGCTATCAGTCTCAAGACGCCAGCTTGTGCTTTCTAAACATCCGAAGTTGGCAATACTATAAACTTTATAAATCTCAGCGCAAACCCAAGCGGTATGTTCTGTCTGCATCTGGTTTACATGGTTTAAAAGAGAAACTGTGTGACACTGCTTATTCACAGAGAAAAAGTGGAAGGTCAACACAGCCGTGCTTTTAATTATTGTTGATACTGAAAGTTAAGCTTTGAAGTTCTGTCCCTATAGCATTACTCAGTGGTAGAGTAACATTTTTATTCTGGAGGCACAGTAGCTTTCTATGATGCAAGCAACAAGTGAAGTATAGCAAACTGGGTAGCTCTGCATCTGAATTAAAATAGTGGTGAAAAATTAGCATCTCCTTATTTCCAGGAAATATGACTTCTAAAGACCATACATTCTTCATTCCTGTTAATCAGAGGAATAAATCTTTTTTTCTTTCTTCCCCCTTAACCTAATAGGCAGACATTACCAACTGGCACCAACAGGTAGGGAGAGAAAAAGCCCAACACCCCATCTAAACTGTAGTCAAGTGACAACTAAATACTTTGCATCAGCATTTGATTAATTCATGTTTTCTCATCAGGAAACCTCCAGGCTCTCAATAGCTCTTGCCCAACAAAAGTATGCTGGCTCCAAGTGCCAGCCAAAAGGAACTGCCGTGTCACCCTGACCTGCTACATCAAGAGTGACCCCTCCAGCCCCGTGCCCACCACTGGTACCGTCCATCCAGGCAGTCCTTGCAGGGCTATGTATGCAAGGACACTGCATATAGTTCTTCCAAATGCCATGTTCAGTATGTCCTGGTACAGATGTACGTGAATGTCAGGGCAGGCCCAAGAAGAGAGGGGAAAATAGAGGATGAGACAGCTCTAGCAGGTTTGAAGAGGCAATGCTCTGCCTGCTAGCTAGTTTTATATGCTTTCCCAGCAACAGCACCTAACAAAGAACAAAACACAGCAGCCTCCTTTGAATGCGTTGTCCTGGTTTCAGCTGGGATAGAGTTAATTTTCTTTTTAGTAGCTGGTACAGTGCTGCATTTTGGATTTAGGATGAGAATAATGTTGCTAACACACTGATGGTTTAGTTGTTACAAAGTAGCTCTTACCCTAAGCCAAGGACTGTTCAGTATCCCATGCTCTGCCAGTGTGCAGGTGGGCGAGACCACCGGAGGGAGCAGAGCCAGGACAGCTGACCTGAACTAGCCAAAGGGATATTCCACACCACAGAACATGATGCTCAGTATATGAAGTGGGGGGGAGTTTGGCTGGGACCTGCCAATCATTGCTGGGGGACTGGCTGGGCATCGGTCAGCAGGAGGTAAGCAACTGTACTGTGCATCACTTGTTTTTCTTGAGTTTTATTCCTCCCTCTTTCTGCTATCTCCCTTTTCATTACAATTATTATGTTTTACTTCAGTTATTAAGCTCTTCTTATCCCAGCTCACTGGTTTTACCTTTTTCCAAGTCTCTTCCTCCCCATCCCACCAGCCGGAGGTAGGGGGGAGTGGAGAGCAGCTGCATAGTACTTAGTTGCCAGTTGGAGTTAAACCACAACATTGCATATAAACATAACCATGACAGTGAAAAGCAGAAAAAAAACGTACTTTTTTCAGGAGCTTTGTTTTTCCAATGAATGCTGAAATGGTGCGCAAAAAAACCCCCAACAACCCACACCTGTATTTTCAGAGGTGGCCTTGGAGAAATAGCAGAGACAAAAATACAAGTTTTGCAATCAGGATGAACAGGTTTTAACTGAACAGGCCATAATAAGATACATTAGAAAATCTCACACAGAAAAGGGGAAAGAAGCTGGGATTTAGACATGGCCACCCTCATGGATCTGTTCAGTCTGGGAAGAGTTGCTGTGGTATTTGTGATTATCTGAAAATTTTAATTGAATGTCCAGCCAGTATCTCATGAAAAGCACGTTCAGCCCTTGTAAAATACGTCAGCTCATCTTGGAGAAGCTGGTCAACTCAAATGAAAAGTATACCACTTAGAAAGCTTCTTATTAGACATCCCTGTCGTTAGGGATATATTCAGATAGCTAGGGATAGACTATCATTACATAAGATTCTCACTCTGCCTTATGAAACAAAAGAAACATTTCTTTCACAAGTCACCTTGCCAGATTTCTATAAGAGCTTGGAAATGCCAGAGGACCCCTTGCTCCCAGTAAAAGCCAGCACCACTTTGAAAACAAAGAATGAGATTCCAGAGTAAATCTGAAACATCAGGGCAATCAGAGCAGCATAGCGATAGCTTCTGATCAGGGCACATCGCCCTGACCTTAGCACAAATTGGACCAAATGGAGTATCTTTGCTGTTCCTGGGCCCTATGGGCAGCCACCATCCTACGCACTGCAGTACTCCTGAGGTGAAGACCACCGTCTCTGTAGCTGCGTTTGCCTCCAAAAGGACAAAGAAAACAATTGCCTAGGTAAACAAATAGAGAAAAAACTATCAGGTTGTTTCAGTCTGAACTGGAGACCTGAACACGATCCCCCGTAACAGAAAACAAACAACCCTAAATACCACTTAGAGAGTTTTGCTTCTGCAGACACCCTTCCCTCCTAAGTGTTCAGCCAGTACTCGGGGAACTCAGCTGACCTTTCTGTAGCTCCACCAGTGCAGTAGCACCCTGAAGCAGTGCATCTTGCCAGGACAAAGCACATCTCACTCTTGAGACAGGATCTGTACCTGCATTGGATCTAGCGTGCAAGTGCTACATCTGTATTTTGAAAGTCAGCTGTGAGACTTCTCAGTTCAGGCTGTGCTTTCAAAAGAAATTAAATGGCTGCTGGCACACCAAGTGAGACAGAACACCCCAGGCTGCTCTTCATTTCACTCCAAGCTTTCCCCTGGAAACACACTCTGTAGTAAATTAACGATGGTACAGCACAGACATTGTCAGAAACAAGACATACATCCTTATCAATATTTGGCAAATTCACCCCAGGATATCATTAGCACAGACATCTCAAAGGCCTGCTAATACCTAAAATGCTACATACAGACCAGATAAGGAAGAGATGTGTGCAAGGTCTGCATGAAATAAGCAGGGCAAGTGGAACAGAAACACAAGAAAACTCAAGCTCTGGCCTAGGACCCTATTCTGGACAGGGCTGGCCTGAATGACCTCCCAGGGTCCTCCTCCTCCACTGTACATTGGTTTCCATTTAAGCAAACTGTTATAAAGCAGTTATTACTGTTACTGAAATCTCAGAATAAAGAACTTATCAACACCAATGTGATGCAGATAAGCAGACACTTCTTTATTAATAACCAGGTGCGTGAGTCAGTCCTCTCACGATCAACGCACACCAAGTTTCAAAATCACACACCTTATATAGAACTTATTCATACATATTCATTAAGTATTCATGTATAAACATAATATTTCCCAAAATTCATTAACATACTCTCCTCCCATATCCGATTCTGCGCAGTAAAGGTTAAAAAGGTCTGGAAGTGGGTCTGGGGTATTATTCGGGTAGGTGGTACATGAGTCTGTGGTCACGCTACCCCCTGCCAGAATTACCTTTTACCTACATTTACTTGTTTCTTGGCAGGTAACTACAAGCTGTTCCAGTCGACTCTCCCCAGTTCCCATTAATTCTACATTTTGACATCTCAATGCTTTCTCCTAGTCTACACATAAATACTGTATCCAATCATCTTTAATCTTAAGTCTGTTATCTAAGTTCTAATAACTCCTACTAGGTGATTCTGACCTGTTCTTTCAGCCTTGGTACGGGGCTGTACAAAGGATTTCATAGTAGCTGTCTGTTGCTATGCAAACACAAACTCCACTAAAATATTTCTTATAACTATATTCCTAATCAAATGTGGTTAATTAATTCTAACTAATAGCAGATATGTAACATTAATAACTAAGCCCAGCTGCCCAACATCTCCAGCCAGCCACATAACACACTTGTATAGCTGACACCGGTTAGCAGCTCTGTTCCTCTGCAGACACATAACAAGCAAACAAGACCACAGAAACAGGACCCAAAGACCACCAGAAGTACTGGGCCAGCCCTGCCGTCTCACAGCAATCCAAGCAAAACCTCAATACAAGGACGCTACTGAAATGTTACAAGTAAGTCCTCTAGAATAGGGATGTGTGGTTGACTTGCACACAGGAAAGGTTCTAGGGCTAGGAAACAACATAGCAAGGAAATGCAAATCAAAAGCACATCACCAAGAACAAGACAATACTTTCCACAAAACAAGATGGGTGCATACAACCATGACACCAGCTCTGTACCTGCTTTACACCATGAGTGCTCCCTGTAGAATGAATGAAACCCATGAAGAGGGAAACAAACTTGACAGACTGGCACTTACAGACTACCTGGCATGTCCTGAGCCCATCCATAAGGTATCTTCATGTCACTAAAATTACACGACATTTTGAAAGCCCCCTAGAGAAATTACAAGGAAAAATAACACCACTGAAAGACAACAACAAAAAAAAAATAAAATCACAGGTCTTCCAATTTATAGGCAAGACCTCAACATGCTGCTGATTAATTTGGCAACAAAGGTCCTCCCACAAAGGCATGACACATTATCCTGGATTTTAGGTGGTGTTGTGATTTAACCCAGCAGGCAGTTAAATACCACACAGCCACTCACCCACACCCCCCTGCCCTGCAGCAGGATGAGGGAGAGAAATTAATTTTAAGAAGTAGTAAAATTTGTGGGTTGAGATAAAGACAGTTTAGTAGAACAGAAAAGGAAACGAAAATAGTCATCATCACAGAATTAGAATTCGCAAAACAAGTGATGCACAATGCAACTGCTCATCACCCACTGACCAATACCCAGCCAGTTCCTGAGCAGTAGCCTCAGGCCACCTTTCCCCTTAATTTATATACCAAGCATGACACATTGTATGGTATGGAATATCCCTCTGGCCAGTTGGGGTCAACTGTCCCGGCTGTGTCTCCTTCCAGCCTCCTCACTGGCAGGGCAGAAGAAGAAGCTGAGAAGTCCTTGACTTCGCGTAAACACCTCTTTGCCATAACTAAAACATCAGTGTGTTAGCAACATTAGTCTCATCCTAAATCCAAAACAGCACTGTACCAGCAGCTAGGAAGAAAATTAACTCTTTCCCAGCCAAAACCAGGACAGGTGACATCTCTGAACATCCTCCCTCTGTTCCTCCTAAGCTGAACTCACACCAAGCACATATGGACTAGCTTTCGCTGAAGGCTGCTTTGCGGTTTGCACCAGTGACAGGTCTGGCCTTCTTCCCCAGCACATCCTGTTTTGTAAAGTCAAACAAAACAGGGCTTTTTTGCTTTCAGTTTCAAATGATCTTCCCCTCTTTGTAACTCAACCAGTAACAAGTTATACCAAAGAAACCATACGGTTAAAGCAAGTGTGGAGTTGTGTTTTCAAGAAAAAAAAACAACTGTGTGTACATACTTATGACTTCCAGTAAACGAAGAAAGGACTTGAATCTTCCACTTTACATACGGAAAAACCAATGCCAAAGCACGTTCAGTATTCTGTCTACACAGCGGCATCACTTTTGTACAACACAAAAACACCCAAAACCTCACAAAACAGTGGAAAAAGTTAACCCTGCTTCTATCCTCCGAAACAACAACAGTCTTGAAATCCCTGATCTAGCTCAGCCATACAAGACCTAACTCAGTCCAGGAGGGAGGCGTTGACCCTGCTGCAGTTGTTTGCTCAGCCTAGCAATGTTCCTGTCATCAAACAGAGCTGATCGGGTCAGAAAGCAACAGCAACAAACAGCCTCAGTATTTCCTTTGTATACATTAGCTCAAGATGGTGTTGCATCTGGAATGAAAAACAAACAAAACCAACAAACAAACCCCAAACAGGAAGATTCCCCTAACAGCGAGGTTTTCCATTCACAGCCAACGCCTGAGAAGTTTAACTGCGTGTTGGTAAAAACACTGGCAGGAAACACTCCCTCCTGCGTGTTTTCATGGGAAAGCAAAGCCTCTTCCCATTTGCAGCAAAGTCACTCTATCAACATCATGCTATTCTTCTGTAAATTGTGTAAAAAAACCCACAGAGAATGATGAGAGATCTTTTGGGGTTTGGTGGTTGGGTTTGGGGTGGTGTTTTTTTTGAAGCGTGCGCTGTGCCCAAACTCCTTTCCAAATGCAAAAGCCTGTTCTGTCCGGTGACCGCTCCACGACCTCGTACACGACTTTTGCTTTTCAGGGAATGGCTCCAAGCCCATCGAAGGCAATGCCCAGCTCAGGGCTGTGCCGAACGGGCTCCCTCTTTTCTCTCCAGGCACGGCCACTCCACCACACCTCCCCCCAGCTCCTCGGTGCAAGCCGTACCTGGCTAACACCCCCCACACACAGATGCCCTGCAGCAGCAGGAACGCGCGCTTCCCTCCTTCAAGCTCCCCACACATTCCCTGGCGGGGCTCCCAGCCGGCACAGCCCCCCCGCGCCCGGGAAGCACGGCCCCGCTCCCGGGCTGCGAGCACCCCCGCTCCGCGGCAGCGCGGGTTCCGCCGGCCCCGCCGAGCTGGGGCGCCGGCCCGAGGGGCCACGGCTCCCGCAGCGCCGCCCACGGGCCCCGCGGTGCGCGAAGAACCGCGCGGTGCGGAGGGGCGCGGGGGGGGCAGCCCGGCGGCGGCGCTCCATCACACGCACCCCCCAAAACCCCGCACGCTGCGGCCGCAGACACGCGGCGGCGTCGCCGTGCTGGCGGGAGCGGGGCAGCCGCTGCGCCCCCCGCGCACAAACCCCGGGAGGGGGGAGGACCGAGGACGGGGGTCGCAGCGCACGGACGCACGTACCTGCCGGCCGCCGCGTGCCGAGAGCCCCGGGCCGCGGGTACCGGCCACCGCCTCTAAACACGGGCGCCCCCGCGCCCCGCCCCCGCCCCGCCCTCGCCCCGCCCCCGCCGCTCGCGCCGCGCCGCGCGGGGAATCGAAACCGCGAAGGCGCCGCCCCGCGGGGCGGGGGTCACGGGCGCGGGGCGGCACCGCGCCGCCATCTCAGGGTGCTTCTGTAAAAAGTGACGTAGCGGCGCCTCGGGCACACGCGGAAAGCGGGGAGAGCCACCCCCACCCCCCGCCCCGCCCCGCCACCGGCCGCCCCGCCAGGCAGCCCCTGCCCGGGGGACCGGCCCCGCCTCGGTGCGCGGCGGTGCGCCGCCAGCCCCGGGAGCGAGGGCTCCGCTTGGCCGGGCAGCACCCCCAGCGCCCCGCGCGGCAGCCTCACCCTCCCGTGGGCCGCGGTCCTCGTGGCGTGGTTCTCGGCCACCGGGCACGGCCGTCCGCCCGTCTCCCCTGCGCCGGCCCCGGGATGGGGTTAACACACACGCACCGCCCCCCTCCAGCAGCCCCCCCAGCACCGTGTGCTCTACCGGTACTGAGAAGGTGCTGGTTGCACACCGGTGCTGGGCACAGCCCCCACGCTCCCTCCCGCCTCCCCCAGCCGGCGCTGGGGTGGGCAGGTCCTGGCAGGGGACCCCCGCCGATCCAAGGGGTATTCCGTACCGTACGGCGTCAGCTGTGCAATAAAAGCCAAGAGAAAGGAGGAGGGCAGGGGGGCATCCCTTAATACAGCAGCTGCCTTCCCCGGCAGCCGCCCCGCACCCTGTAGCCCATCTTGCCGGGAACATCTTCCCGAACATCGCCTGCTGATGGGCCATAGAGAACACCTTTTGTTTCCCCTCACTTCCCCGCACAGCCTTTGCTTTTGCTCTATTAAACTGCCTTTATCTTGACCCACGAGGGTTTTTCCATCTTATTTTCTCCCCCTCCTGTCCTGCTGAGGAGGAGCAGGGGTAGAGCAGCTCGGTGGGCATCCAGCCAAGGTCAACCCACCACATTCTGATACAAAAATGAATTTCTCCTAATCATCTGTCCTCCATGCTGAGTTTTCACATAAATCGTCCTGCTACCCGTTTAGGGACTGGAGAAATGAAGTAATGCTAACCTTAGAGTGGTTGTTTTTATCAGTTTGCTGCAAGCAGAGTGCATCAAAATAAGGGGGCAAAGGCACTTTCAAAACAAAACAACAAACCCCCCCCCCAAAACAACAAAAAAAACCCAATCAAAAGTACAGCCACAACACAACTGTTGTTTTGGAGCTGCCATCCATAAGAAGTGGGAAAACTGCATGCTCCCCAGTGTGATCTTGTTTGCTTAAGACTTAAAGAAATCAAAGTCCACGGGTGGGATTTTGCAGTTCTTACTCCAGTAAAAGCGCTTGTGTGAATCAACAGAATATAGAAGTTGAGAGTAACGGGTGGCTGATGCGAACTGATGTGGCTGGCATTTCATGTAACCTCTGAACTTCCTATCATTGTTATTTAGGGGTGTTTCACATCAGCGCAGAGAAACCAAGGACCATCCCACTCCAATTCTGATGCAGAAAGCGGAAGGCACTGCTTTGTGGCTTGCAAGGGACTCTGACCTGAACATTGGCAGAACAGTCTTTGCTACTACATCTGTTTGTCGACCATGGGTGTGTCTGTCCAGCCAGTCACAGACTGAAAATGAAACTGTTTTTTTAAACTCCATTGTAAAAATGATACTTGGCAGCGTCTAAGCCTTTTGCTGGTGTGCAGCGGGGCATTTCCTTCTCGCGTCGTGCATCCCTGCCACGCACGCACATTGCCAGTGAATTACTGAGTCTGCAAATTAATTGTTTCCTGGTTCTAAACAAGAGGAGAAGGAACAGAAACTGGAAATGGTGACTTCAGGAGGCAGTACTGCGTGTCTGAGTGCACAGGCACTCCAACAAGTAACTAGTTAGACATGCTGGGTGATGCAGCGTGCTTTGGTGCAGAAGGAGCACTGGTGGGAGGTGCTCGTGAAGTCCCACAAGGCAGCATAAAATTATGTATAAAGCCCTTTCTACCTAGCTCCTACATCCCTTTTGTGGCAGCTGTAGAGTAGAGGCGTTGGTGTGGGGCCATTTCCAAGGGAAAACATTTATTTTGGATGGGAGAGTGAGTAACAGATCCTTCCACATCCTTGTCACTCCACACATAAACCCGTGCATCAGAGTTCATGATGGAGGTGCACAGAAGGGATGGGCCTTGGCACAAGGCTGATGCTAGAAACCATGTTTTTTAGCTCTGCTCCTTTCACAGTGATGGGAAAACCTCACTTTGAGGGGAAGAACACCCTTCGTAACACATCCAGGAAAGAGAGTTGCAGCCTGTGTCGCAAGCCCTCAGCTGTGCTGAGCTTGGGGGAGCTACTCCACCGGCAGCTCTTGCTTTCCTGAGCAGGCAGCACCTCCTGGCTCCTGAGAGTACAGCACTGAGCCTGGCTCAGATATTACTGCATCGTACCACAGGCCTGCATCTGGTGGGATGCACAACTGGCTCCCAACTGAAGGTCTGCATCTATTGTAGCGGCAACATGCACCCGACACTGACGCAACCTGAAATGGTAAACAGACATTGTTCTCTCTCCAAGGTCTTACTTACAAGGACCCAAGTAAACTATCCCATACGTCAGGGCCCTGGGGTCACCCCTGACCAACCTCACCTGGCTGTCCCCCCCAGCCCATAGGCCCAGCAATCACGGGGCTGTGTCTGACATTATGTATATTCCCTCCCCAAGCCTGATCTTGACTCCCACCCACAGGCTGATGTCCCATCCTGGTCTCAGCTTGTCCCCACGGAGCTGCCCAATGCCCTGGGCTGGGGGCTGCACCCAGCTGCTCCCCAGCCTGCCCAGCTCCCTCACTGGGGGTTCATGGATGGACCCTGGCTGGGGAAGCCCCTGCCCAGCTGGTCCCCTGGGGATCCCCGCATCTCCTCATCCCTTGGGGAGCAGCTGGCCCTTGCTGCTGCCTGACACCATACATGGAAAAACATGTTTTTCCTGGTATAACTGGCCCACACGAGAGAGTCAACAAAAATGCACTGGCCATAAACAGCGTCTTTTTACAGCTATAAGGGCAAGAGCTTGTGGTGTAAGTGTGGTTTCATGGACATATCCAAGTCACAGCTTCTACCAGGATGACTAATTCAGAATGTTTCCTTGACTTTCTATCTCCAAACTGACATAGTAATACCACTGATGAACTTCTGTTTACTCTAGTTTATTTTTGAGGTCGAGAAAAAGGTCTCAGAGAAATCAGGTGCTTCAGAATAATAGTTTTAAAACAACTTTTAGTGGAATCTTAAGCACATAATAAGTAAAGGATAATGCAACACAACTAATGGCAAATGCATGCCTGTTTTATTATTTTGCTTCTAGTTGCCCAAATGCTGAAAAAAAACCCTCTGCCTAATGTTTCTTGCCTGATATCCCTTCCTGGTACTCCTTTTCCTTAAAGCCTGACTGCTTAACCTTGCCTGTGTCAGCATCATACAGGCTAGTATACTTGTAAACCACCTGAGTGCCTATTAAGGCATTTTACAGGCCTCTTAGAAGAGGTCTGTATGGTTGTACAAGCAGTTGTCAGTGATCCACACACAATTTCTGGTGCTCTTTCCAAGACAAAGTTTTTTGTTCCTCTTGTGTTTGCTACCAGCACAGCCATTTTTCAGTGTTATTCTTTCTACACTCAAAACATTTGTGGCACAGTATGTCCTGAGTGGGGACCTGGAGTCCTGTGACAGCAAGCATTGTGTATCTTCTTAGGAAAGCAATATATTCTTCTACATCACAAGGCCTGTTGTGCATGGAGAGACTGGTCTAGGGATGACTCTTAGCTAGACTTTAACCCAGCTATTTATAGCAGCATTAAAGCTGAAGAAGCATAAACCTCATTTAGTACCACACCAATATTGACCTTCCTTTACTACTTCCTTTTATGGCTGTGAAACAATTTGGAATAACCCAGCCAGCTCAAGACTGTGTACATGAAGTGTGGTCACTCCTGCGAGAGCAGTTCAAGTACTGTTACAAGAGGCAGAAACTGAGCCAAGCGAGCAATAGAGAGTGGGTAGGGAGAGCAATAGGTGTGACCAGGGTAAAAAAATGTGTTCCTTCTGCACCTGTCGTCTCAACCTATTTGTTTTGGAGACAAAATAGCTGAGCAAGGAGGAGTGGGGTCAAAGGAGGAAAGAGGAAGGTGGAGAACAGAGATGATGATGAAGGTTTGGGGAAACGGACTACTTGAAGCTCACTGGTGCAGGCTGGGACTGCTCAGTGTCCCCAGCAGCAGAACCTAAAGGAATCTGGAGAAAGAGCAACCAACAGCTGGTGGCAACAGAACAAATGAAAACATGGGGTTTGTTGTCAGAGATGAGTTATCCTGGGAGAAACCCATAATAATGCTAAAACAAAGATACATCCTTTTGTATTCTTTTGAAGTAAATCCATAAATCTGCCCCAGCTCTGGTTCAGGTAATTTTGAGCCAACAACTTCAGATCCATGTCCCTATGCTTCCATACCAGTATGTCCTAATGGGGTGCAGCCCGCCTGCAGATGGTATGATATGGGAATGCCAAAACCCCTGTGATAACTGAGATGCATGAAGCCAATCATGAAAATAACAGTAGCAATGGGCCATCAGCTGCTTTGGAGCATGAAGGCAAAGCTATGATCAGCAAAAAACGTGTTCATGTACAACACCGAGGATGGGATGGGATTTTAGCAAGAGTGGCACTGAGCCTTACTTCATGAGAAACAGAGGTGACAGGCTTGGTGACAGAGAGGAAGACGAATGCTCCTAGGAAGAGATGCCCAAAGGCCAGGAGACGTTTGTACTTCAGGAGAGCGGACAAGAATCTGTGCAGGCTGACCAGGACACCTAACTAAAATACGTTCTCATCCAGGTTTCAGCACCAGCAGACTGCTAGCTGCACACCAAAAGAGATTGGCAGGATTTTCTGTGTTTGTTTGTGTAATGAGTCCATGCCAAGTTTTAAGCAGGAGGTATTTATTTTTACTGCCAACAGCGGGCATGGCTGTCATGGGTGCAGAGGGGCAAAAAGCTTTTCCAAATTATTCTTCTCCCCTTATGTGACACAACCTCTCAAAACCAACTCATGACAGTGGTTACTAAAAAGGACACTTTCTGCTGCCCCATCCTCCAGGAACTTCCAAGGGAGCCAGTGTGATCCCCTCCCTCCCAGGGGTACAGCACGGCTGGCATGGCCACTCCTGTCCAGGACTGAGCATCCAGCCACCACACCTTGGTGTCCGTCCATCCATGCAGGACGTTTCCTCCGGCTGCACGACTGCTTGCTTGCTTTGCATCTAGGCTTTTGCCTTTTTCCAGAGTCGCTGACAGAATTTCTCTTCTTGAATTACTTACTCTTTACCAAGTGCTATACCCAACCCCAGTCACTTAGAAGTGGTGGAAAACAGATTGCCCTTGTGTCCATTCCAGTTTGTCGAGAAAACAGTCTTATCTCCAAAAAGGCACATTTGTTTTACATATTTACTGTCATACTACTAGAGGAAGACAGTATAGCTGTGATATATTCCAATTACCTTCAAAAGCAGAGGGGATCTCTTTAATTTAATGTCTGAATGCTACTTATTCAAATATCTCAGCAAGCTTTCCACAGCACTCTCACAGGCTTATGAATCTATTTATTTATAGCACAAGCAGGCAACAGAATCCAAATTCCATGCTGCAGATCACACTATCTAAAAACCCCAGAATACTCTGCAGAATGTGATACAAATTTTATGCAATTCTGCAGGTCACCATGCTCTTCTGGTTACGTGGCTCCTCTAAACAACAGCCACGTATCGTTGCACAGGTTCTCTCCCTGACTGGGCACGTAGCTATCTGCTTTAGACTTCCTTGTCATTGGGAGCAAGGTCTCTCTGCAGAAGTGAAACTCAAAAGTGAAAATTCAGCAAAGCTTCCACAGCCCACTTGCCCTCCACTGACACAAAAACCTCTTTTCACCTCTTATGATTTCCCCTTCCTTCCCTTCTTCCCCCATCCCAGTGGCAGCCATGGCAAAGAGGGCAAACCACATGCAAACCACATTTTTATTCAGTTATTATTCAGATTTTATTCAGTTTTTATTCAGTTTTGGGTTGTTTTTTTGTTTGGTTTTTTTTTTTCATTTTTATTCAGTTACTGATGTCAGTGCAGTTGCCACAGTGGTGCAAACCTCTGTGCATCCAAAACCCTGTGTGTATTCTCAGTTGAGTGAAGTCCATGGTGCTTTCGCTACTCTTGATGTTCATGGAAGAGAAACTAAAGACCCTGAGAACAGTGGTGGTAAAAATTCCCCAGATACCACCCAGCAACAGAATAGTTGTATATTTACTAAATAAAATGTCCCTCCTAAATTTTAGAGCATGCAGGTCACTGACTGGAGCTGAGAGGGTATGGTTTATCCCCTGCATCACTTCTTTCTGGAAATAAACCCTTATGATTTTTTATTTTTTCATTTTTTTTCACCTTAGAAAGTTCAGAATGCAGGAGTCATCAGAAAGCTCATGGCCCGAGACTCAGGCATCCCTCAGGAGCTATTAATCTACTAAAGGAAAGGCTACAGTACTGAAACTTAAGCATAGGTATTTCCTTCATTCTTATAAGTTGTTTAAGGTAAAGAGCAAAACCAAAATGGGGATTTTTCACTTTTTAGTCGTCACAATAACGATTAAGTTGAAACACCCCCAGCATTTACTGCCAATGAGGGTATTAGAAAACAATTATTTTTCCCTGCAGTCCAATCATGCAATAATAATAAAAATAATAAAATAAATATTAAAATGAATAAAATAAAATAAAAATAAAATTTAAAAAAAAAGAGCCCAGGCTGGAAGGGGTCTTCAAAGTTCATCTCATCCAGCCTTTGGTGGGAGAGGGAGCCTAGATGAGGTTATCTAGCACCCTGCCGAGTAGCATTTTGGAAACCTCCAGCAATGCAGGTTCTGCTGCATCCCTGGGGAGGTTGTTCCAGGGACTGATTGTTCACACTGTAAAAAATTTCTTTCTTATACCTTAAGATGAGGAGACCTGTAAAAAATTTAAAATATGTTTATTCTTCAATTTACTTCCATTAATATATAATAATTCTATATATTAAGATAGCCCTTTAAATTTCATCTTAATCTTCCTCTAGCTGAAACTATGCCAAAGGAACAGAGCTTTCATAACATACTAAATCCTAGAGGAAAAGAAAACCCAGTGACAATACATACAATGTTATGCAGTAATATTACACCATTGTACAGAAGTTACCATCCAGAGCTCACAAAACCTTTTATAAAGATAAGTCTTAAATTCTGCAGAACACACAGTTCCACAGAAAATAGGTTACAAAAATGAAGGAAAAAACCTAGGAGGCTAGTTTCATACTTCCTGACTGGCCTGGAAGATATTTTGTTTCACAGGAAAAGATGAGTAGAATATCAGAAAAAATAGCAGCATTGTGAACAGTACCTTGGAAAAATCTAAACGCTATGGAATGTTGCGGTTACTGTAAAAGAAAAGAAAGGCATAAATTTGGTCTCGCAAATTCCATTTTAATGCCATTTTAGGAACATGGAAAACACTGCCTCCCTACCAATGTGTGATTAATTTACATAAGCATTCTGCTTGTGACAGTTTTTAATGTCAGATAAAAAGAAGAGATAGGAAGTCATGTTCTGGTATGTTTGCAGAGGACAATTACAGAATGCCTCGCCTACAGCAGTGCCTTCCCTAAGCGTCAGGATTTAATCTGCAGCCAAGTAAATACCATTTGTGCTGTTACAAGTGAAAGGTTGCAGGATCTGCACCACCTTGACAGGGCAGGGTCTTAGCACGTGGCTGGGTTAAGTTGGCCTAGGCTGACTTTGCCTTATTTTAGCAGACAGCAATTACCTAGTGGTCAGGTTAGGTTTAGACTAGCTTCAGTTTGTTGTGACAATGTGTAGCTATTTCTTGTTGACTGTGTCATCTGTTAACCTAGAACAAAATGGAAGGCCCAAGAATCAAAAATGGGATGGTACCAGAGGTCCCAAACTATGAACACAAACCACAATGTCATCACGGGAGGGTCATCTTGTCAAACCGGTTCAGATTTAAAAGAAAGAACAGTTAACTGAACAATTGAGAACCGATGAAGAGCAAATTCACATACGCAGACTGCATGAAGAGAATATGTAAGAATAAAAGCAGGCAGTCTCCAAGACCAAGGAGGAAAGTACCTCCACCCCAGCATCCTCCTCCTCCTGAGGAAGAACCCGGGATGTTGGTCTGTCGGTACCACCCACTGCAGCCCCTCTGCCCGCTGCTGGCTGGGGCTGCCCGCAGGGATGCTGGAAGAGGGGCATGACCAGAGAAAGGGGCTACGTATCTGGAAGATTTTTGTGTGTAACTATTTTAATTCTACTAGTGAGACTTCCCCGTATTAATCTGGACTACAAACAGTAGTAGTATTGTGACTGGGCTAACGATAATGCTGTGTTGGATATTGGTTGGAATGTCAAATTAGACTAACAATAAATGCTCAGCTCCATTTATACAGTGTGTCCCGTTTTACCTGTAAGACTTGGAGTGTAACAAGTCTTCAGCTTGCACAGCAAATAACTTTTATTCTAGGAAATGCAACGATGGATGTCTTAAGGTCCAATAAATGCACACCCATATTCTAGGTAGAGAAGCGATACTATGGTTTCCATACTGACAAAAAGAATGAACTCTGATTCCAAATTCTGTCAGACATGTCCTATAGGGCCTTGCACAAGTCATCTTGCTCATCTGGGTGCTCTGTGAAGTGGACTTAATAATAATTCCTTACCTGACAGGACTGTACACACAGGGTATGATGAGGGGATATAAATATACAGCATAAGGACTTCAAAGTTCTTTTCTCACCATGAGCTTCCAGAATCTGCTTTCCTTCAGAACTCATAAAAATGCACTATAAACCAGGGTGAAAAATCTTAATTGGGGCAATATTTTCTAGCAAACCCCCCTATTGTAATGTGTAAATGCCTGAGGCTATGTATAAAGGCATGTGGCATGTATTCTTGAGCGGCTCTTCTACTCATTAAAGCACATTTTCACCTAGCCCTGGACCATGAGATTCCAACCCAGAATATAATTACTGCAGCTTAACAAGCGATCCTGTGTCAGGCGAGCAACAGTAACTGTCTTCAATTATATATGGAACAATTTGATTTCACTGGAACATGAGTCCAATGCTTTTTTCTGTCTTGGGATGGAGGATTTTGCGTGTGGGTTCTTTAGGCAGGCACTGCATTAACTTGGAGCACCTCCTTCTCTGTAAATAGGTTTAGTAATATATCAGTACCCGCAGTGCTATTGCTTCTGCTGTTGATATATAGCCAACCACTGTAGCACAAATTTTGTGTTAATATTGTATTTGGCATCCTAAAGCTGCAGAAAATCCGCTGCAAGACGAGTGGGTCTGTATTCAGCAATGAGAAGGGTTGAAAGAACTGTGTGGACACTCTGGGTGTGGGAAAGGAGGATAGAGAATGTCTGAAGAGAGATGCGTGAGGGGGGTATGGAGGATGTCTGACATTACTGATGGGAGACGAGAGAAAGGAGGACAGAGAATGTCTGGGGAGAGATATATGAGAAGAGGATGGAGAACGTCTGATCTGGCAGGAGATGAGAGCTGGGTATTGTGAAGGAGAGTAAGAAAGATGAATATGGTTATCCAGTAGCAAATAGGTGTCTGCATGCTTGTAGTGATATCTAGCTGTGTACCTGCATGAATGATTTCTGCCCTGAGCCTGGTGGTACATGCAGCTGCAACTTGTATCCGGGCTCAGAGATATAAATATGAGCTTCTCTGTACAATAAAGTATCTCTGGTTGCACCACAACTGGAGTCCATGCCTTCATATCCCACATCTGGGTGCTTGTCAAGACAAGCTGAAAAGCAGCAGAGGGAGTTATCGGAAAATGGGTTGAACAAACTTTCTAAGACTTGTTTTGGAGTTCAGAAGGCAGACATTCTTTATTTATGGCGCTGGGAGCATGGGGGATGTCTCCACCTAATGTGCTCACCTTGTCCTCAAATACACATCCCTTATATTCTGTATAATCATACATATGTGTTCCATTTCCCCGAAATTCCATACATACTTGATTATTTCCCTTCCATTTACATTAGTCCCTCCTTCTTTTGCACATGTGTAGTTTCTTCTTATTTGAGTCAGAAGGCTGCTTTTGTGACCACCGAGACGCTGTTGATTTCTAAATACTTCATGACCCCATCACCTTGGTTCTTTTAAAACGTTTTCTTGGCAAAACTTGCTAGGTTCCCATGAGATTCAATCAGTTCTTTTCTTTCATCCTAGATGTTCCTTTCAAGTTGGATCATAAATTTCATTGACACAATACAAGGTCTTCTTGATCACAACCTAATAATTATACTAATACAAGGACTTCCCAATTGCAATCTAATAATTATACTAAGGTTATACATATACTGAGGTTATACATTAAACTTCTGGCATCAGTGTCCGTGAATCAAGGTTATTTGATTTGCATTATTTCAGTGATCTCTTCCTAGCCAGCTGGAGACAGTTTTAAGAAACTGTCATGAACTTTGCTGCTGTTTGGCAGTAAAAACTGTAAGAAGTGTGAAAGGTACCATTTACCATTAACATGCACATCAAGGAAAATTATTGAAGGGCAAATGAGAAGACATTGCCAGAGACTTGAGTATTACCTATGAAAAAATTCGTTTCTTACAAGGAATTCTAATAGTGCAGAAAAAAACCTGTTACTTAGTGGAATGCTGCTCAACTCTCTTCAAAAACAAACAGGAAAAAAATCAGGCTTTTTTGCTCAAGCAATCATCATCCTTCAACCTCCTTTCTGCTTGAGCTGCAGTCTAAAATGCTAATAATTTTAACCTTTGAAGTTGATATCTTCACTGCTCAGTCTTTTCTCCAGGGTAGCAGGTCTCTGCCTTTCTGTAGCCTTGCCTCATGTTACAGGGTCTTGGGTTTTGTTTTGTAAAGAAGATAGTGCTGTGGCAACCCGGATTTACTTGTTTTCCATGTGCTACAAGCCCATGCTCCAATTCTTTCTTAAACCTTCTTTACTATTTCTTAATACCCACTGCTCAAGCCAAATAAAGCAATGTTGACTTTGAATGGGTCAGTAACACGTTATAAGTTAAAAAACAGTTTTCTGAGTTTCTGAATACATTTGAGTTGGAATAGTAAGTACATGCTGCTGATAATGAGTGGGTAGGACTTGAAAATTGTATACAATACAGTAGATTAAGATTACCAGACCCAAAACTAGACAGAAGTTTGTATTTTTTAAAAAATGAAATAGATTTTATAATAAACAGCAAAAAATTCAAAATTCATGAACTGGCTCTTGGGCCACCTCTCCTCAGCAATGAGAAAGATTTTGGTAAGACTGCAGTTCTTCCATTGCATCTTTTTTTTTTGTTTTCCTTTTTTTTTTTTTTTTCTTTTTAATTAAATGATCATCTATGTCTCCAAGGGAAAAACTTAGTACATTTCTCTAGTGACTGTGGGGCTGTTTCAGTATTGTGTGTTTCTATGAAACTGATTCATGCCTTCTGAAATTTCTTAGCATTGATTGCTAAATATATCAGCTTTCCTCTTTGGGATCACTTCTGAGCCCTGGCATCAAAATACACTGGTTATATCTTCCTAAATTATTCAAAATGGCATATAGATCATGTTTTCAATTTGCTTTAATACAAACAAATCAATATATTCTTTATCTTCTCAGTAAAAATATTTGAAAATCAAAGAAGTATTTTACCACAACACATATGTCTCTACCAGGCTTCTCTGATGAATTATTTTTAGCGATTGTTACCGATGTTTCCCTTCTTTGACAGATTGTGACACAAAACAACAGTTTAAACTCGGATGTGTCAGAGCAAAGCTTGTAGGGCACGAACAGGCAGGGCTGACCTGCACCGGCACGTGTCGTGATGCAAATATGAAAAAGTCTTTTGATGGCTGCTTGCAGCCAGACAGAGAGACAGACTTACTCAATGTGGAAGCTGGGAGTTTGGCACACACCACACAAGGTTTTAAAGCTTCACGCAAGCAACATCCAGTAAAATGAACTGCATCTCTATCGTACAAACTGTAACACGGGTACAAGTAGTAAAAGGTGTATATTTTTCTCCTGGCCTTTTTCTCTTTTTAGGGCAGATAGTGACAGCACAAATAGCTCTCAGCAGCAACGTGGACATGGAAGAGTTTGAGTAAATGCGTCCTCTCCCAGATTGTGCACCCAGATCCAGCAGATGCCTTCTGCTTTCCCACTCCCATTACCTGCTGCTTTGGTTAAGGCTCGTGGCAGGCTGCCTGAGGCCACTGAAACCAGATTCCTTCCCTGGATTCAGATCCTGGAGTACAGCCAGATTCATCTGCTCTGAAGCTCCCCCCCCCCCCACCCCCCCATGCCCCTGATGCTCCCCAGCTCCCCGCACAGACAAGGCTGGTGCAGTTGTCACCCTCTCTTTGTGACCATTAACCCTTTGCCACCTGCCCCGTTCATGCTAACAGGGGGGCTTGTACCAAGGTCCCAAACTTTTTCCTGCGAGTCAAAGCAAAAGTGCCCCATGGCCCAGGTAATTGTCACTGCAACGGGAAGGTTCAGGAAGCCACGGCCAGGGAGGTGGCAGGGCAGTACTGCTGGCCTCCACCCGGATAGTTTTGCCAAGGACAACAAGTGGGGAACCTGCAGGCAGCCTCAAAGGTGCCTTCTGTGGAGATCTTCCATGCCTGGGGGCACTGCAGGCACCTGTCCATATAGACAACCATCACACAGCAACCATCCCGGACAGTGCTGAGAACAAAAACATCCTCACAAGGCAACACACCTTATAGCAAAGTACTTCCAGCCCATGTTTCACACACTTAAGCCTTAACACTCACAAAGGAAATGGTTTTGCTTCATGCTTCACACATTCCTTGCAGGGCTTGTGTCTTCTTCATGCCCTTGGACAGGGCACGGCCACAGCTATGAGCCTCTTGTTTAAAGCAACACCCTGAAGGTGTGCTTCTCAGGATGTTGTCTTGTTTCTTTTCCCTCTGCAAAATGAAAAACGCTTTATTGATTGCCGTCAACATTTTGCAATTAATGTGTGATCCCAAACATGCAGACGTGAAGAGGTTGAGAGGTAATCGGAGTTACATTACAGTAGCTTAAGAGATGCCAGTAGCAGAGCATCTTCATCTGGAAGGTTGAAGGCACCCTTGGCATTGCAGCTACAAACAGCTCATAAACAATATGAATATACCATAGCATTTTGCACAGCGACGCGCCAACTTCACCACGCTGACATGGCTCTGCAGTGCCACTGCCCTCCCGGAGAAGCTTTTGCTTCTCTCAAGCCTCATTTGCAGCTTGCCCGGGAGAAGCAGCGTTTACAGTGCGCAGGGAAATGCAGTGGGCAAGCTGTTCTGCACCGGGGGATGCCGGTGTGTTAAGATCCCAGTCAGAGATGGCCCTGGAAAGGAAGAAACGTTACGTATAGCCTTACATCCCTTGGGATGCTGGAGACCTCCACTGTGCGGCCGGGGTCACTGCAGGAGCCGGCGCTGCGACCCCGCGTTGCAGAGCCGCCTCCTGCCGCCAGGTGACGCGCTCCTCCCCCGCCAAGGCTCCAGCCCCCGTCGGCGCCCCCGCCCCACCCACGCTGCGCCGCTCAGCCAATCGCAGCGGGGCCCCGTCTTCCCCCCGTCTTCCGGTGCCCGCTCCGTGTTTGTTTTTGCCGCGGGAAGGGAAGAGGCCGCGTGATGGGCACTTGCGTGGCCCAATGGGGGGGCGGCCTGCTCAGGGAGGGGGACGGACGGGCGGGCCGGGCAAGCGGCGTGCGGCGCGGGCGGCGCGAGCCGTGAGGCCTTTTCGTTCCCCGGCCCCCGGCCGCCTCCCCTCGCCCCCCCGCCGCATCGCCGGCTCCTTCCCCTGGGCCCTTCCCCCGGTCCCCGCTCGGTGCCACGGGGGCCCTCTGGTGCCTCTCCCGCCTCCTCTCCCCTCGGAGACCTGTTCGCCGGGACTAGCCGAGCAGCCGGCCTCCCCGCTTCCCGCCCGCGGGCCCCTGTCGGCACCGATGGCCGGCGTGATCCGGCGGCTGGATGAAGCCGTGGTGAACCGCATCGCGGCCGGGGAGGTCATCCAGCGGCCGGCGAACGCCATCAAGGAGATGATAGAAAACTGGTAACGCGGGGGCCGAGGGAGCCGGGGCGGGGGCCGGGGGGGCTGAGAGGGGCGGGCCGAGGTGCCGGCAGCTCCCGGTGGGGTCCGGGGGTGCGTTGGGTGCTGAGGGGCGGGCAGAGCGCGCCCGGGGCCGCCCGCCGTCACGGAGGCTGCCTGGGGTTGCGCTGGGTTGGTTCTGCAGTTTGACGGGCCTCATTTGCTTTCAGTGTCGAGTGATCATTGGGTTATTTGTTTTGAAGATGAAGCCTGGGATTAAAATTGCTGCCGTTTCACTAGTAGCGACCTGTCGTCAGCTGCGTTAAACCCTGCGGCAGTCTGCAGCAGGTTTCGGTAACGGGAGGGAAGGCCAATTTACTTGTCGGACTGGACACCTACCTAATTGTTAAATTTCTGAAAGTTCTTCATAATTGTTATGGATGGCAGATTTAGAATATCACCGTAGTTAAAAGAAAAGGGAAGGAGACAGTAAAAGCTAATTTGAAACAGAATGGATTCCAGTATCGGTGATGAGTTGAGTAGAAACAAATTATCGCTTGTGTGAGGAAGAACTTTAAATCAGTTGTGTCGTCCTTTATTCCCTAGAATTGTTGTTCTCTAGAATGCTTTCTTTGTTTCTGCAGTTTGGATGCGAAAGCTACAAGTATCCAGGTAGTAGTTAAGGAAGGTGGTCTGAAGCTCATCCAGGTCCAAGATAATGGCTGTGGTATCAGAGTGAGTAAACAAAGCTGACAGCTGTATGCTGATGTTTAATGCTACCTTTTAAAAATGTTTCTGTTCTTGAAAAATGTTGGAAACAGAAAGTGACTATTACTTGTCCCTTTCACATAGAAAGAAGATCTGGACATTGTGTGTGAGAGATTTACTACAAGTAAACTGCAAAAATTTGAAGACTTGGCTAGTATTTCTACGTATGGTTTTAGGGGTGAGGTAAGCCCTTCATCAGGGTTTTGAAAATGTGCGTTGCTTGTTGTTACCCTGTTGTAGAGGAGTTTGCATACTGTCTCCTTCCCAGTACTCTTTTCAGAAACTTCTGTTTTCTGAAAGAGCTTGCCATGTAAATACAGGTCAAAATACATTCCTATGTCTTTCAAGATTAGATGGATGCCTAGGAAGAGGTATATATTCTTTTTGCTTTCTGGAGGAAGTTTATTTCTTTTTTTAAAGTAAAACAAGGCCTGTCTTCTCAAATGCTGCTTAAGGAACCTACAGGTAAAAGACAAAGATTTTAGTGGAAGGTGAATCTTTGATGTCAGACGTTTGTCTAAATACCGTACTTAAAACTAAATGTTTGAAATGCACATTTGTTTTCCTTTGCTTTTGCTTTTAGTCAAGAGTTAGTATCTCTGACCCCTCAGATAGAGCCTGTGAGAACATGGAGAACTACTGTATGTAAGCTTGTCTGAAAGAACAGTCTAGGATGAGTTCTACTTTGCCCTCCAGATGGACAGCAAGATATATAAGTACGTTGCCTGTGCTCAGGTACATAGAGCCTTGCATTACTCCACAGAGTAGACCGAGGCCTCTCCTCGCACACTTTCAATTTAATCAGCTCCATGGCCAGTGGAGTTTGGTCCCGAGGACGGTTTCAGTAGGCATTGAGTTTTCCATGAAAAACATTGTGACCTAACTTTGTAAGAGAAGAACTTGGGCAGGGATGAGAAAGTAATGTCTAAAACTTTCCAGCTGCTTTTTGTTAATGTGAAAGAAAGAAAAAGGCACAGGTGTAATAGATTTGCAAATTTCTTTTAGTTAATGTTACATGGTTAGCTGCTTGCATTGTCAGAGATAATGAAGTGTTAGAAAAGCTAAAAGATGATCCTGAATAGAAGTCAGTGTTATAGGTACTAAAATTTATTAAAGCTTTATTGACCTGCAGTTTTCTTGTGAGGGTTTTTTTTACTTGCAAGTGCTCTATCAAAATTTAGTGATGCTTTTTAAAGTGTGGACACTCCTCAGTGGTCTCCAGAGCAAGGTTTACAAAGATGCTTTCTCTTTCTCTAGGCATTGGCTAGCATCAGTCATGTTGCCCATGTTACAGTAACGACTAAAACAGCTGACGGGAAGTGTGCATACAGGTATGCAGCCTGTTATCCAAGTGACTTCTGCTGCATGTAATAATGAACAGATGTATTTAATGCTCTTTGCTGTGCTCTTGTTAAGGAGGAGGGTGGGGTAAGGAGTTAAGTGTTTCTGGGGTAGTTAACAAGAATGACCCAGAATGTAAGAAAACATAGTTGGAATGATTTTTAATTCCAGATTGTAAAGGTAAGCTTTAGCTAAACAATGTGTTTTAGAAGTTGGGGGGAGGGGAATGGGGAATCTTAAAGGGAATTCTACTTCCAACAGCCAGTGTAGGATAAACTTTTGCCTTTTTCTCCATTTCAGGATAAAATGATGTATATACACAGCCAGCATGTCTTGCAAATTTTGTAAGACTCTTGAGCACAGTAACTTAGAACTTTGTTTGCTTTCTGCATGGTTCCTAATCTTATGCAAAAAAGGTTTTGAATATTCTTCTGAAAACTTAAAACTTTAAATATAAGCAAGCCTATCCATTAAATTTCTCCACTACTTTTAAGAGAAAGGGGGAGGGAAGAAGCTTTGCATCTTGGTTTTTCCAAAGACTCTATGAATATGGTCTGTCTTGCATTAATTATGTGGGCTATGTGAGAGGGCAAAAAAAGTATGCCCTTTGAAATTATGCATCTGTGTAACTTGCTGAAAGACCTACGTGGGTCAGAAATCTCTTATGCTCAAAATCTTGTTACAATCAAAAAGGAAACGCCTTACATGTAAAGTCATTAATTTCTTGCTAGTATAACTGAAGCATAAAGTCTAGTGGAAGAATGATTATCAGTCTAGGTCTAGCTATTAAAGAAAGGTAAAATACAATAATGCAGCCTTTACAGGAAATGTCTCAGTAATACAGTTTCAAAACACATATCCTGTTGTTTTTCCCCGTTTTCTCTGCTGTTATTCCCACTCTCCCATTGCCCCTCTGGGTCCTAGGGTCAGTTAAGGCAGTTTTCCTCTAGTAGAAAGGTGGTGTGTGTGTCTTGCAGCTAGTTGTCAGTGTTCCAGGTTCTTTGTTGGGAGGGATGTAGTGATGATACGGAATTGCTTTTGTCTCCTCCCTTTTGTCATCATCTGTCTGTCTGCACCCCTGTAAATCTAGATATCTAGTAACTTTTTTATTTTCTGCCTAGAGCTACTTACAGTGATGGAAAAATTAAAGCCCCTCCTAAACCCTGTGCTGGAAACCAAGGAACTCAGATCACGGTAGGTTTTTGTGCTTGCTCTCTCTTGTCCCTTTTCTGTTCCCTGGTCATTATGCTCGCACCACTTATTGATGTGTATTAACATTGTAAGGTACATGACAGTATCACCTTGTAGAATATATTCCAAACGATGATGATGTGTGGGTTTGTTGGCTTCTTTTGTTGGTTGAGTGTGGTTTTTTTCCCTTCCTTCTGAGGATAGCACAGTCATTTACTATCAGAAATATTTCAGAATCCTTTTGGATTGCGGAAGGTATCAATGGACAGGATTACAAGAAGCTCAGAATATGGAGGAGTGGTCTACACTATAGGAGCTAGAGTGGGAGGATGAGGCCTGGCACAGGAAACTGCAGAACTGCTGTTTGTTTTTCAGTCATATCTTTTATATATCATACCAAGATTCAGATCTGGGTTGGGATTGGGACTGGCATTAGGATTATGAAGAATAAGGAGCTCACAGTGGGAAGGCGTGTGCATGTTGCACAGTGTAGGATGGAAAGTGGAAGCCTGGCCTAGGAGGCTGCAGGTGTGCGTTTGTCTTGCTGTGGGAGCATACACCCTGCAAGCTTCCCATGTCGGTGTTTAAGATAATGTGTCCTAAAAAAGAAGCTGAACTTTAAATTTCTGCCTTTCTCAATATAACAGAAAAATAATTTGCATATTGTTTAAATATATAGTGAAAATGAAGTTTAAGATGCCATTTTAATTACATTAACAGCCTTGATTGCAGCAACTGGTTTAACGTTTATTTGCTTTGCATTCAAACAGTGTAATCGGCGAATCCACTGTCATCTGCAGTGGAAGGTACATAACTTGCACTGAAAAGTGAGCTGTAGAGTTTTTGTTATTATTGGTAAAAATACTGATGTAAAATTATTGGTAAAAATACCAATTTTTACCTATTGGTAAAAATACTGGTACTTGAAAACACACATTTCTCTGGAGTTCAATTTGTTAGGTGAACCTAAGCAGGTAAAGAATAAATTGAATGTTGATCTTTCATAAGCTAAAGTATTCTCAGAAATTTTTGTAGTACCTATTAAGATGCATTTAGATTAACTATATAGTAAGAGGAGATTTTAAAAATTACTTTTAATTTTGAACCTTTTCTCTATAGGTTGAAGATCTCTTTTACAATGTAAACACAAGGAGGAAAGCTTTAAAAAATCCAAATGAAGAATATGCAAAAATACTAGAAGTCGTTAGCAGGTAGACTGAAATAGGAGGCTCCAATTTCTTATACTGCCATGAGGATTACTGTTTTTTTTCAGAGCAACCGGCATGTGTGTGTTTGGTGTCATTCTTTTTGTTATTGCTTTTGGGTTTTTTAACTATTTGTCAGTGTACTGACAAATCATTTGTCCAGCTTGATAAGGAAAATCCAGAGGGGAAACAGTGTATTCAGTCTGACAACTATTAGTAAGAATTGCAGCAAACAAATGCTGATAGACTTGAATGAGTAAACTCTCAATGCACTTGGGCTGGATGGAATCAAAGTAAAAACTGTGCAGGAGCATTGAGATTTGGCTGAATATGAAAAAGCTGAATAGCGATTTCAAGTCCTTGGGAGGGGGAAATAAATCCCTTTAGTTACCAGATGTTCCCTTCCAGGATCCCTTTGTTGCATCTTGTGCGATGTGCAGAGCCTTTGCAAGCAGGATCTACACAGTTTAACCAAAATAACTGCTTTACGCTTTCAGTAAACACAAAAACTAGCAAGGAGTAGCGAGACTGTATGCTAAGTGTTAGTCTGCCCCCAAAACGAGCTACTTAAGGGTCTTTACTGGCCAAGCAGACTTCAGCCAGGACGTGAAGGGTCAGGTCCCCCTGCTCTGTGGAACAGGCTGATCCAAAGTCTTAACAAGTTACAGGCTTCCAACACTGGTGTTTGGTTAAACGGCATTAGGATTTTACATATTTTCATTTTGGTTCTTTTTCTTCTTGAATTTTTGAGTTACTAACCATCCTGGCTACAACAGTCTAACCTCTCTGCATTTTCAAGTTTCTCATCTTGCAAGGTTCTATGGTACGTTCTTTCTCACAACTTAGCAACTTCCCTAGAAGTTTGAGCCAAGATTAAGCAGCTGTAGTGTATCAAATGTGGTGCTGGGATCACAGACAGCTGAGCTGTCTGCGCAGGGGGAGTTAAAAGGGAGAGCCAGCTGTTCTTCCGATCCTTCCCCACAGTAGCTGAGACTTTATTCTGTTACACTGAGGAGGTTTTGCTCTTGTTCTAGTTAAACCTATGCAGTGACACAGAACTAACCAGGTCCGCAGAAGCTGATCAGTTGTGGATTTTTTTGAGAAATAAGCTAAGCTGATCCTTGAATTTCATATGGTTACAGGCGAGTTATAAATAGAAATCACTTATTTTTATAGCTGTTTAGTCTACAAAAGCCCAATTTGGCTCAAATCATGTTTTTGTGTAATAGGAAATGAAATTGTTTGCCCCTGTTACTAGCTGCTTTTCAGCATTCAGGGAAAGTAACCTTTTCTTTTACATACTGCAGCCGTATATTTACCTGTTTTTCAGGTATGCCATCCATAATTCAGGCATCAGCTTTTCAGTTAAAAAGGTATGTAAATAAAATTTTTATAACTTCACTGTGTGTCTATATATGTGTGTGTGTATATAATGTGTGTATCTGCAAATGCCAGACGACTTGCGCTGCGCCTTCTGCAGTGGGAATAGTGTATACAGCCTTCCATTGTACTGAAATGTTGAAGGGTACGTTGATGCAGTTTGGATAGAAAACATATTACTTAAAAGTGAGCAAGACAAAAATATATTTGTCGGGAGTTTGGAGTTTTCTGTGGGGTCAATGTTTTATTTTGTTCTAGCTTTATGAGCTGTTGCAGCTTCTTTTGGGAGTCTGGTTACTGCATGAAGGAGGACGGGATAGACCACCTTCGTTCTCTGGCATTCTTGAAAATTTATTGAACTACTTACGTTCCTTACTTTCAAAGATGGATTTACTAGCCTGAATGGGTCTAACGTGATTAGCAAATCTTGTAATCCTGTGCCATTTACTATCTATTGTTTTTCTGAACACAAATAAGTAAATAATAATACAAAACACTGTAATGCTGTTATGTCCCATGCCTTTGTGTTAGAAACGTTAAGCTGAACGTATTGCTAACATTTCAGCCAGAACTGTGAATTGATGAATACTCCTTTCTGCTCTCTTTAGCAAGGTGACACAGTGTCAGATGTTAGAACCTTATCAAATGCCTCAACGGTGGACAACATTAGGTCCATCTTTGGAAATGCTGTTAGCAGGTAGGTTGATGTCAGTTTCCCGTTGACAGGAAGTTTTCCAGTAAATCTCCCTCCCCTTTCTCTTTTAAAGAACACAGGCTGTGCTAACTTTTCCTGCTTCCTTCAAGGTGAATTACAGGGAAGAGGGAGTGTTGCAATAATAGAGCTGTCCCTTGTCTTGCAGAATGTGTGACTTTTTTTTAATATATCAAAGGAAAGAGGGAAGTTGCAGAGCTGTTCCTTTAATGCACTAAAAGGGAACGATCTGCTTGTAACTTTCTCTGTGCTCATTTAAATAGAGCAAGCTGTACCTGTGTTCTCCACGAGTTCCTAGCCTCTTCCTATGCCGTGAAAATCTACCACTTCTTACTGCAGTCTGCTGTCTGATACATTTCGAAGTCTCCTCAAATTCATTTTTCTAAAATCTTATGGTTTAGTATCTGGACAAAAGCTGCGTTAGTTGAGGCTGAGTAAACCAGGCAGGAAAGTTAAACGCAAATAAAACCAATCATTTTTTGAAAATGATCTGCCACTTATAGGAAAAATCTGTCATTATAAGACATTCAGCTGTAAAGAAGTCATTGAATGGAATTGTGAAATGGGTTTGCCCCACCAGTACTTGGGTGTCAATTTGATTCTGTTACTAAAGTCACACTTCACATGTAAGGAGTGTAACTTTTAATACATGGAAACACCTTTATGAATCACAGCGAACTACAGAGGCTTTTTAGTGATAAGGTTTGCAGTCATGTTTGTATTTCTGTAACGCGTTTGGTTTTGTCCACTACTATGCTTGTTTGGTGTTTTTTCCATTGTACAGTTCTGAATAAATTGTCCATTTCAACCTAAATGCTCTGATCATGTTTTTAAGCAAAACTTTTTTTTACCCAATTTAAGATGGTGGTTAGTCTAGCTTGTTATTTTGACTTAAAAAATTAACACAAATAAAAATGGCATTCAGTATATATTGAGGTTGAATTGGAAATAAATAGCCTATAAGCCTTTTCGATGTTAACTTTAGTTGGTGCAATGCCTTGCTAGAGAGCTGTGCTCACAAACTACCAGAGCAGGTTTCCTTGACTAATGGATCATGAAAGTTGTAAAAACTATTACGAAAATTGTTAATCTTAGGATCTGTATGAGTGATCAAAAATTTTTTATATATTTTTATGACTTCATGATAGCCCACCAGTAAATATTAGACTGCAAAAATGGACAGAGTAGTTCAAGAAAAAGAATGTTCATCCCTAGATGCTGACAATTTTGAAGTGTCCTTGTCTATCACCATCAATGACTTAGTGAATGTGTATTAGAATTATCAATAGATGTTTATAATATTATGCATAGTGTGATATGTTAAGGTACTAAAAAGATAATCGTATTATTAGTTTATGCTTACTCAGAAGAAACAATGCAATTCAGGATAAAGAATTTTGTGGTTCAGCAATGAATATTTGAACTCTTAAATAATTCTGATGTTTTAATTAACTGTGTTATAAATAGAATATAGAATAGTATATTGCTACTCGTGGGTACTGTTTGGAATTTGTGTCAACAGAAGAATTCATTTTTTCTCTGTGTTTCTGTCAAACTGTCAATAGGGAACTCATAGAAGTGGGCTGTGAAGAACCAAGTCTGGCTTTTAAAATGAAAGGCTACATCACAAATGCAAACTACTCTGTGAAGAAATGTATTTTTTTACTCTTCATAAACCGTAAGTTTTTTTTTAAAAAGCAGCATTTTGTACAGTCATGTGTTGCTTACATAATCAGAAGAACAGAACTTTCTGAAGAATTAAAAAATGTGTCAGTGTTCTTAAATACATTGAAGAATAAGTATTAAAGTTAATTGTAGAACTTAAGGTGGTTTTCTATTTGTAATGTGCATTATGCTTTGCACTCTAAATAGTGGAAAGCAGCCAAGGCTGGGCCTAAAGAAACTGAACTTGTGCAGCATCAAGGTTGTGATTGTGTCCTGCCAACTTACAGACTGGTCTCTCCATTCTGTAGCAATGTTGGCAACAGACCTTGACCAGATGAAATAAAGAAAAGTAGTCTAGTTATTTCAGTATCTGTAGAAAAAAATACTTCTAAATACAAAACACACTCTGAAGATATTGCCTGTTCCTGGTTTTATATGGAGAACGAATAGGTCTCGGGGAGGCGGGGTGGGAAACAGGTCTAACAGGTGCCCTTTGAAGATACGAAGCATGAAGGTGTTGGTCTGGAGGAGGAGTTGGGCACTGTGCAGTGTATTCCAGTGGGGCTCTGAAAATTGCGTTTTGTTCTGTTTCAGATCGATTGGTAGAGTCAGCCGCTTTGCGGAAAGCCATAGAAACTGTGTATGCTGCTTATTTGCCAAAAAGTACGCATCCATTCCTATACTTAAGGTAAAGTAATAGGAAGAAGTAGCCTTTTAATACTATCTTGTAGAAAATAGCTAGGGTGAGTAGGTTCAGAAGGACATTTGTGTTCCTTATAGTAGTGTTAAGCATTGCACTGAAGTAATTAATTTCCAGACGGTAGAATTCTTAAGACAGGCCTTATTTTCAGAAGTAGTGAGTGTCTATAATTTCAGCTTAAGTCCTTTCATGTGAACTCAGGAGACACTGCAAGTAAAAGATATTTCTAAAACCTGGTTTCTGTAGTAGTACAGTGGAGCGGTTGGTTTATGTTTATCTATGTAAGCTCATTTTGGCAAGTTTGTAATAGAGTTCTTCAGATGATTTTTTTTTTTAATACACCAAACAAATACCAAACCAAAAATAGCAGGTTTCAGGACCATTTGGACTTCTTTGCGTAAAGTAATGGCCCCGAGCCTGACAAATTTTGAACTGAATCAATTTGTGCCTTCTCTTCCATCCCTGGGAAATTTCAGGTTAAATTCTAAATTTTTTTCCAGCCTGGAAATAGCCCCTGAGAACGTAGATGTGAATGTGCACCCTACAAAACATGAGGTCCACTTCCTTCATGAAGACAGTATTCTAGAGCGTGTGCAACAACACATAGAGAGCAAGTTACTGGGCTCCAATTCTTCAAGGATGTATTTCACTCAGGTGAGAACATGTTTGAAGTGACGGCAGCATTTTAACTGTTGTGGATATGTTTACTCCGTTCAGTAGTACAATCTGTGCCGTGATGAATAGTCATCGGTGTGACGCTGGTAGCTTGAGATCTTTGCTTTATGTTTCAGGGATGAAATTGCTTTAATATGCCAATGTTAACAATGTGGCAAAAGAGACAAAAAGTGTATTGAAGACATTTTAAATACAGTTCTGTCGAGTATCTGATTAGCCTTTTTTGATTTTATAAATATGTTAGCTTTCACACATGGTAAATGTTTTTTTATTCTGCCCCAGTTTATGTGATTGAGGAAACTGTTCTATTTCAGACAACACTCTGGATTTAATCTAACCAGAAAGAGAATCAAGAAGACTTCCTAATCTCTTTTATGTAGAGCATAATGTAAGAATTATAACTAAAAAAAATCTTTAAAAAAACCCCCAAACCCCACGTTTTGTGATTTTTAATTTTTACATTAAAGATTTCCCCTTTGAAACAAAGGAATGCTAAGTAATGATTTTGTTAAGTGCCAAGATGATGACATGGGTGCTATTTGGATAGCAAGTGCAAAGCTCGTGGCCTGTTTGAGTAGTTGATGCTGTGTTTGTGGAGCTTGAAAATGACTTGCCTCTGAGCAGTAAGATGCTGTGAGAAGTGTGACTGATCTTTGTTTTCTTGCTGAATCTCTTCTCTTTGCTTCCCTACATCTGAATGAAGACATTGCTGCCAGGAGCCGACTGTTCTTCCAATGAGGTGGTAAAATCAGCAGCAAACCCTTCTGTGGCTACCAAAGGAACTGGTGATAAAGTTTATGCGCACCAGATGGTCCGCACTGATTCCCGAGAGCAGAAACTGGATGCTTTTCTTCAGCCAGTGAACAACCGCCCAAGTACAGGCCCCACTGAAGCTGCGACAGAGGTTAACGCAGGACCTGCGGTGGCTGTGGTCAGGTCACAGGATGCTGAAATGGAAGATGTCAGTGATCTAGTTGAAATGGCTGATGTTCAGGAGGATGCAGCGCTGTGTGGGGGGCCAAGTGAGAGCGGCCATTTGTCTCCCAAGGCAGCGCCTCCTCGGTAAGACTCATCTTTCCTACGGTCATGCAAAGCTACCTATGTATTTCATGGCATGGCCCTGCAACTGAAGATTTTTCAGATCTCTTCTGACTTCCGCTTTTTCAGAAGGAAAAACTTTCCTAGAATAACCTTCCATGGCATTTTTTTGAGAAACTAATTTCGTCTGTGAACTGTATATTACATAACTTGTGGTAAACTGTGTAACTGGAATGGGATTTCCATGCATACTGAAAGGCAGGCAGCAGTATAAAAAATTACATTAGCTTTAGTTTTGGGAGGTCAGGCTGATTTGCCTCTTTGGAGGCCCTCCTTTTGTGGGGGGATAGAAACTACATCACTGAAGTTTGCAGGCATTATGCTGCTAAAGAGAAAAGTGCTATAATCTTTTTATAGCTCCTGCAGGAGCCATTATTAGAGGCCAAAGCCTTCTGAATCCTACCCCCACCCCCTCACCTCCTGCCCAGTATTACAGAAAAAATGGTTATGAAAAAAATACTTAGAAATATCAACATTTTTTGTTGTGTCCTTTACAGCCCGTTGCTTGGTGCTTAAACAACAGATGTCTGATGTGATCGGTATTAGGGAGTTGTAAGTTCTCTTATGAACTACCTTTTCCTAACAAATTAGGCTTCTAGAAGTCAAATAAAACAGCCTGTCTTTCTAGGAAGTTTTGGGAAACTTTCTACATTTCCTGTGTTAACATACAGCATGTGAACTGAGCATCCCATCTGTTGGTGTGTTTTGCCCAAGTATCGAATTTAACGTAATTTCTTTTGGTTTGGTACCGCAGAAAGAGACCACGGGAAGATGCGGACATAGACATGGAGAAGGATGACACCAGGAAGGACATGACTGCTGCCTGCACCCCTAGAAGAAGAATTATCAACTTGACCAGTGTATTGACTCTCCAGGAGGAAATCAGTAACCAGGCCCATGCAAGTAAGCAAGCCTTTTGCTTCTTGAGATTGTTGTTACTCCACCAACTAAATATGATTGTTTGAACTGCTGAGGAAAAAGTGAATTAAAAGGTGGCCCAGTCACAGACACCTCACTGTGCTGTTAAGTGAGTTTTTAACAGAAACATTTGTTAAGTGTCAAGGGCCAAACTTTGACTGGGCAGCTCCTGTACTGAGCCACACTGGAGGACTGTTTTAAACACTTTCCTGTACCTTGTGACTTGATCAACGTTTTATGCATCCTAAATCTCTTGCAAACCTTAACTTGCATCATAATTAATAACATATAAAATCACAGCTTGAAAAGCTACGTTATTTTCTAATTTTCAAACAAAAATGGCAGCTACGATGTGGTCATTACAGAAACCTTGCTTAGTCACACGACTGCAAAGTAGACTGGGATAGGCTTGACGGTCATAGTTTTTATTTACTACTTTTGCTTTTCATTTCCATTTCTGTCTGTCCCACTTCACGAAATGATGATGAGCCTGGTAAAATACAATTTTCTCTTCTGGTAAGAGTTGTTTTAGAAAAAGATAAAAGGCTTGCAATTTTTCCTAGGGTTGCTTCCTTCTTAACTTGTATAGTCGACTTTAGTCATACTGAGTCACATGAATTATTCAGTTAGTCTAAATGTTGGGAACCTTGTGTTCTGGGGGTTTTGTTGAATTTATTTCTATTTTTCTGGTAGTAAGAATTGGGGATGCTCCACAGCTAAAAAGGCTAGAGTAACAGACATCTGTAATAAATAACTTTTATCAATTACTAAAAATCTTGATCTTTAAAAAACATGTGCTTACACTTTACTTGTGCTGCACAAAACGTCCTGCATTAGACTGGTAATTCTGTATCTGACTGTCACCATTTAAATACTAAAATCAGTTGTCCCTGAGCCATAAAATGTCCAAGTGTGCCTCAAAAGACACAGTAGAACTTGTGCAGCAGCTTGAGGTTGTGTCTTGTCTTCACGTGTGTAAGAAATACATACAAGAGACCTCTGCAAGAAAGAAAAGACTTTTCTCGCGATACTGTGTTCCTTTGGGAAAGGTAACAGTGGAATTTGGGTAGTGTAGTGCTTTGTACGTGTGGTGACTGCAGCTCCAAGCTCCTGTTAAGGAAGCTGCTCCCAAGGACTGCAGCTAGTGACTTTTGTTGTGGAGTGTCTAAAACGAACTCTGATTTTGGAACCTGACTTCCCATACTTTTTAATATACGTAAGTGAGAAAGCCAGAAACTTAGTTTGGGAGAGAAATAAATTACGGGCCTGTTCTATCCCACTTCCAGAATTTAGTCTGACAGTGCTGGGTTTTGGTGCAAAGTTGTTTTACATCTGCAGTTTTCTTTGAAGTGTGTCTGTGCTCCCTTACTAATCTCCTGTGGCTGGAAATGAATTCTGAAAGGCTATTGAGGTCAAAATAGAGGTGATTGATTGGGTGTTTTTCTTTTTTTTTTTTCATTGTTTGCATTTTAACTGTTACATAACTATTCTCACTTCTGGTTTGATATATCTGTATGTGAGCACACAAATGATTGGCATTTCAAAATGTGGGTAAGGAGCAGCATCGGTGTAGTAGTGACTGAACAATCATCTGAGACTTTGATGCTGAAAAGACACAAACCATTCGACTAAATAAATTAGGGCAGGCTTGCAGATATGAAATTATATCCTTCTGTTTCTTCCCCACCCCTTCAATTGTTCCAGATCTTCAGGAGATGCTACGTGATCACTCTTTTGTTGGCTGTGTCAGTCCTCAGTGGGCTCTGGTCCAGTATCAGACAAAACTCTATCTTCTCAATACCACAAAACTCAGGTAAAGCAGCTGTTAAACTTGTTGGCAGTTGAAGTAAGTATCAATTACCAAGCTAATTAGAAGAAGGAAAGAAATGACAGGAAAACCAACATCGGTTCTAGTCACCTGTTTGAGTAGTCATGAGGCTAAAGATGAAGCAATCGGTTCAGAACAGCAGAAACAAGCCTGGCACGCTTGGGCAGAGTCCTAGGGAATCACTGTAATTAAAATGCCAGCGACTGTATTGTGTGCTGGCAGGCTGGGGGAAGGGAAGGGAGAGGTTTATTTGCTTCCCGATTGTCTACAGCAGCAGCACAGGGTATAAAGATGAGCAAGCAGCCCCTTCCAAAAAGTTCCATAAAACGCTGTATCCAGTTAAGAGAAGCTGCAGGACATGGTTGTAACACAAAGTGTCTGGTTTTGCATAGGTGGACTTACAGGACCAGCTACATAAATTTTGTAACAAGTAAGAGAATATACGCGAGGTAGACATATTGTATCAATTCCCAGGCTCCTGGGCACCTCCTGCAGTGCTGCAAAGGAGTGAAGAGCTTATCTGGGAATAAACTGATAGCAGCTGCAGGCTTGAGCATGTAACATTTCTGCACCCATGTGGCTGATGATGTCAGAAACCAAGAAATAGACTTAATTGTAAACATCTAGATAGTGCATGTGAATCTTAAACTGTTTAGTTAAAGACCTTTGCTAATACGGATATGTATGCCTGACGTTTCCAAGATAAGCCTTACTTACCCCTCTGAAATTACTGTAACTTGGAGATACATGATCCTGTCCATATAACTAATTTTTGTACTTCAATTTAGCCAAGAACTCTTCTACCAAATACTTATTTATGACTTTGCAAACTTTGGAGTCTTAAGGTTGTCTGTAAGTATAATTTTACATTATATCCTCTACAAAAAGTGGTTTTTTAAATTTATTTACAATAAGCCTGTCCTTTCAGACAAATGCATAGTTGTACAGGTTGGGTTTTGTCCACTGCAAAAGTGGTGTTTCATTTCTTTTACAGTGAGAATAGAACGTACAAAACTGTTAGTAATTTTGTAGTTGCTACTCTAAGTTGTCCTCCTGACTACTTGTTAGTCGTGTCACTTCTAGATATTCACCAAGCTTTGCTGTGGCTTTTTACATTGGGACAGATAATTCATTTGAATACAGAATTTATCAGTAATAGTGTTGATTGCTACATTTATCTTGTGAATATCACAGTACTTTGCAGGGATGTAATCCTGTGCAGTTCACATCAGAAAGAAATTCATACTTTTTAGACTGTGATAAGCAGAACTGTTTGCTCTACAGGCCAGAAACAGTCTATTACAATTAGTTCATACGTGAAGGAAGAAGCTATAGATTTTCAGTAGTGTGTTGATCATTAACAACAGTTTTGCCGCCTCCGTTTCTAGGAGCCAGCTCCTTTGTATGAGCTCTCAATGCTTGCTTTAGAGGATCCTGAAAGCGGCTGGACAGAAGAAGATGGCCCAAAAGAAGGGCTTGCTGAGTACATCGTGGAGTTCCTGAAAAAGAAGACTGAAATGCTGAAAGATTATTTTTCTTTTGAAATTGATGAGGTGACTGCTGCTGTTACTTCTGACAGTAAATGACTGGTGGACTTAGGTTATGGTTGGACTTGACCTTAAGGTCTTTTCAGACCTAAATGATTCCACATTTTGGTAACAGATAACTGTAGTACTCTGCTTACAGTGCTGACTATCACCAGGAACTAGCTCCAGTAAGATTTAGGTGGCTTACCCCTTTCATTAAAAATACTCAGGACTTACGCTGTTTTAGAAGGCATAATTCAGGCATTGCTTCCAGAACTAGAGTGCAGATCTCTTATCCAACAAGATGCAGCTTAACCAGCTCTCTGGAGCAGCACCATTGTTCTCCATGTCTGGGGTTGGTTTTGTGTGGCCCGACGAATCCCTTAATCTATACAAAACCAAACAGCTTCAAGTGTCATAGAACCCAGACAGTTGACTCTGATCTTTTCTTGTGAAGTGGGATCGGAGTGGTCAGTGGCTGGAGGTAGAGGAGGCAGCTGAATTCAGGTCTTTGAGCTGAGCGGCTTAAATCCAGGCCTCACCACCACTAACCCTCTTCCTGCAATGTCTGCCTGGCATCAGGCTTTAAAAACTTTTAACTTCAGGTACTCCAAAGGCTCACTATGTTTGGCAAGAATCGGTCGTACAATAAGTAACAGTTTTGGTGCATTTACTGCCACAAAGAACATGCTGGGTTTTGTTTTGTTGTGTTTTGTTTGTGTGTGGTGTGGTTTTTTATGTTGGTTTTTTTTTACTGAAGCAGCAGCATTGCCTTGCAGGAAGGAAACCTTATGGGGTTACCGCTGCTTATAGACAACTATGTTCCGCTGCTGGAAGGACTGCCTATGTTCATCCTTCGTTTGGCCACAGAGGTATAGTCTCTGAATGATTTTTATTAATTCACAAATGACTCTGTTTAGGAAAGAATGAGGTGAATCAAATTATTCATCAGAAGCTGCAAAGCAAAGGCTGGATTTGGTTAAATGCACTGCTACATGCTCCGGCCACTTTTGCTGTGGTGGCTGATTAGTGCTTTGCCTCTGCATTCATAACTGCTGACTGAATGAACGTGTATTTTGATTTGAAAGCCTGCATTTCTGCTGTGGTCGTGGTTGTTCTGTGCCTTTACCTTATCAGCACAAAACCAGCCAAGACCTTATTTATTATGATTTTTCCATATTAAGAATCTCTGTCAAGTCTCTGCCTTCTCTTTTTTCTAACAGGTAAACTGGGATGAAGAAAAGGAATGCTTTGAAAGCCTGAGTAAAGAATTAGCTATGTTCTACTCCATTAGAAAGCAATATATAATAGATGAAGCCAACCCAACAAACTCTCAGGTACAAGAACATCTGACTAATCACATGAACAAACAACTAACATCACTTAGGAAACTTCTTTCAACTACAGACTTCTAGTCCCAGCTCTGCTTTCAGTGAGTCAAAGTAGCAGTGTGGCAAGATTCTGAAAGAACGCGGCCTAAGTTTTCTGAAGTTTATATGTACTAAGAGAAGCTTTTAACTTTGGGTATCATGGTGTTCTGAATATTACAACAGTCCTCGGCCTCCGAGTTTGGGATGTATTTTTTTAACCTGCTGAGTTAGGACAGATAGCTGTAGAAGAACAGGGATGCATGTAAATTAAAACAGTTTGCTTAATCATTCAGTTAAGGTAGCCCATTCTGTAAGTGACTTCCCAGAGCTTAAAATTAGCTTGACTGTATAGAACAGCCATCTCTAATACTAGCAGCATTTTAGTATCACTGCAGTCTTACATAATAAAGTTTCTTAAGGCACACTCTCCTCCAGTAAAAGAGAATGTCAGTTTAATTTTGTCCTTTTGTTCCCCACCCCGCTCTGTATTTCAGAATGAAGATTCTGACTCTGGTTCATCAACATGGAAATGGACTGTGGAACATGTACTTTACAAAGCTTTCAGGACTCATCTTCTACCTCCTAAACATTTCACAGAAGATGGGAACATTTTGCAGCTTGCTAACCTGCCTGACCTGTATAAAGTTTTTGAGAGATGTTGAGCAAGAGGTTATTACAGACTGGTGCATATTTAAAAAAACATTCATGCTACTTTCTGTTTTACTTAGCAGAGGATAAAGCTGGAATCTTGACGGAGCAAAGAAAAAGAGGGTATTTAATGTCATACTAACATGACAGCAAATGGTCTATTTTCCTTGTTGATCAAAGAATAAAAAAAAATTGGTTTAGCTATTTTACCCACATATGAAACAGGGCATCTCATTTACCTCGATATACAGAGAACCTAAAGCATGCACCACAGAAAGAAAACATGCAGATTTAGGAGAGGCTTGCAAAATTTTTACCTTACATTTGCTATATTCATGGTTGCTATAACAAAACATACCTACCTGCCCCACCAAGGATTGGCTGTCACTAGTGCAGGTGGCTCGTTGTGCTTTATAGCTCATGGTTTTGGATTAATTCCCCTTTCCTAATTTTTCTGAGTACTAAACTGCAAGAGGAACTGCAAGAGGAAGAGGTGGCATTTCTTAGATTTCCAGAGGAACTCCATGTTGCAGCTGGAGGAAGGTGTTCAAATCAAGTCTGAACTCGGATCATCCCAGTTGTGTTTTTCTCATTGAGTTTAATATTTGGTTAGGCACATTCCAGCACTGTTAAATGACAGTTTGTTCTAATGATTTATTCTTACCTGCATAGTCTGAAACAGGTCTTGAATATTCTGAAGTAATGTAAGTGGTAGACTTGATTTTGGCTTATTTTTTTCATCTAGCAGCCACAGAAGAGAATTTTAAAAATAGCAGGCTAGAGGCAATGTAACCACTTGCTGCCTTTGCTGTCTATTGGTCTTTGATGGAGAGTACCTTATCTTTTAGTCATACACTTACTTACAGAACGTTCCTTGGAGCAAAAGGTAGGTGATTTTACTGTAAGGCTTGATAGCAACTGAAGTGAAATAAGATAGCTAGTGCCAGAACATCTTGCAGACTTCAACAGTAGCACTTTCACCTCCCTCTCCTCCTCTCCTTTCCCCTTGTACTGCCCCCTGAAGGGTCTTTATTCAGTACTGCAGCCTCTGCTCCAACAGGACAACTGCAACTGCGCAGGACCCTGTCCGTGACAAGCCTGCTTTTAATAAACGATCTCCCAGCCCACCTGCAGCGTCTCATACCCAAAGCTGAAGAGAGAAAGAAATCCTGCACGGAGCCCTAAGCCGTGCTGAACAGCGGCATCCAGCTGCAGCTTCTGGGGCACACCAAGGTCACAGCTGTGCGTTTGGCAGCTGCAGGGGCTTCCGAGCCCTGCACGTAGCTGACAGATTTGTTGCGACCAAGTAAGGGGAGCCAATGCATGGCTTAATGGTTTGTGCTTTTAGTGGAAGCATCCTGTAAGTTGCAACGGGCACGACTGCTTCAAGGAGAAGCTGCAACTGGAAGAGAGCACAACCCATCCTATCTGCTACGCAGCGTGCTTCTGTTCCACAGCACTGGGAGCATCGCAGAGCCGCACAGCACCCATGTGTGAGTTAACACTTGAAGAATACGCTGGTACTCAGGATTTGCTCTGTGGGTTGCTAATAAAACCTACTGGCTATATAAGGAAAGGGACAACACTTGCATTCCTCTTTAGGTAGGAATTAGGTGTTACACTAAAACTTTTTTGATCAAGCATTGGTTAACACTTAAGATCTCTACCTGAGAATACATATCTTATACTTGCACACGTAAATTGAATGACTGACTGCCTTCCTTTCACTACAGGGGTAATACTGGGGTTTGCAAAGGCTTGCTCCCATTTCCTCCTTGAACCTGAAGAACATCCACCACCAGTACAGGAGTGGGAACTAAGTTACTTAATTTCAGAAATTTCATCCTTTTGATCCCACGTATGCAACAAAGAAATGATGTTCTGCTGCATTGCTGCAGGCAGCCACACAGTACTACACCACATTCTGCACAAAATCTGTGCAAACTGGAATCTTTGCTGCCCCAAAGTGGTACATGCGTATTTCCAGCTGAAAAAGCAACAACATCCTATAATGCATTACCCATATTTTAACATTTTTATTTTAGAAAGTGAACATATCCATTACAAAAGAAAATGCATGGAGTTAAAAAAGTAAACGTAAAACTAACGACAAATTTGCAATAACATAAAATAATTTTTCCTAGTGAGTCCCAACAATCATTAAATATACTTCCACCACAGAGAAGTTTTACTTCATTATATTATCAATCTCTTGATTAGGTACACAAAACAACACTTCCCAGTAATTATCTAGTCATTAGAAGATCAACTTCAGGAATCACTGAATAATAAAATACATTATGGACAAATATTTTCATACCACCTGGGAGGCAACCTAATATACATATGTGAACAAGGTACATCTTTGTGAGGTATTACAGTACGTGGGAACTGTTCCCTTTGCTTTCTAGCGACTAAACTCTCCTGTCAGCAGCTCCACCAGCAAGTCAGCCACAGACTCTGTTGCCAGTTTCCAAACCCCAACAACTCCCCTCAGAGATTTTCTTTCTGTAACAGATTACACGAGTCAGGATGCATCAAGGTGTGAGTCAAGAAAACAGATACTGAAAACAGGAGGCAGAAAAGAAAAGCTCACCGACCCTTCCAGACTAGCGCTAGAAGACTTCAAATCTGAAGCTTCAGCTTCTCAAGAACATTTAATACCCCCCATAGCTTGAGCTTTGCCAGGTGTGGTGAAGTGAAAGCATAGGGCAAGATAATTCCTAAAGTAAATCAAGTAATTTCCAAAATAAGGAAATAATCTCTTATATTTAACCAAAATACATTACGAAAATGTTTAAGACGCAGTGGCTCCACTGTAACCCATTTGTAGTACTAACCAGACTGAGGAGGGGAAGTACCGAAGTAGTTTTGCCCATGCAGTCTTCGAGATGTGTCTACTTGTCCTAGACCTAAACTACAGGAACATCTCTTCCTAGCACTCCTGCCCTGCCATCTCCAAAGGAATAATGCTCCTTTTTTCAGAAACGAGGAGAGATTACACAACTGGCCCGCCACTCCCCTTTCCAGGACAGCCAACAAATACATGGTGGAGGTGTTATGTTCCCAGGCTGCAGCCTCTCCCGCTACACTCCAAAACAGCGCACTCAGCCCCCTGGGCTCTGGTTAGGCAGAGCTGGGGAGCAGAGGACCCCAACTACAGGCTCTCGACAGCCTGGCAGGATTTCCTGCCGCAAGGTTGCTAAGGCAGACATGCTGCATTCAAAGATGGTGAGCTCCTAAGAGTTAGCCCACCATTCAAATTAGTTGGGAAGGAACGAAGAAGAAAAAAGGATTTTTAGAAATATTCAGGTGCTGTGCAAAGGAACTTACCTGCTTTTTTGTATTTGCTATACGACGGGTTTTTCACTGTCTTGTTTTTCTTCTGAGTCTTCATCGGATCCTGAAAAGGAAGACAAGAATGCCATTAGATCAGTTGAGAGAAGAATAAAAGAAAAAAAAAACAAACCACAAAGCAGCACACCACCGCTATAACAGCTTATCAAAAGGCAATTCAAAGCAACTATTTCCTGTAAAAGTATTTACTTTTTATTTTAAATTTCTTATCTTTTTAGATGTTTCACACTGAAGGGTTGTTTTTTTTAAACAGTTACCAAACCCAAACCCCAGCACTGGGATCATTCTTGAATACCTACCCTGTCAAGGAATTCAGGTAGCAAGTGCTTCAAGTTGTCACTACAACACACTCTGGACAATCAACTCCACATTTGCTCCCTGACAAACAGATTTTCCCACTTGCCACATCCTGCTCTTTAGAAAACAACTTCAGAAGACACTTCCAAAGCAGCCAGGAATACAGACATCAATTTGTAAACCAGCATCTAGTGTTCTGGCAAGACACTGTCTCACTAAGCCAGAAACCTAACAGCTCCCTCTGCCTCCCGCTGCCCAGTTCTCTTCTCCTCATCCCCTGCCTGCTCTCAGCTCTCCACCTTGCCAAAGCCCTGGAAGACCCCAAAAAAGACCCAGCTGGTCACAGGGCTGCGACCCTGGAGCAGCTCCTGCCGGAGGCAGCTCCTGCTGGAGGCACTGCTTGGCAGGAAAGTGGCTTAATGGAGCAGTTGTTTCAGAGAGAGCACGAAGATACCAAGCAAACAGGGTGATCAGTGCTGAGCCGCAGTTCGGGAGACCCAGCCCAAGCCACAGATGCCTCTGCCCACACCTGAGGCAGCTGTCAGTCCCTGCAGCAGTCAGCCCTTGTCAGGGACCGCTGAAGAAATTACCAGTCCGTGCACTTTGCCATACTGGTCTTGGGAAGTTTAAATGAAACTCGCACACAGGGAAAAAAAAAAACAGGTGAGTACATGTCTTGGGTTTTTGCTATCAATTTAGGGATGAACTATGGATGCACGTTCTCTTTGACAAGGAAGTAAAAAAAGAAAGAAGTGTTAATCCTTTTTTTTGGCCAAACTACTCTAAAGTCTTCTCTTCTTGGAATAGCATACCTGCCTTTCATCTTGAAGCTTATATTGTACAGAAACTGAAGAAATCTCTTTCCAGACTGGTTTTCCGCTTGCTACCTCCTACTTGGCAACCAAGTCTAATGTTGAAGGTGAAGGGGTCAACCCCTATAAAGAAGTGGATGGAAAAGGGTATGACAGTGGACACGTGCACCTTCAAGGAAGACAAAAAGATAAATACGCTGAAAATTCCAGCAGAGCCTGTTTTAAAGGTCACCTCCTGACAGCAAAGACTTGTTTTTGGACATGTTGCCATGTCTGCAGAGGGTTTATTCCCTTCTGCACGGTCATGTGGAATAGTTTATCTCTAAACATTTTCCCAATCAATATGTCAGGCAAATTGACCAAAAATTGTTCTATTAGAACAATCCATAGTTGTGTTGTCTGAAAGAAATGCAGAATTTTGCAGCACATATTTTTAATGGTGAGCTATTTTTACTGCACAACATTAACAGTTTCAGAATACTCTATGACTACCAGTGTGTGCGTTTTAGTTCAGATATATTCACTTGACTGTTTCTTTTGTTTCTCATACCCATAAAGGGTGCTTAAATTTACTCGGCAGTTAGGGCAGACTAGGAGAACGAACGTGCACTGTTACTGAAACCCAGGTTACATGCAGCCATTCCCTGCAGCCACCACCCACGTGCTGAGGCACGATAGCTCACACTGACCTAGCCAAACTACCAAGGAAAACCTGCGAGCTCCACTGACACTTCCTCTCACACTGTATATGCTATTGCCAAAAAAATCCCAGGCTGAATCCAGTATACTACTTCCAACCGTTATTCCTCAAGATAGACTCACCGCTTTAACTAAAATGTATTTTCACTTTGAATCGTTATTTATACTTGACATTGTCTTAATGCTTTGTCAGCCCTAGATGGAGCTCTAAGACATTCATTACGCCAAGATGCTCGGCAACCACAGAGACAGCCATTAAACTGAAAAATATCAGCAACATGTGTAACTCTATAATGCACGACAGGCAAACATAGTTGTAGCAACTAGCAGATATTAATATTTGAAATATATTGCATAACACAGCATAGCTTTACATAAGAGATTTACATTTTAGTGTAAAAAGCCTGACATAGGATTTGGGGGTTCACACCGAGTCCTCAAGTAACTTAAATTTACTCAACCCATGAAGAAATTACTCATTTCCTTGAAATGCCTGCAAACACATTTGGAAGTCCTGCAGTATTTACTACTTTTTTTTTTTTTTTTTTTTTTGATTACTTGGCTCATACCTCAAGTCGAACAAAGAACATGATATGCGCAGGTAAAGTGTAATTAACACTTACCCCCAAGTTAATACACCTACACCGTTAGCCTTTTTAGACAGAGAGGGCTTTTTCTTTTAGTTACGCGAAAAGAAAAGAGCCTCTGACCGACATTGCAGTTTGCTTTAGAGCAGCTTCAGGTCCCCTATCCCAAGATACTATAAAGCTCCAAATTTAGGCTGGATTAAATAGTGCATTCCTGCATAAACACTACTGCTAGCAAATAAAAGATCACAGAATATCTCAAGTTGGAAGGGACCCACAAAAATCATCAATGGCAGAAACAAACAATAACCGCCTCCTTTCAGCAGCGGTACCATTTTCTTTAAGATTTACCTTGTTTTTAACAACTTTAGGTCATGTCAGAAGTTCCATTAACTACACGTATTGTAATTCAGCTGATAGGTAGTAACTAAACTGAATGACTAAATAAAAAAGAATCTGTCATTTTAGGACTGCAAAGTACGCTTTTCATTTAAAAAGGAAATTAATTTTTTTCCCTTCACCCTTGCCCTGCCTTACCCACTGAAGGGGTGAAATATGCAGGACTTTAATGTCAATACCAAAAAGACATTCGCTATGCAAATGTAATTACCTGCCACAGATTCAGGAGGAGAATAGAACTGCCCGTCAGAGAGGACTCCTGGGTGAAGAAGAGCTGCTCGTTCAGAAGCATCCTGTGCTATCAAAAATCCTAAAAGGGAAACACAAAACAAATCAAAAAACAATCCTCAGTGCTATCACACAGCATTTTAAAGATCAAGTACCAATGAAGAATCTTGTATAACTTCAGGCAGATAAGGAGACACACTAGCAAAAACCAGAGATACTATACACACGAATTAAGGAACCCTTCCTTCTGCTATGTGCAACTGTATGATTAGCATGCCATATGTAAATTCATCAATATTCACTGGGTAACTAAAACTCTAAAATACATTTTTAATGATCAGTGAGCTGCCATGCAAAACCAAATAAACTATTTTCTCACTTTGCCACTGTAAGACTCCTCATTAATGACCTGCTTTCACCTGCCCGTCTCAACATACCTAGTTACTTCAAGCTCCAACTCATTTTGGCTCAATTTCATCTAACATCAGGAAAATTACTTGGAAATAACACAGGGCTATTCTAGTGTTTAATGACAAAGACAAAAACCAAAAGAGGTTGGAAGAGAACTAATTAATCTCATCCTTACTGCCATCAACAAATCTTCTAATAATAACAGGCCAAGATGGCATTTCAGGTCAACCTAAGGCTACTGAGCATCCTTTGCTCTTTGCCACATGAAGACGGATGGGGGAAAAAAGAGCCCCAAACCTTGATGTTTACCTGAATCAGGACAGCTATCTGAGGTAGCAGCAGTTATTTAAAAATAAAAAACCAAACCTCTATTCAACTCAAGCTACTATTTTTACATACCAATTTATCTTATTGACCAGTTCAAAGTCTCCAAAGGAGACATCTCTTTTACTTCTATATCCACCCTGTCCAAAAGATGAAGGTTAGTCTCCATACTTAATAATGAGTCACAGGATACTAGAAGACACATACTGGTTGGATTTTAGCTTTAAATCCTGATCACAGAAGGAAACTTTTAGAGCTTGAAGTCTCCTCCAGTGGAAAGACAGTTTTGCCCTTTTTTCTTTGTCTTTCTTTTTTATTATTATTTTTATAGTTACAGGCAAAACCTCTCCAAATTATGAGCACTGTTGCATTGGGCAAAAAAATTGCTGTGGTGGGTTTTCTTTGTTTGGTCGGGTTTTTTTTAATAAAACAGAACAGTAAGGTGGAAAAAAGTCAGCTTTCACTCCCATCAGACACAGGAGAGAAAACCCACCTGTTCAAAAAGCAAAACCTATTAAAATCTGTTTTCATTGTCTGTCTCATTTAAAAGCAAATATGGCACTATATAAGTATCACCATGCAACCCAATTCAAACATACCTATCATTTGTCTGACTTAATTGCTTGAAATCAGCATTTTCCAGTATAACCGCACCTTTTTTGGGAAATATGCAGAGTTTAACTAAAAAGCATGTCTTTCTAAATACACACCATCTATTTCAAGCTCAGTAGAAATGAAGAAAGCGTCACTAAATCACACCCACAAGGATTTAGCAATAATATCTCGATTTCATGAATATAATCATCAGGTATTTACACGTGTATGTATCAAAATATGAGTATGTATTCTAAAAAATGCACAAGTCTCTGAACCAGATTTCTTATCTATTGAGACAGAAGTGTGATGCAGCTGTATTTCCACACACCCCTCAAAAGAGAGGGGAGGATAAAAAGTTACCCTAGGTTTCCATTTCTCTAGGAAAAAAAAACACTTACTTAACCAACTTCTTCTTTCTTGGAGTGGTGGAAAAGAGGGAAGGGATCAAAGTAGAAAGATTGCATTTCAGAGCACTAAAAAAAATGGAGGCATCTATGCCCATGTACAGTTTTCCTTTTTACCTAATAACAGGCAAACATGCCCTTCCAACAGTGTTTCGTCCTGTTTTTCAGGTAATGATGCACAAACAACAGGTTCACTGTACAGTTACTCTCCTGCTCACAACAGGTTAACTGTACAATTACTGTCCTGCTGTTGAAACTCACAAAACATCTGTAGCAGAAATCTATGCTTTCTTTTCCTCACCACTCAAGCAATACTCTCTTTCAACTAAATCAATGGGATTCCCGCATTTAGTTGAACACAGCGAGTGTCAGATGACCCGCTGCCTCATCTCAAAGAGGCTGAAATTCACATTTGCTCTGGTCTCATTCTGTCTGTGCATGAAGCAGACACTCCACAATACTTCTCTGCTTCCCCTTTTCCACCTCAAAAGAAGTTAGTGACATTGAGTTAGTTATTGTGTCTACTCTTCCTAAAAGATACCTACTCAATGCATTACCCAGAAAATAAATTTTTACAAGCTCCAGACAGTTAAATCTTCTTAAATATCTTAAGCATACAGAATATGTACGTTCCCAAGTGCCTGACAATTTGCTGATCTGGCCCTTGCAACTTTCAACTTTGCCTCCCTCAATTAATTAAACCTCCACTTCTCTGAAGGCGTATGTTCCTTTCCAGAAAAGGAATTACTATTTAATTTTTCCCACAGCCTTTCAGATTTTGAGAAGCTGAAAGCAGCATTCTTCAGCCAGATAACATAGGATTGAATGTTGCCAACTGCTGCAGCGGCTGAGGGGAAATATCAAAAGCTTACTGTTTTCTTCTTCAGCTTCTTGCGGTAACACTTTAAAGTCCAAGAACCAAGTTTCAATCCAGGCAAGTATGAAGGATATGATGGGCAGCACATAGCCAAATGCACCCTGTGAGAACAGCTTGAAGGAAACAAAACCACACAACATTACAGAAATTACCCTGAAGAATCTTGGTTTCAAGAAAACAACAAAGTAAAACAAACATTTGATTAGAATATATACCTGTGAAATAATTACTTTTGCTAATAAAAAGGCACTGGTCACTGCTGTTGTAAACTGAAAGAGATAGGGTAAGAATAGTTAAGACTAATAAATGGATTTACTTTCTTATTTCTGCCATTATCTATCAGTTGTAACTTTAAATATTTACCAAATTTACCAACAACAGCAAGATCATAGATTAATAAAAAAAAAAAATGTAACAAGTATGGTACACTTAAAAGTGTTATTAAAATAACCCCCATATAAAAGTAACTTTTAATACAGACATCTCCAAATCCTGATTTCCATACAGCAAATAGGCGGTTTAGATGCTACACATATGCTCAGTTATATAAACTGTGATCTTGCTGTATAATGAAGATCCAGTATTGCATTCTCCAAGTCCCTTAAAAAAAATAATAAATCTATCTATGTGTTTGGGAAAAAGCAAACAAATTGCTCCAAATGCCTTTCACTGCCATACAAATAAAAGATTCATTTCAAATGCCAAATCATCTTTGTAGAAGTAAATTTGAATTAATATTTTAATTCACACACTGATATTGTGAAAAATTAATCACTTTGAAGACCTGATACTCCCTGACATATTTTAAAAAAATGGAAGGCTGCATAAAATGTCTGAAAAAAACCCCAGAAAAAAAGCAGGGCAGAGTACTGTTCACTTAAGGAAGGCTCCCACATCTAGTAGCGCATTCAAGTCCAGCAATTCTTTAAATAATAGCAGAACCTAACTAGCTTCTGGTAAGCACAGGTGGGATTTTAAGATTAACGGCTTCTGCAAAACCTTCAGTGAAGCTTTATATATCTAATTGCTTACTACCACGATGGCTTCAGTCTCACCACCTCACAAACAACTGCATCAAGTTGGAGGATGTCATTGGAAGAAAGACTCTAAAGCTACACAGCTAAGAGTAAGGGATTTCGCAAGGCACGCACTTAAAAACCCCACTATCAGAACAGCAGTTACTATTATGTATGTGTTTGTGCCATGCTAATACCACCATTTAAAAAGCAATCATGGCGTGTGATTGCACATGAACACGTTCCACATGCACCTACCACAGTCTAAGGGAAAAAGTCTAAGATTTATAGCACAGTAAGCCAGCAATACGCCCACTGTATTCTAATCTATAGTACTGACTGGTGGAAGTACGAACATCATCAGGTTTGGCTTCTTTCTCATCCACACAGTACAACTGCATTACAGGTATTTTCTCAAAGCCACTGTGATTGCCTACAGTTCTCAAGAATTTTATGAAGCAATACAGGTGCTAGTGCTCAACGGCTGGCACCTAAGCGTGTGGGAGTTAACGGACAGCTGGTTCTCTGGTACAGTAACGCTAATTCTTTTTGAATACTGTTCACTATCTCAAATGCAAATATATTTCAAATATTCATTAACAAGTCAGAGGTAACAAGCAGACTAGCCAGCCATACTGGATTCAAAATAAGTCTTCAATTTGTATTAACATGATACCTAATAAGGACCACACCCACTGTGCTATTAACTTCTTGTCTTTAGGCTGAAAATCTTCCAGAACAGAAGTTTTTCATCTGTTACTGTACAGTGAATTTTTATATATAGCATCAAGATGATTCTTAACATACAAGCGTTAAGAGGCATCTAAAATTTTGTGTTTGATCCATTCTAGTTAAAACTCCGTTATGCTTGGCTACTACTCACAGCTATTGCCCACCAATGGCGCAGTCTGCACATTGCATATGCAAGTATTAACACCTTAAATCGAAAGACTGCCAGTAGCTATAGAGAAAGGAAAAAAATATTTGTTGGTTAATTCAGAACATAGAAGAACCACAAGATTCTCAGCTCACTGAACATAGTAACTGCTTACAAAACAACTTAAACAGGACAATCAGAGTTCTGTTATCAAGAAACAAATTTGAGTGTGTGCTTATAAAACACACATAGAATGTAATTTCCCACTTGTAAAGCAAACAGCACCACTCACATGCCTACACAGGCTCAAATATGCAAGTATGTGCAATTCCAAAAATAAGTTAAAAACGTAAGAAAGCTAAACAAAGTAAGTGCATGATCACTTTAACTAACTGGAATCTACGCATCTATAAATCTAGATGTAGTTAATCCAGCAAATTCCTTGAGCATCACGGTGAATCTCACTGATCTTACTAGCGTGCTAATGTGCAAGAATATCATTAAAACCTATAAAGATTTCACAAACACCTTTTTTTGACACAAAATGGGAATAATTTTGAAAACCAATTTTCTACGTACTACATTTTTTTTATTTATTGAAATATTAACTTTGCAGCAATCAATTATTCTTTATGGACATGTCTGCAATAGCAGGCCGGTCCAAATATTTTGCAGTAAAGTTACACAATTTCTAGGCCAGAAAATTAAATCAATAGCAGACAGATGAGATTTCTGAATCAGGGACCCTAACCCTCAATTCCCCTGTTTATTTTTTGCTATAGATTGCCTCCAACTTGTTTTAAAAGGTGTGTTCAGAATCTAAGAAATGTGAAACAAATGCATAAAAATTAAGAGAAGTCAAGGACGGACATGGCCAGAGGTATAATGAACTCATTTAATCTTACACAAATATAGATGTTTCAGAAACAGAAGAAAACCTGTATAAACCCACAAATTATTTTGCAGAATTCAATGACCTAGTTCCTTCCCAGGAAATAAAAATCTATTATTATACATTACACGTTTTTAACCTTTGGTTCAACTACAGGGCAAAATGATTTGCAAAGCATCAACATTTACAGGTAACACTTTTTTGCTTTCTGCAGTAAGGTATATCATGGAGAACCTGCCAGCAAAATAATGAGAGAGAAAGGGAGAAGTAGCTTAGTTTGCTAGCTTAAGAAATTTTTGTAGCTGGTACCTCATTCTATTTGATACAGCAAATGGTCCGGTCCAATGCAGAAGCAAGGATGGGGTTTTTTTATCATTTCTGAATATAGTCATCACTATAAAATGACTGATACCAAACCAACTCATCTCTGCCAGGCAAGACATGGTAAAATTAATGATCTTGCAAAAACATGGAGCCCTTTAGAAGAACTGTAAAGAAACAGCTTTTACTTTGAGATCAGTAACTTGGCCCATGCAGTGCAAAATGCATTGCAACTACAGAGCTACAGCGCTGCTGAAAGACACTCTCCTCACTGCAACTGACATTTCTCTCCATGGACAAAAACATCGATTTAAACAAAATGATGTTACAGCTGGAGGACTACTGGTCTTGTTCCCTTAACAAACTATCTTTATGCCACATCAATCTTCCATTCTGGACTGAGTTTTTCATCTCCTCTTCCGTGACCCCAAAGCAGAAGATGCAATTTAAGTGTCCCTAAGCATCTCTATCCACAGGCTCCACGAGCCTGCTGCCAAAACAGGACTGGGCAATCCCTAGGTGGGTGAAATTTGGCACAAGTCCTTCTGGTTTAAATTATCAAGAAAAAAATCAAGCCTTTCACAAGACTCAAACTAGGGAATATCTGTGGAAGGAAGAACATGGGAAAACTACACTTTCGCTGCTTTTTTTCTTTTTTTAAAGAACACTTACAAATATATCAAAATATGAAGAAGAGTAGTCATACTGTAGGACTTCTTTCTCTAAGGTAGTCTCAATGCCTCCTTTCACCTACAAAGACACAACAACACACACACAGCTTTAGAACAGAAGTTACTGAAGGCAAAATACACACGAATCTGATAGGCGAAATTAACAGCTCCCCACTGATGTACAAGAAGATCACTAAACTAAGTACAGAGGTCATATATGCTAAAATTGTCAATTTCAAGATTAGTCCTTATTTGGTTTTCATGATTATATACAATTTCCAAAGTGAAAACACCTAGGACTATGACCTGGCCTATGCAAGCTACATTTCAGACTGTCCCAAAATAAAAGCAAACAAGTTGTTGAGGGAAGAAGAAATTATTAACTGTAAGGTATTAAACAAAATTCACAGAGCATTTTATGCCTCGTAAGTAGGATCCAAACAGCTGATCAAAAAGACACCTAGAAACTACCTCCAAGTTAGTCACATTAGCAAACAGAAAATAAAAGTAACTGAATTCATACTGCAGATCATCTCCTCTCAGCATACATCTATTTGTTTAAAGAGAGCTGAGAAAAAAATCCCGCTGTAAAAAACACAGAAGCTACAACTGTTAGACCATTCTGCCACAAATAACTAACACCCAAGTTTAATTCTTTCATTGCTTGAGAAGATTCAAAACTACATCTTTAGCCAGTGTTTCCTTCCAGTGGAAAGATTTATCACTTTTCTGTTCAAACTGGGTCAGTAAGAAAATAATTACGGATGTACTGGGTCAGAGGGTGAGAGGAGTATGTATCTTAGTTGGGAGTGAAAAACCTTAGTGTTCACATCCCATTGTTTTCAATATTAAATTCAGTAATTAAGCACTGCATGAAATAGTTCTGTAAAGCACTGGGAAACTATGAGCAGAAGGCTTTAGTATTGAATTTGACTACTGTCATCCTTTTAAAGAAAGGAGCTACCAAAGCATGCCAACAACATACGCTCACCATCTCAAAGCACTACAGTCTAGACACTTGCACACTTTTTCCAACGATACTGCTGGACAGTGTTTTTCTGAGACTAATTCCAACTCCAAATTTCCTCTATTTCTTCTCCTCTCCCTCCTCTCTATGGCTACCTGACAAATAACTTTCTAAATATAGCTTCCCCTAGGTCGCTTTACTGCATCAGATGTGATCATCTGTTTCCAGCATAAATAAGGAAAACCAACACACCCCCCTCCAAGCTGTTCACTGCGTGGCTGCATGCGCACCATGTTAACATAAAGATGAACAGAAATCCATCACAGCCTTGAGTTAGGGTTTGCTCAAACTACCATGGAGCTAATCCCTGAAGAGTTTAAAAAACAAATTACACCTAAGCACACTGGATAAGAGTGACAAAGGGAAAACAATACTTACAGGAACTCTGGCAGCAGTTCTGGTCCCATTACTTATGCAGCAGTGATGAACAGCCCTAATGCAGTGCTATTTGACTTCCCAATGAACAAAACAATTCAAAAAACAGAGCAAAACACCCCTAACCTGTGTCAGATCCCAGGTATCAAAAGATAGCTTCTAATATGACTTCTGAAGACAAAAAAAACACCTGTTTTTCATCCCTGCTGACATTTGGCAGTACAGGACTCCAGTATGTTCTCCTTAAAACAAAGCTTTTCACAAAGAAAACTGCTAGAATCTTGAAGTCCCTTAATGCTGTGGCATTCAAAACGGAACATCATGAGCTGGTAGCATTTTCTATACATATATATTCATATATATTCTATAAATATACTGAGAGCACTAATATGAAAATCTGTACTCTGAATCCTCGACAAGAGATACAAACCCAGACTCTGCTCCTCTTAGTCGAACAAGCTGCTGAGAAACTGGCCAAAAAAAAAAAAAAAAAGAAATGCATCAGAACACTATGCTGCTTTTCTGAGACAGCTTTATGCACTGGATACAACAGTCTTTCCACCTAGAGGGGCAACAGTCACAAAATTACAGCATTCAGGCAAGCACAGTGTGCTTTCTCAAATTAAACTGAAAAGTGTATTTTTCACTACAGCAGTGAACTACTTGAACAGTCAGCTCCCAAAACTTTGCAATGTCAGATCAATAACCAAGGTTATTTATCTTGTAAAGGAATGCTGACAAAAAATGTTTACTCAAGATCTTTCTTGTCTAGGAAACTTCATTCCTCCAATTTTTCCTGTATGCCCTTTCTTAAATGAATACCTGAGATTATAGCTTAAAACCCATCTCAAGAACTGGGATGCTACTTATGAAATAATGACAAATCAGCTATCCTACTGCTTTCTGGAAATTTCAGGAAAACCGCCTTGTTTTGAAAATTACAAATGCTGGAGTTTAAAGGTGGCAACTGTGGGAGTTTATGTTGTTTAAATGCACACAGCCATACATGACACAATGTATAGTATACTAATTTTACCTCAAAGAAAATACATCACAGCAAAAGAAAGGGTCTGGCCATTAGAAGTCTTTCCAGGGACTAACACCTCAGTGAAATATCGCTGACTTTGAGTTACTCAGAAAGCAAACTCTTGAATACTGTTAACATTCACACATATTGCCAAATTCAGACACACAGTACTTGCTGCTTGAAAAGTTCACTGGATTTCTAATGATTTCTTCAGCACAGGTCATAGACTACAGGAACATCAAAATGTTTAATGATAAGAAGATAATAAATCATGTATCCTAATGACTAAAAGTAGATGCAGTTGAGTCAATCATATGTTATTGAAAGCTTAACAGTAAGAAGCTGTTTTAATTTAAATAGATTCATGGCATATAATTTGGGATAGAAAAGAGCAACTTAATAACCACTCCTGAAGTGAACAAATAAATTGAAATCTAAGGGTACTGAAAAGACAACTCACATTTAATTCTATTATCCACAGCAAGGTTATGAATAAGAGATCAAATGTAACAAACAAACAGAAAGTCCTTCTGACATCCGATATGCCTTTCTTCTCTCTGCCTTCATATGACTCAATCCTTGCCATCAGCTGCGCTGGGTTGATGGAGTGGACATCCCGCAAGGAAGGACAGGATTCCACATGGCTACTGTGAGCATTTTCTGCATCACCTGGCACCCGATTCATCCTGGGTTTGCTTAGAGTGGTGGTCTTCCAGTTTCACCATCACTAGAAGGCTGATCCATACAGGAAGAATTTCTAAAGAAAGAAAGAAAAGCAAAACACATTAGTTACCAAACCCCCCAGAATTCCAGCAGGTATTTTCATCTTACTATGGCAGTTCTCTTTTTGCTAAACTGATGTGACAAGTAGGTTTTACAAATTGTTTCTAAAATAGGATCTATCTAGGCTCTCTTCATGTCTCGGAGGATTTATGAAACATGAGGATTAATGTTCAATTAGACTGGTGGGAATAAGGGAGTGCTGTCCAGATTTAGAAGGCTCCATTCTCCACATTGTTAGAGTGAGACCATTAAACATGAATGAATACAGAGCATGATGCTGTGCATCTTCAAGGTTTCCAATTCTGATTTAAATGCTCTCAACAGGAAGCTTAACTTAGAGGAAGTTCCACACACCATTCCTGAAAAATGGCAGTGTTAGCTCCCAGCACAACCAAAGCTGACACAACCGAAAGATTAAAAGTACATTAAACCCCCTGTATACTATATTAATCATTCTATAAAGCAAATACACTGCTATTTGCTCTATAGATAAATTCAGCTGCTATGACAAGTTACATTGTCAGATGGGGTGTCACTGAAAAATCTGTATGCAACCCAGTGGTTAAAGGTAATGCAATTATCATAAGACTGTTCTGACTACAAGGCTTTTAAAAAAACCCAAAAAACAACACAGGTTAAATTTCTTATAAAACTGGAGCAGTTTGATGTGTGATTCACTCCATTACTCCATGAGAACCTTTTTTCCAATTAAAGCTTCTAGAAAGAGTTGACTAAGAAGGTCACAAAAGCTTCAAGGAAACATAAAGAAAAAAATAAAAGATTAAGCTATACATCCCACAACACAGATCACATCAGACAACCTCCAGTAACACTGAGGGAATAGCTTTTTGAAATTCAAGACCAAAAGTTTGTCTCTTGCTGTGTGGGCTGTCTTTCAGTAAACTGCAGAACAAAAAGAGGAACCTTTGCCTCTTCTATTCCAACAGTGTTTCAGATCCACGTCTGCAAGAACAGTCAGTCGAAGCACAACAGGAAAAGCAGACAGGGCATCTGTAACACACCACTAAGCAAACGCAAGGACACAGGGGGAAAAGAAAGGTGGAGCAGGGAGCAGGGAGCTGCCAGTGCACACTCATCACAGCCAAGGAAGAGGCGGGCCAGCCAGGGACACCCAATGTCCTGGTCAAGTCACACATAACAGCCTTTAGGTAGTTCAAAGTCTGCTTTTCGTAGGCTGTGTCATGAGAATGGTAACAAACCCGCACCGAAACTGAAACGACCTTGCCTGCATAAACAAGCAGTCGGAGGCACACCAAGCCAGTTATCCATCACCATCGCACTGTGGTAGCTGGCTGTGGGTCAAACCAAGCACAAGGCCAAGCGCAAGCACAGGCAGGCTACTGCCACTCTGCTCCTACCCGGCAGTCAGCCCCAGGATGCTCCTGCCCATGGCTTTCCAAAGCCAACCCGAGGTGTATGTCTTGTGGTTCTCAGCCATAAATCACGGGACCAGGAAAGCTGACTGACAGGCCTTTCACTGGACCTATCTCCTTTAAAGAGGTATGAGCAGAGCACATGACAACAGAAATTAGGAAGTGGGAATATGAGACTGAGATAATCAGTTTCATCATTAATCAGAAGAAAATAAAGACAGAAATTGTTGTATGGCACTCACTCCTGTTTCAAGATCTTTTCAAGCAGATTTACAACTGACCAACTCCATTATTTCTCATTGCCGTCCTCTTGTTTACCTGACTTCAGGATTTGTGCAATGACTTTTCCCAGTAAGTACTAGCCTCAGCTCTGTTAACACATGCTCCCTCCCTTCCCCCAAGTCATGCACAAATTAGAATTTATAAACACCGTTAGGCAAGTGGACAAACTTTGAAGCTAAACAGAACTTGTATCAGGTTTCTACCTTAAAAAAAAAAAACAACAAACCACACAAAAACACCCTAACAAAACTAACCACACTTGTACAGTTATAGTACTGAAAGGACCAAGTTTTACAGTACAAACATGAACGCAGATTTACTCCACATTAAGAATTCCAGTGAACCTGCTTCTCTCCAACTATCCCATGTTAATATACATTTTAAGTCAGAAATTGTTCTGCAATTATTCTATACCTCTGTTTCAAATACCAGCCACCAAACCTTATTCTACAAATCACGTTTATCTGTTATTTTGATATTATTCACGTTATCTCAAACACCTGTCTACTCAAAACAGAACATATCATTTAACTATTTACTATGCAAAAACATATTTCAGTACAGTACACAACAAAGTTGAGTAGAAACATGGTTATCTCATAATGTTCCCTAGTACAACTAGTCCATACCCAAGGATTCATGTTGCTTGACAGAAAAAACATTTTGAAAAGTAAGTAAAACTTCTGAAGAACTACCATTTATGCTGCCCTATCTTCCCCTGAACACAAAACACCATTAATTTCATTAGTACCATCAGACTCACAATTCTATAGAATACAAAAGAAAATGAAATGGTTCAGTTCAGCTGAAAGGGACCCACAATGATCACCTGGTCCAAGTACCTGACTGCTTCAGGGCTGACCAGAAGCTAAATCATGGTTTTAAGGGCATTGTCCAAATGCCTCTTAAACACTGACAGGTTTGGGGCATTGACCTCCTCTCCAGGAAGCCTTGATGGGAAAAGGCTTTAACTTTGAACAGAACAGAGCTATAAATAACCAGTATTTTCTTAGAAGATCTCAAAGTGAAGCTCACATGGTACTGCACACCAGAAAACAAGATGATGCTGTGCCTGCCACAGGACCCTCATAGGGCTCTACATGGAGCCAACATTTCACTTTCTGCCTGCAAATGCTATTTAGCTTTATGCTTGCAGCAGAGGAGGTAAATCCTAAATGAAAGGAGACGTCCTAATTTTGGAGTATTGTTTAGGTTTGTGTTGTTACGCATCCTGGCACCAGGTAGCTGCAGGGCACCAGATTCCAATGGCAAAGGAGATCACTGACACTGTTATATTCCTAATGAGAGAAGACACATAACCATCTTTGGCTGCCCTTCTCAGCCTGTTTTATGGGTTTGTAGAAAAGACACGGGGGACCAAATCCAGGTGTAAAGGTTCCTAAACACCCACATTTCTTCTCAGGCAATGCAAATCCCTGAAACACCTGCCCAGCCTGACTCGGTACCCGTGGGGTTTGCTCATGCAGGCGCTGCTCACTCGGAGCCCAACAGCCCCGTGGGGACCAGCCTCCATCTCCTCCGTGGCAAGGAGGCCTTGGGTAGATTTGACCTTTCAGGCTCACTTCAAGGAAGCACCGGACATTTGCACCTCCTGCTGAAGCGGCCAGACTGAGCACAAAACCATCTCTAGGTGCTGGAAATCAACAGTCAGCGCTTATGACCCTGTCCTCTCCTTTCCAAGAAAAGTTTCTTAGTTAACTGAGCTGCTGAATTTGGACAGGGAAAGCGCCTAACTCCCTTCCATTTAATTTCCACCTTGTGCTAGCGCACGCTGCCAAAATGATATTGCCCTTAGGATTATTTCTTCCAACAGTCTCACTCCTACAGATGTGGATGAAAAGGACAGATGGTCCCCGTGGGAGACATTAGCAGAAATCATCAGAGGGAGAAGGCCAGAACAAAGCAAGGCAGGACACGTTCCCGTGCACCTGCTGCCTCTCCCATCGCACCAGCCACCCGAGCTGGACTTGTGAAACGGGCAATGGCAACAGCTAAGCCACGGGAAGGCAAAGTGCTGTTGTGCTTCAAAGAGTGGCGCCAGTATGGCCCGTGTTAGAGCAGCGCTCGTATGATGCCAGGCGCTGCTTGCAAATGAAATCTGCCTCCCCGGAGGATCTTTTCTAAGAGCAGAAGGAAATGTTGGATGTTGCCTCCCTGCAAGTCATGTCCCAGGCAGCCAAAAGCACCAGGCAAGGCTGGCCAAGCACAATACATCTTTCAAGCTTCCTCCTTTATTTCTACAGCAGCTGCTTGAAACACAGCTGTCAAAGGGCTTTCTTTACAGCAGGAAGACGTATGTGGCATGTGTTTGGTCAGGTGTCTCAAGCGCTACAATGAACTTTGGGCCACCTGAACCCGAGGGTGTGAGCACAATCCCCACACTCGAGCGCTGTAAACAGCACTTGCGTTGTACCGATAACGCTCACGCTCAAGTGCCCTGCTGCGTAACAGCGGTTCATAGGAAACTGTTTGGGATGAGATATGAACCCAAGATGTGGCCGACAGTGGCCATAGTTAAAACAGAAAAGCCAAGAAACTGTGAACAAACGAGAAAAGCCAAGTAACACCTGCACTTCCAAAAAAATTTCCATCTACATTGGCTAAAAGGAGTGACCTTTGGTTTTTTGATGTGGCAGTCAGTGCCAATTATATAGGAAATTGTTACTTCCAGTCTGGATTGTTGCTAGATACAGCACAGTACAGGAATGCAATTAGTACAGCTAGAGCTAATTCTTTTGGGATGTGCTCCTTCAGCATCCCTTTGCCCCACAGGGCCCTCTGAAAAGAGGAAGCATGGTCTTAGAATGCACTGGCTACTGGTTAATTTTCCAGCATCACTCAAAACATTGCGTTTAGCTTTAAAAGTCCATATAGTCTGAATTCCTTCCTACTGACAGTCTGCCTTTTGCCTCAGAGCTGTCTGGACAGGGGGCTCTCGCGGCAAGGGAATTAATCTCCAGCCTCCCTCTGATGGCTGATCCATCAGACACCCATCTGGACACATGCGAGGGCCTCTCGTCACACTGAGCTGTCACCAAAACGTTGAGATCCTTTAACAGAATAAACATAGCCTGGCAGCTTTCTGCACACTGATTAGCACCACAAAATGTGTGTTAGAAGACTGTTTTCCATAGTGTCTTTCATTAATTACAAAACCAGTCTTAAGTACGTTCCTTTGTAACCAAGTAACATAATCAGTCATTTAATCACACCAGCATTCTCAGGTGGTTTCAGGCAGGTGTATAAAAAGCAAAATCTTCAGTCCTTCTTTGCAGCTATCTTACAGGTGCGGAGAGGCGCTGGCCTTTTAGTGTTGGATGGCCAGCTAGCCAGCCACCTCCATACCCATCTCAGCATGACCAGCAACAACCTTCCTCTTCACTAAATCACTGCAGGATTCATTTAAAAAATCATCAGCCACCTTTATGCACACAGCTGGAGAGTAAAGCATATCCTTGCAGACAGCTGTGCCACTAACTGCATCACACTGACCCACCAGTGCTTGAACTCTTGTCGCTTTTCCACTCTCGGGGCTGATGGGGCGCTTTCTCCAATGGAACTTCCACAGGGGAAGCTCCGTTAACATCAGCTGTGGCTATTTTCTTCCCTAAGAAGCAGACATCCATTTGGAAAGTGACTGGACTGACACCACCAGCTCCACGTCCAGAGCCCACCCACACGGCCCGTCTGCTGCTCAGCCGGCAGCTGCAGGGCTGGATCTGCTGGTCATGGCTGCATGGAGCTGGACACCACCAGGCTACTGATGGGTGAAAGCCCCCTTAACACAGCTCTCAGGCTCCACCATTCATGCCTGGACATCATCAGATCTATGAAGCAGCGAGGTTCATGCTCAAGTCTTTCAAATTTAGATTGCAGAAAAACATCATTCAGGATCGGTAGGCTTCCTGCCTTCTCCAAAGATACATTTATTGCACACATCCTAGTCTCCATTTCATGCCACCCACAAACCAGAACAAGATGTACCTCACGGTAGAGTTCTGCAGCCCCCACCCTCGCTACCAGCTGAAGCTCGCGCGGAAGAGATACCCCCTACATCAACCCACCACGCATGAAGGACTGCGGGGCAGGAACAGGTAACACAACGTCAGGTGGAGCGCCGTCGGTTTCTGCTACAATTTGAAAAGACAGGAGTAGGCAAATGTTCCTGGAGGCACAAGTAAGTCACAGGGTGACTATAAGCCACAGATGTGATCCTGGCAAACGCATTCTTGTGTGACAGGCAAGGTATCTGTATCGGAAGGACAAGCATTGTGCAAAGCCCTGGGGAGCACCCACCTGCACCACTATGGACATTTCTCATTCCTTGGGCTCAAGAAAGGTATGTTCCATCTGGGATGAAGGCAGGCAAAGACAAAGGCGGTTGATTAGGAGCATGGAGGACCTACAGAAGACGACAACTACAAGAAGCCAGACAAAGGCTGAAAGGGCTGCCATCGCTCCCAAGAAAGGTATCAAGGAGGAAGCCTAAAGCGGGAAAAGAGCTACTGAAAAAGAACACAAAGCAACCCAGGACTTCTTTCCCAGACGAAGACCTCACCATAACAAGTGTTGTAACACATGGCATTTTGTGCATTGGTAAGGAATGATGAGGAAGTCATGCATGCCGTCTGTCTCTGCAAAATTTACACAGAGGGAACAACCCCCCTTTCTTCCGTCTCCGGCATCATGACAACCAAAGAAATGTATATGGTATAAAACCGACTCCCCCTTTGGGTTTTTTATATAACCTCAATGTACATATGACTTCTGGCACACACGTACAAAACAAGAACAAAGTACTTGTGTTAATCCTTCAGTACTCAAAATACTAAATCGTAAAGGAAAAGGAGATTTGCCAGGGGTTTAGGTAAGCTCTGAACATCTTCTCACAAATCAAGGTATGTAAACAGCGCTCATAAAGGTGGAAGTCACAAATGAACTGTGGAAGTTTTACCCCACAAATGAAGCATATTTTGTACCCCATATAACCACGGCCAGCTGCGTAGCTTGGATTCAGTGGGAGAAGATGTGATGGCAATAGCAGCAATGGGCTATACTTGCTGTTAGAAAGAGTTGTCTGGCTGTGCTTTGGGCATGGACCCAAGTGTTCTAGGTCTGAAAATGACCAGCCTTTCCGCCACACCAGCAAAACCTCTGCTCACTTGGTTTTCTAAGCCTGTGCCATTTCCATGGCATCTGTGGCACCGACCATCCCTGCCTACAGCTCTGGCTACGCTTTTGGCTTTGCTCCAGGCTGCAGCTACCAACACCATCCTGTCATCCCCTCGCAAAAGAGTTTGTGTCCCTGGTCCTCCTTGTTGTGTGGCCTCATGGACATCAGCTCTGGCGCAGAGAGGGGACGGTGACAGGGCTGGGCTCTGGGCTGCAGGGATGGTCCCTGCCACAGCCTGAGAGAGGAGGAACAGCCCGGGGTTTGTCCTCGGGAGCTGAGTGGCAGAGGAGGCGTCAGGGACACCCATCAGCTGTGCCCCGTGCATGGCCACCGAGGGCAGGGACAGCCCCCTGGGCCCTTCCTCCCAAGGGTGCTGGGCGGGGGTGGGGCTGCGCATGGGGCAATGTGTCACCCCCGTGTTAGCCCATGTCACAGTGCCGTCACCCGGCAACGCGCTGTCACAGTGCCCCGGGGGAGTATAAAAGGGGCATCGACCCGTGTCGCCCTGCCAGAGCTGGCCTGGCACCGGCCTGAAGACACCCGAGAGGGAGCCCTCGAGGGAATCATGGAATTCCCTGGGGGCTGGGGGAGGGAGCCTGGAGCCTGGACGAGGCTGCTGGAGCTTCTCCGCTGCAAGGGCAGCTCCCGGCAGGGCCACGGCCAAAGCCCATCTGACGGGTGGAGATGTTTCAGCCTTCGGGGAACAGACACCAGCCCCTCAGGAGAGGAGAAGAACCACCCACCCCTGGGGGTGCCCGAGGCTGTCGGGCCTTCTCAGCTGGACAGCGGAGGCAACACCACGGGAACGCCTTCTTGAGGAGCGCCGCAGGGCTCGCCGTCCTCATCCCCGTGGAGCCAGGGGCAACAGCCGTAAGAAACAAGATGCAGAGGTATTGCCAGGGGTCCCGGAGCTTTGGAGCACCCACTGGTGTCCCATCAGGTGCCAGCAGGAGTCTTGCCCCCTAAGTAGATCGGGCCGGGGGCATTTGGTCACTCTTGGAAGCCCCTGCGATGGCTCCAGGTCAGAGGGAGAGGCTTGGCATCTCCCGGGAGGCGTGCCCAGCCCGTGGGACGAGGAGGCCGGTCCCGCTCACATGCTCAGGGAACAGCCGATCGCCAGCGCTGCCTGGGGTCAGGAAGGAATTTTCCCCCGGGGCACATTGGCACTGGCCCCCGGGGGTTTTTCGCCTTCCTCTGCAGCACTGAGCGTGACCACTTGTCAGGGCTCCTCGGGTCCCTCGGGCCAGGTCACCGCCTGCTGCTGGTGCACCGCGAAGGTGGCCTCTCGTGCCCTGCAGCTGGGGGGAGGAAGGCTTTTTTTCCCCCGCGGTGGGCTACCAAGCATCCTGCCCCGGGGGTTTTTTGCCTTTCTCTGCAGCACCGCGCAGGGCCCCTGGCCAGGGCTCCTTTGGGCCATTCTGGCTGGGTGCCCGCTGCTCGTGCTCCACGAAGGTGGCCCTCGTGCCCCGCACCCGGGGGGAGGAAGCTTTCGGGGCTCCCGGGGAGGGGGGCCCCAGTCTGGCCCCCGCAGGTTGCTTCTTGTCCTCTGTCGCACCGAGCACAGCCCCTTGTCAGGGCTCCTCCGAGCCCTTTCGGCCAGGTTCTCGCCTGCTGCTCTCGCACCCCCGAGGCACCGCTCGTGCCCCGGCTCTCTCGGACTCTCTCGCCCATTGCCGCTTTGTACCATGGGCCAGCTCTGCTCTGCCCTTGGCACTATCTCCCCAAGGGTTCTCGCTTGTGCAAAACAGCCTCTGCTTGGCAGGGCTCCAGGCTCATTGCCCCATCAGGACCTGCCACTTTCCAGCTCTCCCTGTGTGCAGTGGAAGCACACGGCAGGCACAAGAGCGCTTTCCATGCATCCCTGGCCAAGAAGCACAGCGAAGCAAGTTTCTGAAGGCAGAAGAGTATACCTGTCATCACTGCGTGCCATGCTTTTGGAAATACCATGCACTTCATCCTCACTCTCCAGGGAACAGCGGCTGCTTGGCCTCTATTCATGCTGCCATATTATCCAAGCTTTGGCATCCTCAGTGATTCAGGACATTAGATATAGTCCTTTCTTGTCAAAAGCTAAAAGAACAAGATAATTTAGAAATCAAAGAGAGAATCTAATTACAAACTAGGTGTGGGATTCTTTGGGATTTGGATTTCTTCAAGCTAAAATACATGTCAAAGAATTTTACTACAAAAGAAGAGAGAAAATGACATTCTTGCTGTTTCTGAGCTCTTTCCTGAAAGAGCTGTCTTGTGCAACAGTTATCTGCTTTCCTCTTTCTGCCAAAGGTGAGTATTTTATACTTATTTTCTGTTTTTTCAGTATCAGATATATATTGTCAGGACTGTTGTATCAGCTGTGGGTTGACACAGTGCCTGCCCCTGATTTGAAGGAGGCTGGGTTCAGCTGGCACCCTTTCTTTTGGCTCCAGGCAGTCCCATTGTCTGGGGTCTTCTCTATGTCAGGCTTCAGCAAGGATGTGTGGTCAAAAGAGCATCCTAGGAAGGAATGATGTTTACAGACCGGCAAGTTCATTCCCTGCTGCTCCTGGATGAAGGACATTCACCAGGAAGATAAAACAGCCTGTCATTCATGACACTGCAAGAAACTCCATGTGAAAACTTGCCTGGAGAGGTGGAGATCCTAGCAACTGTGCTGGGTACCAGCTGTGCTGTTAACTCCTCCTCACAAGAGACATGGGAGCGAGACAGAAATCGGTATTCCCCAGGCAGCCTCAAGAGCACACGGCTCTCCACAAGGCATAGGGCATTCGTGCCTTTCTATAGCTCTCTGACTTTCCTTTGCCAGACTTCATGTGATGATTTTTCAAGCTAAAGCGAGGATTGCATCAGCCTGCTCCTGGCTACACTTGTGCATTCTGTTAATGCTTGTGAACATCGGCCCTGAAACACAGTCAGAGAACAAAAATCCTGTTTCCACTTGCATCCATTGTGTTATGTGTCCTTGAGAGTGGTTTTGTAGCTGAAAAACCCTGGCATTTCAGGTAAATAGCAGTCTCATTGTTATTCGACTCATCACGAGTGCAGGAGAAGAGAATCGAATAGTTCAGGTGGATGAGACCTATAATCACCTGGTCCAAATGCCTGACTGCTTCAGGGCTGACCAAAAGTTAAAGCATGGTATTAAGAGCATTGCCCAAATAAATGCCTCTTCGACACTGACAGGTACAGGGGGGCATCGACCACCTCTCCGGGAAGCCTGTCCCAGGGTCTGACCACCCTCATGCCAAGTCCAAAGCTCCCCTGGCAGACGCAGCTTTGAGCTGCTCCCACACGCCCTGGCACTGGGTTCCAGGGAGCAGAGCTCAGCTTGTCCCTCTCCACCTCCCTCCTCAGGCAGCTGTAGAGAGCAGCGAGGTCACCCCTCAGCCTCCTTCCCTCCAAACTAGACAAACCCCGTGTCCTCAGCTGCCCCTCAGCCACCACGCCTCCCAGCCCCTTCACCAGCTTGGTTGCCCTCCTCTGGATGCAGCCAAGGACCTTCACAGCCTTTTTTAAGTGGTGGGGCCCAGAAGTGCACACAGTGCTCCTGCGCATTAACATGAATAGCATGAGCAGACTAAAAAGAGAAACTCATATCTGGCCGACACAAAACAGGTACAGAGTTATAGAAAATGGAGAGAACGAAAACTCAGTAATTTGTGTCACCAGAGAAATGTTGGTTGGAAGAGATCTTTGGAGGTCATGTAGTCCAAGCTCCTCCTCAAAGCAGGACCAGCACTGGACTTGACCAGTGCTAACACTGGTTGAGTTGAGGCTCTCAACAGCTGAGTCTTGAAAACCTCTAACAGTTTCTCTGGTGAACATTAGTAGAGAATTTTTTCTACGGTTCTACCCAAGTCTCCCAAGCTGCCCCTTGTTAGATGCTACCTGCTGTGACTGAGATGAGTTTATCAGTCACTGCTTTAAAACTCAAGCTCAGCTGCATGTGTTGGTTAGCCAAAATTCAGGCATGAGAGGAAGCCATTAAAAATAAAATAAAATACTCGCCATAGCAAAAATTAACCTGTAACAATTTTAAGGCAACTCCTGCCTTTCCTGAACTTTCAGAACACTAGTTAAGCCTTGTTGGGAGATGTTACTATAACTCCGATATCCAGCAATACTCAGAGGTTTATAGGACCACCTAAAAACACCTGCCCTACACATAGTAGTAGCCTTTATAGTAATGAGAATTTGCCTAATGAGTGATGGATGCATCATGTAATTTATAACCCTTACCTCTTGACATGTTAGATCAGAGACACAGCATCTGAATCTTGAATCAAATGAAACAAAAATATTTCTTATTCAAATTCTTATTCTGTACTTATTCGAATTAACCCAATTGATCTGTTTTCCTATTAGTTACTTCACAGCATATCTGGGAATTTTAAGACTAGTCTGCATCCTTTCTCTACAGATGTTCTTATTCCAGTTAAAGCACAAAGTACACAAGAATACTTTGGTTTTACAATCTCTAGTTTTAAAATAGGGAGGCAGAAATTCTTAACTATATAAATAGGTACACCATGGCACATGCCTATTCAGAACTAAAATCTACTATTTTAGACTACTGTAGGGGACTACAAAATAACCAACTACAAGCTAAAAGAACAGCAGTTAACATTTGGAAAGGAGACTTAAAATAGTAAAGATATGTCATTTCCATTGGCATGTGACATTCTACTTAGCATTCCAGTCACATTATATCATCAAAAGGCCCAAATGCAGAGCCACCATCTACAGAATTAAAAGCAATTGCTTCAAATCAATATTAAGTGTCTAAGGAGCAGGCAGAACTTACAACTCATGGCTGCACACTGCATGAAGAGGTCCAGGCTCTCAACAGTGAGCCTGAGTAGTATGAACCAGCATGAAGGTATTAAAGACCACCTGAAAAAGCCCAATGCTAAAAAAAAAACCAAAAATACATGGTACCACAGATACCACTTCCCATAACTGTTCAGTGCAAACGAAGTTTTCCCTCAATCAAAACATCTGTCCTTTGCTGTTCCTGACTTACATGGGATTGTATTTCCTTTACATTTTTGTCTTCTGCGGCTCCCTTCCTCTTCAGCTTTATTCTAATGAAATTCCTGCAAACTAGTAAAGCATACCTTCCTACTCTGCCTGTAGGATATGGTACATCAGCTCCACACATACAGCCTACTCCAACATTCACAACGACAGAGGCTTCATCTAGTTCCATAGTTAAAGATAGACCTTATCTTACAGTCTAACCTCTAGACTGAGTCGCCAGCTAGTTATTTGCTGAAAAAAACCATTTAGACAGTGTTGCATTCAACAGGCACTAGAGACTTTAATCAAAATAACACTGGAAAATTCAAACTGATGCACGCCCACAAAATTCCCTGCATAGAATAAGCACAAGATACTCTGTGTAACTTTTTGGCAATACTCTAGATTTTCAATTAAGCAACACAGCAGGAATTACAAGTTACAAATATGCAACCCATTTAAAGGCTGGGAAGACTTCCCGTCAGAGGGGCAGGGCAAGACTTACCAGCATACAGAACAGAACTCCTTACAAAGAGTTTGGCTTTATCTGAGCATTCAGAATTCCAGTAGCTCTGCTTAACCCTGAAGCAGCAGCTCTCACCTCAGGCCAAAAGAACATTTTTCATCCAACACGTGAGATGAATACTCAAAATATACTTGAGTATAGCTTATATGGCATACATATCACTCCTGTTTATCATGCACATCTGGTTTCATACCAGTGAGCCCTGAAACTTACCACCTAGATTTTGAAAGACAGATCACCAGGCAGATGGCTAGATGTCAGACTAAAAGAAAGCAAGGGCAGCAATTAACTTGTCTTGATTAGAAAGTGAGTAGAAACACAAGTATTTGTGCCTTTGCTAGCAAATTTATGTTATTTTGTCTTGTCTACTTCCCATTAATTCTTTCACATGGGGTTTAAGTCTTATTCTTTACAAAACAATTACATAACATAATTCTAAAGGTGTGCTGCTATTCACTTGACTAAAAATTTTATCTGGAAAAAAAAAAAAAAAATCTCCCTGTAAAGGAAACAACCCACCACTTGGGGTTTTTTTATTTAAGTTTCCCTGTGAAAGGTGTTTCTCCAATTTCTTATGCTCTAATGGTGACCTAACAGAAGAAACAAGGCAGCTGCACACATCCCACATTTGTGCTGAACAATTATTTTTCTTAGAACACTGGAAGAAGGTGCTGAAGAGTGCAGGACAAAGTTTGCAGGCTAAAATGAGAAAGAAAAAAAGTCAATCTTTTGGGTCAGCAGGACATCTGAGGAAACAGCAACGTCACCTCCTCCCATCCCAAGAGTGGGTCTCACAGATTTAGAAAGTCAAATCAAAGTGCTCCAACCTTGGACTAATTTTTCCCCGCAACTGAAGAAGCCCTGCTACTGAGCAGTGTCCTGCACAACACTACTGTCCTTTCACAATGACTTCACTTCTTGTTCGACAAGAGCTGAGAAAATGGCAGTAAACAGTTTGTAAATTTGGTATTGGCATTGCCTTAATTTCTATTGCTGCTTTCCCCTCTGGGTTCCTTCTTAACAGCATATCCCAGATGTTTTACTTCTAAAATGAGCAAGTGAGACTTAGTGCCTGCATACAAGTATGCTCAAACCAGATGTGGGAAACAGCATATGAAAAACAGTTCTTCAGCACCAAAGTGACTGTGAAAGTATACTCCATGCTGAATTTATGACACACTTGAAAACACCCTTGCGAGAACTCAAAATGTGCAGAGTTTAGCATTTGCGAAGATTGAGTGTGATCTTAAAATATGCAACTATAATTCATTTTAAGAAAAATACAAAAAACTAAAATACAAAAAGGGTGCATGATAACACATCCCAGAGAGCCTCAGCTTTCATCTGTACCCAACACATTTAACCACTGCAAACTACAAAACTGAAGTGTGTATTTTATCACTGTTACATCCTTAGAGCATACAAAGAACAAGTGTTTCTGTTACAGAATTGATGAGACATCATCCCATTTGAAACCAGTATGTTCTGATTAATAGTATTCCCTTCATTAATTACCAAAACTAAGTTACTGTTTTCTTAAAAATAAAACTTCACCCATTTTAGACTAGTCTTGCCAAAGACCTGAAACCATACCAGGATTTTAGAGGTTAAATCCAATCAGCTCCCCAAAGTTATATTAATATATAAAACATACAAAAATACAGTATACATACATATATATACACACAGACCAGCAACATGCAGTAGCTGCACGCAATTAAAAAAAAAAAAAAAGAGGGAAAAAAAGAAAAAAGCATACACTGATTTCTTACAAAAGCAGGGAGAGGGGAGAAGTGGGCATAAAGGGGAAGTGGTACAAAGAGAAAACACAAAAACGTCTGGCAAATCTGGTCTTAACTCTTCTTCACATATATTACCTGCTCTCTGAAGCCGACTTGGTAGCCCACCCAAGATCAGCTCACAAAAAGCTTTCACTGCAAATTGTACTCCACTAAGCACTGAATACTAAGCAACAAGGGCTTATAACCCACCTGGTTTCCCAGAGTTAAAACAACTGTAGGCCAAATAAATATGGCTTTGACACCCAAAAGATTTATTTTATCATGACAGCATCTCTCGATACAAAATACAATTCTTTAAAGAGACCAAACATCTTACTGATTGCCTCCAACATCAAGCATGATACTGGTTTATTACATAGAATACTCGCATTGTTTTGTTTCTTGTCTTCTCCAATTCAACAAACATGTGCCCCAAGACTGCTAGCCTGATACTACTTGGACAAGAAAAGCTCTTCTTTTGCTAGCACAGAACTGCACAACTCTTACTGAAATACGTCAATCATTTTACATATTAGTGGGAAACACTCAGGATCTTGCCAGCCCCTCAAAAACTATTCAACAAAATGGTGCAAAAGTTTTCTTCAGGCAAACTCAAGCCCTGGAAATTCCTTAGAGCTCTTAAGAAATACAGTACTTTAGGAAACTGACATCCATTTTAGAATATGGGATAAACTTCTGTAAGCTTTTTCACTCTTAACTCCTATTTTAGAACTCCTGGAGATGCTTCAAAACAAAAGTATCAGTTTTTACTTGTTATTGCCATTTTTCTCCCTACATGGCTTAAAGGACATTAAGGAAATAATGACCAAGTCCAAGCAGCAGCAAATTCTAGCAAACATCTACATCTGAACCTTCGGTATAAAATACTTATTCTAACACACTTCCACAAAATTCTTCAAGTTTTTCTGTCAGTGCTAGAGAGAAATTAACTCCTGATGTGTGAAGTGATGCTCTTTCAGGGCTTCAGCTGATGACTGAGTAGCTGATCTAAATATGAAAAGCGTGATGTCATTACAAGATATTTGTTTGGTTCTTTACCAAGATTCTTTTTTTTCAACTGCCCATTTTTAATCTTAATCCTAGCTGAATTTAACACAGTGAGGCAGAAAGGTAATACACAATTTATCTTTTAACACAATCACTAAAGATTTTAAATTAGGAACAGATTTTTAGCAGATACAGTTAAATTACATAACATTTAACAAGCAATACATCTGTGATCCTTTAAAGTGACTCAGCTGAGCTGCCAGATGCTGCTGGCTAACCATGCAAAATCACAGTTTCTGCTATCACAAGTGTGATTTACCATCACCATGTCACCGATCTTTTCTGCAAAAGCACTGGCAATATTGTGTAGGCTGACATCATTCACCAAGTTAAACCCATTAATCCTCCTTACTAGAAATCAGGTTTCAAATACAGTTATTAAAACACATGTCTAACCAGGATGGTCTGATGAATTTTAAAATGTTACTGCCTAAATACATTCTTTTGCATGAAGGAAGGCAGAGAACAATTGTGCTAAACTCATTTTGAAAAACCCATGGCTAAATATTTGAGAATTTATGAAAATTAGAATGTCTCATGTCAAGAAAACCACATTTTGGCCTGAATGCACCAAAAAGAATGTCTAATCCATCTGAACTGAGTTTAGTAATTCACAAATCTCAGCATCATTTCAAAGGTCAAGTATTTCTTTCTCAACATACCATGTCTATAAAGAACAACATTTATCCTGAAAAAAGTCTAATATGCAAATAATGGTAAAATACTTAAGGATCTGTGTCATAACAAGAGGACCACTGCTGCATTTTATCTGAAATGTCTGGCCCCGAACACTATCAACAGACTGACAAAACCCCAAACACTCTGCATCTGGCCTACTTCAACTGCAAAGCTGATGAAAAAAATCTACTAAAAATAAAAATAACCCTATTATCTTATAAATAGAAATGAGCCTTCTTGCTATGTTGGATTGACTAACAATCCCCCAAAAAATTAGCATTTGCAGAACAAACTGACAGCTCTCATGGCAATTAATGCTTAACACAACCCTACATCACATTATAAAAGCCAAGATGACAAACAACGCATAATAAAACGTACTGACAATGCTGTGCTAAAATACTGCTATGGCCTTATACCTCCAAACCAGGCAACTCCTCCTTCACGTTTAGTATTTTGTGGTGAATATTTTCCATGCTGAAGTCAATCAGTGTATCTACTTGCACCTGACTAGCACGACATTGGGAACTGACTCAGTGTTAGCACTTCATCAAGGAGTAACTTTAACTGCTAATGCAGATCCAACTGCTGTAAGATTCAACAGTTTGCCCTGCAGATGTACCAGTGTCACCCTTCACACAGATGCAAAACGTCACATTTCAAGAATGAATAACTCGCTTTTCATTCGGATGCTGAAATCGGGCAGTGCCTCTTCCCAACGTTGCCTAAATTCAGTACGACGCTAAAATTAAGCCTCAGCTTCCCACCTGCCCGTGATGGAACCCAGGCGGTTCACACCGTTATCAGCAGGACAAGCGGGTCACCGTTCCGCCGGTGAAGGTGCATTGGCTGAACCGGGATCTCAGGGAGAGGGACAAAGCCACCCTCCCGCAGCCTCCGGGGCCACCGGCCGCAGCAGAGGCGCGGGGCGTGCGGGAGGCCGGCCCGCAGGGCGGGCTGTACGCAGCCGCCGCAGCGCCCCCTCCCAGGAGGGAGGACCCCCGCCCCGCCACCGCCTCCCGGCACATGACCTCCTTCCTCCTCCTCCTCCTCCTCCTCCGCCCGCCCCGGCCCTGCGCCGTTCCCACCGCCGCCGCCCCCGCAGGACAGCGGGCGCCGCACCAGCAGGACAAAGCCGCCCTGACGCAGCGGGCCGCCCCTTCCCCAGGGAGGGCGGCGGCACCGGCGGGGCGAGGCTGCGAGGGAGGTCGGCCGAGGTGGAGGCCGCATACGGCGGCGGCACCGCGCGCTGGCCCCCGCCCGCGCCGCCCTCGCGCCTCTCCCCTCAGCCGCGGCCTCCCCGCCGGAGCGCCGGCTCCCGCCGGAGGCGCGGCCGGGCCACCCCCCAGCCACCGACAGCCCCGTGTCCCCCTCGGCACTTTCCCTCCCCTCGCCCCTTCCCCCCGGCCCCCCGCTGCTGGCCGAGGGACGGCAGCGACACTTACCCCCGACGCGCCGCTCCGGCCCGAGGGAAAAGGAGAGGTCCCGCAACGCGGCCCGGTACCGCCGCAGGCCCTGGGGACGACAGGGGCGGGGCTCGGCGCGGAAGGGGGCGGGGCGGGCGCCGGAGGGGGCGGGGCTCAGCTCACTGCACGCGCGGGGCCGCGGCGGCGCCTCAGTTTGAATTTCATCGAGGGCCCCCTGCCCCCCGGCGCCGCGGCTCCCGGTCCCCGGCACCCGCAGCCTCCTGCCCCTACGACTCCTGGCTCCCGGCCTCCCCGGGCCCGCGGCTCCTGGCCCCCGCGACCCCTGGCTCTCTGCCCTCCCGGCCCCCGGCCGTGGTGCGAGGGCTCGGGGGACAAGCGGCGCTGGGGACAGAGGCCGGGCAGAGCGCAGCGGGCCCACGCGTGGCCCAGGGTGGGGGCCCTGCCCTTGATACTTGGACGCCCCCAAGCTGTCACGGTGAGACCGATTATCTGCCGTTGGCCTGAATCCCGCTTAAGCTCCTGCGTCCCCGGCATAGCGCAGCGCTTACATCTGCAGGGATGAGCAGCAGAACATCCCAGCGTGATGGGCAGCTGCTGTGAACACACGGCAGAAACTCCGCCAAGCAGCCATTCCAGAAAGCCGCCCTTTCCTTTCGGGAAGCATGCTCTCGATCCTTACCAAAGCCCAAAGCTTGTCAAATGCTTGCGTATGTCATAAGGTTTGTCCGCGGTTCAGTGTCACCGGCTAGAGCCACGTTACATCTCTCCTAACAGAAGTACGGAGGTGATGTGCTCTGCCTACGTATCCGGTCATTCAGAGAAAAGAAGAGCAAAATAAAATTCATCAGCTATTGCATGACAGCAGGGAAGTGCAGGAAGAAGGATTTAAGGAGAGGTTTAGGAAAAAAGGCTGCATGTCTCCAGCTAGTGGTTGCCCACCTGGTGCTGCCTGGCTCTGCCAGGCCCCACACGTCTGCTGGGAGAGCAATGCCCAGCAGCTGCGGCCAGGCAATGGTGGCTGCTGGCAGGAGCCAGAACACATCTGGAAGCAAGTCCCCTAAGCATTTACGATAAAGAACATTATGGTGAATGATAGCTGAGGTGAATCACTTCATCCTTCCACAAACCCAGAACTTGCAATAAAATGCCCTGTCCACTACTGCCCCTTGCTCATGGGAAGGGAGAGGGGTTCCTTTAGCTGAGAGGAAAATCTTGCAAGATCTTTTTTTTGCTAATCATTTTTTCTTAAAGCCTGTAAACACACAACCATTGCATGCACTTTTATGCTTTTTACCCATTAGTTGAATTTGATCATCTATCTTTTTTTTTTTTTCCTCCCAGAGTTACCGTACTAAAAAATCACCTCAGGCTTTCAGGCAAGTAGCTGTATTTAGGCATTATTTTTATTTTTCACACAAATGCCAAGATTAAGACTTTTGAACTTCAGTGGCAGCATGTATTTGAATGACCTGTCACAAAACAGTTTTGATGCAAGTTGTTTAACACATTGCGAAAGAAAAGCAGCAGTCTGCTGTCACTGCGTACATTGAAATAAGCGTATCTTGAAATAAAGTGTGCTTGACATTTAGCTGCCCAGATTAGGAGCATAATTTGTGAAAATGCGTTATCCAGGCCTCATGAGCAGTTACCACATGATAAAAAATCCCAGTGTTACATCTTGAAAATATAGCCAAGCTCAATAAATAGAGGCTAGCTTTCAGCTAAGTAAAGCCTATGTAAGGCTGTATGTAACCATTAACATCACAAATAAAGCAAAACTCTCAGTCTTCCTGTACATTCCTGATGGAATGAATTGTCACATAGCAATAAAGAAATATGGGAGTTACAAGCAGCTGAGACTCAGGCCTGATAGCTGCACATGTTCACAGCACCACCCAGCCCGCTAGTTAATGGTATGAAGGAGATTTGGCTGCAAGTAAAGGATTAAGTAGAAGCTGTAGCTTCTGGATTGTAGCTCTAGAACAGCTCTTCTCTTTTGTAGTTAAACTCAATATAGGATTAGAAGAATAGGAAAAAAATGCAAACCTAAATTCCTGAAAATGTAGAAGAAATGTAAAGTAGCACTGAGATCAATAGAGAAAACGTCTTTTTTAAAATATTTGTATCAGCTAGTAAGACGTGTCTCTTTCCTCAAGCTTCTTGTTCTGTTGACAGCTCTTCTAGAGTACTAGTGAGAACTGGGAGATGTTAAGCTATAGAGAGGTGGAGAGCTAGAGAAAGGGGTTGCTTGCTTTAAGGGAAAGGTATGAGGCAACTATGGAAGGGAAGGGAAAAGGAGATCCTGCATCAGATCTGGGGCCTTAAGGTAACCACTTGACATCTGAATACCTGTTGGATTAATGTTTGAGTCTCTTCCTCCTTCTGGGTGGCCTATCTCCTCTCTTCTGCTAGCTTTGTCAAAATGCTACCTTACAGAATCTCACTGGGGGGCTGGTGGGGGTGGAAACAGTGTTTGCTCTGCTTTTCCTGTTCTCCAGGGTGCGTGGGGGGATCCTGATGGGTGAAGAGCTGTATCAGTTCCTACTGCAAGGAGTCAATGACATCACACCTTGCATTATTAAAGGAAATTCAAGTAAGGTTTGTTGAGAAGACTTTACTAAGCTTTACCAAAAGAGTTAGTAATTAGAGTGCTTAGCACAGTATGTTATGGCTATATTTTCAAATCTGCTTAAATTCTGAGAACCAAAGTACCTTCTTGTGTATCACACACGGTATTATTACTGGATGCCTTAATTTCAGATCATCTTAGTGAGCTAAATGATACCTTAATTTTGGGACCTGATAATCAACTTCTGCTTTTGGATAAGTAATTGAGAGATTTACGAATTTGCATTCAGTACATAACTTTAGACAGATTAAATGACATAGAAGTTGGCTTTGAAAGTCCTTATGAAGAAATTTAACCAAGCAATCTTGTGAATGCAATGCTGTCCAAAGAGAGGACAATTAGCAGTGCAGATGTGGAAAAATGAGCTGAGCATGGGCTAATGGGCTAGGTTTTCCAGCTTGTGCAGAAGTAATTTTCTAACCTTTGGTGGATCTGAACATAGAGAAGGACAGACAGCATTAGATCACGTAAGGAAAGACACTGCGGTTTCTTCAATACTGCTTTACTAAGAGGTCTGTCTCTCTGTCCTGACACTGGAGTTTGCATGTGAGCAACTGAATTTTGTGTGCAGATAATGGAATGCCTGCTCCACCTTCCAAAGGAGTGGAGCAGGTTGTACATAGATCTCAGGCAGCATTCCACTTAAATTGTTAGCTTGGTTTGTGTTTGTGTGTGCCTATTACAGGGTATGAAAGAAAGAGTGTCTGTAATCTTCTGGAGCAAGGGAAATCGAAAGAGCAGCACAGGGTCAGGATGCATAATTTACATCCTAAAGCCTTCCTCATTTGGTTTTCCTCTGCTTCTATTTAAGTTCCTATTTTCAGTCTTTAGGTGTGCTCCCACTGTAAAAAGTTTGTGGTAATAATAGGTTCTTTGACAGAACAAGTAACCAGTTACCAGGACAGGTTAATATTTATATGTTGTTCTCAATATGCTTGTTCTCAGCTTTATATTCTTTCATTCTGGGGAAAGACCATCAGGGTTCAGTAGTTCTTTGAGGTCTGAAGAAATCCTAATGACATATTCAAAAGTGCTATCGCTACTTGACAGCTAATAGGTAAAACCTGATTAAAGCCACTGGCTGTAAATTGCTTTCTAAAGATTCCTCAGCCTTCATCTGTGGCAGGGGTAGGGCAAGAGGGACGCCAATGGAGGCAAATATGCCCAAGCTTTTCCTGATGCTGCTCTTCAGCAAGAGGATACGTCAGTCTGCAATACTGGTGGAGGGGAGTTTGGGAGGGAGCAAGAAGGCCTTCTTGTCACTTGGCTTTCCCAGCGGGTGGGCTGCGGTATGGAGCTTCCTAGCCTATGCTGGAACTGAAATATGGGTTGTCATTTCAGCATGATCCCTCACCCAGGGCAATTAGCAGGTCTAAAGGCAGAGTGTCTCAGTTAGGGCAGGACACCACTGCCCACGCTGGCTTTGGGATTTCAGTTAATTGCTCTCGCAACAGCCAATGCTCTAAGGTGAAGTCTGCGTGCTGGAACAGTTATCTCTAATATGCCTTATTACATCAAGCAGATGGATGTAAGGTGAGCCACTTCCTGATGGAAAAGTCTCAAGTATTTCTTCCTGCTCTTTCATGCTGTGGTTAACAGCCAAAATGAGGCAGTTGGTTCCCGCAACAAAACGTACACAAGTAAACCTGTAGTTAAATGTAGTGTCTGAAGATAGACACTGAGATGTACAAAGTCATTACACCCCCAAATCTCTTTTGAAATCGAAGGAACTGATCTGCTTAAGTACATTTAAGGATGTGACGGGAGGTTCATATTGCTGTGCGTGACTGCTTCTCAAACCGCAAGCCCACCACCAAAGACATCACTGGCTAGCTGAGTTAACACCTCTGCTTCTCTAGCTGGTGAGCTCTTCACGTCTGTTTCTCCTTCAAGAAAAGTATGTTGCATCAGAGGTGATCAGATCGCCTCCCAAACAGATAATACAGGTAGGATGTGATTGAGTATTTCTACAACAGAGCAGGAAGAAAAAAATTTCCCAAGACATTCCAAAGCGAGTATGGAGTTACACAACTTAGATAACTCATATAACTTATCTATTACACTTCAATGTTAAAGCTATATTAATAAAGATATTAATGCTTTCTTCCATGATGTAGTTCAGTTTACGTGAATGAACTGCCCAGTGTAGGAACTACAAGAAAATGACTAAGTGAAACCAAGAGCCAAACTCCAACCATTTGTCAGGCACTGAATTAAAACAAGTTCTTTTTTAGATCTTCTTTTTCAGGATGACGTGATGATACTAGTACAAGCAGTAATTGCTGCTTAATATTCAGTGCAGTAGCTGAGAAGCACTGTTCAGCGTATTTCGTAACAATGCCATATGAAAAGGCTGACATGCCACTTCTGCAGGCACATTTTGCATGCCATGAAATGAGAGAACTCCCACCTACACTTGTTTTCTCAAATGCTCAAATGCTAAGACCCCCCAGATTTCTAACATGCACATTAAACTTCATAACCCTGTGCTGTGAAGAGAACGTCTCCTTCCCTGGAAAAAAAACAACCCAAACATCCTGCTGTCTCTGACGTCAGTGGGAACTTTATGAGACTGAAACCCACAGCAGTTTGCTAGTCAGCTCAGTGACAGAAATGTTCTCTGAGTTCTTGCCTGTCATCAAAGCAAGACAAATCCTAGCTTAAAGATAAGAGCTCACTCACTTGGGTGAAAGAAAGAAATAATTGTACTTTCCTTTTAAACAAAAGATAATTTTGAATTTCTCTTGTCTTTTGGAAAGTGCTTGGAGCATGCAGAATGGCGCCGGGCCATTTCATAACTGATTTCTCATTTTTTGGCCATGCACACTCATGTTCTATCTCTCTGCAAACACTTTGTCTTTTCTACTTCTACTGACTTATCTTTCTAATGTGTATTGTTACTTTCTATTACTTTTCCCTCATAAATTCCTCTCTGTTCCATCTATAGACGCCCTGTTCCTATAAATGACTTTTTCAGATTGTGCTTCCTTTTTCTTTCATATCGAGGTCCTCTGCCCCAGAAAAGTGCATTTACCCACAGTTAGGATTTATGAGTTTGACGAGAGCAAAGATGAGCCATTTCAAATATAAAACGATCTTGTTATCTTTATCAAAAACCTTCTATATGCAAACCTTATATACAGCAATAATTATCCCAATTTTAGCTATGTTTCTGTGCATAAACTACTATATATACACCTGCCTTTCAATCTGCTTAATGTTCTTTTATCATTTTTTATGTATTTCTGGATTCAACTGTCCATGGCTTCCCCCTAAACAAGTTTCCTTATGCATAGAAACATATGTAGTAATATTAACCTTAGGAATATGTGTATATGCTTGTAGAACCAAATAAGCATATGGTAGTTTCATGAAACTTTAAAAGAAAGGCATTCTTTTTGTCATTCTTGTGGCCAGACTTACTGAAACTAAAGCATTTAGGTGAAAAATGAGAAGTAAAAATTAGAAAAACAAACAAACACCCCCCCCACCACCACCACCAGGGCCAGAGATTTCAAGTGTGACCCTTTGATACATTTTCTTCTGTTAAAAGAGGAAGTATTTCTGGATTACTGTACAGAAACTGCCTTGTAAGCAGTCAGGGGTTTTCACCAAACTGAACTTTACCCAAGAAGTATTTATAATGCTTATTCTGTAAAGCCTGAGACAGCAGACCAACAGAGTTAAGTGCAGTTGCAGCCATCAACAAACAAATTTACAGTTACTGTGTTATCAGTATGACTACCATAACCTCAGCAGACAGTCAATACCCCTCAGATTTTAGACTTACGTGGTTCACAATCTAGTACTAACAAGACAGTAATTGCTTCCCGAATAATCTGGATGTGTGCAAAGTCCTTTGCCCCCAGTTATGTTCAATGTTATTTTCTGAACGTGACGATACTGAATTCCAAGGAAATAATGTATATTTAAAGCACCATCAGTTTTAGAAAGGTTGAAAATGCTGATGTTTCTTCAGCAAAAGAGTCACTTAAAAGGATGTTTTGACAAAAGCTGCTCAAAATCATTTGAATGGGGTGCTGAAATAGCTACTGTCCCATTTTTTCATCTTAAATCACTGTAGAGTTACTAGGTTCCTCCAGTCCTTGCTTCCTCCTGCCTCTTCCTCCTCTCTGTTTTGCTCTAAGGATGTTCTAAGAACACCACCAACATCCAATACATTGTTCCTGTTTGAATGACAAATATTTTTCCAAGCAAAACAATTGTGGGGAATTCTGAGCAAGTGGATGAAAAAGTACTACATCATGCAAATAAAAAATGAGAAAAGCACAATTATGCAAGTGGCAAGGAAACTTGAAAAACTGAAATTACTTATACTTCGGGGGTTTTTTTCTCCATGCTTTAACATGATCACATAAGTGGTCATCAGATTTTAATATGCCTGCAGTCCTTTCTCCCAAAATAATACACACAAAACCAGCAGAATAAATTGAGGAACCCATCTTTTAATTTTCTGTAATCAAATTTAATGAAGCTTGTCTATTCTGTTCTCACTCCTAGATGAAAGATGCCATCCATCTCTTTCACTGCTCCCACAACTGCAGTTTTGTATGAAACTCCCATGCAGTTTAGGTTTGTTTTCTTCAACAATATACATGGACCTCATGCAACGTCCTGGGTGTGTTTTCTGTTGACTCTAATTAGGCGAGTCATTTCAGACTGAGATGCTCTTTTTGAAGCTGTTGGTCAGGACCCATGCTGGCATGGCATATCATTCCTCATGTTAGTGCCTTGCAAAGCCCGTTTTGGCTTGAGGGGGATGCCAAGCCCATCAGAGCCACACTCAGGGTGCGCAGTAAGGATCTTCCAAGACGCTCAGCACCTTGGTGTTCTCTCTGCCTGTATGGGTACCACCGGCACCCTGCTCCTTTGCAGTTGTCCTACCCACAAACTTGGGGGCGATGCTTTGCTTTTTTTGGTTTGGGTTTTTTTTTTTGTTGTTTTTGGTTTTCTTTCTTTTTTTCTTGGCTGTCAGCCAACTTCTGGAGAGGGCAGCCCAGAGACCGGTGATGGGCAGGGGGTGGTGGGAGCCTGACAACGGGTGCCGGAGGGTGCCGGGGAGTGCAGGGGGTGTGCGGCTGGTGGCGGGGCTCCCGGGGTCGCAGTGCTTTGGGGCGGGAGGGCAGCCTCCCATCCTGGGCAGCCAGCATGCTGCACCGCTGCTGCAGCCAGCACAGCCCAGCAGGGCCGGCTGGGGGTCTGCTGGGCCCCAGGCCACGGCTTTGCCCGTGTTTGGTCTCCCTGCAGGGTGACATTACTCTCATCCGTGGCTGGAAGGGACCACAAAAGTCATCTGTGGCTCAGCACAGCAATAAACACTATCTTGCAAGAAAAATCAGCCTCTCTCATCAAGCAAAAGCCTGGAAAGGATGAATGTCAGACATGCAGCCCTGAAAATATAGAAGCTGGATGCTGGAGATGAGCTGAAGATGCCACAGAACCAACTGCATATGCTGAGAAAAGGCCTTTAGACGCCTGCAATAGCTTGTCAGTGCTCATTTGGTTGTCAGCCAAGCTCAAACACTGCACTGTTTTTGTCCTTAGAGCTCAGTCTAGCAACCCTGAACCATTGCATGATAAAAAGAAGGAAAAATAAATCAACTAAAGTTTTAAAAACAGCATCTGACACACTATGGCTGCATTTGACCCACCTCTTTTAGAGGCTTTAAAAAAGAACAAGAAACAGTATGTCCAGGTTTTTGTCCTGGCATGTTTCCTTCTTTACAGGAAATAATGTGCTGCAGGGGGAAAGTCCTTGGTTTGGGTAGCCGTGTTTTTATCAAAGGCACTTTTGTCATCTCTAGAGCAGTGGACTGCAGCTTCCATAAAACAGGGCTGGATGCAATAGGTTAAGTTCATGCGCATTACAGACATCAAAGGATTCTTCAGTTAGGAAAATATAGATACAGAGTGTATTGTGTTTCATAATAATTTTTACCCATGTAGACTAATTTGGTTGAAGAAATTAATTCAGAAGGCATCGAGAGCATTATCTTTCTTCACTTGCATATTAGAGAAAGGTACTTCATATGGAAAAGCAGAGACCACATTTCATTCCCTTTTGTGCTGAGGTTGCATTTGGCTGTAATTTATTTGCAATACATGGTTCTGTAGCTTCAAAATCATACAGATTTTTATAGCAACGTGTTTGATATATTCTTATACTGGTACATATTGATACTAATGCAAGTGAGAGAACACTACTTATATAATAGGCACTATATACATAAGAGGAGGTAAGAAAATCAGCAGCTTCAAAAGCCTAACCTTAGCTTTATAAAATGAGGTTTTTCTATAGCTTAAGCAAATGCTGATAATAATTTGTATTTTTAACTAAGAATTCTTAAACCTGGTGAATAAAATTCCTAAAGGAAATTACTTTGAGTCTAAAGAGAGTGTAAACATGAAGTGTTGACACTTTGAGACACTTTATATTAAAACTAATAATTTCATTTGCAAAATTATGTGCTTGGTAGAGCTACTTAGAAAGGCAGAGAGGCTGCCATTCTAATTCTGTATTGAAGTCTGCCCTGCACTACAGAAATTGGGAAGGAAATGATCATGTTTTTTGGTCTGTGATACAGAAGCCTAAAACCATCCCTTGTTAGGGTGGGAAATCCCATCCATTATGCAGGGTGCATAGAGCGGTGCAGGCAGCTGTGGGCTGCAACCTCTGTCACCGACTCTGTGGGAGCTGGATTTGATTTTTGAGGTATGTTTTGACTGGTAGTCCATTTAGGTAACACAGCCAATTCCTTTTGCCTCACACAGGAGAAACTCTTGAATCGTCATCTCACGGCACTGAGCCCACAAAACTGTGTCCCCTGTGGGGACAGGCTTTGATTTTGAACTTGCACCTTATTAACGATTGGCGTTGTTGCCAGGGCTATGACTTCATTCACACCAGCTTCTTTTGCTCAGGAATACCTCATCGAACTTCTCTTAAAACCCTCCTGCCCTGGGCAGTGTTACGTCTTGCTGCACGCCACGAGGCCAGGGGCGATGTGGTAGGTGCGTCGCTCCCAGAGCGAGGGCTGATGGAAAAGATCGCTTCCTCCTGGCTCTGCTGACTTCTTTCCTTTTGTTTATGGTAGGATCATGCTGCAATTAGCATGCATTTCCCCAGTGCATTCATAGTTACGCATTGTTACTTCCTTGCTGGGAAATACTGTCTTGTTCTCTTTCTGTGATTGCCCTCGAGGGGGAGAAGCATGCACACAATTAATGGGTGGTTATTCTGCTCCAAGCCGGCACCTGTTGCTGCACTATGGCATTGACAAGCTTAATCCTTTCCTACACTGGGCAGCAGCTCTGCCAAAAGCTGGTGTCTGACCACATGCGGCAGCAGATGCTGTCTGTAGGCATGGTGGGGTCGGCACCCGGGCACGTTACCATCAAGCCTTTGGGGTTCTGCAGATGCATTAAACAGCAAAGGGATACAGAGGGTCATTCATCCTGGGCTCATTTCAGGTCTTGGGAAGCTTTGGAAACCGTTTCCACCTCTGTTTCGTTAATCACTGTGTTGGCAGGGAACACTCCTAGGACCTTCTTCAGGGACACAGGATTTAAAAGCCTCTCTGTTGAGCCGTTAATGGTGCAGACAAAGTTATTGTTTTTGAGGATGGTAGCTAGATTTCACAGGGGCTGGAGTAGGGACTCTAAAAGAAAATTTTTCCTGGAATGACAATTTAGCAAGTGAGGCATCAGATGAAAAGCAGAATAAACTTACTTTTGTACCAAAAAAAATATTCAGTTTGAAGACTACCAATGAAGACTGCGAAGTTGATAGGTCACAATTTATACGGTTCTGGGACAGAGACTGAGAGGTGGGGGCAGAAAGGCAGTTCAAGGAGATTAATGCAAAAAGGGGGCTGGGGATTAGGCAAATTAATAGACCACAGGTCTGTATACAAATAGTAAGTAATACCTAGAGACCAAATTTTATTCCCTTTCATGCAGAAGCTGCATTCAGCTGTAATATATTTGCAATAAATAATACCGCAATTTTAAATATCTTACAGATTTTATAGTGAGGATGCATAAGGATCTGTGAATGGAGAGGTGCAGAGACACACATACTCCTCTACTCTAAATGCTTTCATAGATACCTGGAGATGTACTCCCATTCCAAAGGTGGCAAAAGAGCTCCAGGAAGCAGCAGGTTGTGTCTCAAGCACCAGCTTACAGCCTTCAAAGGGAAGATCTTGGCTATCAAAGGAGAAAGTCTTTCTCAGACAAATGTTTGTTTTAAAAGTATTATCTGCCTAAGCCTCTATGAAGAAGAACTAGGGTGAGTTGGTTTGTTTTCCTCCCAGCCTTTGGGATCTATGCCTAGATTTTTTTTTAGCATGGTACAGGGGATGGGAGCAGTTCTGCTGTTGTTAAAGCTAGTGTTTGCCTTTAGAAAGAGATTTCAAATGAAGCAAACGGTAACAATTGCTAAAATGAGTGGATGTATCAGGGCCAAAGTAAGCTTACTTAATGTCCCTGTGACCTAAGCCATAATTGCAACCAGAACTTTTCCTAATTTTTTGATAGCATAACTTGTGACCCATTTAGGGCTGATTAGAGAAATGTTTTAAGGTATTGCACTGGTGGTGAATTGTGAACTAGTTCCCTTGCATTTTGAATTATGTTAGTTAATTCTGAAAGTCAATGAGAAAAGCTCACTCAGCATGAACATGGTAATGCTATTGCTTTTTGAATGGGGATCAGATTGCATCAGGTGTGTGGCAACACACTTGGAAGAGGAGAACGGTAGCTATGAAATTTCAGGTGAGGTACAGAGTGTGGAAAAGAAGATGAATCTCAAAGAAGTGCTGCTACTGCAAGAGCAAGGTACTAAACCAATACCTCAAAATCAGTTCGTAACTGACTTACTGACTTGTGACTTGTATGCAGATCTTCCACAGATTATTGTTAGGATCATTCTGATACTAAGAATGAAAGCATCACAGCAATATGGCAAATTTGTTGTCTGTGCCCTAAATTCACAAGGTTAACAAATACAGCTGAGGGACTGTTTAGGGATGGCAAGTTGCCAGAAGAACAGATAACAAAGCAGAAAATCAGTGGAGAAAGAAATGATAGAATGGGTAAATGGAAGTGTGTCAGAAACTGTTTAATAGGTGCCTTTAGTAAAGAGGAATTCAGCTAAACATGTTTCATCAGACAGGTGCCATGCAAAAAGACAATTGGGAAAGGAAGCTTTAAAAGTGATGGCCAAGTCAGAAAAGTATGTTCTTTTTGTGTATTAGTAGTTTCTACTAACAAAGCACACTAAGTGAAGCAAACCATGTGTTGGTAGAATTATGTTGCTCTAGACTGTCCTGCTTACAACCTAAAAATAAAAGCAATAAGGACTCGAAAACAGTTGTTTTTACTGATTGAAGATCCTGTGTATTGGGCACTAGTGCAGAGTTACGGTAAGCCTGAACTTTTCACATCTCATTCACAAGTGATGGAGCAGGATAGAAAGCTGATGTTTCAGTTGTGGCTTGGTTCTACTCTATTGTATTTTATTATAATTACACTGGTTTGAGAGTGAAATTACTGATGAAGTGGCGCATGATTCCTATGTCAACATAAAACCTCTACAAACAAGGATTTGGTCTCTAAAATACACACATCACAACACACTATCCTATCATTTACATCTGACAAGACATATCCAGTGTTTTGGTTGGCCACCAAATGCAAGGGAATAGCCAAGTTTCCAATAGCTTCACTTTCCAAACTTTAAATGAGACTTCAAAAGCTGTAGAAAGTCAATATGGGACTATGTAGTCCTATACATACAACATCAAATCTTTTGAGAAGGAAGAACTGTGGGTGCAATTATTGTTATGCTAACTGACATAGTTTCTGGAAATTGCTTGGGATTTGTTGAAAAGACTTTAAAAATCTTTTCCATCTGTTCTTTCTCTGGGTTATTTTAGGGTGAATTTATAGAAATATATCCACAATAAATTGTGGCCACAATACACAGATAATACTTGAAATATGCATTTCCACTATAAAGCCATGTTTAAAGTATGAATACTGATTTCCCTAAAGAGGCATCCAAAGTAATGCTAAGGCTGAGAGTGACTGAAGGCTCAGACTGATAGTCTTGGCTCAATAATAGTCTGAGGAAAGAAAAATTCACTTGGTCATTAGTCTCAGAAGAGTGAACATTGTCTTCCTGTTCAGTGCAGATCTCAAGCCTGGGAAAGGACTGAGCTTTTCTTCACACGGGCATACTTCAGCAAAACAGGATCCAATGGACGGAAATACCCATCCTGCGAAAACTGATCATCTCTCCCGCAAAAATTAGGAGTCTGCACATCCTGTGGTGAGAACAGGATAGTTATTACAGGTTAGTTATTAGCCAGCCAAGATGCTGACACTATGCAAAACACTCTCACTGCAGTAAGTCTTCGGCTGTGGACCAGTTAAGTACATGTTTTCCTCATGCCAACTTGGTTATCTGAGAGATCAGACACATCACACTTTTTCTTCAGCTGCTTTTCAGGACAGAAGTGCTTATAATGCCAATATGTAAGTGAGATGTAGTGGTTCAAGTTGCAGATGAACGAAGTTCCCAGAGGACCAGGGCTCCAAGTCATGGTTTAGGCAGTAGGAGTGTGAGACACCTGGGCTGTAACCAGAGATGTTGTCTTTAAGTGGAAGCCGTAGACCTCCTTCTGGAACAGCTATTGCACGTTAGGCACTGAATTTTGCAAGCATTGCTAACCCCTTTGACAAAAACTGTACAGCAGGCTGAGGGCTGGTGCAGTCTCTAAAGTGCTATAGCCTTATCACCAGGAAATTAACTTTGTGAGCGAGCGGTGGAGGAGTCAAACACAGAGACACTCAGCTGACAACTCTGGATAGATTTGTTTGTTTGTTTGGATGCCATCCATAAATACTGCTAAGTTTCCATCACAGAAGAGGGAAAAGCAGAGGAGCATGTAGCTGTTTGTTTTTTTCATGATTAACGTCATTTGTGCACTTCTGAAGAGAGAGAGGATTTTTTCCTCCTGGGTATGCCTAAAGTCTTAAAGAACGTTAATGTTCCCGTGCACTGCTGAAGCTCCTGCAGAGCCATGCTACCAAGAGACCATCTCCATACCCTCAAGAAATTTTCAGAGTAGGAGTAGCAAGTTGGCACAAATCTGCCTTAGTCTGTGGAGGATGAACACTGCTCCACCTGTCTGCAGGACTTCAACAGGCAAAGCAATCATAAAATATAATTAGAAGCTGGCAGGATCTTGAAAAAAATCACATTCTAGTCTATCATAGTTTGCTTTTACAAGGATGTGTATGCAAGGAAAAAATTGCATTCCCTGGCCCCTGCTCTTAGGCACAGGACTAACATCTTCAAACTATGGGTAGGATGTGTGTGGCTACTCAGTTCCGTGACAATGGCTGAGTTTCTTAGCCTCAGCTTCTTCTTGTCCTCTGTCATCTCTGAACATAGAGTTGAAGCAAATTGTTATTTTTCTTTTTAGACACCAGATGCAAATCTCAGCATGCAGCCAACTTCATGTATCCTTGAACAGAAATAATAAGACAGACCTTCTGGGAAGCGCAAGCGAGGAGTTCAAAGGGCAGATATGCTTCCAGCTGCATTTATGTTATTCTTACACAAGCCTCAGCACCCACAGCAAAACTAACAAAACACTGAAAAGTAAAGTTAAGCCCAACTGCAGGTAGTTAGGGAGCAAACTGTTATCAATGAATTAATTTCCAAAGAAATCCCAGCAGCCATTATCTTTTGCTAGTCATGCTAATCACAGTGTTAAGTGCAGCATCACGTAGAGTAGATGGTGACATGTCATCCCCAGAGAGTGTGCAAGAAACATCCAGGCCTAGCAAATGCCCTTGGGCTGCTGAATTCACTCCACCCCAATAAACTGCGAGTAGAGGTGCCAGCCCCTCCGATTTCCCACTGCTAGCAATGTAGCACTGCCTGACACAGTCTGTCACCTTCGACAATCTCCCTCCGTGCAGGCTCAGCTGATGTGTCTCAGCAAGGTAGGGGGAAAATATATTTTTTTCCACTTTCTACACGGAGGACTTGATACGGGTTGTTCTTGTCATTGTCAGAAAGAAGGCCAAGTTTACATCAATGTGGTACCATCCATGTCCACCCATACACTGGACTGTTTGGTCTCTTACCATCTGGTGGTTACAGGCTATGAATCCTCCCCTTTTTTCTACTCTTTCTCCTTCTTGGTTGTCAGTTCCTTCCCTTAGCAGTGGTAGTATGCTTCAAAGTTGAATCTCACACTTGGGCTCCCTGACGCTTTGCAGTGGCAGTGCTTATTCTTTCAGATTACTGGGGTTTAGTAGGAGAACACTTTGAATAAAGGAAGCGCCTTCTGGCAGCAAAGAAAAGATGGCAAATTCACCGCGTGACATAAACACTGTATACCACGCTGCTGATTACAAGACTACCCAAGCAAGTTCGCAAACACCCTTTTCAAATTCCTTGTCAGCAAAGCTCTTTTGTCAGACCATTGGCTTGGAGGTCTAATTTCATGGAACCTCAGCAATCGCTTCCTTAGCAAATCACTCAGGATGGTCAAAGATGGCAAAGGCCAACATCCAGTCCACTGAACATACGTCATGAATAAGTATCAGATGAAGAGGCAAGGAAATAAGAGGTGAGCTTTATTTGCTCATGTGTAGGCTGAGAGGAAAAGCAGATTTCTACTCTCTCTGCCTGTAAGAGAAGCCCTGAGGGAGAGATGTGGACTAGAGACTGCTGCTACCAGCCTCTCTGAAGAAATGAAGTGCACAGAATTTTGTTAATAATTGCTGTTGATTTGAATTGCTGAAACCGATGATGATAAAAGTACTTTTTCTGAAGAATGTAGCAACCAAAATAAGGCTTTTCTTCTTTTTGTGCCAGTCTGGGAACTTTCTAGTGGAATTTCCTAATGCATTTCCTAATCCTTATTTATTTCTCCTTCTGGCACTTCTATCAGGGTAGTTGGTAGAATTTAGGGGTATCTGTGGGTGCTGAAGGGTTGAAGCAGATGTTCCTTGATGTGACTGTGACTGCTAACAAAGAAATGCTGAGAAAGAAAGGCTGGAAACCAAACTTTATCTCTACAGAGCTCTGGTATTGACAGCCCTCAGTGTTGCCTGTTGTCTGTTGCCTGAGCTGGAGTTGTGCTACAGTATAAGTCTGGATGGGTGGGAGCAAAGAACATGGATCTGCAGATGAATAAGGTGGTGACCAAACAGTTACGGAGTGCTGGATAGCAATGGGATAGTGACTGTATCTGCATGGTCAGTGACAGACTGAGAAGACAGTGTAGGTACACAGTCACATGGGGGGTTTGACAAGCACCAAGTAGTGGCTTTTATAAGTGTTAGTATTAGTAGAGGGGTGCAGAGGTAGCTAAGTCCCCATTGCAACAGCAAAAGTGGTTTTGATAGTGATTTGAAAGAGCTTTTTGGTCCCCCCGTTGCTGACCCTTCTCACTGCACCAAAAGGAATAGTTCTGATGTTCTCCTGGCCCACACCTTTGCCAGCACTTTACTGGCTGATACATTCAGTTGGGCCTCAGAAGGGAAATACACTTGGAGGACCACAAAGAAATATAGCATATGCTACTGTCTGTGAGTCTGCTTAGTAGGAAGAGAAATGTCAACCAGTTGTGATGCACATGGAATTAAATGACTAGAACAACACCCAACAGCAATCTTGTTGTACACCAAACAGACACTTGCATCCTGCAGCATTGCTCTGCCCTACTCTGAAAGTAAAAGGATTATGAGTAGTGAGGCAATATTTGGCCACCAGAAAAAAAAGGTGACCTTTAGGGAAGTCAACTAGATTGATCAAACTTGTAGCAGCTTGTTTTGCACTATGAAAACCTCCATGATCACAAAACTATGTCTTTTAAGACTCTGAACCAAAGAATAACTTCATTGTTGCAATACCACTCTAAAAGCAAGGGTGTTGTTGTTGGTGTTCCATCCTGGAAGACCTACTGACACATAGCTGAATGACATCAGACAAAAAAACACAAACCCATGAGCAGTACTTATTCAATGTTAGATGTACACCAAGTGGTTGTCACTGAATACAGCACTTGCTTTGCCTCTATTTTATGAGCACAGAGTAAATATATTTAGGAGGGTCTGTTGACATAATTTAATTTGGATAGAATCTGTTGGGAAATTGAACCTCTCTTCATGATTACCCTTATTTATCATCATGGAAGTCAACTGTTCTTTAAGCATCCACACTATTACTGAGACCCATTTAAAGTAAGTGAAAACAAAATGATGTTCATTTGCACCGAAGGGTAACATTTACTGAAATGACACCTGTTAGATTATTTGATGTTTCTCACTTGCAAAGCTTTGATTGATGGATTGAACTCCAGACAGAATTTATATCTACAACTCAGTGAATCTGGTGAAGGTTTAGTGAATATGGATTGAACAAGGTGTGTTTAGGTTCACAAGCATGGTTGAGGCACCCCAAGGCTGACCACCCACTGTGGGGAGCAGATGTCTTTCTCTCTGTCTCTGGACAGGCTCCTCAGTCGCACAGAAAGAGGACAGACTTGCAAGAAGAGTTTTGTGCCTCCCCAGGTCCTGAGGTCTTCTGGATCTGTCTGAGGTTTGGCAACTCCTGCTGCCATTCAGTGAAAGGATTAGGGGGCAGAGCAAGGTTTCAGATTAGTAGCCTAAAAGGAGGTCACAAATATCAGTCTTTGTTTTTTGGAAGCCCAGGTCTGTAGCATCAGTTGTCCTTGATTGTTGTAAGGTTGTATTATGGGTTTCACTGACTGAATGGAGTAAGCCCATGAATGGTTTCAGGCTCAGTGAGTTTATTTTGACCCTCCATGTCCAATTTGAGAATATTTGTCCATAACATAAGCAACTGGACCAAAGAGTCCTCACTGGTGATGAATACTGAGGACTTTAATCCCTTCAAACCTTATTCTTCTTGTTACATCTCTGGGGCTGAAGGGGCTGAATAACGTATTTTTAGCAGCCACTACTGACTAGCCTTTAGAAACACATGGGTTCAGATTTGTCAGTATTTTGATGGCATGGTTGTCTTTAGGGAGTTCTGGCACCAATCCATTTCACAGAAGTTGATCAAACCATATCAGTTTTTTTCAGGCTCTTCTGTGCTTCAGATTCCTACATAAATTTTGGCAGGACTCAGATATATGAGATCTGAATTCTGATGTGGTGTTTTGATTTTGTCTCTAAATCTTGTCCAACCCTTTCACTGCTGAAGCTTTCAAGACAGTTCTCCAGATCTGGTTTTCTTTGTCCTTCGAGGCTAAGGGTGCTGAAGTTGTCCACTGCCTCCACAATTTGTTTGCTCTTTTGAATGTCTTACATCTTCATGGTTTGGTCAAGTAATCTGAGTTTTCCTCTTTGCTCAAGAAACCCATAGGGTAAGGACTACTGTAAGGTAAGGAAGCTTGTTGGTACTCTTTTGAGATTTGTCCTGGATGAAAAGGACTTAATCAGTTTTGTTATAAAAGTATTTTAGATGCAAATCTATTTTTAGTCTTTTTTTTTAAGGCATATGCTAAAGAACCTAAAATCGTTTCAATAATGGGAATGTAATGCACAGATTTATGTAAACATATGATAAAGTTGGGGACTATAACATGGGAAATGTTGCAATGAGACCAACAGGGGTTTTCCTTTAGCTTTTTAAATAAGGGGTTTGGGTTATGAATCTGAACTGTATGCTTATAACTTCCATGAAGTCTAATTAACCAGCCACTTGTAAACTTTAACCCTTTCTAAATTAACTGTACTTCATTCCACCATTTGTTCTGGAGGAAACCAGAACAAAATGTCACAGTGTGGACATAGGGTCTTGTTACAATGATTAGGCATAAAATACATGTGTTTGTTTTCTAGTGGTTGAAGTGGGGCTTGAAACTTTATATTACTTGTGGCTGAGAAATATTTCTGAGAGGACTTTTGGTCACAAAGGGAGACTATGTACTCACAAGGTTGGTATGGCCTGTATATACAATAGAATGTGTAATAGAAGCTTTTCCCTAGCTTTTTCAAAATTCTCATGGATAAAACACGTTTTTTTATTTTGTTTCATAAAATTAAAAAAAAAAAAAGTAACTAAGTATTACATAGTCATTTTCTTGTTAAAGGGCATAAAATGAATTATTTTAGTACCTTTTTTCTAAAAAAATGTATGCCAGTAATGAAATAATGTATTATGGAATTAATATAAAAGGGTTGTTTAACATTACAAAACCAATGAGAATCATTCAGATATTATGTTAAACTCTATACAACAGGAATTATTGTATAATAAAATGCAGAAATAACAAAGGTCTTTAATGGATTTATAGATTATACCTGTGCAATTGACCCATTACAATCTGTGTTATGTTTGTTTGATAGACAGGCAGCTGCTCCTTTAGTTAGGCATAAATCAGTACACCAGACAATTGCAGGGGAATTTTCTGAAATGACTCACTGGGAGAGCAGGATGTTGAAGGATGAGGTGGGAAGAGACAGCAGAGACAACATTAAATTTTAAGCAAAAGGCAGATAAAAATCCATGAAACTGCTGGTCTTCAGAAATAGACCATAACCCAGACAATAGAATAATTTGTTCTAATTAAAATAGACAACTCCATTTCCCCTGGAATCAACAATATGAATTGTCAGGCCAGGAATTTAGACTGAATTTTGGCGTGAGCTGAAGGGAGACTTGAAACTCACTGAAGTAAAATTCCGTAGGCAAGCACAGCTAGAATGAAAATCCTGAAAAAATGAAAACATTAAAGTAACTAATTAGTTATGATTAACTTTAAAAAAATTTCTATATTGTGTGTCTTCAATGTACTGGATGTTGGCCTTTGCCATCTTTGACCATCCTGAGTGATTTGCTAAGGAAGCGATTGCTGAGGTTCCATGAAATTAGACCTCCAAGCCAATGGTCTGACAAAAGAGCTTTGCTGACAAGGAATTTGAAAAGGGTGTTTGCGAACTTGCTTGGGTAGTCTTGTAACCAGCAGCGTGGTATACAGTGTTTATGTCACGCGGTGAATTTGCCATCTTTTCTTTGCTGCCAGAAGGCGCTTCCTTTATTCAAAGTGTTCTCCTACTAAACCCCAGTAATCTGAAAGAATAAGCACTGCCACTGCAAAGCGTCAGGGAGCCCAAGTGTGAGATTCAACTTTGAAGTGACTGTCCTCCAGCAGGGTACATCCTGCCCTGTCTGTCATTCCCTCCAGTGAAGGTTGGTTGTTGAGCACATATGGCTGTAAAATGTTCTTTTTTTAACTCTAAGGTACTGCAGTGGGGCAGAAAGTGATCACACACCAGTAAGACCTGCTGATACTATGCTTTTCTATCGCAAAATTCCCTGCTGGCTACTGCCTTTCACCACAAATGCCCACTTTGCCTGTTAAGCACCTTTGCAGCTGGCTGGCTTGCTTGCTCTGCCCTCCTCTAGTCATTTCCTATAGCCATCCTGGTTGGGGTGGACCTTCTAGCAGACTATTTCAGTAACTGATTTCTTTAAAGAGGGTGCAGTGGCATGCAGGATCCACACAGAGTCCTTGCCACATAAAAAATGAAGGCTTCCTAAAAGGATTCTTTTCCTTTCTTAAAAAACCCTCTTTGCCCAACATTTTGCTAGTCTATGGCTTTAGCCTCTAATTAGGGTGGCCATTCACTCCAGGCATGGTGTACACAGCGGAGTTGCCTATGGTTTTCCCTGCAGGGTAGTAAATGTCTGAGTTCCCCCACCTTTAGGAACTCGGGGATTTTTAAGTGAAATATCCCACAATATGGCAACAAGGGACATGAATTAGATCTGTGTAGGGCTACCCACCAGTCCATGTGCATCAGCTCTCTGAAGCTCTCCTGCGAGCCAGCCAGGGCTTGGATGGAAGTAGCTGCCAGCCACCCTGGGCTCTCAGAGGGGAGTTGCTTTTGCCCCAGGCCATCAGCCAGACCTCTGCAAGGCAAAGGGTGATTGCTTAAGCCAGAAGTTCTGAAAATGACATGCTGGTGCTAGATGCTGAGTTTAAAAATATATAGCTATATATTATTTCTTTTTGCAAAATTTACAACCATTGTCAAGCTAAATTTCATGTAATGAAAGCAACAGTTCATGTCACTGCATGTTAATTAAAAGGAATAATTTCACCTTTTGGTATATTAAGGGAAATTTTTGAAGAACACTGACACATTCTATCTGAAGTCCCACTGTTTTTTCTTCTGTTGTTTCTGGGGGTTATATGATAACCAACCATAAAGTCTTCCACAAGTGATGTTTCTTTAATGAGTATTATCATAGCACCTTTAAGGCTATTTTCAGCATATGAGCCTGCACAGTGCTTTGCAATCCCCCCCCCAAATCTCAGGGATGATTTTAAGTGTACTCACAGCTTATGAAAGAATGTTTTTCTAGTCTCCTGTTCTTACATATTGGCTGTGCTATCCACACACAGGACCCTTAGATACACATCTGCATACACACACATAAACACACTCATATTTTATATATATATATATGCATATCTATATGCAGACATGCGAAGACACACACATTAACTTGGTTTCTAAGAAAATAATGTATAACCAGGATATGTTTGGCTTTATTATTCTCTACTTTTTTGTTGCATAATATTCTTCAATACAAGTCTGAATGCAAAACCACTTCATGATAAAGGCAAAGGAAGGGGCAGAGCAATGCACGCCTTGGGCAGCTGTCTGATCTACAGGAATTGCTCTTCTGAAGCCAACAACAAGGTGCGAAGACTGTGGAAGACTTAATATCACGGTTTACTGCACTTGGTGAAAATAACATGGGGACAGGGAAATCACAGGATCCATTACTTCACTCTGATAAATATGCAGTCACAGAAAATGGCCATATAGATGATTGTATTGGGGGTAAAGAGTAAAAACGCTCCTTTTGCACAGCAGAATTAAAAGTAAAAACTTCAACCTTTAATCTAAATCTTTGTTTTATGGGCTTTAGTCATAAACACAGACACCCTAATGGTTACTATGATTTTCCTTTTGGGAGGTGTGAGAGGGTGCATGTATTTAGAGAATTTTGAGCCTAATCTTAGAAATGCTTATTGTCTTAGTGACCAGCGTGACTGCTTTTTTGCTGTGTTTTTTGTTTTTGTAGAAGCTAAAAATAATTTAATTGGTTTGTGTTAGCAAGAAATGCTTGGTTTTTCTTCTGTGCTGCCATGTGGCATAGTCTGGGATGTGGGTTTTTAATGGCCAGAGTAGTTTGTGCTTTGTCCCCACAGAATCATCAACACCACATGCTCCAATGTACCCTTATGTTTGTATAAGAAAACGAAACCCTCAGGCACTGCAGCCTTTCTTTTAATAACTCTTCCACCTGCCGGACCCGAGTCAAAGTTAGACTGTACAGCTTTCTAGTGTTGTATAATGCTTTAGCAGAAAGCAGAGTTTAAAAACAACAGGGCTTGTTCACAGGTGCCTTTGGTACTTGCAATACCCTCTTGTGATTCTGTTTTTTATTAATATTTCAATACTCCTCACACTGGACCTCAGGGGTACCACCTTCAGATATTTTAAAAAGTATTAAAAGACATTGAGGTGGAGGGCAAGGCTTCCAAGGTCTGAGTCTAAGCAGATTTATGGAAAAAAGGAGCTGCATGACCCTGGTGCTGAGTTATTGATCATTGCAAATAATGAGCCTGAGAAATATAACAAGAGTTGCTAGCTTACACCACCATCTGTAAATCTTTTAACTTCTTGTAGTAACGGTTGAAATGATATACTTGATGCTACAGGTCCCTAATCAGCTAGCCTCTTGGATGTGGGAGGGAAGAAAGGCAAGGATGAGGAGGAAAGATGAAAGATCGCTCACTGGTAGTCATATATTACCTGGCACTTTTATTCTAGTTAGTATGAATCATCCCATGGCAGCATGTCAAAGTTTGGAGGTTATGGCAGGATGTGTCTTATCCCAGAATATATGCAGATCCTTAAGCTACACCACTGGTTCATGTTTCTCTTGATCAGGCCCAGAGTGCTTTCATGTTTTAGTCTGTAAAACTCTGGCTTCCAGTCTTGTTCAAGGAGCAGATTTCAGCTCAGGAAGAAACCAGCCAGTGTGGCAGAGCCAGTTGTGTTACTCAGCCCATTAGTGTGATGGTCTCTAGTATCAGGGAACTATAGAAAAGTCTTTTTTGCAAGAAAAGCACAGCTAATGACATATAGCAAAAAATCCCTCTTCAGCTGTATTGTCTATATATGTTATGGATAATCTGGATCTACAGAGTTTCTGAGCAGGAACTTTTCATGAAGATGAGAGTAACTTTCTCCATTCTGTTGGTGCATATTCTTTCCCTCTCCAGCTCACAGTAAAACTCCCTTAGCAGAAAGAGATTTTCTATTGCCTAGGACTCTTAAAAGAGCCTCTGCCTGATGCAGTTTAAGTTTTATGTCAAGATTCATGCTGCTTACAGGCTTCCATTGTGCTCCAAATGAATAGACAGCAAAGCTTTTATTATGGCTGGTCCAACCATGTGAAGTTTGGTTGCTCTAATATCAAAGTCCTTTCATGTTTTTCACTTAAAACTGAAAAATCTCTAGCCATGTCTTTTCAAGGAGCATTTTAAATTATGTACCACTGATTTTATTTGCTATGTGCATTTAATTTGTCAATAATTTAAATTTTTTCTTTACCATGGTATTTTCCATTGATCAAAATAGAAGTATCCCCATAAAAATATCTCAATTTATTGTTCATTAAATGAAAATGGCAATTATATCAAATGAATGATAGAAAAGTAATCCAATCTCTATCTTCTCTGAATGTAATAAAGCACAGTTTTATGTGTGGATGCTCAAGAGCGCAAGGAAGGTTTTGCCTTCCCCTTTGCCCATCAGCATCATTTTTTGTCACTGGGGAGGGACAGTGATGGAGCTCCGCTACCACCTCCATGGCCAGACCACCTCTGCTAAGAAAAAAATGTGTGGATATTTAACAAACTGTCCCACTGGCCTCCTGTGATTTCCCTGCAAGGTGGTTATTGTTGTACTCTATCAAACACTTTAAAAGTTCGTCTAATAACATTCTTAATCAAAGCACATGTTTCTTTTAAATCAGTCATTCACTAGTATCTATGCTGAGTTTTCTCTGTGCTTATTCTAACTTTTTAAAAAACTTTTTGGGATATGTATGCAGTAACTGCGAGCAGGCAGAGTTGGCAAGGTACAGTACAGCTAGAGCAAACATTAATCTACCACGATAAGACATGAACTATGGATCTGAGTCAGGGACCAAATTTATGAGTGAATGTTAGAATGTGGCTAGAAACCGGGGTATAAAAGCCACCGTAACCAGCCAGTTAATGCCACTGAATGATGAAAACCATGATAATAATATGGTTGTGTTTGCCTTTACAGCCATAGGAAATTTGTGGTGAGCAGAAACTGAAAAGCCAGCACAAAAACACTATCAGTATCTCCAAATGGGTGTCAGATTTTTACAAGAACATAAAGAAGTCATTTTTTAAACCTCTTTTGTTATCTGCTTTGGTGACCTAAAAAAATAAGAAGGCCAAAAGCTGTAGTTGATAAGTTTGTGAGCAGCCCCTAAGATGCAATCCATATTGCCCTGCCTTGAGAGGAGATGGAGAACTGGTGTCTGAACTGCTAATAGGGAACAAATAGTTCCTGAAAGTGCATCCTGGGGTGCTCCCCGGGAGCCCCGCTGAAACCTGAAGAGCATCAGTGTCAGCAGGAGCAGAGGGAGAGGGCAGCAGCCACATGTCCTGTAGGTAGCCCTGGAAGCAGGAGTTAGCCTGCTCAGCCTATCAAGGCAGCATGCTAAGGCATGGCATGGTCCTTGTGTTGTCCTAAAACCTTGACTCCCTCTCCAAAGTTTCTGAAGTCAGACCATTTTGCATGTTTAGACAGCAAGAAGCGGGGTTACATAGTGCTCCTCGGATTTTTTACAACCTTCCAGCTATACTCTCAGCTACATCGTGGTTTCTAGGAAAGAAATGGAAGAGGAGAGGGTAAAAATTTTGCTAAATAACCTGGGCTTTGTCTGCAGATTGTTTTGGGGGTAGTCTTTGGCCTTTTGCCTAGAGGTCAGTCCTTTTCAATAAATCAGCAAAGGTTTGGGACATCTCTATGACTCCTTTCTTAAAATCTCCAACTTGATGTGAGCCCTGTTGTTTCAGAAGGTGCACCTTGGGAAGAAGGTGCAGCTGGGGTGGGAGGGGGTGAAAGGTGAGCGCACTTGCCCTGCTCCCTGTCAGCCCTGACTGTGTAGATCCAAAAGAAACTGTTGTACTGAGCAGGAAAACTCCCTAAAATACCAGTGGTTTTTGCAGACAGACTGTTACCTTTACAGCAGGCTGGGATCCTTCCCATAACATAATTGGATGCTTTTATAGGAGCTGTCTCCCTTCAGCTCTCTGGGCTGGACGTTGATGTCTCATGAAGCTCCTCGCAGTGTTTTGTTTAGTTACTGGGAGTTTGAAGCTTGGGGTGTGAAGACTGTGACCAGCGGCCCGAGGGATTCCCCAGGCTGCAGCCGCAGCAGCAACCATTTGTTTTCTTTTGACAGCCTGCGGGGGCCCTGAAGGCAGCTCAAATCCACCAGTTGACTACAAGCTACAAACCACAACCCCTCTCCACTGTTTTAGAGCATGTACCTGACGGGAATACAAGCCCTGGAGGCCCGAGCTGTGCTTTCCCAATGGTTCTCTTGCATTTCACAGTTGTGGTTTTCTTTTTTTGGGGTTTTTTTTTTTTTGTTTGTTTGTTTTTTACCTAGGATTTGCCCAAAGGAGCTTGCTTGTATTTTGGCATCCCTAGAGGTGATGGCAGCAGCTCCAGCTGCAGCCCTCCCCTCTGGTGGTACCTAGAGGAAGAGGTTTTCAGACGGGTAGGAGGTCTTTCATACTCCTTTAAAGGTCTGCATAAAATATATTGTCAAGAAACAGTGTCAAGAAAAGAGTGTGTGAACCAGGTTAGGAAGTTATAGAAAGGATGTTTCATCCCTGAAGTTGCCTGTGAGATTGCTGTTTTCACCTCTGATAGTACTTCCTAAAAAGCACAGCTAGAAGGAATTTTAGGTAAATTTGAACTGGAAGAAGGCCATTTCTTCACTTCATTCAGTAAAAAATACTGGACCCCTGGCCCATTCTCTCATCCCAGTAGGTTCAAGCCAAGCAAAGCTGAGCAAGTTGCTAGCACAGAGCCCATTGCCATGTTACTGCTAAAAACTTATTTTTCCAAAACAGGTAGGAAATGTCTTGAAGCTCCTGTGAGAGGCAGATAACTGTTATGGACATGTTTTCTTGCAGTATTAGTGGATAGATGCTGTAAATGATGGACCTTGCCTCCCCCACCCCCCAGTTTTAGGTCGATTCAAAACTTGTTGAAGAATAGTTAAACCCCCCTCAACCATACATGCCACATATGAAGGTGGTTTGTAAAGCCCAACAATTATTTATGGATATGGCCAGACTCTATGGATCCAGCTTGTCTGATGTCTGACCTCTGAATCTCTGTGGAAGATTGGGAGTTTTCTGTAGGCTGTCTGGTAGACAGTAATCTTCCCCAGACTCAGCAGTCCAAGACCTCGGTCAGCAACAGTTTGCCTGCTCTACCAAAGGCTCTACTTAACCTAAACAACCAGGCTGGAAGGACAGTTATTATTGCACTGTGGTAGCTAGTAGGATGTCTTTTCAATCTGTTCCATGGTAAATTTACACAGGGGACTGATGACCCCTGCTTCAGCTGTGGTGTATGGTGCCTTTTACTCTAAAACACTTACAAAACTACTGAAGAGATCTAAACACAGCTGAATGTCTCAAATGAATGGTGTGTCTCGCACTCAATCTGTTGTGTGTTATAGTTAAGCATCACCAAGGTCATTAGAAGATGTATCGTGTGAAGGAACAGAGGAACAAAAAGTGACATAGCCCTTCCTGAGGGATTAAGCATGTCGATTTTAGCAGGAGAAAAGAAAAATTGCTTGCTTATTGCTTGGAGCTTTATCATAAACAGGTAGGTCTGAAAACCATTTTCTAGCAGTGCACAGCTACAAACACAATATTATTTCTAGAAACCACCCATGGCCTCAGTGCTGAAAGATGCAGAGGGGCCTCAGCATGAGGAACGTCAAGTTCTCGTGTTCCAGACTGCGGTTTCCTTACACCTTTCCATTTTGGCATAAGTTTGCAAAGCCACTCTCCATTTTTAATATTTAAAGGTTAGCTGACGCACCAAGCATGTTCTTGGGAAATGGTGTAGCTGCAATTCCAGTAGGCATAGCTCAAAGTGAGGGAAGTAATGCAGTTGTGTATCTCACAACAAATGGGGTGACAAGCTGCATGAACCAGGAAATCCATTTTTGCCTCACCTAGGGAGTAAGTCTTACTTTTTGCTTCAAACTATAAAGATGATGGTTAAAATTAGATGATTCATGTTGATTCACTACAGGTTTAAAAACAAAAAGCCTCTCTGACCAAATTCTTTAGTGGGCAGAAGAGCCTTCTTTGTTAAAAACAAAAAAACCTAAAAACAAAAAGTACAACACACATACACATTCACACATGCTTAAAAGTTACTGTTTTTTCCCTGGAAAATGTGGTTTCTCTAATTGACGGTTGTAAAAAAGAAAAAAACCTTTTCAAGCATCCCACTCGATTAGTCATGCCAGGGTGGGTCAGTCTTATCATATCACGTGATGTCCAGTAACGGTGATGCAATAAAACAGATGCTGTCCGAATTTCGTGCCACCAGTCAGCAGCAAAACTATGAAAATCAAACCACTGTCCTTTTCCAGAAATTCCAAAATATCCCATTTCTTCCAGGCCCTGTACTTAATAGTCTCTGCCTTCCCAGACAGACTAAATACATGATAATTTCTACTTCAGCAGCACATGACAAGAACGAGGCCCAAACTACTGGGAATGCAGCTGGGTTGAAATCCAACTTATGTACAGAGGGGTACTCTACCTTTTTGGAAGAAGAGGTGGGAAAAAATAAAATTTCCATAAATCGATTACAGTCTGACAATCTATACTGTCTGGCAACCAGTATGGTACATAAAATCTCTTACTAAGGCAGGATCAACCCACTTAGTCCTTCCAAGAGACTGTACCTGGCAGTTTTTATCCAAGGAAGGAATGATGACAAAGTGGTATTAATTCTGATTCTATTTTCTGTATTTCTCATCTACCTGATTTGTGGATACATAGAAAGCAAAGGTAATGTGCTGTACTGTCAAAGTTAATTGCTAATTTATTTAAACACATTTCTACTAAGTAGCCCTCCATGACAGAGAATGTCTTTTACCCAGTAAATGAGGGAAAGCCTTAAAAGTGTTACACACCCAAGATGCTACTGCCACAAAGTGAGATAATGTTAGCAACATATGAAGAAGTACAAGGATGAATGACTAGCACCAAGCACAGCAGTCCCTATAGACTGACTGAATAAGTGATAAGGTATGATTTTTATGACAGATCTGGTTTTACTTGAAAAGGTGGCATTACTTCTGCTAGAACCTGAAGCCTGGAAGTTATTTATGACCAAAACTTTTCTTCATTCTCCAGCTGCCAACAAAAAAATCTACAGCAACACTATACCTCCCTTTAAACACTTTCTTGAGATACCTGTCCTGCCAAGTTGTGGATGAGTTTTCTACCTTCTAAGTAAAGTTCTTTAAAAACTTCTGAAGCTACTTTGGGTATACAAGTAAACCTTAATGGGATTTTACTAGTGGGAAATTGTGCTCCATCTCCAATTGCACTTCTGAAATTTGGTTTTTACATGCTTTGTATACATAAAGTAGTGGTACCAGAGATTAATGAAATTGAGTAATTAATGCCTGAAGAATGAAATACAGGGTTTTCAAAATATGAGCCCAGCTGTAGCGAAAAGACAGGATCTGATGGCAGCAGCCACATGGCAAGCACAGTTGGGCAAAAAGCCTGTTACCATCAGCTTGCTGCTGATCAGAACTGGCCAGAGTACCAGAGAAGAGGCAACCAGGGTCAATAGGTGCCTTCCTAAACAAAGCTGTGGAAAGGTGTGTTGCTATTAACACCAGAAGTTTGCTCAACCACCATAGCATGTACACATCAGAGGAGTCAACCAAGCTGAACACACGGGTGTGGCAGACCCAAAATCCTCCGGGGAGTTACCCTCCATGCTTGAGTGGCTTCATAGTCTTTTTGCTGTGGGCAGCGATGGTGACCCTGAGAGGCTGAGGCACCAGAAGCTCACTGCAAGACAGCCCTGTGCCCTCCGGCATCCAATGAAGCCAGCATGTGGTTTGTGGGAAACAATTCAGGAACAGAAGACATTTTGGAGGGTCTCCAAGTGCTGGCCCAGGAGGAGGGCTTGGGACCTTAGGCTGGAAAAGGCCTGTGGTAAAATCCAGCAGTGACTGGTAGAGTTAACTGTTTGGAGAATTGAGATTGGGGTAATATAGTATTTGGCCTGAGTACGGGAAATAGGAAAATAGACTTCTGGCAGGTTTTCAGTGGAGGATTAGTTGAGGAAGCCTAATTTCCAACAGACTGACAGCAAAGTGTGCTTAAAGGACTGAGGGCTGGTGAAGGAAACCGTAACAAAACCATTGCTTTTCACAGGACAACACCTTTCCAAGGTGTGGAGGTTTCCACAGATCAAATCTTCAAACAGGCTTCAGTAGGGCTTGCAAAAGACCTGCAATGTGGCCACCTGTACCCTGCTGTTGGGTTTTATGTTCAGTCCTTCCTCCACTAGCACAGTGTAGAGCAGCTGATGTGTGAAGGCTGAGTCTGACCTAGTTACAGACTTGAGGGGATTTGAGAGGTGTGCCCAGACTGGATACCTGGGAAAGGGCTGCCAATACTGGGTCTCCTTGGCCAACACCTCAAACCAGAAAATATCCTTCAGTCCCTGCAACCATGTGCTCCCAGATCCTCCTTAAAAGACACTCCCCATCCCCTGTGTGATGCATGATCCTCTGGCATGGAAACTTGGAGCAACTGAGCAGAAAACAGCAGTTTTCTGAGCTAGGATGCAGGGATGCAAATGGCATTTAGAAGAGGAGAGGAAGAGCAGGAACCGAGATGTGTCAAAGGAAGACTGAGAGAGAATGGAAATATAAGGATCATTTCCCTCCAAACAAGAACTTTGAACCAAATATTTCAATACCTCTTACCCAACAAACTGAGGTAACATTGCAGTCGGAAATGAATATGCGTTTTTTGAGCATTCACAGGAATGTGAGAAGCCTAAAAGCTCCATCATGCTATAGTCTACAGCCTTTACTGGAGACAGCAAAGACATGTGATGATGTGATGTTTAATTTGGGAAGGGAACATATTTTCTCAATATTTTTTATTTTTTCTTTGCATGTTGTTTGAGAGAAAGAGTCTAGCTTCATTGACTATTTATGCCTCATGAATTTACCCAGGCAAATTTTATGAAACCAACACAGAAAAGACATCACCCATTCTGTTTGGAAGAGGCATTAGCATGAGAGTTTTCGAACAAACTGAAGCAGTGTTGCAAGTGCACTGTGTTGTAGTGACGTGCATTGTCTTTTACCAGTATGCTGCGTGTTTAAGCAAGGGCCACTATAGAGGCATCCTGCTGGGCTTTGTTTTCTGATTGCAAGACTGAATACAATGAAGGAATAATTCTGGAGTAATTTATTTTAAATGTCACTGTGTCAAAATGATTAGATATATTATCAGCTTCAGAACTGACCATGTTACATGTGAGGTCAGCAATAGCAACACTGGTTTTACTTGCTTCTCTGTGATATTTAGTAATTTTTGAACTTTCCTGCCTGCAACATTATGAGTGCAAAGAACTTTTTGGAGAAGTCCTGGAATGTAGAAACATTCTGTTGGGTAATTTGGCAGAGAACAATAGTACAGCGAGGAAATAAAATGCTTTTCTAGGCTTAAAAATAGCCAGTGTTAACAGGTCTCTAATCTTGCACAGATCTGTCACTTGGGCAATGTAGTCATGAAATTGAGTACTGAACACTTGCATTCTGATGTTTCCATTTCTTAATAATTCAAAGTGTTTGCCAAACATAAGGAAACTGAAATTCCAAAGATGCTCTGATGCTGTGTCGAAGAGGAATCAATCATTTTTCAGTAAATGATGTCCAGGAACAATGCCTGCCAGACTCTCAGTGGGAGGCTCTGAAGGCATATTTGCTATAACTGGAGGCAAAGGCCAGTTTATTTCACACAGCTCTTCAGCATGATAAAGTTTTCCAATGCTGGTACCTACTTCGAAGTAACCATGGCTGTTTCATCTTGCTTTCTGTATTTCCAGTGTTGGATTATTTACCTTCCTTCATCTCCAGTTGTCAGTTACAGGGCTTGTTAGTAGGTGATGCTTGGTGATTTGCATGAGTGAAGGATGTTAGCCACTGAGCTGGTCATGGATTAAATCACCTGTCTGTGTCTTCTGTGTGTGCAGACTCACAGGGTCCCTCAGGCAGGAAAGAGACCTCAGGAGGTCTCTGCTCCAAGGATTAGAGCCGAGTTCAGACCATGTTGCACAAGACTATGTCCACCTGGGCCTTGAAAACCTCCAAGGTGATGACCTCTTCTTGATAACTTCCTCCTGCACCTCAGAAGGCTACACTGAGGTCCCACACCAGATGATCCTGTCAGGTTAGTTCAGCCTGAGGAGCCTCATACAACTGAATGCTTGGGCAGTGTTAGAGCCCATGCAAAGACTTACCCTACCTTTGGGTCATGCCTTCCCCTGGTCTCTAGCGTTACTGTTCACTGCCCTGGGGAAGGCTGTCTTGAGGAAGGATAGCAGAGACCTATGGATTCTCTCTATTGACCTAAGGAGGTGCATTTAAGATGGGAAAGGCATAGGATGGCGCTAACACACGTGGTCATGATAGTAGCATAGCACTTGAACACTGTGTGTGAGAAAAAAGGGCCAGAATATATATACATACACACACACTATATATATACACACACATGCATACATATATAAATATACATATTTATATTTATTACATACATATTTATATATACATATATAAATACAACTTCTCTTATCCATCTGTTAAAAGTAACTTGTCCTTATGTTTTCCACTCTTAGAGCTGTGGACTTGGACAGGCAACGGAGGAAAACTTCTTTCCCAGAATTTTTAACCAAGCTGGATGAATTTCTGGGAGAGAGCTTAAGTGGCTGACACTGATGGGAAAGATAATCTGTGCTAGGGTGAATGCTTTGCTTCACTGACTCAGACATTGCTCAGTTAATGTTACATTCAGTACTTGCAAGATCCCAGCACAACCCTTGTGGCTTTACCCATTGGTTTACTTCACCAAGTATCAGTTCCTAGTAGGGCCAAAGTGGAAGCAGGAGAACAGAGGCATGCACCAACAGACACAAGTAATATGGGCCCCCACAAATGAGCTAGTGCTCTGTGACAAAACAGAGCAAAGGAGTATAAAGTAGGCATGAATACATTCAAGCTGGAAAGTAGAAGGCTTCTAACTATTAAAGTAGCAATGTCTTGCAAAATCCTATTCATAGGAGCAGCAGGAGGCAAAACAACAGGGTTATTTTTAAGATGGAGCAACCCTGTGCTTGTGAAAGGCAAGTGTGGTAATAAAAGGACCTGGCCTTGGTGCTTCAAAAAATCCTAGTGCTCCCGTGATCCATAGGAAAGGTGAATTTAAGAAGGCTGCTAATTGATATAGGGCAAAACAAATTCATTTTTCTGTATTCTGGAGATGTGTTATAATGGATGCCTGTAACGTGAGTGAGTGAGGAAACACTCATAGCTTCAAATGCAGAGTACTCCATCAAAACAAGGAATGCAGTCTCTTTATTTTTTAATTTGGCTTGTGGTTAATGAAGCCCTGGGAACATTTTCCTTGCCCAATTAAGCATCAGTTATAACCAAATATTTGAAAAGAAGTGTCATGTTTCTGGGTTCTTTCTTTTTTATGAAAAATCCCAACAATAAAGCCTTTCAAAACCAGATGTGTTGCCCTTATCTGCTATTGGGTAAACAAGTCTTGGATTTGGGGGTTTGGGGTGTCGTGACCTGTTTGTGCCACAACAGCTAGTAGCATCTAAGACACATAAAGTGCTTTCAGTTTGGCTTATGCACACGTATAAAACCCACAAATGTTAAAAATGTGACTGCTAGAGCACTTACCCTCTCCTCTCCCACTGCCAGCCCTGGCCCACTTTAAGATGTGCTGCAATAACCACCCTGTACTTCTGTGTGAGTGTTCAACAAAACCTTCCTTATGTCTGGCTGACCTTCCACTGAGGGTGGTCTTCTGCAGCCGCCGAGCTAAAATTTGGTGTTACGCTGTTACTGCTAGGGTACACTTTTGGGAATTAAATTTATTTCTGATATGAAATACTGGTCCAGATAGTCATTCTACAGAAGATCTAACTGGTTACTGTTCACCACAGCTATTAGTTACCTTTCTCTGCTCTTAGTTGTCTGTCAAGCCAATTTAATTTCCTTTTGTCATAGACTTTGTGGGCAAAGCAAAAGCAGTAGACGTCACATAGCTTAACCATGTTTCATACAACACTCATAAATAAGCTAGGCAAGCATGGTCAAGATAAAACGAATGTTCTGTGGTGGCAAAGATTCTAGAAAACCATATAATCTGTGAAGTCAGAGACATGCAGTGAGTAGGGTTTCACAGGGGCTTAATCTGATACTATGCAACATTTTCATGAGTGCCGTGATGATAGAATAAAGTATTGTACTGAATTTGCAAATGACACCAAGCTGGGAAGGAGGGCAAGGTTAGAGCTTACAGAAATCTTGCCAAATTAGAAAAATATTACAGAAACAAAATGAAACAAAACACTTTTCAACAGGGACAAGTGTGGGGTTACTGAAGAGTAACAACTGGCTAGGCAGCACATCAGTAGGAAAGGGGTTACAAGCTGAATGTGAATCAACAAAGTTGTAGAGCTGCAAGAAAAACAAAACCTGACCTGCATAAACAAGAAGATGACCTATAAGATACACAGATGGAAAAACCCAACCATTGTGTTAAAGCACAGCCACAGCTGAAGCTCTGTGTTTAGCTGGGGGGACTGCACATTAAGAAGGACACAACTACTTGGAAAAAGTCCAGAGAAGAGTAGTGACAAAGAGCAGAAACCTAGAAAACACAGTCTTTGAAGAAAGATTGAATTTACTTGTGTTTCTCCTGAAGAAGGGGCACCTAAGCAGGGACGTTACAGGTTTTTAAATCATGAAGAAAGGGAACAATCATATTTCAACATCTATAGCGTAAGACTGTGGGCTAAACACCAGCTAGGACATTCCTAGGAGTATGGGAAGCACAGCATGAGATAAATGGTCAGAGGAGGCAGTGAGTTCAGTTTTGAAGGCTGCTAGAAGCAGACTGGTTAAACACTGATCAGGAATGATGCAAGTAAAGCTGACCCAGCCGTGGGGCAGCAGAGATGGGCTAGACAGCCTGCTGAGGTACCATCCAGCCCTTGAAGATGGATATCACTGACCTGGTAAAACAAGTGGGAAATATGGATGAGGGCTCAAGGCTCTTTTAAAAATGAGCCTGTACCACTTCAGAGAAACTATACAGCTTCACAGCTCTTTTTCATGCCTGCCTGGAAACACTGAGCAGTTCAGCTATGGGGAAATGGGACTGTACAATACCACTTGAAAGCAATTGCCAGAAAGCAAAGGTTTAATGCTTACCATCCAATGGTGGCAATAAAAAGTTTCTGCATTAGTGTCTGGTTTAGTCTCCCTCTTCTCACCATTGCAACATAACAAGGAAAGCATTTATCCCACATGTCTTAGGTTGCAGCATTTGACCTTAAGATAGAAACAAGCAGTAAAAAAGAGGTATGACGCTTAATTTGGGTTGGCTTCTGTTACCAAGTACATATGAAAAAGGTATCTATGCTACAAAGGCCCTGAACTACCTGTATATCAGGCCTTTAGATAACTTCAGAGGCTGTCATCAAGCATTGCCACCACATAGGATATGTTCAGTGCGCTTGAGCTCCTTTCAGGCACTGTTCAGGCCTCTCCTAACAACTGCATCAGTCTAGGGGTTATGGGGAAAAAAAAAGCAGGATCAAAACCATACCTGTGGATCCTTCGTTCAAATGATCCAGGTACCCATAGCTAGAGCTTGTTGCGGCACCACTTTCAGAAGTGGAGGGAGAGCTGCTGTTTCTAAAGGTTTTGTTAGACAGAGCTGCCTCATGATGTGAAAGGACTGAGAGGGGGACATTTTGAGTAAGTCCCAGTAATATAGAATCATAGAATCACAGAATGGTCAGGGTCAGAAGGGGCCTCTGGAGACCATCTAGTCCAACCCCTGCTAAGGCAGGTTCTCCCAGAGCAGGTTGCAGAGTCACGTCCAGGCGGGTTTTGGATGTCTCCAGAGAAGGAGACCCCACGGCCTCTCTGGGCAGCCTGTGCCAGGGCTCGGTCACCCTCAAGGCACAGAGGGTTTCCCTCACGTTCAGACGGAACTGCCTGTGCTGCAGTTTGTGCCCGTTGCCCCTTGCCCTGTGGCTGGCACCACCGAACAGAGCCCGGCCCCGGCCCCCTGGCACCCGCCCTTAGGACATTTGCAGACACCGATAAGATCCGCTCCCAGCCTTCCCTTCCCCGGGCTGAACAGCCCCAGCTCCCTCAGCCCTTCCTCACAGGGGAGATGCTCCAGCCCCTCATCTCTTCGTAGCCTCCGCTGGGCCCTCCCCAGCAGTTCCCCGTCTCTCTCAAACCGGGGAGCCCAGCACTGGGCCCAGCACCCCAGACGTGCCTCACCAGGGCCGAGCAGAGGGGCAGGATCCCCTCCCTCGCCCTGCTGGCCACACTCCTCCTGAGGCACCCCAGGGTCCCACCCGCCTTCCTGGCCACAGGGCACACTGCTGGCCCACGGGCAACTTGCCGCCCCCCGGCCCCCCCGGGCCCTTCCCCGCAGAGCTGCCCCCCAGCGGGTCAGCCCCAGCCCGTGCTGCTGCGGGGCTTGTTCCTCCCTGGCGCAGGACCCGGCACGGGCCTCTGTTGGGCTCCATGAGGTCCCTCTGCCCAGCTCTCCGGCCTGCCCAGGCCTCGCTGAGCGCAGCGCAGCCCCTGGGGCAGCAGCCGCCCCTCAAACACTCACTGCTTCTGGGCCGTGCTTATGTGATACATGATATGTGACATGCACTGAAACACTGACTCTTGAAAGAGCAAATATGCACTAGTACGTAACAGTGTCTAGTACTTCTGGTGAAACAGCTTTTGATAATGCCTTGAGATAAAAGGCAATGCCTACAGACTGTGAGGCCTTGATGTGAAGAATAACACATCTGATACCTTTAGATTAAAAATACTCTGGTGCTATGAATACCTGTTATTTTTTATACTATTTTGATGATTTGATACACATGAGATGTCTCACTGAGGACTGGAATTGCACCTTAGTTGAAAATTTACTATGAGCATTTACTTATCAAGGTCTTACAAGGAATACCTCTGAAGTTTAGCCTCTGTAATGCCTATGAAAAGCCCTGAAAAGACAGAACCCAGTCTGAGTGTCATCAAAAATTGCTCAAATATACGAAAGGGGTGGAGGTTAGTCACAGAATTATATTGTCTCAGGGTCCTCCTCATCCCTTATACCACAGCAGGCTGCAACAACATACATGAAAGAAATTTCCTAACTTGTATTAGTTTCAGTCTCAGCAAAATCAGCAAATAAAATCCTGCAGGAGAAGGTATTGCTGAAGTGGTCAAGATACTAAAGATCTAACGGATTTATAGAGCTGCATAAGCAGGTTTTTACATAAGATTTTTGGGCTGAGAAGTCATGAAAACCCCTGGAATGCTTTCATTGCAACCAGATGGTACGCAAGACAGGGAAATGTCAAGTGGGAAACCATTCAGAGAAGGAGGTCAAATATCAGCCACTGAGATGGTAACATCTGGATGTTTAGTAAGCCTGTGTAGGAAGAAATTCAGAAGTCTCTTAGAAGGAGAGCTTCATTTTCAAGTTAAAGAAGTGCATAGATGATGGAAAAACTCCTTCACTTCTTAACTAGCAAAATCAAGCAAGTTTTTGTCTGAATAACAGTTCTTGTAATGATCAGAACCTTCTATATTTGAGTGTTGAAATTTTCCATCTCTTTGATGATTAACAGGGTGAGGCTGACAAGTCTGTCTTTCAGCTCCATTACACACTGTATCTCCTAGACCTCAGTGTGGTGTGGTGATCTCTTCTTTTCCCGCTGCTTCCTTTTAGAACAGTGAAAGCAGAAAACAGTGTTAGCCATAGTGCCAGAACCGAGTTTAATTAATTTACAACTGCTAATGGAAATAAACATTATTTCACAGGTTTCTGTGATCAGAAATATAAGGTGATGTGACTAATTCTGGTTGTGCATTTGCCCCAACTTACATTGCTGCTGACAGTAACAACACCTTGAGGTCCCTCACTCAGTGCTTGGAACTTGAGAACATTTTCACTTGTTACGTGACAATTGCTGTCGACTTTATTCTTGTAACATCAAGTCATAATGAAAATTATTTTATCAGCTTGAAGTTTGACAATGATTAGTCGGAGTGTAAGACCAACAAAAACTGGAAATGTGATGATCAGAAGTATGTAGTTTTCCAGGCACATCTGGCACACTTCTATTTCATGTAACTTTTTGAACTTGGTGCAATGCAGTTCCTATGTGGAGCTCTTGATGTATGAAAGACATACTACTTTTTTTTTTTCCTTTTATCTTGAAATAATAATTTAAAAAAACTTTGCAAAGAATATTGTCTTTTTTACAAATGGGATGCTAAACCAGAGATCACTCACCTAATCTGTCATGGTAGATTTGGGAAGCCAAGAGAAGCCTGAGTCAGCCAGGTCTCTGAGGTCCCAAACTGTACTTAGTTTCCTAATTTCATGCTGAGCTCAATAGGAAATTAGTTGCCTAAATAATTGTTCCTAATTTTTTTTGTATAAACTCCAGACTTTTTAACAATCACATTCTAGATAATGGAAGAATCACAAAAACATCCTTTTATATGAACATGTAAAACCATCTGCAGATAGCCTGCTCCTAATTATTTGGATAGTGGTAACACTACCAGACAACAAATCCTCTACTGCAATCCCAGTTGAAATAACCCACCTCTCCCAACCAGTGCACATGGACTGTTCAAAAGAAAGAAGTATGTATCTGAGGGACAATTTTCATGCCTCGCTTGGGTATGCTGCATTTCTCGGTAGGTATCTGAAGGTGAAGTCCTTACATGTAATAGGTAATAGGTGGAAACTAATAGAAAGAAACAGAAAGAGACAGAACAATAGAAGGAGACAAGTTTCTTTAAGTAACTGGGAAGAGAAGGGTCAAGGGAGGAAACATGTTTTTGTCTTGAAGTTGGTTTAAAGCAGTTTTTAAAATGTTTTATGCTTTAATAATATGGCTGGGGGAGTGGGGAGTTTTTGCCTAGAATAAAACTGGAAGAATGATTCACTGCATGTCTGCAACTGTTCCTTGATCCCAGTTAAGTTTGACACCACTAACACCTATGAGTCAGCGGAGGCTCCTTGGGATGGGCTTTGCCTGCTCTGTTTTGAGCCTGTTAGAGTAGGATCTTTACCCAAGGCTGGAACTTGGCTTCCAGCATTGCCTGTGTCAGTTTTTCCTACCCACTACCAAATACCACCAGCCTCCACTAAGAGCAGGGATCTATTGCTATATCCCATGATCTCTGTGATACAGCTGTAATACTCTATACTGTTTATGTCCAGGACCTCAACACTATTTATCATGCCTCTGTAGCCAGGATAACAGATGTTTCAATAGGGACTTTGTGACACAATGATGAAGATGAACATTTAGGTCAACATAGCCTAAAAAAGGACAGCTGTCATAAACAGCAGCCAAACCATGGGAAGGATTTTCATGTCATGCTTGAGGATCCCTTACTCTCCTTGAATTTTCATGTACTCTGTGCTTAGGTTTAGAAAACAACTCTGCTTCTAAAAAGATATGATGTAATTTTGGGATTTGACAAAATAGAAAATAAAGGAGCTTTTCCATATATGATGCCATGTTTTTCACATCTTACAATATGCCTTTGTCTTGTTCGGTTCCAGGATTGCTCAGCCCCTGAGCTGCTTCAGCTTTCTATCTTGACTTGGCCTACAAATCCCTAGAAAACTGTTACAACATTTAAGTTTTTGGATAATGAACAGGCTTCTATCTTCTGGAGCCATTTTCCAAAAAATGTGATGAACAAACGGTAATGGAAATACTTGGAAGCACATTTGATTGATGTGTTCACTACGTTTATCCAGAATTAGAATATTTTACAGTAGTTCTTATGATTTCATTTAGTTCTATACCTAAACCTAGTTGTTGAGTGGGTTTTTTTGGGGAGTGTGTGTGTCTGTGTGTGAAGTGGTGTTGTTAACGACCATCTTACTGAACAGTCTTCTCTATACTACACTAGGATGTACGGCTGGCTGTTAAGCAAAACAAAGTAATTTCTGAGACCCATTTTTTTTTTCCAGATTCAAGTATCAGCCACCACCTCCCATCAAACATATTTTATATACACAGCACATGGAATCCTTCTTTAAAGATAAAGATTAGTGAAGAATATTAACAAATAATTCAATAAATGTGGATGCAAGATCAGTTTAAGCTATTTGGCAGTAGTCACAGCAAGTCAGCAACAGGTCTGGAACAGAAGATAGTTTTTTTTATGTGTATTATTAAAGCAAGTGTAGATGTATCTTCCAGATTTCACTTCAAAGTATTCATTGCAATGTGAATGTCTGGACAGTGTTAATGGATAGTCCAGATAAGAAAAACAAGTTTTCAAATAAATCCCCTGGCTGTAGTGCTTGCTCTGCACATATTGATTGCAACAAATTGACACTTAAACTAAGACCAGCTTTGGGAATACAGAGTAAGGTGGTTGGGAGGCATTTGGCAGATGCTTAAACAACTCTGCAAAACTCTTCAGAGGGAAGATTATCTGCTATATTTTTCACTTTGCAAAAGGTGATGAGTAGTTTTCCATGTCAATCAGTCTGAGTAAGCAATCTCCACCGTGATATCACCTGAAAAAGCAATGATTAAGGGGTTAGTTAACATCCATGTCAATCATACAATATATAAACAGCAATCATCACTGCTACTGGTGATCACAGGTTTCTGGTATAGAGGAATGGTTTTGTTTCTCATCTCTTAGCTTTGGAATGAATTACTACAATATACTTCACTTACACCTGATGCTTTTCCTGAAGTGGAAAGCAGCATAGGATGCAGGTCACAGCTTGGTACCCAAAGCTACATCTTTCCATGGTACATCACACCCATATGCTGGAAACTGAAACACTCATGTGTTGAAAGCTGAGTAGAGTTTTGTAATATTGGGGTTTGTTCATAAAGCCTTTAATGGGGTTGTAATTATTTATCTTGGTCTCTGTCTCTTCCTGTGGCATGCGGTTTAAACTCACGGTCAGAGCTGGATTCTTGTTCACTGATAGATGATACAGTTTTCTTTTGGAGACAGGGAAAAATATCCACTGGTATTTGGCTTTCTGGCTTTCCTGAAGTAATTCTGTTGCATCTGACTTCAGGCTGTGCACTAATTTTTTAACTGCTGTTTCTTTGATTTATTATTGACTGGTCAAAACCAAAGTTTCTAGAATGGATTATTTATTTTTTAAAACAGTTTCAGCACAAAGAAGTGTGGTTTTGAAATGCTTATGTAAAAGCTTTATATTTGCCTTTGTTTCTTTTAAGTGGCTTGAAAATTTGCAATCTCAAAGACTGACATTGAGCACATCCTGCCTGAGCTTACAATGCCCTTGAACTTCCATCATGTCTTCAAAAACGAGGGAAAAAGTACATCAGTTCCTACAGTCATGCTCCAATATGAGTCATTCAACAACTCAAACATATTTATTTTTTTTAAATGACAAATATATTTTTATTTTAAAAATACGTACAGGAACCGTTCCCATCTTGTCTGCTTACCACTTGTAGATGTAACACTCTCAGCTTAAATTGTCTTTACAAGCCCCCAGAATTCTAACTATAAAATGTTATATCTTTACCATAGCATGGCCTTACGAGAAAAACTGAGGTCAAATTAAAAAAAAAAAAAAAGCAACAGTTTCTGCACTGTAGTCTGGGGATTTTTAGAGTTCTTTAACCCTGCCCACCCATCTTTCTACTCCTCTAGAGCTTTGAGAGTAAAAGATTGGAGCACACTGAGCTATTACCTTGGGGTAAGGTCCTTTGACCTTTAAGGTAACTTTGCCAGTGTTGTAATTACTATTCTTCAAGGTTGCACTATGTGGTGATTTATTTGCAGGAAGTTTTGGATGCCTCCATGTTAAAATATTGGTTTTGTTACAACAAAAGACCTCATATGATTGTTAAATTTGCAGAGAAAAAAGATTTAACAAACTGGTTTGTTTTCAAAGAGTATGTAAAAATAAAGTTAAAATATTATCAAAGGGCTATTTGGGAGGAATTTAAAAATACTTCTTCCAAGAAAAATACTTTTCGAAGCTGATGGCAAGGTCAACATTTGAAGTTTTTATTCTTTAGCTTTCTTAACAAAGTCTTTTCAGTACAAACAAAGATACCCTATCATTAGCCATCCACTCGGACAGTCCTGCTGGATTTTCTCTCATAACTTTGAAGAGTAGTCATAAGTCTTCGTGAAGGAAGGCAAAATTTTAATATGCCCAAAATGATATAAGTGAGCTGGAGGTGAAACATTTATTCCATTAGAGGGTCCTGTATTTTAAAAGTAAATGGCCTTTTAAATGACGCACAAGAATATCCCTCCAGACTGGTCTTGTGAAATGTAGTGGCTTTGTCTCTGTTGTGGTTTGAGTTGGAGGCTTTTTGGTAAATAATAGGTGTTTTTAGTTCTTATCCAATTATTCCTTTAGATGCAGTCTAATATCTGTCTAGGTTTCCCTTAGGAGCAATAATATTATTACAGTAAGTGCTCTATCTTCAGTGCAGAAGAAAGAAAGGGATTTTAGGAAAGGACATTCAGCTACACCTAACTTTTGTTGTCAGCTAATCTACAACTATTTTTCCCTTCACAGTGGGCCAGCAAAAAAACTTGTATTTCGTCAGTCAGTAAATCTCCTGTTAATTCTGTTGGCAGGTACAGTCCTTGAAGGCATCTCCAGAGGGCTGAGGGCATGCACATCATTGCCAGCCCTTTGTGGCCAGGGTACAGGCCAGCAGAGGAGAGGAAAAAGCAGTCCTTCACGGGGTCATTAGAAAGTGCATGTTGTCAGGGCTGCTCAGCACCTCCCTTTTCCTTCAGAATGGTGTGTTAATGAAATAGTTGCGGTACTGGCAGGATGGGCGCTTTCTGCAAGGACCAGTGTCATTCTTCATATCAGTATGGACTTTCTCCACCTAGGTCTTTTAAAAGGATGCTAACAACCCAAAAGTTTTATTTCAAATTTGTAAAGAACTATCTGTAGCCACAGCACAAAGCTGCATAAATATTGCTGTTGTACTGAAGGATTTAAGTGCTCGTTAAAAAATATAAGTGCTTATTTTAAACACAAGGACAAAGATTCAGAGAAAGCCTAAGCATAAGCCTGAAGGTGCTGATAAGTAGTTCTTGATTTCTTGCCTGCCTGGGGATGACTGATCTACCCTGGCCAGGAAAATTAAGGCTAGAATTTATTGCCTTGTATTGTACAGTATGGCAATTTGCGTCTGGAAACTTCTTAGGTCGTTGGAGGAAGTGAAAAATAAATGTGAGGAGAATGCTTGGTCTCCCTAATTATATACCCAGGTGCTTTACTTAGTTCAGAGGTGGGTGAAGACTCCACTTCAGCTAGAGCAAAATACTTCCATATTAAATTATTGGTTATGAATTCAGAATGTAAATTTACATCAGCCACTGAAGTTATGTTTGAAGAAATCGTTTAGGTTTAAAATTATAATTTGCCTGCCTTTTCCACATCTCTGTTCTTTATACTCCTGGGATTTATACTGTGTTCTTTTTTGTTTGTTTATTTGTTTGTTTTTTAAGTTATTAATCAATTTTGATTGTTTGAATAATTAGCTAATAGCAGCTTTTACAGATTTGAATTAGGCAATACTCTCAGTTGATTAAGGAAAATCTATAGAGGTGCTGAGAAGCAGAACAGTTAATGCTTGTGTATCAACCTCAGTATTATTTTTTCTGTAACTGCTATTATCATTAAAGAAGTAAATTTCTTTCTCCAGTCTAAGCCACAAACTTTTCTGCCTCACTGCATCAGAAATTGGAGTATTTGCCACAAAAAGTTGAAATCTCAGTTCTAGAGGATGTTGCTCAGTCTAAATGGCAGTGAAAACAAGTCAAGTAAATTGAAGCTATTTCCCTCTGTGGTCTGAAGGTGATCAACTCTGATGACTGCATTTGTGTGTGATATTTTTAAAATGTCATTTGAAGTTAGAGGACCTGGCTTTTTATTGATATTTCCAAAAATGTAGCTGGTGCTATTCAAAGTTGTTTCCAGGATGGTAGTATTAGTAAGATACTCTAATAAGAGACCATAAATTACTCTTAATTTTACAATATAGATCTCTCTACATATATGGCTGACCATGCCACGTCTGCAGATTTCATCTTTTGAAGATGCCTCTTCATTCTTCTATGTGTCAAAAATATGGGTTCCCTTTGATAATAGATCAGTATTTCATTCCTAAATTCACTTCAAGATCAGAAAGCTTAGTTTCAAAAGGAAAATGGCAAATGTTGCAAAATACTGATGAACATATCGAAAAAGTCTTCAACTCTTCAGATTTTCTGGAATTAATTTGCCATCTCCTCTGTTCTTCTTACTACCTCTTTACACACACTTAGGGGAAACAGTGAAGGGGACCAAGGAGCAGGAATCGATAGCCCAGACTTTGGAAGCCTCTGCAGATCACACAGCAAGGGTGACAGAGACCAACATTTCAGTACCCATACACCCTTGGAGTCAGGAAGAGGAAGGTGCTTCCCAGGATCCTGAGCTCTAGGAACTTTTGATGCATACCAGAACCAGAGGCTCCTTGGGATGCCTGAGATGGAGAGCGACCCGGGAGAAGGGGGGCATTGATACCACAGACCCACCAAAGTGATGATAACATGTCTGAGCTGGGCACACAGAGCAGGCAAAGGGGAAAGATAGTTGCTGTCCTTCATCTCCTCAGGTCTGGCTGGAGAGTGGATGGAGCCAGGCTCTCTGAGGTGCCATGGGGAAGGCCAGAAGGCAAGAGCTGGGATTTGCAGCAAGGGAAATGCTGGTTGGACATAAGAGGAAAAAAATGCACTGGGGGAGTGGATCAGCACTTGGAGAGGGAGAGCTCCATCCTTGGAGATGGATTCTTTGGAGAAGCTCAAGACACAGCTGGGCACGGTCCTGAGCAACCTAACTTCTCTTTGGAGATAGCCCTGCATTGAGCAGGGTCAGACTTGGGGGCCACCAGCAGTCACTTCCAGCCTCAGCTATCCCATGGGTCAATGACTGTCATGTAAGATATCCAGATGTGTGAAGACTGAATAAAATATTCTCACACCCTTCAGAGGGATAAGGTGAAAGAAGATAAATGGCTCCAGAAGAAGGTTTAGAATAGAAACCTTGTTCAAATTCACAGGTTATAGAAAAGACTCTGTAAAGTTCTCTCATGGATGCACTTTTTGCAATATACAATGAGAAATCAGTTGTTTTCTGAAAGGACTTAGTTCAAACCCTTCAGTCAGCAGCAAGCATGACAATAGCCAGCATTAAGCAGCTGAAAGCTTTGGCTATCTAGGCATTACAGATTCTGGAAGCTAACTCTTCTTCCAATTGCTTATGGTATTGCGGGTTTCATTTTCATTTCAGAGAAAGTTCTTGCTAGAAAACATTCACCATGTCTGTAACAATGATATTATAATAAGTTTAAATGAGTGCAATTTTCTAAAATCCTCAAAAATGTTCTACCATTTTTTTTCTGTGCAAACTTTTACCCTGAGGAAAAGCTAATTGTAGTGAGACAGGAGGAAGTAAAGACATTCATAAGTCAAGTGATGAACTTCTCAAATCTGAAAATACTCTGAAAAAACGACAGGTAAATCCCTTTCTAAACTGTCGTATAAACAAAATGACCTCAGTCTTTAAATCTCACTTTAACATAAGGTTTTATGAACTTGAATTGAGGCTTTCTACTCCTCTGCTAGACACACAAACATAAATTATCAGTTTTCTGAAGTTGAAGTCCCACCTAGAAAGGAAGATTGTGTTTGGTAAAATGACAATTTAAATGCAAATTAAAAATCTGACTTTATGAAGGAGTCCATGAGTAATGATTTTTTATACTGCTTAGGTTTAAAATTCCTCAGTAACAGTGGTTAAAATGTTTTAAGTGCTAAATTACAAGTTAGCTTCCCAAACTAATTCAAGTGGATGGTACAGTAGATTGCAAACCGAAGTTTGCATCTTTTCCTTGAGAGACTGGTCCAAAGCCAGTTGAAGCTATAACTGGAATCTTTTCAGAGAATTAACTTTGGCCTTTGGAAAATAAACAGTATGTAAGTGCTTATGTCTTTTTAATCCCCTTTTGTTCCCATGCAGGATATGCAAAGAAAGAGGAAACCAATGAGTGGGTACAAGCTTCTGAGTGTTGGGTCTGAGGTGGTGCAGTGACATGCTAAATATCCCATTTCAGTGCTGTGGCAAACAGTCCACACAATCTGTAGACAAGCACTGACAGCCACCTTTGTTACTGAATGCACAGTTCACCATTTCAGGCCACAGGTCTTACAGGGGCACTGGGTCATCCTCTACAGGAGCAAAAGTCCTTGGATTTGTCCCAAGGTTCCTGAAACCCCCTTATCCCCTTGATTAACATACCTGCAGGAGAGACACATCTGTGATGTGCCCAGTGTTTAGCTGCTGTTACTGATAGCTCTAGGTGTCCACGTACTGAGTCTGAGCTCTTTGCTTGGCCTGATCCCACTGCTAAGCCTGATATCAGTATTTCAAAGTACATAAAATATACTCTTACAAGCATGAGATTCTTAGCTGCATCTCATTCATCAACCTTGCAATGTGCTTTGAAGTCAAAAGGCTACATGAAACTAAAAGATATTTTCGGTGCTCACCTGTCTCATAGGTACTGGTATCATATGGCAATCCGGCAGTTTCACATTTCTTTCCTTTTTGCATCAATGCAAATCAATTTTACACAGGCAAAACCCAAAAGCATAAAGGGAAGCAGAACAGAAGCTCTAGAGAAGCCAGCTTATTCATCCTGCTGCTGCTGGAACCAGGGAGGAGAGGCAGAAGTGGGATCTGTCACTATTGGGAGGCATCATCCCATTACCACCGTCCACAGCCCAAGCACTGCAACCCTCATCCCCTGCTCAGCCCTTTGTATTTACACAGCATTTGTATTTACACAGCATGGAGCAGGGTTGTGTGTTCTTTAGGTGCCAGGGGCTGAACTTGGTGAAATGAAGAATTTGTGTTGTCTCCTGCCAAAACTGCTGCATCCACTAATTACTACAGCCCCATAGTGTTTAAAAATGCACTAAATTTGTAAGTGTTTTTGCAGGGCTGAGGCTACCAGATCCCAAGCATTTCATTAAAAAAAAAAAAAAGAAAAAGAAAAAGAAAAAAAAAGGGGGAAAGAAATTGTGTTCTACAATGCTGGACATCTGCATCCTATAATGGCAAAAAAGCAAGTTTAAAACTGTGCTCCTGTCTGCTCTAGTTCCAAGTAATGATGCACAGACCTGTAACAATGAGAGTGTTTCCCAACAGATTTCTGGGGATTTAGATGAAGTTCAGTGGCAGACTTGGCGATAGATGCTCTGACGTAGTTGAATAATTGATGAAAATGTCTGCTGTGAAACGATTAGCTAGGCACCAAAACACACCGCCCGATAGTGCTTCTTTCATTAGAAACACTTGAACAGTCAAAGCCTGAGCCCTCCCTGCCGCGCGGTGCTGAGCTAATTGCTGCTTGCCTTGCATGACAAACTTCTCCCCTCTTAATGCAAAACTGCTGATTTGGCTCCTTTTCCCCACTTCGTTCTTAAGTTTAAACCAAGGACTGGGTACAATTCTTTCAAATTCCCCAGTGTGCACACTCACTTTAAGCAAGATTTTGGTATAGTACCAGCTGATTTTTATGCATAATCTCCAGATATTAAATGCGAGTCCTAGCTTATTCTGAGATCTTCTGCTACCACAGTTAACATTTTATTGTAGGAAGCCTGAGCCTAGTACCTTAGATGCAATGCAATGGATGGTTATGCCCCAGCCCCCAGACTTACCCACACCCCTAAAAAGCCCAGACCTTTACAGACCAATGCTTGTGGGTAGACCTGGACAAAAACTGTCTGAGTGTACAGCAACATACACTATGAAAAATATGTAGCTTACAGGGTGAAACTATAATTATGTTGCTTCAAACAATTATTTTCTACCTTAGCTGCTGGAGAAGTAAAGGTGCTAAAACTAGCTACAGCCTAGTTTTGCCTAATATAAGGGGTTAAGGCACGGGACAGACGCAAGGCTAATGTGGAAAAGTGGGGCTGTAACTTTACTGGGACTGGAAAGCTGGCCATAACCAATATGCTCTCTGGGCAAATGCCTCTTGTGAATTTCCTGTCCTTGGATAAAACACCCAATCTAGATTAAAAGCTCCTCCCTGCTTCAGAATGCCTGCCTGTTAGCCCGCAGAGGTTAGGCTGGGTGTCAGGACCTACTCCCAGCTGCTCATGCTGCTTGAGAGAGCCATGTGGCAAATGCCCTGCTGCTGCAGGGCAGGACCCAGACCTTGCCGTGCAATGACAGCTCCCTGGCAGTGCTTCCTTGCTTAAATATCAGCTACCTGTCAGTCATAGCCTTTGGAGCTGGCTTTCCAGGAAGATAAAATTGCTCTATGCACAAAAGAAAAATCTACAATCATCGACACTGGGCACACAGACAGAGGAATGCTGTCTGGGCAAAATACAAAAGGCAGCAATAAAACATTCTGCTGCTGTGAGCTGTTCCCATCCAGCTTCATGGAAACCAGCCTAGAGCCGGAGAAGCCTGTCTGTGAAGAAGGTGGAAAATTTCACAAAGTGAGAAAAGCTTGAATCTATGCAAAGAATCTGGGTTCCCCCTCCCAAGCACCATGATAGGCGATAGCCCTGCCCATGGCGTGGGGCCTCACCTTGTCCCACTGGTGGGGACCATGGGGTGTCTTGCAGCATCTTCACCACCCCACTACACTCAGGCAAGCCTAGTGAAAGCAAACTCCCTCCGGGAAACTTTGTCCCTGTTGGCATGTAGGAGTGTCCAACCATGAGTTGCAAAGAAACAATCGCACATCTGCTGGCAAACTCACACACTTCAATTTTGGGGGGTTTAAGCCAGTCTCATTATACGTGGGAGCATTTCTTTTAACGCTTGAATGCTTGGGGCTGGCAAAACAGCCTCAGTGGATGATATTTGGTGCTTCATATATTTTCCATGCAAGGTGAGCCAACAAGCCCAAGGTGGCTGGGGCTGGCCAAGCCCTCCTCCCTGTCGTGCAGACTCCTGATGTGCCAAGGAAGCCCCACGAGTGGCTGCATGAAGGTGGGAAGGCAGCTGGGGGAGAAGAAACCTTGGCTGCTAATTTCACCACTCTTCAAATGGCTCCTAACATCCAGGAGGAGAAACTACATAGGAAACCTCTCCCTGCATCTGCAGCCTGGCTAACAGGAGACCTTTCTACTCCAGCCCAGCACGTGATGGTCCTTTATTTGGATGCAGCTTCTCTCCCACCCCCTCACCAACAGTTATGAAAACCCCCAAATTTGTCCCAGAAGCAGTGTACCTGACTGCATGGAAAAGGACAACTGTCTGCTGTGGAAAGAGCCCTAGATTGGGCTGTGGTTACTGACCCTGTCTGCGGCTGAGGGCTCTGCCGATGGAGGAGCCTAGTCCAGCCCTCGGCGATGCTCCTGCCTTCCAGAGGTGGCTGGCTGATGTTGCTGATGTCTTTGGCTGCCCCAAGTGTCCCTCGTTCAAGGCCCTGCACAGAATTCTCTCCTCTGCCAAGAGGTTGAGAAGAAAAAAAAAAAAAGAAAAAAAAAAAAAAGAAGAAAAAAAAAGAAGGAAAAAAAGAAAAAGAATTAGACTTACATTTTTAAAAAAGGTTTGGAAAATATGTAGCTTAAAATCAACCCCCATTTAAAAAAATTAGTTCAAGATGTTGTCACTTCCCGAGCCAGGAGACATTGGGAGCACAATGCAGGAAGCCTGTCCAGCCCCTGCACTCCCGTCAGATGGGGACAAGTTATGGTAGCGTGGGTGAGATAAAGAATGGTTTTGAGCACCCAGACAAAATTTTCCTTTGACTCTGTGCAGTGTACGTGTCACCCAGTCTGTGACCTGCACTGACCAGGGGGATGGAAAAGAGGTTCACAGACCTTTTTCAGTTATACCTCTATGGACTCACTTGTTTTGGACAAATAACAAGCAGCAGTATGCACCCATGCTGCGGTCAAGCCTACTTCTGCCATATTGCCATCGGGATGTGGCTTAAAGAGGGCTGCTACAGATGTCCTGCACCCCCTCCCAGCCTACCCTCAGCTCAGGGCTGGGCATGCTCCAGGCCAGTCCCCAGTGCACCAGCCACGAGTGACACCCTGCAGTAGCATTACACCTGCCTGCGTGGCAAATCGAGTGCTGCAAAAGAGCTGTCAGTGTTTGAGGCTCCTGTCAGCGTCTGAATTACAAAGAATGGCTGAAAAAGTCGGTGTAGAAACACAGCAGCACAGTGCAAAGAGGAGATCAAACCGTAAAACTGTCGGGTAAAGATGCATCAGGATGCTGACGCCAAGTAATGCAAAAGGACAGTGAGCCAGCCATGGGAGACATAGGAGTAATTAAATCTTTCAAGTGAGCAAGAATACTGCTCCGTGTGTGTTTGTTAGGGTGTAATACACTCGCTTAGAGTGCTAAGGCATAAGGATGCCTATTTGTTATCTGCTACTCTGTCACCACAGTATCTGTCTTCCAGCATGACCGTGCAATTGCATTCCCAGTTTATTTTAGAAGGGGTGGACAGAAGGAATACCTTTTTTCCTGTACCACTTCAGGAACAGATCCAAATCTCTTTAAAGTCAATGGACATATTTCCAGTGCCACCTTTTGTTAGGTTTCAGCACATATCCTGATGGCAGTGGAACAAACCACCATTATTATATAGGCAGATAAACCTCCTATCACCTTTAATAAACAGTAAGTTTCAGTGTGAGTGAGACAAAACTCATATCTGGGAGTCAATATATTGCTTACTAACTCTCTGGCAACGCTGGAAGGTTTGTGCTTTTGGAAGACTCCCTTGAACTTGACATCCTGAAGAGAGGAAAAATGTAACTGGGATCTTCAGTGTGTGTCACTTCCAAGGGAATCTTTCTTCTCGCTTCTTTCTTTCCTTGTTCCTTATTTCCATAGCCTGTCCAACCTCCCCTGTCTTTCTTTTATCCTAAGGTTTTTATTTCAGTGAGCCAATGCTCAGTGTGTAAAATATGGACTCCAAGGTGAATTTTTTGGTAACATGGTTTTAAGGCAACTAAAATTTGAACTTTCTCCATTTTTTAGCATTGCAGATGTTTTCAGTGTCTTGTAAGTTAAAATATATGCTATTGCAGTGTGAAATAAAGGCTTATAAGACACAGTACAAGTTCCATTCTCAACAGATATTTTAGCAGACAGAACCATCTGTTCATTAACATAAGGAATTGTATAATTTAATAAGAAATTGTGATTGTCTGTATCTGTAAATAGAACTTAGAATTGTTTATTTTCAATATGATCTGTGTACATTTCTGAAGAATAACAAAAATGTAGTTTAAAAGGCCTAAAATATATTCTAAAATAATTTTCAGATAGAGAATATTATAGCATTAAAGCTTGATGTCCCAGGATCCTCTGTGGAAATGACTGTCTCCTACTTTCAGTGCTATCAAAGTCTTGACTCTAATTTTAGAAAGTGAACGTCAGAAGTTAGGTTTCAAGTGAATTTACTGCCATTTTAAATATTAATCTTTTGGGTTTTTTTCAGGGGTGAACATTTAACAAACCACAGTCTTTGATATTATCTTAGAAGTGCTTAATATGAATTTAAGAAACTGAATTTTAAGAAAGTTGAATGTCCTCTCTTTGGTTTCACTTAATTTTTTTAAAAGATTGCTGCCTGTAAACTAAACTTAAGATCCATACTTATACACTCACAAGGTTTAATTTCATCAAGCGATTCGAACAGACAGATATTTTCCCCTTTCACTTAAAGACAATACACTGTAAATTAGTAAATACACGATATATTCCTCCTCAGATTCTGGTAGAAGAGAAAACAGTCGTTTTCTCATTGAAGTAAAAAAAGTTCCATTTTATCCTCAGCTGCAAGAGTATTTGATCTATATTTAAGTAAATGAAAAGCCTGGCTACAGACTAAAAGTTTGAATTTCAGATCAGGTAATAATGATAATAATACCCCAAGAAATCAGTTATATGATAAAAGAGGATGAAAAAAAAAAAAAAAGATCTAGAAAATTAATCACTACACAGTGTAAAATTTCTAGCACTATCCGAAGGGAAAATTATAACACCTCCTGTTAAAATACACAGTATGAGACAATAATACTCGCACAAAAAAATTATGAGTTTGAGTGCCTAAATCTGGGAACTTTGGATGATCTCCTTCAACAATATTGAAAAAAAAAGACAAGCTTCATGTAGTCCAAGACAGGTGTTAACAAAGTTACCTGTGTTGCAGATAGGTGAAAAGATTATTGTTTAGTCAACAAAGGTTATAAATAGGCATTTTGAGAGACTGATTTGTCTCCTAAAGCAGATCTCTCACTCAGGTCACACAGCTCACTCCATAAAGTACCTGTTTTGCCTCTAAGGGGAACGTAGATTTCTCAGCCAGGTGTAGAGCTTCCCATACTGGTGTCCAAGGTTGAGTACAATGAATCCCACCAAAACTGTCCAGATTGCACATGTAGCTTTGAAAATATCAGAGTGATTTTTAATTAAGAAGCCTAAACCTATGACTTTTTTGTTGTTTTTTTACAAATACTGAGCTTAAAAATTCCTGCTTAACTGAAAGACTTTGTTTATTTCCATTAGAGAGCTATGAAATGAGTCATGAAGTCTTTGACCTAAATGCCTGTTTGCTTGCATAGGTTTTCTGCAGAAGGCAGAACTAAACATTATTACGCTTTAGGTTATTTTTCAACATATGTACTACTTTCCAAATTAAGTATAAAAAAGAATTTCTACCCAGTTATATATGTCTGCTACCTGTGGCTGCTTTGCCCTCTCTTTCATAGGCACATCTGCGCTGTGCATTTCTTTCATGGAAATAGAAATGTCCTATCCAAAGTTTCTTCCTAAATTGAAAATTCAAGCAAAAAAGGTCAGAAAAGGAGAGGTTAAGCATAATTTCTAACACTACAAATTCATTCAGGCCATAAATAGCAGGGTGATTTGGTTTCCTAATGCTTACCATGACTTTGAAACTAGTAGTAAGGAGTCTCCAATGCTGGACAGTTGAAGGTTATTAAAGGGTTGTGAATATCAACCAGAACTTAGATGTTAACAATGGGGATATAAAACAGGCCAAATCTGGGCTGGCTCTGAAGAAGTAAGGGTAGGAGCAAGACTTGCTGAGTTTATGCCAGAGAAATTCTCGTTTGAAGAAATCATTCCACAAAATCCACTGTACCTTGTCTGTGTGCCAGCAGCTTTCACAAAGGCAAGGCATTGCAGTGGGACATTTTCCTGCTCGCCCCATGCAGTTTGGTGCTGAGCACCGAGTAAGAGCAAACATGCCACATTTCAGACCTCCAGTTCAGGCTGAGATCTTGCATGCTGGGTGCCACAATTGAAAAAAAAATGGACAGTTCTTGCCCAGGAGAACAAAACTTGCTCTGGAATTAGCTTGATGGCCACCTTGGGTTAACCCTTGGGCTTACTTTGAAGGTGCCCATTCACAGTCCTCTGGTTAGGGTTTGGGTCTTGTTTTGAGTTCATTCACTGTGAACAGACATGTAGCTCAGTATTATGATGTCCTAGTGTTAGTACAGCATTATGCACTGGATTTTTCAATAGGTTATCTCAGTTTTGCTGTTCTGGTTCACGTGTTTCCTTGGCATCCTTACAGATGTCTCTGTGGCCTAAGCTTGGGTCTTGTCAAGGTATTTGATCCAAGTGAAGAACTGGTTATCCAAATTATTAACAGAGGATGCCACAAACTACATTGTATGGAAGCCTCAAGCAACAAGGACCTCTTGGACTCACACGCGTGCCTGTATGTGCACTGCAACTTGGGAGGCCAAACATTACCTTTTGTGTTTGTTGGGTTGGGACTACCTTTTGTTGTGCTCCAGGTGCACCGAGATTAGACCCATGGGGTCTGTGCACCAAACAGGACACCCAGGCAACGTCATGGAACCCACGAGTGATGCTGATGAGCACAAGTAAAGAAAATCCAATTTGTGCAGAGCACCAGTTTGCACAGCTCCCAAGTCCTGACCTTATGAAATGCACTTACTGGCAGAAGGCTGCTGTTTGCTTCCGCTTTCTTTTTCGCTGGAGCCATGTCTTTAATCGCAGCGAGTGCCACCCCTGCGCGGTCTGGCATGCACTCGTTAGGGGATGCTGAGCTCCCGGCAGCCTCCTGCCAGGAGTTCATTAATTACAAGAACAGAAGTGCCGCCTGTGTGCTGTGCCAGCGTGTGGCTTCCAGGTCTTTGATGGCGTGTGTTTATGCAACTGCAGACAGTGCTGGCGTCTGCTATGCCTTGCAGGGTGACAAGGAAATGACAGTAAATTCAAGGGTGTGCTCGTCCACCGCTTACGTGAAAACATCCTGCTTTCCTCACACCAGAGAGGGGCCAATGCCAGCACTCAGTGCTATGAGGTCACTTCACCAGTGTCATGTCACGCGTCCCCTGGGGTAGTTGCAAGGACAGCTCAGCCAAGTTGAGGGGATTCACAGTTTGTTTCAGAGGTAGTTGACCAACATGCCACTGCTGAGGTCAGTGAAAACGGAGATAAAACAGCCATACTGTGTAACGCTCTAACGTGGCTCTCAGAGCTCCCCAGACTCCCCAGCCCCAAATGGGTTGTTTGCCTGGATTTCACGGATAGCAAATGGTAGGTAAGAGTCAGTGGGTCATTCCGCACCAGCCAGTGTAGCTCCACTGGATGCTGTGAACTGACACTGGTTTGCACCATGCAAGGGTCTGGCGCACGGTCGTTTGGGCCTCCTGATTGCTGTGAGTCATCCACATTCCAACTGAAAAGTAAACCCATTTTAAGACAGTTTAAAAATGTAAAATTAGTGCTTAGTTTCTTGACTGCTAGCATCAAACCCGGCCAAGGCAGCTATCTGTAATTTTAGAATGTCTCAAGAAGATTTATAGATCTCATGAAAACATTCTTTTCCATCTCCCTGGTGATGATTAAGCCTTCCACTTGCTTTTAAACTTCAGTCCATCTTTAGATCCTGTGGAAACAACACTAAAGCTAAACACAGAATAAGAATGAGCTCACACCATCTGCAAAGACTTCTCTCCTGCAGATGCTGTGCTTAACTTAGGAAAACCCCTACCAGGGCAGCAGGAGTCCAAATGAACAGCTTTCTGTAATAAATGTATTTTAAGGGTGTATACAGTGATACAGAGCATCATACTTGCTGATATCCTTGCCAGAATTTGCTACAAAGGAGCATCAAAATAGAAATGAGCTTCATGAGTAGATGTCAACCTTTTTTATTGTTAGACCGAAACAAACTTTATAGGAAAAGAAAAACAGAGGAATAAGGTTGGAAAAACTTAATCTAATGATCATAGCAGTGGTGGGAACTTCCAGACATGGTGTTATGATCATTGCATGTAAGACGAACAATCTTCTTAACAATAGTTTCCATGTAAATAACCACAGTAATAATGATCAGTGCTTTCATACTTGGCAATTACATGTTAACCTTGTACGTACATGTGTTACATGCATACATGTACTGTAATATAATACGCTGTTAAGAGTGAAGGGTGAGGTGTTCTCAACTGCCATCTGAAAAGGGATCAAGTATTTTAGTATCATAAAAGGAATGTTTACAATATGCTTGTGAGTGTTTTACAGTACTCAAAAAATGGAAGCAGTGGGATGGAGTAACTGGAAAAACAAAGTGGGAGCTTGGAGCAGAGGCAAGCCATAGGTTGTGTAGGGAAGGAAGGACTTTTGAAGGAAAGTATAAGCTTAAACTTCAGTGGGTGGCAGCTGAGCTCTGCAGCTACTGCATCTAACTTGCAATAAAATGTTGGGATCTATAGAGCCAACAGGCTTGTGCTCTTCCGAGAACTGCATAAATTTAGGACACCAGTTTTTCGTCTTAAAGAGTTTTCCAGTCTTCCAGAAAGATATTTCACAATGGAAAATAAAAAACTGCAATGAACAATGAACAAATAAAGGGCCCAGTTCATTGCCGTATTGGGCCTGGAACTAAAGATATTTGATAGACTCTTTCATGGTGCTTCTTCACGTCCATCTGCAGATTACAGAGCCCTTGAGGCTCCTGCTACTGAGCGTTGCGTTGTCAAGTTTGAATTGTTTGTTGGGATGTCTGCTTTCCTATCGTACTTGCCAGGAAAACATGTGGCTGAAAGCGTGATTGGAAACCAAATACTTTATTTCTGTTATCTGATGCTACGCAATGGGTGAGACTAACTTCTTACTGTCTCTCAATGAAATAAAAAAATGCACTCCCTGGATTAATCTCCCAAGATCTATCTGGTATGAGGAAGATTTGAAAGGCCAACAAATTGTCCTTGGCTCCATACTTGCATAAACTCACAGAAAATTTAGGCTTTGACTTTTCTAAAAAATTAGATAATGCAGTAGTCCAGGTATTCTTCACAGAAGAGTATTACAAGCATTACAAGTACATTACCGTTACAATTAATGAACAAGAGCTGTATTCTTGAAGGCATTCCCAACTCCCTTTTTGTAGCCCAGTTAGCCAATTATGCTACTCCAGCAAACATGGTGATGGAACCAGGTGCTTTTATGCAATAGAGGTCCCCCCAAGTGGAAATTATCCAATGTTATTTGAGTTTACAAGAAGGGCATAAGGGAAGACCCAGGAAACTACAGCCTTTAGGGAAGACCCAGGAAACTACAGCCTTTAGTCCAACCTCAGTACTTGGAAAAATTATGCAGAATGTTATACTGGGTGTTAGTGAAAGACATTTAAAGTAGAATACAGTCATCAGGCACAGCCAACATGGATTCACAAAGGGAAAGTCCCGTTTAACTAATTTAATATTTTTCTACAATAAGGTCACCTGCATACTGGATGAAGGGAAGGTGGTGGGTGTAGTTTGTCTGGATTTTAGTAAGGTTTTTGATACCGTCCCTCACAGCATCCTTCTGGACAAGTTGTCCAGCTGAGAGATGAACAGGTAGGTGAAGAGCTGGCTGAAGGGCAGGGCTGAAATGGTTGTGGTGAACACGGCTACATCTGGCTGGAGAGCAGTCACCAGCTTCGTACTTCGGGGTTCAGTTACAGGGCCAGGTCTGTTCAATATTTTTATCAATGATCTGGATTGCAGGAGTTGAACGGGCTGTTAGTAAGTCTGCTGACAATACTAAATTGAGAGGTGTTGTTGACTCTGCCAAGGGACAGGAGGCCTTGCAGAGGGATCTGGATAGACTGAACATTGGGCAGTCATCAATGGCACGACATTTAACAAGAACAAATGCTGGATTATGCCTCTGGGATGGGGTAATGCTGGATGCAGGAGTAATTGGGAGAGGAGTGGCTGGAGAGCAGCCCCGCAGAAAGGGGTCTGGGGGTGCTGGTTGCCAGGAGGCTCAGCAGCAGCCAGCAGTGTGCCCGGACAGCCAAGGGGGCAAACCCCACCCTGGGGTGCACCAAACACAGCACAACCAGCCGGCCAAAAGGGGTGATTATCCCGCTGTATTTAGCGCTGGGGTGGCCTCACCTGGAGCACTGTGTGCACTTCTGGGCCCCACCACTTAAAAAGGCTGTGAAGGTCCTTGGCTGCATCCAGAGGAGGGCAACCAAGCTGGTGAAGGGGCTGGGAGGCGTGGTGGCTGAGGGGCAGCTGAGGACACGGGGTTTGTCTAGTTTGGAGGGAAGGAGGCTGAGGGGCGACCTCGCTGCTCTCTACAGCTGCCTGAGGAGGGAGGTGGAGAGGGACGTGCTCAGCTCTGCTCCCTGGAACCCAGTGCCAGGGCGTGTGGGAGCAGCTCAAAGCTGCGTCTGCCAGGGGAGGTTTGGACTTGGCATGAGGGTGGTCAGACCCTGGGACAGGCTTCCCGGAGAGGTGGCCAATGTCCCATGCCTGTCAGTGTTGAAGAGGCATTTATTTGGGCAATGCTCTTAATACCATGCTTTAACTTTTGGTCAGCCCTGAAGCAGTCAGGCATTTGGACCAGGTGATTATAGGTCTCATCCACCTGAACTATTCGATTCTCTTCTCCTGCACTCGTGATGAGTCGAACAACAATGAGACTGCTATTTACCTGAAATGCCAGGGTTTTTCAGCTACAAAACCACTTTCAAGGACACATAACACAATGGATGCAAGTGGAAACAGGATTTTTGTTCTCTGACTGTGTTTCAGGGCCGATGTTCACAAGCATTAACAGAATGCACAAGTGTAGCCAGGAGCAGGCTGATGCAATCCTCGCTTTAACTTGAAAAATCATCACATGAAGTCTGGCAAAGGAAAGTCAGAGAGCTATAGAAAGGCACGAATGCCCTATGCCTTGTGGAGAGCCGTGTGCTCTTGAGGCTGCCTGGGGAATACCGATTTCTGTCTCGCTCCCATGTCTCTTGTGAGGAGGAGTTAACAGCACAGCTGGTACCCAGCACAGTTGCTAGGATCTCCACCTCTCCAGGCAAGTTTTCACACGGAGTTTCTTGCAGTGTCATGAATGACAGGCTGTTTTATCTTCCTGGTGAATGTCCTTCATCCAGGAGCAGCAGGGAATGAACTTGCCGGTCTGTAAACATCATTCCTTCCTAGGATGCTCTTTTGACCACACATCCTTGCTGAAGCCTGACATAGAGAAGACCCCAGACAATGGGACTGCCTGGAGCCAAAAGAAAGGGTGCCAGCTGAACCCAGCCTCCTTCAAATCAGGGGCAGGCACTGTGTCAACCCGCAGCTGATACAACAGTCCTGACAATATATATCTGATACTGAAAAAACAGAAAATAAGTATAAAATACTCACCTTTGGCAGAAAGAGGAAAGCAGATAACTGTTGCACAAGACAGCTCTTTCAGGAAAGAGCTCAGAAACAGCAAGAATGTCATTTTCTCTCTTCTTTTGTAGTAAAATTCTTTGACATGTATTTTAGCTTGAAGAAATCCAAATCCCAAAGAATCCCACACCTAGTTTGTAATTAGATTCTCTCTTTGATTTCTAAATTATCTTGTTCTTTTAGCTTTTGACAAGAAAGGACTATATCTAATGTCCTGAATCACTGAGGATGCCAAAGCTTGGATAATATGGCAGCATGAATAGAGGCCAAGCAGCCGCTGTTTCCTGGAGAGTGAGGATGAAGTGCATGGTATTTCCAAAAGCATGGCACGCAGTGATGACAGGTATACTCTTCTGCCTTCAGAAACTTGCTTCGCTGTGCTTCTTGGCCAGGGATGCATGGAAAGCGCTCTTGTGCCTGCCGTGTGCTTCCACTGCACACAGGGAGAGCTGGAAAGTGGCAGGTCCTGATGGGGCAATGAGCCTGGAGCCCTGCCAAGCAGAGGCTGTTTTGCACAAGCGAGAACCCTTGGGGAGATAGTGCCAAGGGCAGAGCAGAGCTGGCCCATGGTACAAAGCGGCAATGGGCGAGAGAGTCCGAGAGAGCCGGGGCACGAGCGGTGCCTCGGGGGTGCGAGAGCAGCAGGTGAGAACCTGGCCGAAAGGGCTCGGAGGAGCCCTGACAAGGGGCTGTGCTCGGTGCGACAGAGGACAAGAAGCAACCTGCGGGGGCCAGACTGGGGCCCCCCCAGGAGCCTCAAAAGCTTCCTCCCCCCGGGTGCGGGGCACGAGGGCCACCTTCGTGGAGCACGAGCAGCGGGCACCCAGCCAGAATGGCCCAAAGGAGCCCTGGCCAGGGGCCCTGCGCGGTGCTGCAGAGAAAGGCAAAAAACCCCCGGGGCGGGACGCTTGGTAGCCCACCGCGGGGGAAAAAAAGCCTTCCTCCCCCCAGCTGCAGGGCACGAGAGGCCACCTTCGTGGTGCACCAGCAGCAGGCGGTGACCTGGCCCGAGGGACCCGAGGAGCCCTGACAAGTGGTCGCGCTCAGTGCTGCAGAGGAAGGCGAAAAACCCCCGGGGGCCAGTGCCAATGTGCCCCGGGGGAAAATTCCTTCCTGACCCCAGGCAGCGCTGGCGATCGGCTGTTCCCTGAGCATGTGAGCGGGACCTGCTTCCTCGTCCCACGGGCTGGGCACGCCTCCCGGGAGATGCCAAGCCTCTCCCTCTGACCTGGAGCCATCGCAGGGGCTTCCAAGAGTGACCAAATGCCCCCGGCCCGATCTACTTAGGGGGCAAGACTCCTGCTGGCACCTGATGGGACACCAGTGGGTGCTCCAAAGCTCCGGGACCCCTGGCAATACCTCTGCATCTTGTTTCTTACGGCTGCTGCCCCTGGCTCCACGGGGATGAGGACGGCGAGCCCTGCGGCGCTCCTCAAGAAGGCGTTCCCGTGGTGTTGCCTCCGCTGTCCAGCTGAGAAGGCCCGACAGCCTCGGGCACCCCCAGGGGTGGGTGGTTCTTCTCCTCTCCTGAGGGGCTGCTGTCTGTTCCCCGAAGGCTGAAACAACATCTCCACCCATCGGATGGGCTTTGGCCGTGGCCCTGCCGGGAGCTGCCCTTGCAGCAGAGAAGCTCCAGCAGCCTTGTCCAGGCTCCAGGCTCCCTCCCTCAGCCCCCAGGGAATTCCATGATTCCCTCGAGGGCTCCCTCTCGGGTGTCTTCAGGCCGGTGCCAGGCCAGCTCTGGCAGGGGGACCCGGGACGATGCCCCTTTTATACTCCCCCGGGGCACTGTGACAGCGCGTTGCCGGGTGATGGCACTGTGACATGGGGTAACACGGGGGTGACACATTGCCCCATGCGCAGCCCCACCCCCACCCAGCACCCTTGGGAGGAAGGGCCCAGGGGGCTGTCCCTGCCCTCGGTGGCCATGCACGGGGCACAGCTGATGGGTGTCCCTGACGCCTCCTCTGCCACTCAGCTCCCGAGGACAAACCCCGGGCTGTTCCTCCTCTCTCAGGCTGTGGCAGGGACCATCCCTGCAGCCCAGAGCCCAGCCCTGTCACCGTCCCCTCTCTGCGCCAGAGCTGATGTCCATGAGGCCACACAACAAGGAGGACCAGGGACACAAACTCTTTTTGCGAGGGGATGACAGGATGGTGTTGGTAGCTGCAGCCTGGAGCAAAGCCAAAAGCGTAGCCAGAGCTGTAGGCAGGGATGGTCGGTGCCACAGATGCCATGGAAATGGCACAGGCTTAGAAAACCAAGTGAGCAGAGGTTTTGCTGGTGTGGCGGAAAGGCTGGTCATTTTCAGACCTAGAACACTTGGGTCCATGCCCAAAGCACAGCCAGACAACTCTTTCTAACAGCAAGTATAGCCCATTGCTGCTATTGCCATCACATCTTCTCCCACTGAATCCAAGCTACGCAGCTGGCCGTGGTTATATGGGGTACAAAATATGCTTCATTTGTGGGGTAAAACTTCCACAGTTCATTTGTGACTTCCACCTTTATGAGCGCTGTTTACATACCTTGATTTGTGAGATGTTCAGAGCTTACCTAAACCCCTGGCAAATCTCCTTTTCCTTTACGATTTAGTATTTTGAGTACTGAAGGATTAACACAAGTACTTTGTTCTTGTTTTGTACGTGTGTGCCAGAAGTCATATGTACATTGAGGTTATATAAAAAACCCAAAGGGGGAGTCGGTTTTATACCATATACATTTCTTTGGTTGTCATGATGCCGGAGACGGAAGAAAGGGGGGTTGTTCCCTCTGTGTAAATTTTGCAGAGACAGACGGCATGCATGACTTCCTCATCATTCCTTACCAATGCACAAAATGCCATGTGTTACAACACTTGTTATGGTGAGGTCTTCGTCTGGGAAAGAAGTCCTGGGTTGCTTTGTGTTCTTTTTCAGTAGCTCTTTTCCCGCTTTAGGCTTCCTCCTTGATACCTTTCTTGGGAGCGATGGCAGCCCTTTCAGCCTTTGTCTGGCTTCTTGTAGTTGTCGTCTTCTGTAGGTCCTCCATGCTCCTAATCAACCGCCTTTGTCTTTGCCTGCCTTCATCCCAGATGGAACATACCTTTCTTGAGCCCAAGGAATGAGAAATGTCCATAGTGGTGCAGGTGGGTGCTCCCCAGGGCTTTGCACAATGCTTGTCCTTCCGATACAGATACCTTGCCTGTCACACAAGAATGCGTTTGCCAGGATCACATCTGTGGCTTATAGTCACCCTGTGACTTACTTGTGCCTCCAGGAACATTTGCCTACTCCTGTCTTTTCAAATTGTAGCAGAAACCGACGGCGCTCCACCTGACGTTGTGTTACCTGTTCCTGCCCCGCAGTCCTTCATGCGTGGTGGGTTGATGTAGGGGGTATCTCTTCCGCACGAGCTTCAGCCGGTAGCGAGGGTGGGGGCTGCAGAACTCTACCGTGAGGTACATCTTGTTCTGGTTTGTGGGTGGCATGAAATGGAGACTAGGATGTGTGCAATAAACGTATCTTTGGAGAAGGCAGGAAGCCTACCGATCCTGAATGATGTTTTTCTGCAATCTAAATTTGAAAGACTTGAGCATGAACCTCGCTGCTTCATAGATCTGATGATGTCCAGGCATGAATGGTGGAGCCTGAGAGCTGTGTTAAGGGGGCTTTCACCCATCAGTAGCCTGGTGGTGTCCAGCTCCATGCAGCCATGACCAGCAGATCCAGCCCTGCACCTGCCGGCTGAGCAGCAGACGGGCCGTGTGGGTGGGCTCTGGACGTGGAGCTGGTGGTGTCAGTCCAGTCACTTTCCAAATGGATGTCTGCTTCTTAGGGAAGAAAATAGCCACAGCTGATGTTAACGGAGCTTCCCCTGTGGAAGTTCCATTGGAGAAAGCGCCCCATCAGCCCCGAGAGTGGAAAAGCGACAAGAGTTCAAGCACTGGTGGGTCAGTGTGATGCAGTTAGTGGCACAGCTGTCTGCAAGGATATGCTTTACTCTCCAGCTGTGTGCATAAAGGTGGCTGATGATTTTTTAAATGAATCCTGCAGTGATTTAGTGAAGAGGAAGGTTGTTGCTGGTCATGCTGAGATGGGTATGGAGGTGGCTTGCTACCTGGCCATCCAACACTAAAAGGCCAGCGCCTCTCCGCACCTGTAAGATAGCTGCAAAGAAGGACTGAAGATTTTGCTTTTTATACACCTGCCTGAAACCACCTGAGAATGCTGGTGTGATTAAATGACTGATTATGTTACTTGGTTACAAAGGAACGTACTTAAGACTGGTTTTGTAATTAATGAAAGACACTATGGAAAACAGTCTTCTAACACACATTTTGTGGTGCTAATCAGTGTGCAGAAAGCTGCCAGGCTATGTTTATTCTGTTAAAGGATCTCAACGTTTTGGTGACAGCTCAGTGTGACGAGAGGCCCTCGCATGTGTCCAGATGGGTGTCTGATGGATCAGCCATCAGAGGGAGGCTGGAGATTAATTCCCTTGCCGCGAGAGCCCCCTGTCCAGACAGCTCTGAGGCAAAAGGCAGACTGTCAGTAGGAAGGAATTCAGACTATATGGACTTTTAAAGCTAAACGCAATGTTTTGAGTGATGCTGGAAAATTAACCAGTAGCCAGTGCATTCTAAGACCATGCTTCCTCTTTTCAGAGGGCCCTGTGGGGCAAAGGGATGCTGAAGGAGCACATCCCAAAAGAATTAGCTCTAGCTGTACTAATTGCATTCCTGTACTGTGCTGTATCTAGCAACAATCCAGACTGGAAGTAACAATTTCCTATATAATTGGCACTGACTGCCACATCAAAAAACCAAAGGTCACTCCTTTTAGCCAATGTAGATGGAAATTTTTTTGGAAGTGCAGGTGTTACTTGGCTTTTCTCGTTTGTTCACAGTTTCTTGGCTTTTCTGTTTTAACTATGGCCACTGTCGGCCACATCTTGGGTTCATATCTCATCCCAAACAGTTTCCTATGAACCGCTGTTACGCAGCAGGGCACTTGAGCGTGAGCGTTATCGGTACAACGCAAGTGCTGTTTACAGCGCTCGAGTGTGGGGATTGTGCTCACACCCTCGGGTTCAGGTGGCCCAAAGTTCATTGTAGCGCTTGAGACACCTGACCAAACACATGCCACATACGTCTTCCTGCTGTAAAGAAAGCCCTTTGACAGCTGTGTTTCAAGCAGCTGCTGTAGAAATAAAGGAGGAAGCTTGAAAGATGTATTGTGCTTGGCCAGCCTTGCCTGGTGCTTTTGGCTGCCTGGGACATGACTTGCAGGGAGGCAACATCCAACATTTCCTTCTGCTCTTAGAAAAGATCCTCCGGGGAGGCAGATTTCATTTGCAAGCAGCGCCTGGCATCATACGAGCGCTGCTCTAACACGGGCCATACTGGCGCCACTCTTTGAAGCACAACAGCACTTTGCCTTCCCGTGGCTTAGTTGTTGCCATTGCCCGTTTCACAAGTCCAGCTCGGGCGGCTGGTGCGATGGGAGAGGCAGCAGGTGCACGGGAACGTGTCCTGCCTTGCTTTGTTCTGGCCTTCTCCCTCTGATGATTTCTGCTAATGTCTCCCACGGGGACCATCTGTCCTTTTCATCCACATCTGTAGGAGTGAGACTGTTGGAAGAAATAATCCTAAGGGCAATATCATTTTGGCAGCGTGCGCTAGCACAAGGTGGAAATTAAATGGAAGGGAGTTAGGCGCTTTCCCTGTCCAAATTCAGCAGCTCAGTTAACTAAGAAACTTTTCTTGGAAAGGAGAGGACAGGGTCATAAGCGCTGACTGTTGATTTCCAGCACCTAGAGATGGTTTTGTGCTCAATCTGGCCGCTTCAGCAGGAGGTGCAAATGTCCGGTGCTTCCTTGAAGTGAGCCTGAAAGGTCAAATCTACCCAAGGCCTCCTTGCCACGGAGGAGATGGAGGCTGGTCCCCACGGGGCTGTTGGGCTCCGAGTGAGCAGCGCCTGCATGAGCAAACCCCACGGGTACCGAGTCAGGCTGGGCAGGTGTTTCAGGGATTTGCATTGCCTGAGAAGAAATGTGGGTGTTTAGGAACCTTTACACCTGGATTTGGTCCCCCGTGTCTTTTCTACAAACCCATAAAACAGGCTGAGAAGGGCAGCCAAAGATGGTTATGTGTCTTCTCCCTTTTCCTTTCTTTTCTCCTTGTTTTATTTGGGGCATGGTTGACTGGTTTCTGGGCTACCACTCTGTTGGCTCTCTGCTTTTTTCACCTTGCCCTTTCATTGTTCTCCTATTCTCACCTACATGGAACACGAACCTTAGAGATTCCTTGACTGTGATTTCCAGTCTAGGGTGTCAAGCAGGCCAGAAGCAGTGAAAAATGCCATCAGTTTGGGTAAGCTTTCTCCCATGGTAAGGGACACTGCCTGTTGCTCATAGCCTGCTCTGCATTCAAGCAAGTATATTTGACTAGAACCAAATCCAGGACAGATCTAGTGCTGACATAAAACATCCTCTTTCTTTGGAAATCTGGAGAATACCAAGTGTACTCACAAGTAAAGAAACCCCATCCCTTTGGCAGGACAAGGTTTCTAGGAAGAGGCAGTATCTTCATTAGCTCAATTGGTATGGTTGGAAAATGTATCAAAGTCGAAGCAAGAGCCCCTCTTCAAGACCACAACAGAAGCAGCTTCTTTTAAATCTGAATGCCACTTGAGAGTACTTATTCAGCATACACTCCTTCTGACAAGCTGCATTATTTATTTACTTTATAGTAGAAGTTCTAAGGCTGAAAAACTTTAGCTTAAAGCTACAGATTGCTTTATAGACACCGCTTTTGTTTCACTACAAATCTTTGGAACTTTTTACATACCATTTCTCTAATTCAAAAGCCAATTATTTTCTGCTGATAACTAAGTTTTACATCACTTCTGTAGAAGTGTGCTGGGAGAAAACATTTGTTTTTCTGTCCCTCTATGAAGCAACTGCTCGAGTGGGCTATAGTCATGCATACAGGATTGAGTACAAGGTATTACTTTAATAAAGTAAATGCAATGCAGTCTGCCCTGAATAGCTCGTGATTTTCCTTTGGAGAGGTGTGGGGTATTACTTGGGGTGAAGTGTCTACAGCCTATCCAGAGACCCCTCCCCAGAGGTTTAACACTGTTGTGGTACTTGGTAGTCACTTGGGCCACCAGAAACAGGATCTCTGCTGTCACTCATCATTACTTTCAGTATCTCCACCCCCTGTGCTCTTACCAGTGCAAGCTGCTGCCGACATCAAGAATGTCTATCACTATTCAAGTCACTGAATATGAGATACTGCAGTAACAAACAAGGGCTGCTACCTGGCACCAAGAGGATAGTAAAAAACCCCAAGCTCAGCATCCCTATGACAAATTACCCCATCAAATTACAGAAGCAGCTCTCATATAAAGAAGAAAGGACCAGTTGAAGCAACCACATCAAAAATGGATTTCAAAATGGTACGGTGGTGGGAAGAGAGGAAGGGCTTTTCCCATGCCTTTGCAAAACCCATAGGAAAATGGAGAATAGCTGCCAGCCCTGTGAGCAGGGACAGCGAGGTTCCTGCTAGCACCTTGCTTGTCCTGGTGAGTGGGGGATGGGAAGGGAGCAGTGGGGACTGAGGTACACTGTCCAGCTGCCCGGGTGGCTGTTACAGACCGCTGGACAGGGGCAGGTGGTGCAGGCACAAACCCCTGTGAGCCAGGCTGGGACAGCAGCGGCAGGGGTGATGGGAACAGGCATGTTTTCTCCACCAAAACCAAGTCCCTGGCCTGGCCTGAAGGATAATTTTAGCGCAGAGGCTAAAACCCAGTCCTCTCCTTCAACATGACATGGGCTGTGACGCAGAGCTGGCAACTCAGCTGCTGCTGTTTCAGGAATGTCAGAGATGTTTATCAGCGTGGGGCAAGCGTGGGGAAAACCCCAGCCGGGAGAGGGGTAAGCCCAGCAGGCTTTCCTTTCCCTCTCCTCTCCCCTCCGCTCCCCTCCCCTCTCCTCTCCTCTTGCTCACGAGCCCCTCTGCCATCAATGAAGCCCGAGCTGAGCTTGCGTAATGCTGACAGCCACGTGCTGAGTGCGTGAGCAACAATCCTATGCACTGAGTGAGCACACAGGGGTGTAAAGGGTAAGCCCACATGTATAACACACATGCATAATTTTATTGCATGTTGGAAGGCAGAGGCTGGGAACCCTTTGTGACATTCATGCTGCTGTAGCAATGCTTCCAAGCCTCCACAAGCCCCGCTGGCTGAGGCAGTGATGTTGGCCCAGAGCTATCACAGTCAGGAAGACAAGAGCAGCTGTAAAGCAGAATTATTGCTCTCACTTTACGGAGCGGGAAAGGAAGGAGCCTGAAGTGGGTTTCCATGGGCAGGGTGGTGAGAAGAGTAATTCTTCTGTCCTTCGACATGCTCAGCTTACGCTCAGGGGCAGCAGGCAGCACTCCTGAAAGGCACACATATTTCTGTAGCTAAACAGGCAGGTCACCAGTCACTCACTCATGCCTGCAAAATGTGCACTGCTGGGCTATTTGTCCTTACTTCAAACACAACATCACACCGTAACTACGTGCATCATTTCATTCAGTACGCAGCTTCAGGCTGTGTTGAAACAGCCATATCAAACCACACAGATCTCTACCCTGGAGCATGTTAAACCAGTATGCCCTCGAAGTAAAGTCTGGAAATTTACCCTAGCAGCTTCACAGCAGCACCTCATCGTTCTTACCCTACATAGCTGCCACTGTTTTCTGAGATTACTCATTGGATCATAAGCTTTTGTCCCTCTCCCTTTACAAATCAATAAATGCTCACAAGTGTTTAAAGAGCCTTCCAAGCCTGCTCATTTGTTCCTATGCCTAAGTGCAGATGTGAAGATTAAATACCTATGGGCCTGAGTCCATGCCATATATGCAGCCTGCTGGAAAGGCAGCTGAGGGAGACCGCGGCATCTTTACAGTCAGGGACCTCTGTCTTTTTGTGCAAGTACTCTTTTGAAATCTTTATTCCTCATGACTAGGGAGCAGGCAACTAGCTGCTGATTTCCTGACGTGCCTTTCTGTCAGGTGGGAATGTCCTGCAGCTTGTCTCCAGCACCAGTTTGTGGCTGAGGATGCAGGAAATGCAGGATGTGATGTAGGAGCTGTGCTAAGCCCTCTCAGGGACTGGGATATTGGGGGACCAGCAGCTGCACCTGAGCCAATGCTGCTCTTACTGTTGGTCACCTACATGTAGTTCAGTGTACGGTGTTCACATTTCGTTATGGCTGGCACCGTTCCTGAACTTGAGAGAAGACTGCTGGTGAAATTAATGAGGTCATTCAGGTCCAGATCAGATCCACCAGGTACGTAGGTGCTGAACTACTGAAATAAATGCAAGTGAGAGTTGTAAATGCTGTTTTGGAAGTGGACTCCACTGGCATTAGGAAGTAAAGGGTGGTGGGAAAAGAGATGCTGCGTTGCAAGCAGTAAGTGTGAGCACTAGAATAAAATAAACTTCAAGTTAGAAAACACAGTAATTCCATTTGTGTCCCAAAGTAAGAATATTGTAGTGTTTAGACAATTCTTGACTTAAATTTACTTTGACTACGGATTATTGTATTTCTTCCTACATTCTTCATGAAAGTTGGCATGCCCTGGTAAATGGCAGCACTTCCATGGTGTGCAGCATGGCTTGAGGCAGCAAAATCTGGCCTCAATACTAGAATTAAGCAAACTGTTAAAATAGGAACTGAACCAATTCCTATTATGCCCAGATCTCCTCCCCAAACTCAAACTAAACCTGTTTTGAGGTTCAGGAATGTTTAGTTAACTTTAAATAAAACAATGTTGTGTTTCTACACATCCTGCTTTCAGCAAAGCCTCCAAGCAGAAATACAAAAATATGGCAGGCAGATCTATGTTTGCACTATTTCTGGCCCAGCTGAAACCAAGAAGCAGTGGAAATCTCACAAAAACAGCTTTGCCTCGCAGACTATCCAGCTCCCAGGTTCTGTCACTGTTACCCAACAGAACACAATGTACCTCATGTACATACCAATTTATTATGAATTTTCCAACAGATACCTGTGATAAACAAATTCCCCAGACTATCAGACAAACAAAAACCCCATACTGTGGTAGCACACTATATGGCTACTGTAAAGTCATTTTATGCTCATTCTTACGGAGTCATTGGCACAGTCACATAAAGACAGAATGTCCCTTGTGGTACATGACAACAAAATGCAGCAAATGATAACCAAGATAACAAACCAGGCATATACATTTTGTCCTTCATATTTGGTTCACAGCCAATTTAAAGCACATAATCCAGAAATTGGTTGTTTGACATCTCTTTGACAAGTCTCTTTATTGAATTTGTAAAGCATAAATAAGAAGACAACAGCATTGTTTTAGATGTACACATTTAGCCATATAAAATTGCCCTGTATATCACGGCAAGATTTTTAAAGCACTTCTGTGTAGCAGACTTTTCAAAATTCATATTTAAAAGAACGTTTAATGTTATTGCTAGAAATGGATTCACTGTCAGCAAAACATAATTTAAACAGCCTGATTACTCAGCTATCTGCTTTACCACAACAAAGTCATCCCAAGCTATACAGTACCACAGCGTCATGTTTGCTAGCCAGATTTATTATATTTTCCAGATTCTAACAAGACACAGATATTAAGAAATGCATGTTAATCATTGCCTTAATAAGAACAATATGCAGTTAGCATTTAGGTTTTCACAAAAAATACAGAAGGCAAGTACAGACTAAATGCACTCTAAATTCAATGAAACCAAATCCTTCTTTCTATCAGCGTGTTTCAGTGAAATGGTCACATCCAAGAGAAAATTTCTACTGAACTACCTAAATTTTAGCAGGTATGTCTATATGCTTTCATTAGGCACGAGGCAAAGTAAAATGCCATTCTGACCAGAACTGTGAAAGCAAAATAACCACTGTACCACTTGCTTATGTACCAAAAGCTATGAGCATATAAAGCACTAAAAGCCTGCCCAGGATCTCTCCTCCAGGGACACCAAACTTCCCAGTATTGCACTGTTTTCAGCCAGAGAACTTCTGGAGCAAACAACTACCCAACACATATAAGAGGACAAGAATCTGGCTTTAAACTTATTTGCAAATAATAAATAAAGTGCATGCCTACACTTACAGAATAAGCCAATTAATTTTATTTTGTAAAAGTGCAAAAGCCATCCCTACTCCACACTTCCAAGGGCCTGAAGGTGCATGAAGATTTGGTTTGAATTTTCTGAAGCAAAATATGTGTGCTTCCCGCACTTTTTTGGTTATTTATTTATTCCCCTTAAGGAAACTTTCACTTTCCCAACAGAAAAGGATGTGGAGATAATACGGTTTGAGATGCTGATGGAACAGCAAATAAGGCAGGCATCAATGGAGTGGGTGCAAAAGAAAGCAAGATTGTAATTTTTGCTTAGATTGCAGTGCCTTGCAGCCACGCTGCACAGAGGACATCTCTCCCTCTCCCTCTGATTCCTCCTCCCACCTCCCCACAGCGGTCACACAGCCCTGTTCACTCCATCCGGATCACCTGGCACTGTGAGCACGCTGATTTAGCCTCTACTAATTATACACTAAGAACGGCTTTTTTGCACATCTACCTGGAATTACAAAGGTATTTCCATACTCTTTGAGTAAGGACTTTTGAAAACGGTTACAAAATATTAAAGCTCTTTAGAGTGCAGTATCTCTTAATGTCTTTGCATAGGTTAAAACTAGTATTGCCTTGAAAAATTGGTGCTAAAGTAGAACATGACTGAAACATATCTCACTGCACCCTACTGGAACCCTTCACTAAAAGTGTAGTAAATCCAAGAAAACTGTAGCTTACTTTTTTGGGGGTGTACCTCTCCCTCCTTCTCTTCATTCTCCCTTCTTCTCTTCATTTCACACCATTCTCTCAAGAAACAGAAAATGTATTTTGTGCATGTCGGGTAGCATTATATGAATAGGGCTACTGCCGTTTCTTTTCATAGAGAAAAAATCAGCTCAAACACTAGACTACCAGCTTCCTGAAGAGCAAAAAGCAAAAAACACAAAGCAAAACAAAACCAAGAGAATGGATTTCCATACTTTTGACGTACATTATTCAAACGGGATATTTTTTGGTTAAGGACGAGGTCTTTATACCTTGTGCCCAGGACATATCTCTTTATACCCCTAATACCCAGGACATATTTTCCCTTCCCTTCAAGTCCCCAGAAGTAACAACAGCAACAACCAAATTTAGCTTTTCCTTCTAGATGTTACCATTATCACAATCTGCTTATGCTTTGTCTTCTTGAAAAAATAAATAATGAAACCTTCACAAAAGGAAAATCAGCCACAGCTTACATAAATAGTATCGATAAATATTATCTTAGTGGTAACTATATAATACTGCAAGTGCATCACCGAACAGATTAATGTAATGAAAGAGATCTTTTGTGTTACATATTTTACTCAGTGAAATGTTTATGTTCTCTTTCAAGTGAAAACTTAACAATTCCCAAAAGAGCAATAATAAGCTTGAAAAATCAGGTTAGACGTCAGCAGCTGACTATTAATAACAAACCTCTTGGTTAATATTTGCTTGCTGGGGACAGCCAGCGTCCATAATCAGCATTCATCTTTCATCAGCCTTGCCTGGGCTGTCTGGCAGGTGCTGGGTGGGGTGAACACTGAGGGGTCAGCAATGCCCAGCTGTAGATCAAAAAAGCGAGTGGAGGTTGTCACGCTGTAGTTCTTCGTATAGGTTTCCTGTACTGGGTAACAGTCTTTGACCGTGTAAACACCGACCCAGGATTCCACTGTAACCAAGCAGAAATGGGATTACTTTAGATGACGAGAAAGAATGCATGTGTCACAGCGATGTCAGAGAAAATGGCCACTCCTCAAGCCAAGCCTACAGGCTGGAACTGCCCGTAGTTCTGCCCATGTGCATGGCAGCACCATGAAAGGCCACAAAACTGGTCTAACTCGGACACTGCAATGATCTTAAACCTGTACATGTTGGTGTCAGGCACATTGCAAATCATGATACCATCATGGCATCGGTATGTCACCTTTCCAGTATGCCTCTACTGAAGGGCTGTCATTTCTGCTTAGTTCCACATTTAGTTGTGTTTTGCACAAGTCCAATTTCTCTCATCTCTTGTGCCACTTTCATGTCAGCACTTACTTCACCAGCAAAATAATTAAATGCTTTGCTTTTCCAGAAGGGAAATTTTGGTGCCATTGGCTTGGGTAGCACAGGGGCATTTCACCTTACACTCTGTTCTTGACAAGTTGAAAGGCGTGATTACTCAGAACCTGTGGTCCATTTCACAGTGCTGGGCCTCAGCATAGCCTTTGATACTTTAAAACAGTTTAGTTCCCCCATCTATGTGGGACATCCAATTCCTCCCCATGCATATGAAGTTCTGCACTCACCTACCCAAGGAAGCACTTGTCCTCTGCTGTGCTGGGAACTCCTCCGCACCAGAACTAACAGCCACAGCACCTTACTTCCTCAGCTTCTGGTCCTCTATAATCTTAACTCTCATTCGTACGCTGACAATACTTTAATACAAACAAACACAACCTTGCTCCCATTTTTTTTCCATCTGTCTCAAGCACAGAGGGCTTGTCTCGTTAGAAGAGGGACATTCCCAAACAGGACTCCAGTGCCTCCATCTCCTAACTCATTCCTTGTGTTTACCGTCATCTATTCATATCATTATTATCATGTTATTTTTTTTAAATTCCTATTCCTCTCAGGCATTCCCTGGATCATTATTTCAAGACTACACTCAATGCTGATCTCCTCCATGTATGTGATGTAGGAAGTCTGTCCCTTTTTTAAACTTCAGTTTAATTCCATGAAGTTTTTATCTCAGAGGTGTTCCCTTGCTCTTTCCCCCTCATCCTCTGCCATCACCTCCTCTTTCACCATTACACTGTTTCTGCAATCAATATCATCACGGTGGTTTCCTTTGAATATCCTTTGCTTTTAAATCCCTTTTATTAACGCCATGCACCTCTTCTGTAATCTTTCTTTACCCCTTCCACTGTTCACCACTTCATCCAGTTGTTTTGTATTTCAGATCTCAAAAGCAGAAACTTATGAGGTTAAAATACAAAATTACCTACTTCAATCATAAATCAGTTCCTCTGAGGGTTGTCTGTAACAATTTTTTCCAGCCCCAAGGAGGCTTATTTTCTCTCACTCTGCAGTCCAACATACTTATTTTCTGTCCTTCCGGTACTGTGTCATATGCTGTACCACAATCACATTATCAGAAATAGATAAAGTGTGACATGAAATACACATAATATATCTAAAGAAAGGGTGACAAGCTGAGCAATATTTGAACATACCTCTCCAGGGCATCCTAATATACCAAAACCATTCTGACTTAAATAAGTTTGGGTTTGAGTATCCAGAAATGAAGGCTTCTTTTCCTCAACAAGTCTTGTATCAGATTTTTGAATGAAAATATTAAGGTAAAATATGATGGTACCAAGGTATCTTATGTCTCTGCTGAAAATTTTATAATTTTTAACAAAAACATAATTTCTAGAATACAAGCCAATATTAGATGAAAGGTGGATGGGTAGACAACTTTAAGATATTATTTTTATGAATGATCACACAGAAAAGCACTGGAGATACAAAATACTATAGGATAAAAATAACACATCATTAACTGGATGTATCTGGGTATTAAGTTCCATAAAAATTCCAAAAATACTGGATTTGAAAAACAAAGTTCTTGGACTAAGTGACAATTTGCCTCTTGTAGAATACCAGAGGATGTACTGACCTAGTTACAGAAGTCTAACAATCTTATCCTTAATTTTCTACTTCGTTCTTCCTACTTTTATTCAAGAAAGAAATATTTTCCCCTGGCTAAAAGCTCAGGTTCATAACCAGCCTATATATTAGGTGTCTATAACCATAAGTATTGCATTAGCTGAATAGTGCCACAAATTTCATGGGGGTTTTAAAATAATTTTTATTATTGTCTATGTTGTCAGTAAACCATAGGTGAAATTGAAGCCAATGTGCTAATAAATTGCTATGCATCCAAAATCCATCATACTATACCCTGGAAAATTCAGCCTGCTTTCTTTTATGATGCAGGTGTTCAGCTGCCAAGTGCAAAACTAAGCCTCGCGAGCAGATGTTTCTTACTGGTGTACTGGATAACAAAACTTAGGTGCATATTAAGGATGTTCATTGCTGCTGAACCATATATTGGATGTATTCCATGAGAAAATTTGATAGTAGTGTGTAGACACACACCGACACCTGCTCTGTTTCTATTATGCACACTCTAGTTTGAATGTGTCCCCAGTTATACTACCAATTCTTCTCTAGATAAATATTGGATACAGGCTGCTGGATTCAGATGCAAAATGATGCTGTTCCATGCCAAAATCTAATCTGTATGATATGAACTAAAATACAATCAAGTCCCTTGGACATATTTGATCCTACTGAGATATGAAACATTTTCTTAATAAAATGCATTTATAATAAAATGATAAGCTGCGCACAGGGTAGATTTATTATTTCTTCCAGCAAACTCTATAGAAATATGGAAAGCTGGGGTGAAACATGAATAATTTAATTTTCCCTGGATAGCAGAAATGATAACTATTGAGATGAAACAAAAGCATGCCCATACATTTCCTGGCTGGTTTTCTGTCCGACCATTCCTGTACCATAATTTCGTCTCCAGGTCCCCCAATGTAGTATTGATCTTCATAAGTTGAATTGGCAGGAATATCATATGGATCCCATGGCTCTGTCAGAGCAATCTTTGAGCAAAGCTTTGTGACTTGTTCAATCTGAAACATCACTGCGTCTTTGTAGAGCAATATATACTCAAAGAATCTGTAACATTAAAAAAAAAGAAGTTAATGTATAGTCTTTTTCTATACTAAGCAAGGAGCATTGCTGATAAGTGAGCTTGCCTTTATCTCCTCTGTTTAAGACCATTTTCACTTGCATTAAACTTTGTCAAACTTTGAGAAAGGCTAACGAGTTGGGCTGAAAGTTCCCATGCTGAAAGTCTGCCTCAGCTGACTCTTTCCAAAATAAATAATTCAAGCTGAACTGGTTCAGCCATTTCTGAGAACAACAGAACAACTTTTCTGAGAACAACTGAGAGAAAAACATGTTATTATTCCTAGTTTTGTTTGGGGGTTTTTTGTTATTTTTTTCTTTTTTTTTTTTTTTTAATAACTGTTTCATTAAAAAGCTCTAGTGCCTCTATGTTTTGGAGAAAGAACTCAAAATTTGGCAGGGGAAAAGTTTTTATTAAAAGTTGCCCAGATTTGGCTAAGTTATAACCTTTTGAAAAGATCTGCTTGCATAGGCTGGATAGATTAAATTCCCCATAAATGTGGCAGAGCCTTTCTCTGTGCTGGTTCGATGTGGTATCTGCCATCCTCACAGATGCTCCTCTGTGGCAACCCATGTAGCTTAGTGGGACACACTGATGAAGGGGGAAACACATGGTCTCAAGTGAAGAATTGAGAGGCTCTCCCCCGTAATGGCAAAGTTTCTTTCTGGAAGCCACCAGACTCAAGCAGTAGTGAAAGGAGAATGCAGAGAAACACAATAGTAAGGCAGAGATAAGGAGAGATGTGGAGATCAATAAGGTTGAGAGGTCAGGAGGTGAAGTCAACAAAATGGATAGTTAATAAGGTTTTAAAAACAATCTTATATAGAGTATGAAGTGACCAAGCCCTGTTCTGAGGAGAGATGATAAACCTCTTAATGGACATTTTCACCTAGTTACTAGTATAGTAGTTGAGTTTACCACAAACACTGACTTTGCTTCCATACCTATAAAAAGGAGTTGATATGATCCTTACCTTATAACTGGGGACAGAAACAGAAAGAAACTGAAATAAAAATTTCAGAAGTATCAGCCAGTTTTGAATACGCAACCAGAAACACCAGAAGCCTCACTTCTGCAGGGTACTGAGCATTATCAATCAGATGATGAGTTGTTCAAAGCACAACTCAAAGCATCCTCATGCGTGCTCTGCACCTTTTGCAAAGAAGAGCCAGCAGTCACTCTCTAAACTCCCCAAAACTGTGCACAGATTAGAGGTTTCCTGTGAATATCATGGCTCAAGTATCTATGCTATGCGGTGACTCCAGAGAAAAGGGACAGTATTAATTCCCGAGAAAAGGAAGGGACAGTATTAATTCCCTTGAACAGCTTCATCTTGCCTGTCTGTAATAGTGTCTCTTTCCACCTGTAATTACTCGCTTCATTCATGATGCTGTCTCCATTTCCTGAGGGGGAAAAAAAAATGGCTAGGGTGTCCTTTCAACTGTGGCTTCTTCCACTTCACAAACCTGATGCTAGCCCCTAACAGTATTCATCCTGTGTCATCAGGAAGCTGGGAAGCTGGTGGAAACCACTGCATAATCCATGTAATTGAGGAGATGATGCACAAAAGCAAGAGGGGACCTTCATGGTATTTCTCAACTCCTGCATGTTTCTCTCTGCAGTCTTCATGTTCTTTTAGGGAGGATGTAAAGTTTACATGAAACAGAGCTGACAACAAAATAAATTTACAATGTTATTTGTTGCACTATACAGTTGCATCAGACAGGAATCACTTCACCCACCACTGACACAGAGGCATTTAAATGCTGCGCTATGAAAAGCGTCCGAGTACGGTTAAAAGCATCTGAGCAATATTCCCATCACTTCTTGACAGGATCATTTATCCAGCATGTGTGGAAACACAGGCAGGCTAAATGGCATTAGCCAAATTGAACGGTGATGAAAAATGTAAAAGGGGACAAGGAGACTGACGTGGGGTAAGCTGGGGAACACCTCTCACACATGACCTCGCACAGCACGAGAAGGAGCCGCTTTCCGTGAGGGAGTCAGTCACTGGGATCTTCCCACACATTAGCAAAGACTCACACAGAGAGGCTGACAAGCTGCAAGATTATGTATTAGCTTCCCTGCGGTAAAGCGTTCTCCTGTCCATATCTTAAAATATTCCTGCTTCTGTGATGACTCGTAGTGACCTGAACTCGCCTGCCGTTTTCTTCATCAAAGGCCACTCCACAGCCATGATAAACTACTGAAGAATTCAGTATATATATACTGGTTCTTCATGTAAAGCAAAGCCTGTGACCACGTAAGGGCATACATAACTTTTATATCACATTCAGTCCAGAGAACATACTCACAAGAACACTGAAATACACTTACGTACGTGTTTGTAACCAGGCTCTAATGACTCAACTACTGTTCAGCTGGGTGCCCTGCAGCTCCCATAAAAGTGGGATTGGAAATGCCTTACAGATGAGCCTGTCAATATGTTTGAGATATTTCAGTGATAATACAGTCATTTTGTGAAAGAACAAAAAATAAATATATTAGCAAAGCATTACAAACTACTCAGAATAAAATTTAAACAATTAATCTTTTTCTATTTTAAATCCTTACTTAAAATTTATTTTGCACAGATATTTTATTCGCATTTTTAGCAAATTTTTTTGTGTGCTTTTTTTTTCCTTATCCTCTCCTTTATAAATTATTTCATGGAATAAATATATTTTGTTCTAAATTTTTTAAGCTGTGAATCAATATCATTGCATGAAGGACACATGCCACCCTTACTCCAGCGAAACAGTAGTTTAAACTTTGATCTGACAAATGCACGTATTTAACTTCTAGCACATGGATAGCCACTGTGACTTCAACAGATAGCCTGAACAGTTGCAGAAGGAGGACCACAACCCCAAAAAGCCTACTTTGACTTTGCCATCTTCCATGCAGACAGCAAGGTATGCATTATGAAACAACAATGGAGAGAAGAATTTGACAAATCCAAACAGATCAAACTCATCTCCAAGTGTCTCTCTAGCACCCATTCTGCAGAGCAAGAGGCTCCACCACCTATATTTTTATTCCTGGGAGAGGCAAGTGAACACATGTGGAACAGACACCAGTTGTATGACTTCGTGCACTGCTGGGATGAACTCAGCAGCTACACTGGCATGCCCATGAGATGAGAACTGCAGAGAGCATGGCCCTACTCACTGTGCATGGCAGCCCTGGCTAAGCAGTGAACACGAGTCACACTGTCATTATTCAACCCAGATGTACCTCACATTCAAGTTTTAAAGAGAATTGCTCCTGTGTGTGTCCTGGAAATAGCAAGCACAGAAACCTAAGATTACCAGGATTTGAGTTTAACTGCATATGAAAGGTGAATGGCTAAGTTGTTGTTTTAAAAAGACAACTATTTACCAGCCAAAATTAATAACAAAATATGCACGAATATAAAAACATCAGGTTTAAAGCAAAATATTTAAAAATAATGTCCTCCTCTTTTTTTTTTATTATTTTAATTGGCCAAGTCCTAAGTATACTGCCTGCATTTGTTTTAGGTGCCTGAGATTTCATTGGATGCTTGAGGGGAAGTGCAGAGTCCTGAAAATAGGTCTTGGCAAAAAAAGAGAAGCAGAAATGATTTTTAATGAGTTTGTTTTTTCAGAGAAAATGTAACATATTTGCTGCCTGTGACCACCTCTAATATTATTCTTATAATAAATTCATTCTTTAACTGCAGCTTCAAGAAAGCCTCAACCTGTTCACTACTGTTCACTGGGCACCTTCAAAGAGATCTGGAGAAGTTACTTAGACAAGTTACCCTACTTGCCTGACTGAGATATTTCCCTTCCTTTCCTACCCTATTCCATCCTACCCTGTCCTACGCCTCACACCCTTTGTACACTACACCCTCAGTGGGACTCTCTCATGGTCCTTAATACCTCCTTTGTCTGTGCCTGAAAATGGATAAATTCCAGCATATAAAGATGCACACATGTTTTTTGCTCCTATGCTTTAAAGAATTTCTTCATACTGGACCATATCCTGTGCACATAATTCCATTGACTTTGCTGGAAGTAAATATGTCAGACAGGTGGGATACATGCTGTGTTCAGTACTCTCTTCTCCTGAGCTACAAAAAGTATTTTTCTGAATAAGAGACCAACTGAATCTAATGCAAGGGCAGAACACCACACCCACACAATCATGAGGTGAAGCACTCGCATTGAGGACATACTGCAAGGAGTGGGTGTGCATCCAAATACCATCCTACCTCTGAGATTCCTCCTGAAATTTGGGGAGATAGTTAGAGGTGCCTCCCAGGAGACAGCCCAAATAACATAGAGTCTCTTGGACCTTCATAAATGACTGAAACCAATAAACTAATGACTTTTCTTTTGAATTGGTTACTGTTCTGCATGTTAGCAATTTGTCTGAAAAAAAGTCATCAGACTCAAGACCATGCTACCAGCTCTGCTTCAGGTACTCGGTCTTCCCTGAGTCCTGCTAAAAAGTGCCCCATGCTGAGGTCCTTCCCAGCTGGCAGTCTGTCCTGCAGCCTGCCCATCACCTAACACATCTGCATGACTCCCAGGGTTTACTTCTGCACTTCCGAAGGCTGCCTTGTGAGTGTCAAACCTAGAAGGAAGGAGCTGCTTGCTGTCCAATTGCCTTTGTAGTGACTCAGAGGAGCAGAGGTGCTGGCAGTGGCATGCCAAGACCCGCGTGATGTATTGAAGCACATTAGACAAGGTCATTTGCTAGAGAGAAGCAAAATAGTGGTCTGAGGTTGAGACTGGGTAAAAGAAATTCCTTGTGTGCTATATCTGGCTCTGCATCATTTCGTTCTGTGGCTTTGGACGAGTAACCTACAGGACCGGAGCCTTAAAATGTTATTCTTGTTATTTATTTTTTGATTGCTGTAGCACTGAAGAGACGCTAATCAGGGATCAAGAACCAGTTGTGTGAGGCATTGTATTAACAACGAACAAAACCACAATTCCTAACCCAAAAAACAATGGAACAATAGTTCTTGTAAAACAGACTTCCCTTTCCTGCAAAGACATACGGGGTTTCAGGCATCCAGGGCTTTAACCTAACCGGTTCAGTTTTCCCAGCTGCAGCTATTGTATCCTTAAAACTCCCACTCGTGTTAGCCAGGACTTGTATTACCTAGTAAGTGGTAAAAAGCATTGAAAAATGAAAGCAAAATTGCATGTATGATTTGTATCAGAGATATTGTATTACTCAGCAGGGAACAGTATTTGCTATTTAAGATACCAAGTTGAGGTTGCTGCAATTATTCCAAGGCTAACTTTGCTTTCTCTTTTGAGATTAACTAAAAGTTTGAAGCATCTGTCTGCTTTTGTGGTCTTACTTAATTCTTTGCCGGTTCTGTTTGTAAAAAGGCATTTTTAAAGACTGCGAAAGAAGTTAAAAACACTTCTAACTAGAAGAAATTTCACTAAAAATATCCCAAACAAATTCTCTGTTCTGGTGTGCACGGACAGGTACATCCAAATACATAATTCTTGAGTTACCTTCTATCCTCTTAATGACATACCCAATTTTTTCACACATTTCTTACTGAAGAAAGATGTACTGGGAGAATGGGAACCTTTACTCAAAGGATGACTACGAAACCTCATCTTCTCAACTCTTCAGATTAAGAACATTTTCAAGGGAGCAAAGCTGCCAAGCAGACACGCAGACAGTTGATAAACACTCATCAGGTCAAGAACATTCATCTGCTTTTGGAAAGCTCTGGCAAGCTCATTTCAAAACTGAGAAGCATTCGTTTTTCAATGTATTTCTGGGAACTCCTTTCCTCTTTCCCATGAAGTTTTCGGTAATTTCAGGCTTGTGTTTTTCTTCTGGTGTATCAGACCTCAACAACAACAGTAATTTACCATATTTGATCTCACATGTTTGGCAGTGGTGCTGGACTATGGTATATTGTACAAATACAGTATTGTGCAAATACATGTGACAGTAAATGTAATCTGATATTGTGTGAAAGCAGTATTTTTTAGTCTGACTTAAATCATTCACAGACTGTAAAGCCCTTATTTTATTTTCAAGGGAACGAAGCCCCCTGTATCAGGTATCTAATTAGCAAGGTATATGAGGAACTTTGACAGCACTACCAGTTTCCAAAGCAGAGAGAACTAGTTTACGTCCAGTTAATTATGAGGTTTGTGTAGAAAGAAAACCTCAAATATAGGAATCACAAGCTGGAAAGCCAAATCTACACCAGCTAAAGAGTGACATATTTTTATGACTTCCATTATGAAACCCAGTAAAAAAAATTATGCAACGTCTTATTTTTTTAATTGTTTTCCCATAAATTACATTAGCTAGTTTGGCAAATACTAAGGGGAATTAAGTTCTTCAGCAAGAATGATGTTTCCCCTGCTGTCCCTTTTTGGCTATTTGACACCCCATAATAATCAGTCTGTCCACCAAGTTGCACCCCTGAGAACAATGCATTTTAATTGAAGTTGAAATTCAGGGAAACAATAAAGCATTGTGTCTAAGGAAGTCATGTTTTGCAAGGCGCTAAACGATGCACTGTCCTTAATAGAAAGCATCTGTGTGTTTCCGTAAGTAACGGTATATTCGTGAATTGGAACCCTCTGTAGACAACAGGGTAGCTCCGAAGGAAAGGAATGGAAGATGCAGCCAAAATGCCAGAATGCTTTCCAATGAATCAATGGAATCACCTCTTGGGGAATATGGTGTATACCAGTGGAACCACCTGATATCAAAATATACTTGGGGTCAGAGATTATTCTCCTGTTCTGAGTTTGTCAAAAAGTCTTGCACAGTGAAGCCTTGCTGCCCTGAGTATATAATAATAAAGGCCACTGGAAAATCACAGCAGGGCTTAGAGGAGACCAAAGACAATAAGGAAGGCCAGGACTCTCAATATATGCTAAAGAGTTTAGGAAGGACAGGATAATGATGAGGGAAATGACAGAGGTACATTATCATTTATTGTATTTCTCATCCCCTTTGTGCTATATACAGAAGGGAAGTAAATAACTCAATGGAAAGAGTGGATGCTCTAAACTGAGAGGTGGAAATGCTTGTCTGAGCGTGCAATTATATTAAGGCACCCTATGAGCTTGGAAAAATTAAGAAAAAGGAAGCAGAAATTTAACATGTAGAGAGCACCAGAAAAATCATGGTTACAATGACCGAGAGTATCTCAAGAAAAGAAAAGAAAAAAACCCCAACATAAAAGACATACCTCTGTTTTTAATTTTACCTCTAGAGACCTGCTGGGAGCTGGCGGCTCACAGGGCAGCACCTGGGCAGGGCCAGAGCAATGGCAGCCAGGCCCCCGTGAAGTGAAACAGGCAGGGTCACAGGAGACCCCTCTCTGAAGGGGACAGAAGGCCCCGTACGGGACCGGACCCACAGCTCAGAGCAGCTGCTGCCCCACTGGGGCCCAGGTTAAAGATAGGAAGGGAAAGCTTCCTACCCTGGTACGGCCCTCAGATTACCGTCCATTACGGATTTTTCAGGTAGGCAGCGATGAAGTTGGAAGAAGTAGCCCAAGATCTGCTGTTTGTGAAGGACTGGTGGGTGATGTGATGGCTACAGGCCGTCTCGGGCACAGCGATCACGAAATGGTAGAGCCCTCGATTCTCAGAGAAGTAAGGAGAGGGGTCAGCAGAACTGCCACCTTGGACTTCTGGAGGGCAGGCTTTGGCCTGTTTAGGAGCCTGGTTGACAGCGTCCCTTGAGGGGCAGTCCTGAAGGGCCAAGGGGTCCATGAGGGCTGGACATTCTTCCAGAAGGAAGTCTTAAAGGCTCAGGAACAGGCTGTCCCCATGTGCTGAAAGATGAGCTAGCGGGGAACAAGACTGGCCTGGCTAAACAGAGAGATTTGGCTGGAACTCAGGAGAAAAAGGGAGAGTATATGACCTTTGGATGAAGGGGCAGGCCACTCAGGAGGACTACAAGGATGTCGTGAAGTTGTGCAGGGAGACAATTAGAAGGACCAAAGCCCAACTAGAACTTAATCTGGCTACTGCTATAAAAGACAATTAAAAATGTTTCTATAAGTATATTAGCAACAAAAGGAGGGCTAAGGAGAATCTCCATTCTGTATTGGATGTTGGGGGAAACATAGTGACAAAGGCTGAGGAAAAGGCTGAGGTACTTAACGCCTTCTTTGCTGCCGTCTTTAATAGTAAGACCAGTTGTCCTCTGTGACCTGCTACAGCACTTAGACACACACAAGTCTCTCAGGAACAGATAGGAGCCACCCAAGGGCACTGAGGGAGCTGGCAGGAGTGCTCACCGAGCCACTTTCAATCATTTGTCAGCAGTCCTGGCTAACCGGGGCGGTCCTGGTTGACTGGAAGTTAGCCAACGTGATGCCCATCTACAAGAAGGGCAGGGAGGAGGATCCAGGGAACTACAGGCCTGTCAGCCTGACCTCGGTGCCAGGGAAGGTTACGGAGCAGATAATCTTGAGTGCCATCACACGGCATGTGCAGGACAACCAGGTAATCAGCCAGCATGGGGTTAGGAAAGGCCGGTCCTGCTTGACTAAGCTGATCTCACCCTATGACAAGGTGACCCGCTCAGTAGATGGGGGAAAGGCTGTGGATGTCTACCTGGACTTTAGTGAAGCCTTTGACACCATCTTCCACAGCATTCTCCTGCAGAAACTGGCTGCTCATGGCTTGGATGGGTATAGTCTGGGTAAAAACCTGGCTGGATGGCTGAGGCCCAAAGAGTGGTGGTGAATGGAGTTAAACCCAGCTGGTGGCCAGTCACAAGTGGTGTTCCCCAGGGCTCAGCACTGGAGCCAGTCCTGTTTAATATGTCTATCAATGATCTAGAGGAGGGGATTGAATGTACCCCCAGTAACTGCAGATGACACCAAGCTGAGGGGCAGTGTTGATCCGCTAGACGGCAGGAGGCTCTGCAGGGGGATCTGGACAGGCTGGACTGATGGGCCAAGGCCATTTGTATGAGGTTCAACAAGGCTCAGTGCTGGGTCCTGCACTTGGGTCACAACAACTCCACCCAATGTTACAGGCTTGGGGAAGAGCAGCTGGAAAGATGCCTGGAGGAAAAGGACCTGGGAGTGCTGGCTGACAGCCACCTGAACATGAGCCAGCAGTGTGCCCAGGTGTCCAAGAAGGCCAATGTGGCCAGAAGGACTGGGGAAGGGATCGTTCCCCTGCACTGAGCACTGGTGAGGCCACACCTCGAATCCTGTGTTCAGTTTTGGGCCCCTCACTACAAGAGGGACATTTAGGTGCTGCAGCGTGTCCAGAGATGGGCAACAAAGCTGGTGAAGGGTCTGGAGCACAAGTCTTATGAAGGGCAGCTGAGGGCACTGGGGTTGTTCAGCCTGGAGAGGAGGAGGCTCAGGGGGGACCTTGTTGCTCTCCACAGCTGCCTGAGGGGAGGCTGTAGGCGGGGGGTCGGGGGGGTCGGTCTCTTCTCCCAAGTAACATGTGACAGGACAAGAGGAAAAAGCCTCAAATTGTGCCAGGGAAGGTTTAGATTTGATATTAGCAAAAGTTTCTTGACTGAAAGCATTGTCAAGCATTGGAACAGGCTGCCCAGGGAGGTGGTGGAATCACCACTCCTGGAGGTGTTTAAAAACTGTGTAGATGTGGTGCTTAGGAACATGGTTTAGTGATGAGCTTGGCAGTCCTGAGTTAACAGTTGGATCTGATGATCTTAAAGGTCTTTTCCAACCTATATGATTCTGTGATTCTAACTGTCAGATTTATCTGGAGTTTTCATACCTTTCTGAATCAGGCTCAGAGAAAGGATATTAAATTGGATGTTAGCTCTGCCTCAGTATGATATCTATCTTACACATCAGAAAGGCATAGCAGAACGAGGTCCCTAATCACAAATAACTACACTTAAATAATCTAACTTTTCCAGACATTTACTTTGGAATAGAAGAATAATAAAAAATAAACACTAGTTTTTCAGCTAGGACTGGACACTGCAGCTTCTTACACATTTTAACTTTTGTGTAAAAACAGAGACGGATCTTCAGAAACCATGAATAGGGACTGTAAGAAATTCAGGAGATCTATATTGTTCTTCATTGAGATTGTAAATCCCATCATGTGTATACTTGGCCAGTTAGTTGCTCTTCAGTATCCATTCCTGTACAAAAAGTAATCACAAAGAAGTCTGAGGCACAGATTGCCCTTTGGAACACATGGGGAGTAGGTCCCTGTTCTGATAAAGCAAACTTTTCTTTCACTATGGAATATTCCCTGGAAAAATTTGTGAGGATACGTGCTTGTACCAGATTACTGCCCCAAGACATAATGATTTCCACCTCCCATCCGCAATGATCTCCTTAAGACGGATGATTCAGGCCTTTCAGGTATCTGTCCAATGTAAAAATATGAAAAAACACCAGGTCTGTTTTCAAGGGAGTTTGGAAGTCAGGCCAGCTAGGATAATCAAACAACACAGTTTGAAAGCTAAGTACACTTTAACTTTCTAACATCTTTATCCAAAAATTTGAGTATAGCTTATTTTTAAAGAAACTTTGTGAAAGTTGGAGATTCACTTCACTGGAAAAAAATGCAACCTGAAGTCCTGGCACTGCACTTCATTCTCCCTCCCCACCTCTGATGTAAAAACAACCTCTTCATTTCATCCAGAAGTCTTTGTGCAGGTCTTTTTCTTCTGCCTTCAGCAGCTATCAATCAAATGTAATATTGGTTGCCGAGTGTGTAAATTAGTGACTGGATTCAAATACAAAGCGTTGGCATGTTAAAAATCCAGGTAGAGCTGACAAAGTGTGCAAAATAAAAGGATTACAGGAAAGAACGTAATGTCTGTGTGAGAGAAAACATATCATTAGGGACAGATGTCAATTGCTCAATGGTTATAAAGCAAATGGCATTTTGAACACTTATCCATTGAGATGTGGTACAGTACAGTGTAATGATTTAGAAAGGCAAGTTTATGGTTCTAGGTCAATTAGAGGGGTCATTTATTCTGTTCTGCTTAGCCCCGATGAGGTCAGAAAGGTAACGCTGTTCCTGGTTCTGGATGCCACTCTTAGGGGAACAAACAGTCAAGATATAGTCCAGAGAAAAGCAAGAATGGTGCAATATTTAATAAACAGGACCTATGAAGAAACTGAGCATGTTTATTTACAAACAGAAGGCTGAGGTAGGACACATAATAAGCTGACCAGTATATAAAAGGCTAAAAAAGAATGCCAGTTGTTCCCCATCTTACCTGAAGGTATCACTGGAAGAAAACAGCATCATTTTAAGCAAAGAGGGTTTACTTACGAGATAGTCTGAAAACGTTTGTGTGTGTGTCTTCTTACATTCCAGGTTCTACAAGAACCAGTAAGAAAACCAGGGGTCAGAGACATCCCAAATAAAGCTTTGCTTCTCCAGGATGGAGGAGCAGGTTATATGGCGACTCGGATACCTTCCCAGCCTTACATGTAGGTGATGAGAGAATACCGATGGCTGCTCATCTCTTCTGGTAACAGACAACCTTAAGCAATTAGTTCTGACATTATCAGTTCTCTGTCTTGGATCCTTGGCACTGTTACCTGCCCAAAGGTGGTGAACAACCTTCGGGGATCACTTTCTGAGACCTCTCAAAAGCAACAGCGGCAACTCTGCCTCCTCTCTGAGGAGCCTCAGCAGAGGGCTGAGTCTTCATCTTATTTCACACGGGGAGCCTGGGGATTTGAAGGATGGTGCCATCTCCTGCACACTGATGATCCTCAGCTGTTTGCTTTTACAGTTAATCCTAATTACACCACCACTTTGTTATCAGTGCCTGACGGAGTTAAAGCCAAGTACTGTCTAAAATCAGGACCAGGGAGATAGGATTCAAATGATACATGCTCAGCATTCAAAGGGAATAATTAAAAGGTTGAACTACCAGTTAAAACTGCTCTTCACAAAACTGGTTTATTTGGTCCTCTATTGAGTTACTGGGCTTTTTCTTACAACTGTCCAGTAACCCACAACTTCTCTGACTTTTTGGGGGACTTTCAGCAGTCAGCACACATACACTGCTTGTAGGAACCCTCTGTAAGCAACATCCATGATGCATTACCAGAAACTGGCAGAACTCAGTATGTTCTTAAATAATCATCTGGACGGGAAATACAGGAATAATTAATAGATGAATATGAATCTCAAAACCTTTCTCTTCAAATTATTAAGTATTTGCTTTAGGGTACACATTGGTGTATTTGATGCAGAATATTTCATAGATTATCTGCTTGTCCAGCACAAAAACAACAGCTGCTGAAGACACAGCAATCAGCTAAAGGAAGCATGGCTAAGGATACATTTCTATTTTTAAGAATGTTTATAGCCATTTTAATTGTATTAAAAACTGACACATTTATTTTTCATTCAAGGACAGTTCTAAGAAGCAGTAGCAGGGAGGGCAAGACCTGTAAATAATATTGGTATAAATATACTGCACTGGCACAGCTGAAAGTTTTCCATTACTCAGGAAAAGGTCACTAGACCTATTGAACATGTTTAGACTACCCATGCTGCTTAAAACATGACAGAAATAGCTTTACCATTTAGCATCTGACACAAATACAAACTGAAGCCTTTAGCAAACAGTCTGCCCAATTTTGGGGTGTTTTCCTGACACAGAGCCCAGTGTTCACACATACACTGCCAGGGAGCCATAGTTTTCTTTCAGCTTTTCTTAATTAATATGAATTCAGAACTTTTTTACATGCTAGAATTATCTTCCTTTACCATTCCTATAACCATAACAAGTATGAAAATAACTCTTGTTTTTAAAGTACAAATGACTTCATAATTATTTAAAATTTACACAGTGTCTCACATACGCATACTGTAGTATTTTGCTGTTTTTAATTGTGTTATTTGATACATTTAATGGGCAAGACTTTCAAAACTGACCACTGATTTTGAACAGCTTTATATTTTGGATGTTCAACATGGAGATACTTGAAAAGGGCAGATTTTCAGAGAGACAATATTCGGTATTTTCTAAAACTCAGGGTGTCGTCGCAACCATTGAAAAAATCAAGGTGCCCAGCGTTACTAGACACCTTGTTTCTATTCAAAGACTGCATAAGAAACTCCTGAATTCTCTCTCCAGAGAAATGCATCAGCAGAAATCCCTTTTCTGCCCATCGGATTTTCCCTCCCATCTCTCATGCTACCCCTGGCTGTCAAGAGACAATTGTTCTTTCCACATCCTAACAGCAGATCCTCATGTAACTGCCGCTGTTTACAATTGCCACCTGCCAGCTATGTAATTAAGAGATAAATCTGGCTGTATAACTCCTTCTCCAAAATTACACATCAACCTGACCCAAACCCCTGTGAAATCAGCCATAAAAGTTTCACTGATTCTTACAGATGTTACGTCAGGTGTTTATTACCTGTTCCATTTAGAAGAAAAAATAAGCTGAAAAATGTTTAAAACCTCACACAGCCATCAACTTACCTCAAATGGGCAACCTGAGGATGCTGGAAGGCAAACATAAAATGTTTTACACACTCTCAACTCCCCAAAATTTATTTCCACAAGTTTAAGTTGACTTTTGAATATCCTGGCTGTCATGGCTTTTTGTTTTCTTGTTTGCTATGTCTCTCCGGGTACTTGCTCATGCAGGTTTTCTGCTTTGCATTAACCCTGCAGTTGGACTCATTCAGGGAATAGGGAGGTGATTTCAGAGGGAGCTGTTAAGGAGTAAAAAATCATAGAGGAGACTCACTCTGGCCAAGACAGTGATTCAGCTGCTGCTCATCGCTTCTTACGAAAAGTATCTGTGTGGAGGTATGCCCAAAGCCCTGAGCAAGTCCAAAGAGGAGACCTGTGTGATCACTTCTCTCACCCTGGAAATCCTACCTATCCTTACAGCCTTGCAGGGCAGCAAGCAAAGGCTGTTTTATAACACACTCGTCGTGACAACACAGTCCACCTCCTCCAGAAAACTGCTTATTAGTGCTGCCACACGTTAGGCAGGAGGCTGCCTGGCCAGAGACGCGCTGCTGGGCTACCGCGGGTCCCCTTCCTGACAGTGTTCCCAGTGGCATGGGTCAGCCCTTCCCAGCAGAGCCAGCCACCCTCCATCAAGTCACTGCGCTTGCTGCTGAAACAAGGAGAGGAGCAGAGCAAGGAAAAAGTCTCTTCTGCACCAGCCAAGCCCCATGTTGTCACTGCCTGCCCCAGCCCTCTATAGCAGGTGTATCTCAAGTGCATTGTAGCTGGAGGCTGCTATGAAAGCTGAATTTCTACATACACTGCTTCAGTATAAACAGTTTCGGCGAATGATTTAAGCAGGTATTTGTCTTTCTATTTGATGCTTGTTCATACCTGACACTCATTTCCTTGCAAACATCATATGCATATTGTAATGATGAGATGTCCTCTTTTCGTAATATTTTAAGTGACATTTTAAAAATACAAAAATGATCTATGGATTTTTACAGCCTGAAACTGTATTTGAATAATTGGGAGGGGGATGAATTACAAAGACCAGACTGATTATAAATGGGGGCAGCAATTGCAAACAGTAGATAATTTATTAGCCCAACATAGAGGAGAATAGTGGATATTTAAAGAACGCTTCCATGGTTTAAAAAAAATAATCCAAAGGACATTGAACACATTGAACAATGTTTATAGTTACTATCGCTACGGTATATAAGCATCTCAGTTACCATACATATCCTGCAGAGATGTAATACAAGTTTTGTAAGTGAATTTTTCCATTCTTTCAGAGGAAGGAAATTCAGAGAACCAAACTGTGTTTCAGATGTGTTAGCCTTCAAAAAAATGGTAAGAGTGGAGATTCCAGTCGACCCACCATGGATCCCTTTGCCAGACTCCAACTAAGCAGTTGTGGTACCTACATTTGGTGGTGCCTTAAATGGCAGCTCGTGCCTTCGTGCCAGACTGTACATCACTTTGGCCTGACAACTATATTAAGCACAACCGATGTGACAGACTAGGTAACCTGAATGTATCTGAATTACACTTAATTTTGCCTCCATCTCTTATGGCCAACTGTTTTCTATTTCAGAAGACTAGATTATTTACATTAAGGATTTTGGAACTTGAAATAACCTGCCTATGAGGTATGTATGTTGTGAAATCACCTGCTCTTACAGGCAATGTAACTAATGAAAAATTAAGATAAATATGTCAATAAACAAAGAATATGTATCAGTGTAGTAAGAATCAATATCTATGTGCTTACATTTGGTTTTGGAGACAGGCAGACCTGAAGATAAGTTAAAAAAAAATAGCAAGTCTTTCATCTTCTACTATGTTGAGGCAGTTAGATGGTCCCTTACATTTTCACTCTTCAATAAAAAGGAGGACAAACAAAATGAAAGGGGGGTCTCCACTCTGACACCCTTATCTCCTTTTACTCTCCCTGATACTTTAATAAAATAATACTTTAAATAAAAAAGTACAGGAGACACCACACACCTTCACAGTTTATCAAGCACATTACCCAATTTTTTCCCTATTGTTCTCTGCTGGGACAGGTAGGGTAGCAAACCAGTCTGGCTTTGCCAACCCATGTACATTTTTGTGCCCAGGTATTTAAAGTAATACAAGGAGGCATCCAAGTTCCCAGATGCCACCACAGAGAAGAAAAGAGAAATTTATTTCTTGTACAGAAGATGTAGGCCAACAAATCTGGATCTAACTAAATAGTGATACATCAATTTGGGAACTAATTGTAGTAAGAACTCCTCATCCTGTATGGAACTCTGCTTTCCAAATAATAAACAGCCTCTGAGAATTACCATAACTGCATAGCGTGAGTAAACTTTCCAGTGCTGGCTGCCTAAAAGTATGGCAGAATCATAAGTTTCCTGGCAAGAAAAGTATCTGAATATGATAAAACCACAGTTGCAAATGGTATTAGGAGATACTGAAAGAATGAAAATGAGATCTTTCTTTGCTGAGTTCACTGTATCAACTCTGTGCTTCATGTGAGTGTTCAAAAGCCTTTCGCACTGGCATGCACAAAACTGCCCTTGGAAAACTTTGGGGAAAATCTGGCTGTTGCCCCTCAGAAACATTAATTTCTGAAACAACATACAAACAGCAGGTTTCCAGGCAAACAGACTATTTAAGGAGAAATTCCCAGCTAAACTTCATACAGGTCTCACACAAGCTTTCTTGTGTAGGGTTTCCACCAAAATAAATGGCAAATGCCAAGCACATCACATTTTTAGGAACCCTCTTATCTGCTGAACCACTTGATTCTCAGATGAAGCAGCAATCTCACCATGAATCCCCACAAAGAACTGACAGAAGGACAGCAGATAAAAGTTGCTAAGTGTGGAAGAAAGGACAGAGAAATAGATGAGCAACATCAGAGACTGAAATCTCAGTGGAAGATCTTGTAAGTGGTTGTTGTCATTGCTATCTTACACCCTTTTTTTTTTTTTTTCCTGCAATGATCCAAGCTCAGAATAAGAAGAGAGCAGAACAAAGGCAGAAGCTTCTGTTCTTTATCTGGATGGTAAGTGTTACCATTTTGTGGCGGTGTTTTTGGGGGGGTTTATTCTTAGACCATTAAAGCCTTAAGCAAAAAGTCAGTTCTTAAAAAAAAAAAAAAAATCTATTAGAAAATAGCTCCCAACAGACAAACTGAGATATTAGTTATAGATGTCATAAAACTTTTCCTGCTTTACTGCTAACTCCAGTAAAGCAGCTGACAGTGTGTTTTGAACATACACTCCAAAATATGAAATAGTATTTGGCAATAGCTATAAAAGAGCAGATTCTGAAGAGCACATTACTGCACAAGTCAATCAACAGGGGTCAGTGAAGCCATTTTTGGAATAAATTACTTGTGAGCTATTCAACCAACCAAAAGGTAAATATGCAGGGCGTTATTACAATGTTATTTTTTAAATGGAGTAAAGAAACAAGGTTCATCATAAATAGCCTTGATACGGGATGTTGCAATACATGTGGTAATTTTGGTCTTCTGCATTGTTTTGCTATCAGTCACAATATCACATTTCATTATGAACTGTCCTCAGGATAAATAATACATGTAGAAAATAAGGTATCTACTAAGTATGCAATATTACCTTCCATTTGAGTCGGGCAAATGAGTCTAATGAACTTAAGGATAAGCCACTTCTCGGATATTTCATATTAAAAGACAATTTCAACTGCAACGAAGAGATTACTTTTGCTTATAATTTAGGGAAGAGCTAGAGTAACACAGCCTTCTAAGATCCAAAAGAAGGCAGCAACTGAAATTTTTACTTTCCTCCAGATTTCTACAAACTTTATGCGCTTTTATACCTGTAGCTTTTAGATGGCTATTGGGGGACATTTGGGTTGAATCAGACACTTATGCAGTTCTACATGTATTTCTATTAATTTTTGAAATGTTCTTTTTTTATTAAAAAAAAAACAACAAACCAAAACCAAAAAACAGACAAAGCTCCAGATTCAGAATAATCTGGCGTCAATGATATCTAATAATCCAAATCTCTTTATCTGCCAGAATCTTACAGGTTATTTTTATCGGACAAGAAATTAATAATGTCCCAAGATCACTCAACCCTGCGTTGTTTTATATGCAGAAGAAATAAGCTGTACACATGCCGTATGGCATCTGCACATATTGCCAGTGATTTTTCCATTACTCTTCCAACACGGCAGTGCATACCACTGACCCTCATCCACAGGCGTGATTGACTGCAGTAATTTCCAACCTATGCATCCCGTCTCTTCTGCTCCTCTGACACGGAACAGGGGTGGCAGCACAGGGGGATCCAAGTGCCAGGCAATTATTAAAACAACAAGGAGCTATTCAGCAGGGAAAGGAAGAAGGCTGGATGCAAGTTCCCTCTGGGATGGATTTGGCCCACAAAATAGATTCTGGATGATGCCAGAATGAAAGGGTAAATTTCATAAGGAATGAAAGGGATAAAATAGGCTTTCATGGAATGAATAGCTAAGTAGCTCCCAAGACATATGAAATCTCAGTAGCCAAAGACTGAAAAATCATAATAACTACAATGTGAGCACTATACAAGACAAAAGTGCCTGCCAAATTCATGTTCTGATGCCAGAAATTCTGAAAATCATGAAAATCTGAAAGCAAAATCTGAAAAAGCAAAAATATGGTCATTGCTAAGTTATGGGAGCAGCCGTACTGACTGTAGAAATGTCACTAATGCAAGAATTGCAAAAATTACCCTTGTCTTACTCACTTTTTGTGGTACAGGGGAAGCATCTTTTAATAACCAAGTGGGACATAAAGCCAAATGTGTGCACATGACCTTCAAAAGAATGATTAAACTGATTCCCCAAAAAATGTTTGTCAAAGATCTATATTTATAAAAGATGAAAAAAGAAGGACAAGTTCAGATGAAAACAAGTGATTCTTTCTTTCTTACTACCACCTGTCATAAATTACGTTTTGGACAAGGACAGTTATGCTGCTGTTGGAAACCCCTAATTTACTCCTGGGTATGAAAGTATAAAAGGTACCAACTCCGGAAATTAATACACTACTGGAAACAAGGACTGTCTCACATGTTGAGCCTTCTGTACTTTTATGCATGGGAATAAACTCGTGGCAGAAAATCCCGTCCTTGACCTGTGACCCAGGTATCACAGAGTGACCACGATAGAGGCAAAAAGCTGTCCTCTGAAGTGTCGGGGGGGGACGACACAGCTTCCCTGTGGAATCTATGATCTCTTGTCAACACACATGCATCTCCCCCAGGGCCATAAAAGTGAGGCAGTAAACAAAAACAGCTGAAAGAAACAGGTCTGCTTGGCAGGGATGAGGAGAAATTTCACTGGCCAGTGGTACCTTCAGGTTATGCAACGCCATGCTGGGCATAATGGTCCTTATTCTAGAAGAGCCAAAATATTGCACAAGGTAGCCCTGTTCCACTCAGACATCACCCCCTCCCCAGCACACCAGACACTATACCATGCCTTAAAAACACTTTGGAAGAGAAAATAATTTCCCCTTTGAGTTAAGAAGGGCAACAGGTAAAAATACTTTGAGAGAGAGAACTCGGTAAGCTGCTAAGCATGCAATTCCTTGCAGATCTACCGGGAAGGCCAACCTGAAGGTCATCTGAGATGGGGATGAAGTTGGCCCACATGAGGGTTAGAACCTGGACTGCTGCTGCTGCAGTTACACAGATCCACAGCCCAAAAGTCACTTGGCCAGACGGCCACAAGTCCACTTCTCCAGAAAGCAGGCCTAGCACGACAGGCATGGGAAAAGACTCTTTCCTCCAGCCTTTGCACAGATCTGTTGCCTAAGTCCTGGCTTGAGAGGAAAACCCCATCCTATTTTCTACTGTGCTCATCCCTGAATTGTCAATAGTCAATTTCTAAGACTGCATCAGTTTCTAATCTTACACATTTATTTACATGCATCTTATTCCTACTCCTACATCTTCATGACACGTGGCCACTGTGGCAAGTATTCTTCTTTCCCAAAGCTCCTTTAAATTTAACCTTCTCCCATGTCATGTGACAGAGAAGTTTATTTATGCTTTTTCGGCATAACTTGGTATTATTTCTTATGCCACTTTCCTTTCCTAGATTGAAATATCTATTCATGTCAAGTTTAGCCATCAGCTCATAGCAAAACAGAGAGGAAGGAAGAATAGTTGAATCCTAACCTTTCAATTCTGCATCAGCTAATGAGCTGGCATACTGATAAAGGCATAAATTATTTCCATTTCACTGACTTCACTTGTCTATGAAAATGTGATGCAGTTGAAAACCTGTCCCATACAGTTAATAAGTGGACAAGCTTGTTGATACACAGAACGAATCAGTTCTCTAGCTGGAGAAGAAAATTTTCAGAGCAGGATGACCTCTGACAGGAAAAGAATCACAAGAAGGGCATCCTCTGAACAAAATAATTAACTTATAACCAATAAATTCTCATGTCACATGAACAAATCAATAGCAATACTAACTAATGAACAGCAGTAGTGCAAAAATTAAGTACATTAGTGAAGGTTAAAAAAAAAAATGTTCTTATAATTAAAACATCCTGCCTTCTTCCCTGAACACTTCCTCTCCTCTAACTGGCAATCACCTACTAAAATTCATCCTTGCAAGTACCAGCAGAGGCAGGGTGTGGACCAGATTCAGAGGCACAGGTTTTATCACTACATCTTCCAATTCCACTCACATGACACAACACTAAAAGCTGTCCGCCACAGTTATACCATTGCTGTCATCAATACAGCTAGAGGCTGAGTGATGGTTTCAGTTTTGGCAGTGTGGACCAACCTCAGGAATTGAGGCTGAGTTTGAACTGGAAACAGGCAAATGCATTTCTTGTACATACCTCCCACGTATGTTACAAATGTGCATTTAATGTAAAGCCCTGGGATGAGATCCTTGTGCCAAAGGCAAAATTCTCATCGACTTCACTAAGTTTGCAGCCCTGAGTTACTAAAGTAAGCAAAAAGGAAGGGAAGAATCTTTCATTTGTTAACCCAAACTCTTCAGCTTTTCAGTACGGTCTCAACTGTAACATACACAGCCATCATACTCAGAACCCTTCTCTTTCTGGCATGTCAAGAAAAATACAGTTCAACTGCATATGGAAGATAAACCATGGGACTGAACAATCCAGCGCATCCCCTGATCTTAGCTCTTTCCAAACTCCAGGATGCAGTAGTACATCCTAAATCCTGCTCCTGGGAACATGCCACAGCCCCTCCCCAGCTGCTGGGACAGTACTGGAGCATATTCCCTCCCCCAGAAATGAAGGGACCCCAGATAACACACACCACTCAGCCCAGGGACAGCTACAAGCACAACAGCAAACTGATGGATTCACATCTTCGGGAAGAAACCATGACCTAAACTACCCTATCGTGTCATGCACTGCAACTGCAGTGAACCAAACTGAATGGGAAGATATGGAGAGCCTGCAGATGGGAAAGATTCTAAAGGGTTATAGTGTGTTATTAACTTTATTAAGTTCTTAACCACACAAACAGACATGTTTCTAGACTTATTTCAGTAAATGCTCTCTTGAATACCAAAATCAGTTCTAAATTACTGGCCCTTTTACATTAAGGAGATCTGGATCCTTAACTTAAACAGATTACAAATTGAAGGACTAATGCATCAACTGCTAAAGTGTCCTTTGCAAGCTTTTATCCCTCAGATTTCTCTGAAAGCAATATACAGTCAGTTTTCTTCTCAGCTCGCTGCAGTGCAAGATCAGCCCTAAATTAGAAGATTATAGTTTAACCTTCAGAGGAGATACTTTTTCAGACAAATGGCACTTGGTCCTGTGAGAATAGGTGTGATGTTGCCAGTTGTGCCATCTGAATTACGTCAGGCCTCAAGCTGAATGAATCCCAAGTTAAGATCATGAATATAAAGATTTCTTTCATTGTGTTTGTTTAGCTGTGCAATCACGTCACCATCAACTGTCTGTGTGCTGTCTGCAAGCACAGAACAAATTATGAACTTGAATCGCTCTCTATTAATCTACACTCGTAAGTCTCAAAAAAAAAAAAAAAGTAAAAAATCCCTGAATAAAAATGACAGTGATTTATCTTGTGAAAATGTGAAAACACTGGTCCTCTGGTAGAAGTTACAGAAACGTAGGCATATTATATCTTCAGTGCAGTTCCGGTCTTGCTTTAAGTTTTCACTGTAATGGCTGACAGTACAAAATGAGCCATAAGTTTCAATGCAAATGCACATTATTCCACATAATTCAAATAGACAAAGAAGAGATGATAAGGGGGAGCAAGTATTCCCCAAATTTAAAGGATTCAGATGGATAAAAGGCTTAAGCCAATATACACTAGTATCAATAGCAATACGGTGCCAGTGGCTATCATTTAACAATGTTTTTTAGAAAAACAAAACTTATTGATGAGAACTTCTATTTTTTTAAGAACATCCAGTCAACAATATCTATAGCGGATGTCATAGTAATGACCCCATTGAGTGTCTGACAGCGGTTTCTAAGCACACCAACCAGCACTTCAGCAAGTTATCAATTTGGGGTCACTTGACACTGCTTATTTACATTTTCTCTCCAGCTTTAAAGGGTTTCATGGATCCTGCTCTCTCTAACTTAAGAGCCAGTTGATTTTTTGCAGTTTGGGTGGGTGCTGAGTTTCAGTAGCATATGAAATGGCTCCAGAGTACTTAGTAAAAACAAGGGTTTTGAGAACACTACACTAAACAGAATACAGCATCCCAAAGCAACGGATCTGCTTTATTCGTACTCAGGTTCTTTTTTTTCTCCTCCCCCCCCCAACTCTGACAAAGATGCTGCTGTCCAAGGGAATTATCAAAAGCCTAAAACACAAGACAGGAAAAGCATTGCTAGCCCAATAGTTCCCAGCTTCCTCTGAAAGAGTTCACTTGCTTGTTAGTGCTGTAGCTTGAAGGCTGAAGACTTTCAACTGTCTCCCCTGAGCCGTGCTTTAATCTCTTCTCACTCAGCCCACCTGTAACAAGGAAGGCAATTGGCTTCACTCCCTCCCTGAACTGTATAGCCTGGCTGACTTCCAACAAGATCAAGAACTTGGAAAGGGAAATGGCTGTTGCCTCTCATAGGCAGAAACAAACAAAACAAACAGTCTGGGCAAGATGAGATGTTCCTCCAAACAGCCCTCATGGACCACAGCTCCCTCTTGTACACTGCTCTTCTCCAAGGAATTGGCCACCTTGGCAGCAAGCATCACTGAGGGACTCAGTAAACTTACTCTTAAAGCAGCTTAGGATGGAAACGCAAAAGTTGAGGCTTGTACAGCCAGTCCTCTGTACCCCAACATCACACAACTCTCACTAGAATAACTGCTGCACGCTTCAGGCTGTTGCCTAGCATCTGCCTGCCAGCCTGCATCTGTCGCAACAGATTTCCAGGGCCACCTTTCCAAACTCACAGTCATTACCAGAAGCAGACACCTGAAAGAACTTGGCACCTATGGGAGGAAAGTAAATGCAGGAGGTTTGAGTACCTTCCATTAGTTCTTATTCTCAAAAGTGACTTATATACACAGCAGCTTATGAAGCACTGGACTTACATACACAGCAGCTCATAAAGCATTTTGCATCCCAAGAACTTGCGTTAGATTTAGAGAAATTGCTGAAAATTCAATTCTATGTTTCACTGCAAATTAAGGGTCTCAGAAGTTTGTACACTCTACATAATCTTGAAAAATGGGGCTTGGGTTCCCAAGTAACTTGGCCAATTCTGAAAATTGTACCCATGACCATCATTCATTCCCCTAAACGTTAAACTGTAGAAACCACTCCCAAAACCAAGTCTGGGAAACAAATTTGCAGTCACTCAGCGTAGCACAATACTTAGCCTGTTGAGTCACCATAATGACCACAGAACGGATGGATTATATGATTTTAATAGTTCAGACACCGCTGTTTTTTCCTTTACAATCACACATCCTAAAACAACTAAGAAGTAGTTGAGATAAGTCAGACACGCATGCCCACACTGTTTATTTTGAAAAGTCATCACCTCTTCCCCAGAATAATGTTGTTATACTTGCACCTGACCATATGCTGCTTCTCTTCAGTCAAGGACAGGGATTGAGACATGCATGCAAACAGCCTGCTGGAATAACAGACGTATTTCTCTAAACACAGCTTTGTTGCTCCTCTATTGTACTAGCAGTTTTTGTTGCCAGGTAAAGAGGTTAATCTTGCCCTTATCTGTGCCTGTCTTTTGCAAATACAATTGAAACAAACAAACAAAAAAATTACCAACATCCAGTTCTGGTTTTAAATAAACACTGATGTGATATCTACATGTTGTTTTTCTGCTCTGCAGGTACGGTTGTTAAGACAAGAACCCTAGAAGTCTCAAATATGTAGGCACCCCAATGTGCTGCACACTACGCAACGGCCCATAGAGGTTACTGTGAAAATACACACATACAAGAGACAAATGAATCTTCTTCCTCCTACCGACTTTCCTGACCACATGACAATTCTTTTCTCCCCACCACTGCATTTCTCATAGGACAAACTATTACTGGTCCTCCCCTGAAAATCACTCAGTGAAAAACGGTATGGAAGATAAGAGTGGAACTCTATGAATATGGTATGTGACAAGTAACACCCCAGCCTTCAACCATCACCCGTGTGATTTCTGCTCTGCTTCCCACTTTATGCTTTTCTTCCTTCAGAACTGAGCACTAATATCTGTTGACTGGCTTCAGCAGTACCAGGCAGTACACCTCTTGCTCCGTTTCTCCAAGAAAATGAAAGGTGATGGCAGGACACATGAAGTTCTGGCCACAATTCAGTCAGTAGGATTTTGGGTTTAGCCCTTTGTAGTGCCAGAATTTCTCACCAGTTTGCAGTGATGTCATATTCAAATCTGAACCCATAGATGTTACCGTAAAATGAAACACTTTTGCCCCAAAGGCAACACCATGCTGATGACTGTTACCTATTCTGTGAAGTGTCCTGAGATGGTGGCCAATAGAGGGTTGAAGAAGAGCGAGGAAGTATTAATATACAGAGAGCACAAAAGGACGTAACTCTACGCAGCAGGCAATAAAGGATTAAAAAACACATCCTGTGTTTAACAGGTAACGTGACACAGCTCTGCCATGAGAGCTCTAGAGAACCATTTCAAGTGCTCTCCTTTCACATCACATGATAACCCTACTGGCATGGCCTCTTCCAAACAGGAAATGGCACAATCTACTCAATAAAAACCTGATTGTTTTCTTTTCTCTTCTCCTGAGAGCACTACCTGACGCTGACTACCTGACACTGAAAGAGAAGACTGTCCCTGTCCTCCTTGTCTATCCCCAAAATTTTCATCCTGAAGGAGAAAGAAGCAGTGCAGCAAGGCACAGTGGGGAAAACATAGGATGCAGACTGTAGCTAAGACTGGGGATGTAAAAGAAGCGAAAAAGAAAGTTCAGTGATGAATCCAAGCGGAATAGGTTCTCCTCTAAGAAGCTCAGCCTAGGATCACCATTGGTAGTTTTCACAGTCCAAGCCGGAGTGCAGGCAGTGAACCGTATGACCCAGTGAAACACACACCCAATGAGCTGGCCGGAACAACCATCAGTGACTCCGTTAACGAACCAGCTCCACTTTGCACAGCAAGCGAAGCATGTGCCCTGGCAGCAGGTGACAAGGCTGCAGCTGGCTGATGGGGAGCGGGCAGTCTTGACCAACACAGTCACCGCATCTCAGGTGCTCTTGCAATGACTGTCGAGCAAAGAAGTGATGTTAATGAAGCAGCGATGGGATATTTACCTTACGGTTACTTTTCAGGAGTTTACTTAAAATACTGGGTTGATGTAGGTATGAAAAAGCCACGTAGCAAATTACACGAATTTGAAACATACATATACAATGAAAACTGAAAGTTTCAGGTTTTCCTGTGGTTATGAGCCTGCAATCTGTTCCACAAGGCAGATCTTTGTGTCCCTGATTAACCTCAGTCAACTAACTTAAATGGGGCTGTGTCTGATTAAGGCCCACATTTGCAAGCTTCAGAAAACACTTTGTATAGAAATCTGGTTGTTGGCCAACCCTGATTGCTGCATGTAAGTCACATCTGATAGGAGCAAAATGTGTCCGTTCATGAGAATTTAGACTGAAATTTCCTTAGAGACCAGGACAACACTATTTTTCTTGTTGCTTTTGTAGTTACTGCCTCAGTGTAATTACCCTTTTCTTGCCAACATCAAAGCAGAGTGAGGGAGAGGTTATTTTTCAGAAGACAGGATAAATCCCTTCGCCTGTAACTTCTGAAGGCTTCAGTTTATGACTCACTATGTCCACAGCGAAACGAAGTTGTGATCACAACTCCAGACCCGATCCAACACACATTGAAATCAATGAGAGTCTTTCCGTTGACTTCAATGGAAGCTGGGTCACGCCCTTAGCAGACACTAGCTGCGCACATTACCAAACCTCCCTCCAGCCTTGGATGGCAGAAAACATGGTCAGCCTGGAAACAGCAGGGATCCCTGGGGTCAGAGCTTGTCTACAGTAAAAAACTTATACAGGAAAAACCAACAGAGAAATGCTTCAAGTGCACCTGTCTGCACTCTGCCTCTTTCTAGCCCTATCAGCCCAGATGAAACTGCATCCAGAGCAAATATTTATTAAAAAACGTAAAAAGAGCAGACCTTGGCAAAAGTCAAAATACAGCCCGGAGTAGAAAGTGCAGAATAATTATTCAATCTGAAAATAAAGATATTTTTTTTAAAAAAAAAATAGACATAAGCTTGAAGAAATGAGCTCAGGATAACTTAGAAGCTAGAAAAGACTTATATCAGACTTTGTAGCACAGTTTCACACTTGCCAAACATGAAGGTCAGCCTGGGACTTCTAAAAGAAGGGGAGTATGAGCACAGGCAGTGTCAGACTCTGCCATATGTTAACAGACCACCAGCAAGCAGCTGTATGTTGCCTTTAACATCCTTCACATGGCTCCTATATGAAAACAGTGATAAAAAAAAAAAGCTCACGAAGAGGGAAAGGGCTAAGCTTGAAAACGAAACACATAAAACAGTTTTAAGAGTGTTTGGGGATCGTCAGAGAAAGGACTGAGGAAGAGCATACACTTTGGAAAGATTAAAACAATGACTATGTGATGTCGGTAAGAAATTTTCATCGTCGGGGTGAAATTAAGCCAGCAGCAAAAAGGAATATTGATCTCTCAATAGCAGAGACCATCCAGTTTGGATGATGCAGCATTTGCAGGCTGGTCTTCACCATGGCTTAGACATTCCCAGGACTGTTGCACTAATATTTGCACAGGTTTTAGGTGGGAGAGGCAGAGATACTGGCAGACTGGCCACCCTCAGGCTAGCAGGTATGTCTTGACATGGTGTGGGAGAGTCACTGATGCTCAGAACCCAGAAACGCCTCGCTCAGGAAGGCCCCTCCAGGCTGATCATTTCTGCATGACCCAACCTGTCAGGGCCTCAGCCTGAGGAGAAGAAAAAAGGCCCTTCTTCAGGCAGCCTTTTCCTGTGCTTTGCAGCAAATCAAGAAACACACAATGACACAGCGGGTTTGTTGGGATAGTTATGGGCTTAACAGATATGTACTGTAGAAACCAAGAACAGGAAGGCCCTGCAGGGCTGGGTAGCCTGTGCAAAGTGACCAAGCACGCTGTACCACGGGTGGCAGAAGCATCCCTGTGGCACCCTGCACCGACACAGTGCTCCCAGCAACCCAGAACCACCGGAGAACTTGTAAAATGTGGCTCGACCCTGTTAGCAAATTCCTGGGCTGAAAAAACGCCTTGCCACCCCCGACATTAATCTCATGTTCAAGTGTAATATCTTCATTATACCTCATTACACCCGTGGTTCCTCACATTTTGGGCTGTATTTTTGGACTCGCTTCCCATTCCATTTAAAAGCAAAACAAGAGTTGGGAGAGAGGATTATCCCCGGAGGCACAAAGCTGACGCTTGGTCATCCATCTCTCGCTATATATACACACACACAGACACAGCGGCAGCCGCGGCGCAGGGCTGAGCCGTGCCGGTGCCGGGCTTCCCACCGCCGAGCCCCCCGTCTCCCGAGGGGAGGTGCCGCCCCGCAACGCGGGGGCCCGAGGGACATTCCCCCACCCACCCCCCGGCCGGGAGGCGCCTCCCGGGGCTCCGCGCCGACCATCGCCGCCCCGCCCGGCCCGGCCCGGCCCCCCGCGGGGTCCCGCCGCGGGCACCTACTTCTTGCAGGGGATGAGCGCCTTCCTCTCCTCCAGGATGCGGAGGCGCTGGTTGGGGCCGTCGTAGGAGACGGCGGCCCGCGTGTTGCGGCCCGTGCCGTGCTCGTAGGACACGGTGCGCCCTTCCCACTGCCGCGGCGCCTGGCACGGCTCGACCCCCGCCGCCGCGCCGCCACCCCGCAGCAGGAGGCCGCCCAGCAGCAGCAGCCGCAGCGGCAGCCCCGGCGCCGCCCGCGCCATGCTCCGCTCCGCGCCCCGCTCCGCGCACGGCCGCCCCGCACGGCGCGCAGGCGGGCGGGCAGGACTGCGCCGGGGGGGCGGGGGCGGCCCGCCTCCAGACCCGCATCACCTCAGCGGCGAGAGGCGGCTGCTGCCCGCGCTGCGGCTGCTGCCCGAGCTGCGGCAGACCGGCGCGGGGGGACAGCGGGGCGACAGGGACGGGGACTCGCGCCCTGCCGTGCCCCCCCAGCTTGCCAGCCGGGAGGGTGTGCTTGCCACCGGCCCGCCAAGGGTGATGCCAAAGGGGCACCCGCAAGGCCCGAGCAGGGGTTCTGGGCACGCTGCGTGGGGCATGGCAGGGAGGGGATACACGGACGGGGGGGGACGTGCTGGGTGAACCGCTGTAAAGTTGCTCTCGCGGGAGGAATTCCAGGGGCTCCCCACGGGCACCACGCACACGCACCCACCCCTCCGCCTCCCGCTGCTCTCCCCGGTTCCTCAGCTCTGCTTCCCTGGCCGCTCCGGACGCGCTTCTCCACCCCCACCCCCACCCCCCCCCGAGCCGGTGCCCCACAGATGCTCCGGCCCTGCAGCACCCAGGCCCCGGCTCTGCAAGGGGAAGCGCCGGCGGGCACCGCGGGGGCGGGCCTGTAGCCCTGAGCCGCGCTGGGGCTTTCCCAGGCCACTGCCAACAGCCTGGCATTGAGGTCACCTTGTTTTCCCAGCGGGTCCCTCCAAAGACTGGGGTGCAGCATTTGCCCACGGTGCAGGATGGGCCCGTAGGTCTTTCCCGCGCACAGGGACCGCCCGGGGGAGCAGAGGGGGGGCTGGGGAGCCCCTGGCACCCCCGTGGGCATGCCAGTGCACCAGGGGCGTGGGGCCCCGCAGCACCAAGGAAAGACAAATAAAAAACAGCCTATAGAAAAGCCTGAAGACCCCTCTCCCACCCATTTGCAGATGCGACTGGGGGGCGGGGGGTGCCGAGGCGGCGGGGGGAGCGCAGCGGGGGCCTGGCTGACCGCAAAGCGGCCCCGCACCTGCCCCGCCGCCCGCTCCCGGCGCGGGTCAGCCCCGCCGCTTCCCCCGGCCCGAGCAAACCGGCCAAAGAGCAGCCATCCCCCGCCCCCATCCCCCCATCCCCGTCCGCCTCCGTGCCGAGCTCGCGGAGGAGCCCTGCAAGCCCCTGGAGGCGGCGGGACCGGCCGCCGGAGCCCGCACAAAGTTTCTGCTCCGTGGCCCTTGGGAAAATGCAGCGCCAAGTTCAGCTCCGGGGAGGGGAAGGGGGGACGGGACGGGGTCCGGCTGCGGCTCCCGCGTCCCTCCCGCTGCCTCCTCCCCTCTCCCCGCGTCCGAGCAGATGCGTGTGGTTTGGGTTTGACCCCCCTCCCTGCCCCCCCCCCCCCCCCTTCCCCCTTCTTCCACCTGAAGGAATTTATGACACAGATGAAAACTGAAACGGAGCTGGAGCCGCGGCCGGGAGACGCAGTGATGTCGCCGGGGGATTAAACGGGGTGGAGGTGATGTCACCGTGCCTGCACAGCAAAACACACACACGCGCGCGCGCACACCCCCCACGCCCCCCCCCCCCCCCCCCCCCCCGAGGAGCGGGGCTGCCAAGGGAGCGCGCTCGGCCCCACGTCACTCGTGCCACCGGTATAAATGCCGTCCCGCGATGTCCATGGCTGTCGGCGCGGCGGCTCCCGCCACTTGCCTGCAGCCGGGCGCCGGGAGGCAGCGCCGCTCCGTGCCCTTGGGCCGCCGCGACCCGCGGGGCGGCGGCGGGCGGCGGCCGAGGAGGAGGAGGAGGAGGAGGAGGAGGAGGAGGAGGAGGATGCTGCGCGCCTTGGTGGCGGTGTCCCTGTGGCTGCGGGTGAGCCCGCGGGCGCAGGGCGCGCCGTGCGAGGCGGTGCGCATCCCCATGTGCCGCTCCATGCCCTGGAACATCACCCGCATGCCCAACCACCTCCACCACAGCACCCAGGAGAACGCCGTCCTCGCCATCGAGCAGTACGAGGAGCTGGTGGGCACCGGCTGCAGCCCGGTCCTCGCCTTCTTCCTTTGCGCCATGTACGCCCCCATCTGCACCCTGGAGTTCCTCTACGACCCCATCAAGCCGTGCCGCTCCGTCTGCCAGCGCGCCCGCGACGGCTGCGAGCCCATCATGCGCCGCTACAACCACAGCTGGCCCGAGAGCCTCGCCTGCGACGACCTCCCCGTCTACGACCGCGGCGTCTGCATCTCCCCCGAGGCCATCGTCACCGACCTGCCGGAGGGTGAGCGGCCCGGGGGCGGCGGTAGGGCGGACCCCCTCAACCCCCGCGGGGCGCCCCGGGCAGGGGGGCTGCGGGACCCGCCGCGCCCCTGCCCCGGGAGCCTCTCCCCGACGGCTTTCCTTCCCCGCCGCACCTCTGTTTGCAGATGTGAAGTGGACGGACTTCACGCAGGGCGTGCTGGTGCCGGAGAGACCCCCGGAGCCCGACTGCAGAAGCCGTGGCCAGGGTGAGACTGGGACGCCCCCTGCCTCCCCCTCCCCGGGGCCAGACCCCCCTGACACCCCTCAACCGTTTCCCCTTCTCTTCCTTTGAAGAGCGATGCCGGTGCAAAAAGACAAAGCCTACGCTGTCGACCTACCTGGCCAAGAACTACAGCTACAGTAAGTGCACGGGGGAAAGTGCTTCCCTTTGCCGGTCCTACCCCCTCTGTGCCCCCCGTGAGTTATGCAGCTCCCTGGGGGTGCTGCACCCACACCAGGCCCATCCAGCGGCAGCCTTTCCCAGTGGTTTTTTTTCCCCCCGAGGGCACCTAGCCGTCCCCTTCCAAACCCCACTGCTCGTGCAGGCAGTAGTAGGCGTTGCGCAGAGGATAGTGCGATTCTGCCAAAAGCAGAGAAATGTTGGTAGTGTGCACTGGCATCAACAGGTCGCCCTGCAGAAAGGCTGCTTACTACTGGAAAGGTCACTGTAGTAAGTGCAGTTACGTCTAATGTGAGCATAACCAGGTGCTGCTCGGCCAGCTCCTGTTTCCATCCAGCAGGTGGAATAAACAGAAGTTTATCACCTAAATAAAACTCATCAGTGTGAACGAAGCTGAAGCAAGGTAAAAAGTTATTACTTAGAAATTCCTGTATTCTTTTACTTACCAGCCAGGGTTTCATCTGGGGCGGAATTGTCAGAGATTAATTGAATTCAGTGACAATGCTCACCATCCAGCCGAGGAGCTGGCCGATAGCTTTATCATTTGTTGCATGACATACTGGCAATACAATTAAATATTCACCCCTCTTCTCCCTTGCCCCCCCCCCCCCCTCCCATTTTCTGGTGCTGGGAGTCAGGAAGAACTCCGATTAGGATTAGATAAATACCAGATTAAATGTCTCTAACATCAATAGAAAACCCCTATTAACTGTGAATTTAACATGAGGTATCATGGTCTTTTCAATTTATGGGCTTTTTCTCAGATGACAGTTATTTCTTCAAGGGATTTATTCAGTTCTTACGCAATACAGTTATTATATCCATTCCATTCCTATTTATCTGATATCAAATGGAAGGAAGTTTGTGGTTATTTGCTTCTTTATTAGTATAGAAAAAAAAAATCCAAACCCCAGTTTGGTGGGAATAATTAATAAATAAACATCTAACTTAGGTAGTTGTACACTTTTTTTTATTTTTTGTTACGGCATTTTGGTGCATTTATATAATACATTTTATTTTAGTCTAATTCTTAATTTCTCTCAGTACAACATAGTGATATATTCAGGTGGGACAATGAACTTCCATGCTTCTCTGAAATATATGAAAAAGCAGTGATATAAAATGACTATTCTCAAATGAAATACAGGTGTTAGTTATATAAATTTTGATTCCAGTGACCTCAGTAGGAGTGTTGCTTGAATAAAAACTTAGGTTGGGGTCCAAAATTTAATTCCATTGAATTTCTGAAATCAAAGTGGTTTTATTTTGAGAGAGATGTTTTTATTCAGCCTTTTCTGAAAGAAATAGAATGCTTATACAGAAAATTAATTGGGAGACAAGACAAGGCAGAACAAGTTACAAATAAAATCAAACTTTTTCTGAAATCATTTAATATATACAGCCAAATTGTGCTTCCAGCTGGTCAGAACTTGGTTTCAAGTCAGACTTGAAAATGGATTATGAATCTCCAAGAGTGAAATCCCTCATGTGTTTTGTGGCTGTTACACATGCCCTGATAAAGTTAGCACATAAAATCCAGACTGCGTTACAATTGCTTGTCTCTGGTTGTCTACATGCGACGTTTATTCCAGATGTCAGGAGGTCCATTTGAAGGCTTTTGACCTGGTGGCTGCCAGGGACAGCGTCAATGCAGGCTGATCGCTCTGTGGTACATTCACTTCTCCTGCTTCTTGTACTGAAGTATTTTGTGATAATAAGACTCTTCCTATTTTGACATTTCCTAGAGACAAAGTCCTTAGTTTAAAAATTGTACTTGATTTCTCTGATCTGGTACTTCTCACAAGAGAGGAGGGGTGAAATGCTGCAGTGGTAGGTACTGCCAGAGTCTGCAGGTACAAAGTTAGCCAGGGGGCATCCTCAGGGCAATCTACACAGCCACACCTTCTGGCATCCATTCAGACATGCTGTATTCCTCAATAAAAGGTAAAAATATGAATGTTTGTGTGTTCAGAAGAACCCATTTCAGAGACTGTTTAATGTCAGTGTCTTACTGTTGATGGGTAATCCAAAGGCAAAAGTTGAAAAAAGTATATACCAAGTAAATCATGACAATCCTAAGCCTCTTAGTTTTTGACTACTTGTTTCAAACCTTCCCATCTTTTTTATATTAAAAAAAGGGCTTTTTTATGGATACACCATACAGGGAAATTATGTTACTATTGAAAAGACTGAATTTACCCTTTCTGTGAGGCAAATTATTCATCACTTAATTGGAAATACCCAGATGTGGCTATAAAATGCATCAGATTCATGCAATTCGTTGTTCAAGTCTGAATCAAAGGAGCTGTTTGTGCATGTGCTTCCAGGAGAAATCACTTGGCCTGATCTGGCCAAGTTTGAAGCACGTGTTTCATTTTGCAGTTATCAACAGCCCTACTGGAAACCAAACTGGGATCAGGCCTCTCTTATTCTGAGCCACCGAACGTGCTCACACATGAAGAAGTAGTTCAATTTTCACAGCTGAAACAGCAGATTTCAATTTAATTTGCTTTATTTAATTCTGAAATGTGTTTCAATGTCTAAGGCCATTTGTTGTTCTCACGCCTGTATTTTTCTAATTGCAGTCATTCATGCTAAAGTAAAAAGCGTAGAGAGAGGGAACTGCAACGAGGTAACGACTGTGGTGGAAGTCAAAGACACACTCAAGTCCTCAACGCCAATTCCTCTGTCCCAAGTGCCTCTTCTTACAAATTCCTCCTGCCAGTGTCCACCTCTTCAGCCAAAGCAGGATGTTCTCATCATGTGCTACGAATGGCGCTCCAGGTGAGCCCCGGCAACGTGGTGCAGGAAAGTGTTGTAGCTACCTGTGATGGATGGGAATGAGGAACAGCTCCCTTCCTCACCGTGGGCATGTCCTGCTGATAGGTTTTCTTAGGGTAACTCACATATACACCTATATGTTTCAATTACATTCACAATTAACTTTTTCCACTTAATCAGCCTCAGCTCTGCGCCACGATGCAGTGTTTACAAAACCTGGCTCACACATAAACTCTGGTGGCATTAGGTGCCGACAGCATGTTGCTGAATGCATCGTGCAGTGGTTCAGGCATCTCCAGCTGTTCCGGAGTGTTTTTCCAGGACCTCTCTCCTTAGGTATGAGCCGCTCCATGTGCTACAAGCCTGATGGTGACTGTAGATGGTGGTCCATATTGGCAGGACCATGTGGACGGCATAGCTCTGCCTCCCCGACCCCAGGGGAGGGGACAGGAGATGATACACATCTCCTGTCCGCAGAGCTGCTGGAGACAGAGCCAGGCCTTCTCCACTGGCCTATCCGTGCTTCAGACTGGTGCCATCAGTGAGATGTTTCTAATCCCGCAGCTGTACCGGGACAAGCCAAATCTGCAGCCATTGGAGCTCTGGCTCCTGGATGGCAGATGAAAAGTAAATACTCTCAGAGCAGCTTGCCAGTCCTGCTCTATGATTAAAAGACAAAACAAAACTAACTTTACCAGACCTTTCATCTGGCAGTCAGCCTAGCCCCAGGCATGGAAGGAAATCCAGCGCGCTGGTCTGGAGGGGAGGGAGTGATGAATCACAGCTCCCCCTTCTCCCTGGGTCCTTGAGGCAGAAGGGGACATCCCATCCCTGTTAGCACCCCGACTGCACCAGCAGTGACAGAGGCCAACAGGACAGATTGTGGCGTGGTAGGTACAGGTGCCTGTGTGCTGAGGGTCAGAGGGAAGGCTGTGAAATGTGTAACATTGTAAAATGTGCAGGCTGGTTTTCCATAATGTGACTGTTAACTGACCACGCACACTTGTAAGGACCATAAAACATTTACGTGCAGGACTTGATGGGCCATATCTGTATTTTCAATGAGTTTTATGCTGATATTTCAGAAGCATTTTATAGGTGTTTCTAAAAGTTGCCACCTGATACCTTATCACCTTCACTTTTCTTGTGAGCTAACAGCCATAGTATTTTATTACTACATAGCACCTTGCCCCTCCGGGTCTGGAAGTGTTTCACGAAGATTAATGTAGAGCCCTCTATTTGTGTGAGCCATTTTAGGGACACATGCTCTGAGTCACGCCGTAGGACCACAACCAAGATTGCGATCGAGGAGCTCTGAGCTGCAGGGCTTTGTTGGAGAGGACCCTCAGAAGGCTGTCAGGAAGGGGAGATTTCAAAAGTGAAAGATCACAATCTGCTCTCCATTACTATGGAAAAGCACACCATTCAGTAAATATTTTGTGATGGTTTTTAAAGGTCACTGAGGTTTTTAATTTCATATAATGTACTAAAAGGGATTTGAAAAAGAAACATAAACTATTATATGTGTTTCCTGTTGAACTCGGTGGCATGCAAACAGAAGGTTTTGAGTTACAGCAGCTTTTTAAAATGCCAGAAGCAAAATGGGTGGAAGCTGTATCTCCACTGAAGTCAATGGCAAAACACCCGTTGCCTGTCAGTAGGGTTAGGGTCTGACTCCACAATTTGACCTGAACAGAAGCTGCATCAGATGTACACCCTGTTGTGGCTTCAACCCTGTACGTTAATTCTGTAATCTCTCCTTGGAAAGAAAAAGAGATGTGTATCATGTTGGTCTTGATTCTCTAGGGCTTGCGCTCACTGTAGTCTTTTTATGTGTGGGCAAAGTGGATGCACAGTGGCTAACGCCTACAAGTGGCAGCATTTTGCACTCTTTTTGAACTGGTGTGAGAAGGAAAGCTTTCATGGAAACTGGAGGTCAGGCCCTGCTATGCTGTGTAAACTTCACCCATTGGCAAAGTGCTGTATGAAATTGTGTGCATTTATAATGATTTATAACACTGATGCATAAGTAAAACCTTCCAGAATTAGGTAAATTATATTAGAGCATATTAAAGCCCAGTATCTTTTTTAAAGAGAGAGAGAGAGAGAGAGAGAAGAAAAGAAGGGGGTGGGGAAAGTGAAAATAGTTAAATAGTTAGTAGTAGAGGAGATACAGTAATTCCAGCATACCTGTGCAATACAATGGTTGTTTCTAGGTTGGGACTTTGAAGGTATGACATCAGACTGCTTTAGAGTAAACCATTTTAGAAGCTGTTTAAGGCATATACATTTAATAGTTATATTTTTATTTGTTCATTTCATAACATCTAGACTCATTATTTTCATAGAGGAGCTAGCCAGATTTCAGTGGTAGGCAAGTATCACTGCCCAAACATCTTCCAAATTCACTTTAAAGCACTTGCTAAGTAGTTACATGTAGGAAATACATAATACTGTCCTCACGTTTTGTAAGTAGAAACGGAGTTGATCGCAAGTGATCAGTTAATACGTTACCACTCGTCAGCTGAGCTGTATTAACTCGTACATGTGAAAAAGTTGTTTGTTTTTTTTAATTCAGAAGTAAAACACATTAGTTTAAACTACTCTTCTGCATGCAAACAAACACACAAACATATAGTGGGCATAATTAAAAATATATGTACATATACATTTAAAGAGTTTCATGGGATGTTACCCAACCCATAACTTTGTTAACAGTGATCAAGATGGGACAACTTTTCCCTGCAGAATAGCTGCAGGTGAGACAAAGGACTCTAAATGTTTTCTCAATGTTGGCCATGCACTGCAGTTTTGGCTCTAAAATCTGATTTCTTGGGAAAACTATTTTCTGTTTTTACAGAGTTTAGAACAGAATTTCAGAAGTATCAGTATAAGCACATAGAAATCCATTAGAAAGCATTTAGGGATGAAGAAAAGTATTTTTCTGCCTATCATCTGATACACAGAAATTGCTAGTACCAGTACCTGCTGGTGTATTTCAACCTCAGTCTGCATATAATCATCTGGAATGACATCTCGGGAATCAAAATCAGAAATGTCTATAACTTCTGTTTATTTTTTAATTTTCAGGTTGATGCTTCTTGATGGATGTCTAGTTGAAAAATGGAAGGATCAACTAAACAAAAGATTTAAGGTAAATACAACCAATGAAAAGAATGATGATGTTCTTGATAAAACACCTTTGTTCTACTTCAGCATTGAATAACTTGCTTGACTTTCAGAGATCCATAACACCTCTGGGTATTATTATTTTCACTTCCATATTTTCATGCATAATAATTACGTATCGGTGTAAGTGAAAATTTGAAAATTGTAGTCTCAAAAACTTTATTTCTGTTTTATCTGAAACTGTCCCTAAATAAGATGGATATATGATCTTTGTGTGAACTCTGCCTTATTACAATAATGACTCTAGGAATTTATTTCATATCACTACTAAGGCAAGTTAACAGTCAGATAGGTGATATGCAGATGAGTATACAGTCCGCATCAGGTAAGAAAGGAAGTTGAAATCCACTTTTTTTTTTTTTTTTTTTAAATTTGGATAAATGGGCTTTGCTGTATTAAGGATTGCAGGCTGGAGACACAGACTTTGCACCAGCTACTTCCCGCTAAAGACCCACTGAAAGTATTGGGCATCCCCTCACTGGTTTCAGGGAGTAATGGAAGGAGAAGTCTATAGTGTGGAGAGCTGGGAGGCAGGAGCAGCAGGTGCCTCTGCTTTTTCGGTCTTCAGGATAGCACTTGCTATCACTCCCTGCTTGTAAACTCCTCTTTATAACAGAAAGGATGGATCAATGTCTGACTCTTCCCCACATTTTAGAGATGGAAGAAATTTATTTCTGGAATTTAGAAAGGGTTTCAGAGCATCAGGGACATACATATATATTTACTTTAATCATGAGCTGACTGGCAATTGATAGAGAGGAGGAAAAAAGATTCATGGATCCAGCAGTAGAAGCTTTTAGATTACAGACCAACTTATTGCGCTTTTATCATTTCCTTTTCTCCTCACTTACTCATGTAAAACCTATGTGTGAAAAGGAAGATATGCTTTCAATCTTTAAAAAATAAATACATTGCAATGTGGGATTTAGGAGAATACTGACATATGACTCGGATTATTGAAATCCCTTAGCTGTCAACTTAATGGCCTGTTACTGGCAAAGTGTGTTTTAGTGGCTTCCTCACACTGCTTTGTCATTTCTAATTGTGTCTTGAAACCTGTTTGCACATTCATTTCCAGACTGTCAAGTAGATGCATGACTGCCAAACAAAATACAGCTCAAAGCATGCGTCATTCCTTCTGATATTAATGGTTTCATAAAGTAAATCCTCCTTTAAACGTGCTTGAGTGGGACACACCTAAAAGCCTGCTGATAGGGTTTTTTTTATGAAGACCCTGACTACACAAAGATAGCCAGTACGGAGCTAGGTGTCATCTTCATTTTAATGCCCATCATTCATCTCTGAAGACTTGAATCCAACTTTCATCTTGAGTTACCACTTAAAATGATTTTTTGAGCTTCCTGTGGACCACAGAAGATGGCTGTTAACATAACCACAACCTGACCGGTCCCTTCTCTAGCCAGGACAAGAGTCTTGGTTGCAACAGGGTCAGTGCAGAGATACTAAATAGGAAAGCTGAAGAGCACTGCTCTTGCTCTGATCACTGGAAAAAGCTCCTGCCTTTGGGAGTTTCAGAATCGAAAGTTCATTAATAATGGTGAGAGATGAGACCCTTTCCATGTTCTACTATCTACCTTGCTTTCATTAAAATAAGTATTTCTATTCCTAGAGGTGAAAGACTGCAGGCTCTGCTGCAGGGTCATGGATCTCTCCATATTTTGGACCACTTAACCTCACTGAAAGAACCTGTTTTCTATCCGCTGTACTTTTTGGTTTGGAAATCTGACAGCTGTTCTCTTTGGTGGGCTCATGGCTCTTACTGCTTTCCAAACTTTCTCAGGGATGCTGCTGAATAAAGCTGCAGGTGCATGATTCACAGCCATCCCATTGCAACTCTGAACACTGTGATTTCAGTGGGCATCTCTGTTGTCTGTCCGTAAGATAAGCTCTTTCGTGCCCAGTCCTCTCCACCCCAGGGAAAAACAGATACCACTTTCTCTTGTAGCGGTGTCTTTTCATGCATAATGAAAGGATAGCCTGTGTTCTGCAGACTTTTCTGAGGAACACGTTCAGTAAGACAGCAAAGAAGGGGTTTGCAAAGGAGTTCCAATGTGCAGATCCTGTCTTCTTGATGGTGCCAGCTCCCCTGGATTTCTGAGAAGGAGTGAGATGTGCACTCACGTGCAGCATGCACATGAGATGTGCGGTTGTTCTCATCACCTGGTATCGTGGAAATTCCCCCACTCAGCAACACGGGGCAGGTTCCCCCTGCAGACAGCCAGAACATACTGACATCAGTGGCCCTGTAGGATAGAGCACAGAGCTGCTAAAAGCGGCTCTAGTCTCAGTGGTTCAGGGTAGCTTTGATTAAGCCATAATTATTTATGATTACGTCCTTCCCTCACTCAGCCTCTTTGTCTTCTGCATTTCTACAGAGGTGGGAACAGAGACTGCAGGAACAAAAGCTGCGAACGGCCCGCAGTAAGAACCCGAATGCAGGACGCAGTGGGCAGAGTGGAGCCTCCAAACCATCAACCAAGAACACCAACCCACTGGTCAGTGGCCCCAAAAAGGCCATGAAAGTAAGAACTGGCCAGAAAGAAACCAACCCTAAAAAAGTATGAGTGTGAAATTTCCCAAAGGAAAGACTTTCCCTGCGCGATGAGGGTCACGATCTGGCTTGTTGGCCTGTTTTATTAATCCAGAACTCATCGACTTAAAAACTCATGGCAGTTTCTACATAAACGTTTTTGCTGCACTTTACTTTTAAAAGGTTTGCTTTTCCTTTCAAGCCACCGCAAGCCACAGAGTGTAGGTTTGCGCTAATATGTGGCAGGCATATTCAAGCTGACTGAGCTTTATCTTAGGGCTCTGATTTGCAATTCTAGATAGAACTAGCCTTGGCTGCCAGAGGTTTTAACTCCTTGTGCCGGTTGCCTGCTCTGCTTTCTTGCCAGAGGCTGGAGAGCTGCATGGGGCATCTCTTCTCTCCTCAGAAAGTGCACTGGTGTAGCAGTGGGTGAGTTAGGCTGTGGCTGAGTCTGGTGAGCTGAGTGCCATGGCAGCTGAGGAGCAGCAGAGGGATGGTAACCTCTGGCAGGCATCTCGGGCAGCCACTACTGCAGCTGCTGGAGCTGAATCTGTCTGCCGTTTGGAATCACAGCCTTTGTTCAGCGCGTTCAAAAGTGTAGTTTACCAATAAGCATCTGGGTATGCATTATGTGATTATACTTACGTGTGTGCCAAAAATATGCTTACAGTGTTAGTATTTGATCTTGTGGGTTTGTCTAGCAAAAATGCATTGAAAGCAGACTTTTTTTATTGTACTTCAGGCTGGCTTCTGTTGTTATAATTTCAAATATATTTAAGCATCTAATTGAAAAATCAGTATTTTTTAAAAGGACAGATTAAAGTGAAACAGATCTGTAGGATTCTTAAAAGTTAACACTTATGTTTCCTGTAATATAGCTTTGTTATGAAAACTGGAATAGATGTATTATTCTAAACAGAACTGACAGCTGATGTACAGTACTAGGGAGAAGATAGGGCTCCATGTGGCCCAGTGTTCATTTGGATAGTTTTTTATTATTTGACTCCATATTTCTAAATCTGATACCAAATAAATAAATAAATAAATAAATAAAGTGAGGCTTGTCTCTATTCATGAACTTCTCAAAACAACTGGCTATCTGCAGTTTTACTGATCAGAAGGTCACATTTACCATAGAAGGGGTCACAGACAAAGCAGATGATTTTGGTTATGGACTGACTTAACATTTGCCATATGAGGTATTAAAATAGCAAAAGCGATATAAATCTAGTTGACATAACTCCAAGATGGCATTTATGCTATTCCTCCTAAGCTGTGCTTGGATGAGGCAGTATGGAGAGCAGAGTCCAATTTCTGTTAACACGTAAGATCGCCTACATTAACTTCGTAAGAGCTCATGACAGACATCTGAAAGAACTTCAAGAATTCCTGCAGCAAAACTAAGGATTAGACTTGGCAGTTCTGGTACCTAGAAAACAAAATGAGAATTTCTAAAATAGAGAGGGTCTACATCAGAAGAAGAAAAAAAAAAAAAAAAAGAAAAAGAGAGAGTTCTGTGTAGGTTAACATAATGATTTACAATTGTTCACGTCAGTATATTGATCTTAGTCATTACAAGAAGCCCAAGGAAATTTGCTTGAAAGAAATTCAAGGCAGAATATGCTGGAGTGATTTTGGTAGCAGCAACAATGTACTTGGTAATATGCTGACACGAGCTGAAGACACAGGTGCCAAGTTAGAATGCTTAAAACAAAGGGACAGAGGTGTTATAGGAAAATAGAATAATAGAGTATAGGGTAGTTCAGGAAAAAAACCCACCAACCCAACCCTACATGATTGTTGCTTGAGATATGAGCATTTGGTTAAAATATGCAAAGGTCAGCATCTGAGTGTAGCCCTTGCTGCTAATTCTGGGCAGATGCAGAACTTTATCTCCATGGAACATCTGCAGAGTTAGATTCCAAATTCAATCCAGGTGCTAGGAATGCTGAGCATATATAGCATCTATTGACTTTAGTGGGAAATATGTGTGTTTTGACATGTCTAAAAAAACAGACAGCAAACCTAGGTGCCTAAATGCAGACTATAGGTGAAATCTTAATCCTGTACAACGAAATGGAAAAACTGAAATCAAAATCAAAAGAGACAGGATTTCACTGCAGGTGACTAAATTAGGTGAGTTTGAAAACGCTGACTTAAGAAAGCATGTTCTAAAATATCAATATGATCGGAAGGCTTCTAAAATAGTTTTATCTACTGTGTAGCAGGAGTTCTTAAGCTTCGATTACTTATTGATCAATCCCAATTTAAAGTGCCCCAATAAATACATGTAAGGCTAGCTATTAAAAATGAACAACAGTCCTATCAATGTGATGTTGAAATAACAAATACCAAAGTTGTGATGTTTCACTCTAACAGGTTTTATTGTGAACGTAGTCAAGTGTGTTTGTTGAATGAAACTTTTGGAACAGCTAGCTAGACTTCATAGCAACATTACATAATATTTTACAGCTGTTTAAATCAAACTTTTTTTTTTTTCATTTTTTGATAGTTGGAATAAACTTTGAGGTACTGAGCCTAGTGTTTCCAAACTCCTTGACATTTTAATGTATGCTTTATTATGACTAACTTCCATTCTGATATGGCAAAAATACACAAGAAGGAAAGGCAATACAACAAAAAGCAGGGGATATCGTAATACAAAGAACAGATGGGCAGACAGGGGGGATGAATTAGTAAGGTAGTGTGTTTTCCTGAATCCATTTTTTTCTACTTTTTAAGAAGCCACGGGTCAACCCAATTCAACACGCCTAAAGTCACTCCATTTTGAAAATTCCTTACAATCATTAACTCACCGTGACATTCAATGCTGGCTAAATCTAGACTCAGAACGACCCCACTGGCCTTCCCTTGCAAAGGCGTGAAACACATGTTGGAGCAGTGAGGGCTGCTCGAACAGGCAAATGTGTCCCCACGTGCCCCACTCACCACATCTGCTCCCCAGCATGTGTCAAAAAGACTCACCTCTCCTCGTGCATGTCCATGGCCAGGTGGTGTCATTGCTGTGTTGGTGCACCCCAGCACCAAAGCCAAGAAACCTCAGTTTAGCAGAGAGGCCAAATAGTTCACTGATGGGTGAAGTAATTACTGTACCTATTTATAGCTGAAAAATTAACAGGCCAAAACTCGAAGTGTCAAGTATTTTTCTTCTCAGTGTTACAGCTGCCTTCCTACTGAGGGGCTTGGCATTTTTTTAATTAAAATAAAAATTGCCCGGAACACCGAACATACGCTTCTGGTGTGTTTCTTAGTACCTCCCTCACACATGTGCCTGGTTTAGTAAGAAGTGCCATTGAATATTTTCATTGAATGTTCTAATCTCTGTTCCAAAAGAATGAAACCTGAAAAAATATTTACTCTATTTGTGAATAATTGGCACCATTTTAGAAGTTCACTGTAAATGCAAATCAGAACTCTTTATGAACCACACTTAAAAAAAAAAAACAACAACAACACCCCATAAACCTCCTTCCAACAAGACCTGAACCTGAATGACCCATTCAACTCAGTGTTGCAACTTGGTTACTTTTGTCCACTCATTGCATATAACTGAGAAATACTTCCTGTACAAATAAAAAGAAGATATTCCAGTCCAAAATACTCAAACAGCTCTTAAATTATTTTATCCAGCATTGTAACCTAGATTCCAAATGAATGAAACCTGAAAAAATATTTACTTCAGTTATGCACAACTGACACACACTTTTTGGTTGAGTTTAGTAGTTGAATGTAAATGCACATCTGAAAACATTTCCTCAACCAGATTTTTCTGGTAAATGACATCAGCTCCAATTAATTTTGTAAATAAGTAGAAATCCATCAATATGGGTCAACAAACATTTAGAATTATGTTTCCATTTATATTATAAACCAGTAACTTGCAAGTTATTAATTTCTATAGAGTTACATTACTTCTAATTAGACCTAGTTGAGGCTCTGTGGAAAAAATACATTGAGTTTCAACTTCTGACACTATTTGTCCTGTAAGGTCTCTGAAATGAAACTTGTTGGAAGGTGACACTGGATTTTAAACTTGCTTGTTAGATGTGCAGTAAATTCAGAGGCTTCCAGGTAATCCGTTAATATCAGACTGGCTCCTATAGTTACTGCCAAAGGGCTTGTGGATAAACCAGAATGGCAATAAGCATAAAACCCCCCAACATCTGGAAGGAAGGACACACTCCTTTTCTTTAGATGAGATTGCTAGATCCAAACCCCAAAGTACCTTAAATAGGTCAGTTTATATTACAGATGGGAGGTTAACGGATGCACCAGTGATCAAGAGATGCCCCAAACAGACCAACACCCTAAGTATTTTGATTCCTTCTGGCTACAGTATGATGAAACCTTTAGTTTGTAGATACCCTGAGCACATCAGTTTTTATCCTCTGAGCAAGGTAATCAGGAAGTTAATGGTTTGCCCGCAAAGAACTGGATGAACTGAACAGATACTTGCAAGGTCTGACTTGCCAGTGTAGCTCATTCAGCAGTCAGAGCAAAGGAAAAACAGTGCAGTGGTGCACAACCGCAAGCTGATTGACTCCATCTTCTTGGCCGGGAAAAAAGCTTTTTCCCCACTTCTCTTGTTTTATTATGCAGTAATTCAGTACAAATACTCTACAATCAGATGTACTAATTCTTCTTAAACAGTATTTTGAGATTCAGAACCAGCTTGTTTATAATTCTAAACTGAAACAGATCTTTAATATAGTCTTAGTGTCAGATTATGATTTCATTAAAGTACCTAAACAAGGAAATATGTGGTCTGTTGTACAAATAAACATGCCCTGTGGTTCCATTTCTCTCCTGCTGGGACAAAAATCAGAAGAATAATTATGTTATCTTTTGTTAGTCTTGGAAGCATTTTCATCACATCTCCGTACCACCTAATTCTACACTGAACCGCGAGATATTTTCTAAATAAACGGTCACAAAGGTCACATTCTCTTTTGATCTGTCATCTAGAGATGAGATAAAAAGACAGTGTCAGACTTTCTGTAAGATTTGTAGGCAGAGAAGTTGTGTAAATTTAATTGTAAGAAGATTTTAATCTGTGACGCTCAATAGAGTTTAAGTTGGAACACATTTCTCCTGACTCCATGAATGCAAATGCTTGCCGATCCCATCACAAGTGCTCAAACTCTTAAAAATTACATCCCTGTCTCTCTCACAGTAATATAAAATTTGAGGAAGAGTGGATGACAGTCTAAATTATGTGTACAACGCCTAAGTTTTGAGTTGAACTTCTAAAGAGACAAGGTAATCTCTTATTGACAGTATTTCAGTTATCATGCTTTTGAATTCACGATATTTTGATAATTCACCAGAAGCCTGTATCTCAAAGATCTAAAACATTCATGAATCTGAATCTCTTCATCAGCTGAAACAGTTATATTTATTGTTTTGAAACATATCTCTTAAATTCCTCCTTTCCAAAGCTGCTGAAAGACATTAAGGTCACGAACGTGTTTAGGAGAAGAAAATAAGCATTGATAAATTAGTTATTTCCACAATTCAGTTTGGGTTTGATACTTATGCAATGTGAAGAAAACCTGTTGTAGCTTTATGCATAATATTTCAATGTAAGCTACTGGATCATTTTAACCAAGCACGAAACAGGGATCATAATTAGCATGTGTGAATACATGAACCCAAACAAAATGTAATCCTTCAAAATCTAATAGTCCAATCAAACTGAAAAAATGCTATATTGATTAAGAGTGATGTAATGGAGGATGAGGAATGATGGTTAAATGAGCAATAACTCAGTATATAAAATTATATCACACTTAAATAAGCAGAGCTGCTGTACCCCTAAAGCTAACTGAAATTTCCAAGGCTGGTGCAAGAAATGATCCACAGTATTCAAAACCTGTGTATGACGCCTATCGAGCTATATGGTTGTGAACTTCCATCAGAATTTTCATGAACTCTTAATAAGACATAAATGCATTTTGCTGTTTTCAGCATTTCTGCTCCTGTCAAAAAATAAACCCATCTAAACTTTCATCACTGTTATTTACCCCACTGCTAGGGAAGCTCCAGCAAAGATCTCGGGAAATGGGCTGAATGATGTATCTGAAACTGCCCTACTCAGGTGTCTTCTGAGACTGCTTCTTGTTTTAAAGTACAATGTGCCAGCACCCAAAAGACCCAGAGTGCTGAAATAATGCCAGGAAGAACAGCTTTAGTGGGGTTTTGAAGTGAAAAACAAGCCAAAGAACATACAGCAGTTCTGAAGCGTGCTTCTCTGAACTCATCTCACCAAGGTGACTTATAAATTCTGCACTAATCACAGCTTCCTCCAGGGTAGCTAGCCTCAAGTCGAGTTTGTGACAGCAAAGCAGCTGTAGGTGAAAATGGGCCACCAGGAGAATGCTCAGTCCAACTTCTGCTGGAGGGATGCCTGTAATAACACACGCCCCATCACAACAGAAATATTTATCAGGAAGCTCTTTAAAATGGCTACTTGTATTAAGTACAATAGGAACAACAAAGAAAGTGTGAGAAAGAGTTTGTTCTTTCAGGACTTTGCACTTGTAATCGATGCCTGAACTAAGTTCCTTTAACTGAATGCCATACTTTAGTACCTGAACCTTCAACAGACTCAGACAGCAGAAGTGAGAATATATCAGCTACAGAAGAATATTTGTGTTCTTGATGAAGGCCAGCCAAGTTAGGCTGAGACAGGATACACATTCACTAGCTTGGCAAGGAGGTGTATGTCAAGAATGGTTGTTATGTAAGAGCTGGCTTTATATTTTACTTCAATTAATATATTTGAGTTATGTAAATGGACTGGAAAGGACCATCTAGCTTATTATTCTGCCTGTGGCAGTACTTGTTAGAAGATGTTCAGGGAAAGGATAAATAAACAGTACAAACGTTTCTCAGGGCCCTGGGGGAACCAGTAGTCCTTAACAGCCCTGAGCAGTCCCACCTGGGATGCACACCCATACTGTTGACCAACAGGCCCAAGAAGCCCCATTTAAGCTCATACTTGCTCTAAATACTTGCCTAAGCTGTGTTGCAAGAACCCACCTCTGGCCCTGTTGTTCCTGACTGGACCCTTGAATGGGTCCTGGACCTGCTTCATTACTTGTTTCATCTGTGGTTGTTGATGGATGTGACTACCCGGTTCTGCTTGGGTGCTGTGGGGCTGTGCCCCACTGGTGAGGGTGCAGCCTGTGCTGCCATGATGCTCCTGGCTCCTTCTAGCTTGCAGAGCATTCCCACACTTGCTGCTGCTCCCTGCCAATGCTGTAGCACTGCCCCCGCTGTCTTTCAGCATTTCTCCTTTGCAGGCTGCCTGAACTATCCACTTCACGGTGGACGTGTCATTCATAGTGTTTTAATGACCTTCCTTGACCCTGTTTTTTTCAAGGTAGTTATAAACAAAACACCTTAGATTCCTGGAACTGTTGGAAAGGCATAAAACTGTTAAAGTGATAAAAGAAAAACAATCTACTAAACATACATGAAGAAATCATTACTAACATCAAACTTCTAGCAGGTATGACTTGTTACATTGGTAAGTTTTGCAATATGGCAAAGCTAATATCAAAAACGGATGGAGTATGAATGAAAATATATGCATATACATAGTCTTAAGTATAGGTGGTTTGGTAAACACATGCATCTAGTGACATGAATATCGATTTTTGATGACTGTATCTTAATCATTCAAACTATATCAATCTCTCCAAACACACACTCAATACTTTTCAGCGCATGTTGTCTATTAGATGATCCATGAACAGCATTAGACAAAATATCTCGTGCAAACTGAGCTCTAATTGATTCAGGAGATGTTTTTTTTGCCACTTCTGGATCGGTCGGACCCATTAGTTGCCTCCACTCTTCCACAGCATTTGCCTTGGTTAAGATCATTATCACCGATGGCCCCCTGTAAAATCAACACATAAAGAAGCTCTTACACTGTTCTGAGATGCAGACTGAGCTTTGTCGTCAGAGGTACCATGAAGGATCATGATAAGCATTAAGCTATCTGAATTTGTTAAACTGCTTAAATTTTTTTTTCCTGAGTATTTTGTTTAAGACAATATTCTGTATTTGAAAGCCAAAAATATTATAATGATCAGATATTTGGATTTGTCCTAAAAAGATTCTCACCTAATAATTTCTGAAGGAAGAGGATGCATACTCTTTTATCAACAGCTATATTAACAATATTATGAGGAAGATATTTGTCCGACATGGGAAGAACAAAGATTCCATCAGGAATTAGTCCTTTTTTTTTTGAGAAAAAATCCAAAATAACAGTCACTATCTATAAGTTTGGAAAGAACTTTAAGTCTTCCTTTTAAAGAAAGAGCACTCCATGCTAGAAGCTACTAAACTTGCCAGAAAGTGAAAGAGTATAAAATCCTTAGCCCACTTTGTGTGTAGCATGTTTTGTTGGCAGTGTAAATTCAAAGCTTCCTGTATACTTACATACCTCAGTATTGTATAACGAAACACTTACTCAGTCATACAAGCCACCAACTGTTCAAAAAATGGTTTTCCTTTGTGATGCTTATAAAACTGTATAGCCATTTCCCGAGTTAAAGCTGCTTCTTTAATCTTTGAGATGGTAAATCCAGCATCTTTAACTTTTTGCATAATGTCATCTAGAAGAATAACAAGCACTCATTTTTGATTGAAATAGTTTAGATGTAAAAAGTTAAAAGGTTTACATGCAAATAATCACCCAAATGTTAAAAGTTTCAGAAAATACTAGATGCTTTTTTTTTAAAAAAAAAAAAACACCACCAAGACCTATTAGAATTCTACTTTCAATAACAAACAACCATGGTCAATATGACAAACATTTCAACAGTCCTCTAAAACACACAGAAACCATTGTCGTTGCACTAATCCATCTCTATGCAGGTGACAAACCCAGACTGTTATAAACTATACCAGGAGCATTCCCTGCCATTTCTCACATCGGACAGAACGTGGACTGTAGTTTTACTGCTCTTTAACCCACCAGCTGGCCTGCTAAAATCGATCTGGGTTGTTACAAAAGGGGAAGACAGACTCACAAAAGCCAGTGATGAATTAACATTAGAAAGACTACTGAAATTTGTTAGGAGACAAAAGAAGAATGCCAAGAAGAGGCTCTGGATAGAAGGTTTAAAAAAAGCAGCAGCAAAAATCTTTAAGGTAAGATTCCAAATTGTACATAGCGTTCTTTTTACTGTGACCTTTCCTTCTCATGCCCTTTGTTTAATGGCAAGTTAAAACAAGGATGAGAATGCGTCTAATTGAGCAATGACCCCTCTTGAGTCAATAGAGATGCCTGTCTGAAATAAGTAACATGAATTTGGAAAGCCTCTCTTTCCTTTGACTTAAAAGGATGCTGGGCATGCACCTTGCACAAGTGCCTGGCTTTTAACAGCTTAACTTAGCTAACAAATCTCTCACTTCAACTCACCACCATTCTTGTGAAGAAAGAGCTACAGGCAGCTTAAGCAAAGGAAATGTCACCTTTAAACTTCAATATGAGTCATACAAGCTCTATAAAAGCATTCCTCTGCACAGAAAAAATATTTCAGAGAATAAAATGAATGCATCTGATGTGATTTACTACAGTGTACATTGCTAATATTTTGTAGAAATCACATCAGTAGACATAGCCCTCACTTTTTAGGTTGCTTACCTTTATGTTTCTTAGCAGAAGCAGGTTTGATTAATGCCAAAGTGTGCTCCTGAGGGAAGAAGAACTGTAATTCCTTCTGAGCTTCATCAGGTGTAGAACTACCATGCAGCTGACCAATAGGTATGTTGTTGATTGGATTCTTTGCATATAAACTAGGAGTCATTACAAGAGTGAAGTTACTGAAAGAAATAGCCACTTTGAGCTTTAACTATGACTAGCCTTAACCCAGTGAATGTAATTTAATGTTGATCTGACCACTTAAGTGCATAGTGATCTCTGTAGCAGTAGGAAGCCTTTACTGTCTACAAAAAGAACAATCAACATTTTAATTAACCACCTGAAATATGAACAGCTTCCCTCCCAACTCTCATCTTGTTATATTTCCTTGATAATTTCAGTTCATTCTTAATGAAACAGCACTTCTATCAAGAAGTAAGATGATACCGTATCAATTTCTTAGATCAATAACAAAGAGAGAAAGCTAAGATGTCCATTTATAAAATGTGTAGGAGAAACTTACTCACAAATAAAATATTCTACTAATGAAAAGTTTTTATTAAGCTGAGAAAATAAGCATCTATTCTAAAAAATAATGGTACTATTTCAAGAAAAAAAGAAAGATATTACCAATTTTTTTCTCTGAGTCAAGAGGGCTCCTTTCAATTTAACATCCTTTTTTAAACTCAGCTTTTCATTATGTTTACCAGCCATTATTTCTCAAAAAACATGCTATAGTTTCTAAGTGTAATATACCACTTCCAAAAAAAGCTTGGCAAACTGCAGAAATATATATCAGCTTCCAGATGATGGCACTATAGTTACACCAGTTGGAATGTGGTTTCATTGAAATGAAGACTGTGGAAGTAAGTTGGAAGCTGTGAATGATGGTTTGCTATTGAAATTATTACCTGTTTGGATTTTCCTTCTCAGCCTCTTCAACCATCTTTGGGCCTATTATATCTCTCCAACGTGCTATGGCGTTTTCTCGTGTTAGAGCAAGTACAAGAGTTGGACTGCTATGAAATGGGAAAACTGGCTTTAAAAAAAAAATTGAACTCTGCAATTTGTAAAAGTGATTTGATTCTATACAGTCCAGGTTAGGAAAATGAACCCTAATATTGGAGGACTTTAAACCCGATCTCTGTTTAAACAGCCTGATAAAACCTTATGGGGCTTAAACATGAATTCAAATTTCAAAGTTACTGAATGTTACTACAACAGCAAGAATGTTATAGAATTGGGATATGTCCAGTGCTGATCAGCTCCCAAGTTTTTATCCCAGCCACACCCCAACTTCATATGAAAGCAATATCCAAACATGATTTATTACTCTTCCTCAAGGAATTCAGCACACAGCCTGGACAAAGATTTCAGAACCTTCCCACAGACAACCTAAATGTAGCCTTCCAATGCAGAGCTCAGCTGGTTTCACCTAAATCAGTGGAACTGGCTGCTGACTTCGACAACTTACATCCAGAGATATGGAGTAGCTAGTTATTTTTAAAACCCTGATTTATTTATCTGCTGTACATGGGAATTATCTCATTATCCACACTTGTCTGATGCTGGTTTGAGTTTTACCAGACTCTGAAATACATGGATAACTTATAGCCATGTATTTTTCAGGCTAATTATTTATTGTGAAAACTTCAGTCTTGTTTATAGATCCACTTTCTCATTTTTCATTCAGCGTACCTGGTCATTTGCTCTAGAAGGACTGGAAAATAGTCTTGATTTTCATGCTCTTTGTAAAATTTACGTGTTTGTTCTTCAGATAGGATTATTTCTTTCTGCATTGCTATTTTGAAGCCATCGTCCTTTATTCTTTGCAGGATAGAATCTGTTTAATATATTGTAATAATTCTAAATTGCCACCCATTCATTAATTTGCATACTTGTGAAGAAATTGCATGGACTTTCCAATCATAATGTTAAATTTTTACAGATGAATTAATTTCCTAATTGAAGAACAGAAAACTAATTTAAAGCAACTACTAGAGGGCTTCAGTATTTGCCTGGACACTCAAAAAGCTGGTGCTCACCCACTTAAGGCTTTCTCTCACTTCAGAAACCTCAGTAGAAATTGCTGACTGACAAACGCATGTGTTGCTATCACCAAAAGAAGGTTGAAGAATTTTGAATAGGTTGGATATTAATTTAACTAGATCTTACGAGACCACATGCATAAGCAAACAGCATTTAGCACAAATCAAAATTGATAATTGATTTTTTTGCACAAAAAAACTTGATAATTACCTACACATTGACTGCAGAACTGCTGCTCTAAGCACTCTAAGCAACATACTAGATAACAATCAAGAAAATAAATACCCAGGGAGATGTCAAAACTGTAGTCTTTCAGATCTCTGCGTATAGGTTATTTCAAGTTCAGAGGATCTCAAGTTAGAAACAAAAATGCTATCTGGAATGGAGGAAGAAATGCAAATATGTGCCTGAGAAGGAAAATAAGCTTGTTTGGAGGGATCTTCATGCTAACGTGGTAGATCTTTTGACTTAATCTGTAAAAACTTTGTCTGTCTAGACCTGCCCTTGTGCAGTAGTGCCTTATGCAGCATGGAACATCCTGGGTCAGATCTTTTTCACCTTGCCATTGATCTACCTTGGACGTGCTATTCAAGAATAGTACCAGCTACTTTATTAGATGGGAAGTATGACCCCTATACTACACTTCAAAAATGTTACCTTCTCTGAGAGGTATTCTAGAAACATTCCATCCAAATATACAATTTGAAGATGTTCTGCAAAAATCCATCAAAGGAACAAAGTAACATTGACATTTACATACTCAATATATATCAAAAACGTTAACCATGTAACTTTTTTTCTGACAAAGATTACTGCCAACTTAATGCTGGGGAGACAATATAGCCTAAGAACATTTCATTAATAGAGTTAGAATTTAAAAAATTCAAAATATGAGACTTTTTATATACCCTAGATAGAAAATTTAGTTATTAACACTTACGGCGTCTTTCCTTTAAGAGAGAAGGTCTAATTAAAGCCAAAATACTCTCAACTTTTTGATCTGTCTTCTTTATATCAAAATTTGGGAAAAAAAAGGCAAGCTGTCTGCTGGCATTTTCTACGCTGTCTTGCACATCACATAAATTTGATATACTCTCAGCTTCCATGGTTCCTTCCAACCTACGAAGACACAGTGTGATACAGTGTTTACGTTACTGCATGCGTTGTGTTAACAGTTGATTTCTTAAAGCTGTACTTTCTTAAAGTTTAGTGAAAAATAAGAATAGAATGCCAAACTAAGTTTTTATTAAATTCAGAATCATGACTAATATTTCTGAGAAGAGAATTATTAATCTTCTTTAAAAGTGCCTTGTCATGTGCTATGAAAGGGAAATCTCAGCCATGCAGCTTTTCTAATTCCCCTATAGCTAATTCAAAATAGCCTCTCTGTTTCACTAGACAGAATTGCTACTGACAAGTGTACAGCGTATAATGAATGATCAGTAAAAGGAGTGTTCTTGATTCATGTACAGCATGATCTGAAAAATGGTAGCACTACAGAATTGTCTTTAACAGAGATACTTTTCATTGTTACTTGCCTGTATTTCTAAGGTTTATTTAGCTGTGTAAATGCAGTCACTCTTGGCCACTTTAGAAAATGCAGTATTCCCCAGTTGTACTAATTAACGCAGAAAGGGTTACGGTAGGTAACAAAAATACCAATTATTATGACAAGTTCTTTTCTGGAACAAAGTGTTTAAATTCATGTTGCTTTAAGTAAATCTCTTTTCTAAATGTAAAACTCAATCCAATATTTGAATTTTTGTGAACACTCTATTGTCTGATGCTGTATACAACGATCACCCTCTTTAAAATTCTCTACAAATGCTTATTGTCAGAGAAAAGAGATATTTAAAGATATTTTAGTTGTGAACAGCTAGCTCTTACAATGTTCTTATGCACCTTGGAGCTAGGGAACAAAACACCAAACCCTCCCACTTGCTTGCTGGTTTTACAGGTCCCCAGGAGCACAATATGTTTTGTGTGTCCCCTGGTCTCCCTTGGGTCACACCTGCAACTTCCCAGCATACCTAGGAGTGAGTGCGGGCAACAGTGCAACCCTCAGTGAGCAATGCCAGCAGTCACTTTGTCTGTGTGGACTGGTATGAAGTGGAACTGGAGGCTGTGCACACGGGCACGTGAGCATCTGTAGGAATGTGCCTTGGTTTATGATGTGCCCTGAATACTGTAAATGAATCACATATACGCATTTTCACCAGTAGTTACCTGTCTGGCTTGGCCTCAGGCTCATCAGGCACACTCTCACTTGATTCACGTAGGTCTTTCCAGTGAGGAATAGCATCAGTTGCTTCTTTTTTAGTGATTACCAAAATGTAGCATGGTCCACTCATCATAAATCGAACAAATTCATCAAAATCAGGCTAAAAAACATAATTTTTCCCCTATGAATTGCAGAAACTCTTGAGTTTATTGTCAGAAATGAGACTACCATCTTTTCCAAAGAAACCCATAATTCCTGTTCTAAAATGGCATTCACATACATTACACAAAACCCTGTGAAATTTTTTGGGAAGTTTTTTGATCAATCATTTGAGACAGCAAGACTATAAAACGTCTAAAACAAAATCCATTGAGATAAAGGAAGTCGTAGAACTACATTAAACAAGTACCACAGGTTAAAATGCAAATGGCAGGAGTCAAGAAAATTATGTAGAAACCTGACGTGATTGAATGCTATGCTTGCAGTACCACATATAGTGTGACATAACAAAGTGCAATACAGTTCCATGCATAATTTTTAAAACTGAAAATCATGTAGCTGACTGTAAATATAGAACACTGAGATATTTGCAAGACATTTGTAGTCTTTTCCTTCATTTTCTTTTTTGTTCTTTTAAATCCTTCAATTTCAACTTTCAATCCTACAAATGTACATTTTCATCAGAAAATGACTTTTGAAATTGTGAGGTTTTAATCTTTTTTTCTTGTATGTCACTTTTTCTTTCAATATTTTGAATTTCCTCAAATATCTTTTCTCTTCATAAATATTTGACTAAATCGTTTGCTAGTCCCCTTCAACTGATTGTTTATGTTACATTTTCCCTTTAATAACACGAGGATGAAATATTCACATCTATGCTTTCAATTTGTTGTTTTTCTCTTTCAGTTATCTTCATATCTATACATACACTTAACCCATTTCACAAGGCGAACAAACTCAAAAGAGGCAGAGTGAATGCAAGTACAAAAACATTTAGTACAATGCATAAAGGGAGTATTTATACCATTGTGGCTTCAAAAGTACATTTGCTTACATTAGAAGAAATAGATGCGGCTATTAGGTTTGTCTGTTCTGGATCACCCAACTTCATATTAAAAAGAAACAATTTCTGCTTCCAGTTGTATTGCTTTGAGTCTCCATTACTTTATAACAGGCAGCCTCTGGACCCTCAGCGAACTTGCAGCGTATTAAATCAGGAATAATTTTGCCCGCCGAGTACAAAGGAGTCTATGTTCTGCATTCTCACTTTAACAAATATTTTTCAGCTTAAAATTACACTTAGAGAATGGCAAATAAGTGGCTTCTCAATATGCATAGGGCCCTCTGGATCACTTCTGGTAGTTCATAGTAGTTTTGTTATTCCCCCTGTAATAATGCTGGCTAGGATCTGCTGCAGTGTAGCAGTGCTGCCACATATCAAGTATTGCATGCATTTTCTCGTCTGTCTTTCTTCCTCCCATGTCTCCTTCTACACCTAACTAATCTCAGATTTGGCTGCTGTTTCAGTGAAGATGACTTTTTTTAACTTCTATTTCAAAACTATCATTGTCTAAACTAGAATCCCAACTTTGCTAAAACCAAGCTCTTCACAATGCCTTACAAGCTCTCCCTGCTACTTCCTTTCTAAACCATAGTGCAGCCATCTGGTGATTACTATCTGATTTCTTTTTTTCCCCTCTGGCTTCAGTAGGAACCATCTTGTCTCACTCATTCATTTGGAATGCCACAGGAATACTTTCCCAGCTTCTTCTTTTGATTATGCCAGCCCTTTCATTGATCCCTTCCATTGGTCCCTTCAATAATATCAAACCAACTAGTTGCCTGCATATAATTCCAGCGTCTGTATATCAAGCAGATCTTAAATAGGAGAAGATATAAATGTTTGCTAAGCAGCTTCATTTTTGTAATTCAGTTTCTTCTGTAGAGTTAACTTTAGCTATCATACTGGCAAAGCACTTGACAATATCCAGGTGCTAGTTTGCTAGACCACTGCCATTTAATGGTAACCAGCATAATTTCTCTGTTTTGTCGAACTCTGTCTGTCCTTAGCTATTTGTTGTCCCCTGTTATAGGGTAGGGCCAGAATAACAAACTTCAGTAGAGATGCTTCCTCTTTCTGCCTGTGCATGTGTTTATTCCCAGTACTACCCCCTGAGAAAAGCTGTAAAGACGAAAAAATGTAATACGTGCTATCACTTATTTTCTGGCTGGAAGAGTATGTGTCAAATACATACACAGTCATATAGATGATTTGGGGTATGTGCTACATTTCAGCACCTAACAGCCTTGTTTGGGGCCATGACTAAGGGTCTTGCACATTCTGATAACAGAAAGAACTAGAAAATCTTTTGATATTGGAGTTCAGTTTAGTTTAGCTGGAATGTTAGGGCGCTACCAAGCTGTATTTGTATTAGTTGGTTGGAAAAAGAGTGATAAACTCCTTTTTTTCTACGTACTAAATCTACATTAATTCAGTACTTCAAAATACTACATGTTTACAATACAGAGATTTGCAAACACGTGTAGCTACAGAGATATGTTTTACCTGCTCCTTTTTTTCAGGTTTTTAGTTTGGTTTTACCTGTTCTTTATTCCGGGCATAGAATTCTCTGACTTGCTCTTCAGTTAGCATTTTCTTCTCTGCTGCTTCAATGTGAAATCCTGCATCTCTAATCTGCAATTATTCAGTTATTATTCAATGGCATTTGAAAATGGATATATAAAAAAATCATACATTAATGTAAATCTAAAGATTGATTCCTTTTGTATGCTTTCTTTAGTTTAACATTTTCTGAAATGTTCCAAATATAATTGCTACATTTGCCTAAACTGAAGTTCCAGCTTTTCAAAGCACTTCACCAAATCCAGGGTTACAATGATCACTAAATTAATGTTTGTGAAAAATATAGTACAGTTCAACATATGTATCAGTTCAGTAGTTAATAATCTCTTTTATTTAACATTGAATGGTTTTGACCATTGTGAGTGATTAACATGCAACCACTTCTAAAAATGTTATTAAAAACTATATTATAATCATAGTAGTCATATAAATGTGTAGTTGTCAATAGTTGTATTAGGCTGAACTACTTGGCTTTAGAAAGGGCAAATAAGCAAAAATAAACTATTTTATGATTATCTATTTCAAGTTACATTACTGCACTAAATTCAGGTATATGCAAGAGATGCACATTTACATGACCTGTACAGAAATTCATAGTCTATGTTATGAGATTTATACCATATATTGATATTTAAACAACAAAAGCACTACCCAGCACCAGTACTGATCATATGCCAATATTAATCTGCTTACTAGCACTCTGCTCTTTAAAAGCCCCTATGATGCTGCTGAGTGTTTCCAGACTGCCTTGACAAGGCTGAGTGTGGAAACAGTGTGGGTACACACCTCATAAGGCATTGCAAAAGCAGAGACGACTAACAGCTGCTCACTTGTAGCTAAATTGCTTTCAAGCTCTGCCTGCTTGTTTTTGCCTTTACTGAGCTTCCTTCCTTTCCGGCCAAGGTAGAGTAATTGCAGAAGGAAACTATACAATGCTGATTTTCTTTCCTGCAAAGGTCACTGGCCCTGTCATAACACTTCTTAGAATCAGCGTGATTTTATCTTGATATGTAGTGTTATGAGGCATTTTTTGTAACAGAAACACTGAGAAATTCCTGTAATTGAAATGAGTGTTACTACAGTATCATATTCTGGAAGGCAAAATAATTTTTCTTTCACTGTGTAATGGCTTAAACACTGAATCCTTGAATGCATCCTTGTGTACTTGCTGGAATCACACATTCTTCACTACAGGAACAAATATTGCACTACTGACAAATATTAGTGTATAATTACTAGTGCACAAGAATTAGCCTCACCATCTATGCACATATATTGCCATATGTGTCTGTGCATGCACCCTCTCCTGTAAGAAACTAGTTAACTGATTTATGTGTGCCTACAATTCTTTAAGATGCTGTGTGAAGAATAAACTTCACCACGATCTCTAGTTCTAATTTCTATTGCAATGTGAGGGAAAAAAACATTTCTCTTTGTAGATTTCATGTGTTGCTGATTGGCACAGTACGCATCCATGTCGTACCTCATGTACTGACATAAAATATTGAAGCAATAATATCAGTCTGAACACTGTATTATTTCAGGTCAAAATTATCACACTTTTATCACCCTTATCAGAGAAACATTAACAGATCTTCTAAAGCCTGGGCATAAATTAGAACCAACTTACTCTTGTATCTTGCTACTATGCCTCTTAAATAGGATGAATTAATCTTTTCACATTCTCTCTACCTTTTGTTTAATTTCTTCTACACGTCCCTCTAAGACATCATCAGGCTTTATAATTCCAACAGAATATCTGACTAATTCTTCTGGAAAAGGGAAAAAAATCATGTATCAACGAATATATTTCTCAAAATAAATACACAACTAAATTTTCCATTACTTAAAAGTGGGTTTCTCTAAATAATTTTCTATTTTAATATTGAGATGGCCAACCAGTGGTTTCAAAAAATAAATGACTCCAGTGCTTAAAGCACATCTGGGTGTGCAGGACTGTCCTTGGCCATCCCTGGAATCCACATTCATGATGAACCACTGGTGTTTTCAGTAATACGGTGGAGAAATGGTTCGCATGCAGTGAGGTGTGGTGGAAAACCTGCAGTTTAAGATGGATGGTTTGTCTAGGGAGCTCTGTATGTGCAAGACTAGTAATGTTAAAGGAATGAATATACAGAGGAAAACTCATTAAGTGAAAAACTTTATGAATGCTGGAGATTTCCAGTAAAATACATTACTTGTCATAGTAGACATTTTTTTCCTTAGCACTGTGGATGCTGAAATAATTTGCAATATATAACTGTTGAGGTAACACAATCTAATGTTTAAAAACAAGAAGTGTTTCTGATTGTAGACACACAGTTACAACATCCATGGCATTCAGATCCCTGCAAAATGACAGAAAGTGGTCAGAAAAGAATATAAACTACATCATCTTTGCAGGATCTCAGGTTTACAGTTAAGCATTAGAACTTAAATCAATCAGATTCCAGGCACTGTAGAAGAACTTAATGATAGCTCTAACAGAAACACCAGGCTACTTGTTTCCAATACTAGAAAATGCTCACAGGCATCTGCATGTGGTAAGGAAAATATTACCACAAAATGTTAGTGTATTATGGCTTCTGAAATATCCCCTAACCTGAAGCTGAACCCAAGCTGAAAGCTCTGTTCCCTGATTTTGTCACACATTTAGGTTCTGTGGATTAGCACGAAGTCTGCGTGTCGTTGCTAAAGGATTTGTAATACTGTACACTACTAGGTCTCAGAGGGTTTACAAGGAAAAAAAAAATAGGCTAAAACTGAGGTCAGGAATATGCCACTTGAACCATATGATAAAGAAGGCATGAAGAGGAAGGAGAAGGGACGTGGCTTAATCCATGACTGTGATCTAATGCCTTCTCACAGGAAGAAAAAGTCAAGATCAAGGAGAGGGTGGGGGAGTTCATCCCATCTCAGCATTGCTGAAGGGCATTCTATACATATATGGAACAGCAGGAAGCTTCAGTAGCCACAGGTAACAATAGGAATAGAAAAGATATAGGTCCCAGCTCATGATAAGCCTGAGATAAATCATAGACATGTGACTCACAAACAGGATGGTGCTTATTTTTCGATCTTTTTGGAACTTTATCCTACTATTGTGGATTTATGCACTTATGGAAATCTGTTCTTTAGGCCGTAAAGTTAATCTGCCGAAAGAGTTAATTAAAAATAGTCTGAGATACAAGGCATGCCATTCATTCACAGAGTAACTCTTCCAAGCCTCTCAGGTTGCTCCCATCTTGGTATTCCTGTAGAACATCCAAGGGTTAAGAAACACCACCTCAACAAAAGTACACCGCTAACACAGCCACTGTGTAGAAGTGACTTTCAGCCACTAGTTTTCCACAGGAGAATTCCCTGGCACAGAGCACTGCCGCTAAACGCCAGGGACCTGAAGTCTGCAGGCTCCCAAAGAGGGGTTGAAGATGCTGATGATGATAGTCCAATATCTTGATGCCTTACAGAAGAAAGCTTCCCCTCAGTTTGATATCCTTAATCACAGCCTCTCATATTATTAACTCAATGAAAGGAATGTTCATTAATGCTGGACATACCCAATTCTTAGTCAAATAATTAAAAAGAGATTTGTTAATTTTCTTTGTTAACTTTTCTAAAATAAATCAAATTTATTTACCCTTAGGTACAGTTTTCTCAACAGCGCCTTCTGATGATTTCTCTTCTAGGAAAACAAGTTCATCTACCTAAGGTAATTGTGAACAGAATGAAAGTACATCACCAATGCAAAGCTAAACCTCACCAAATGCAGCTGTCAGATATTTACAATACTTTTCTCTTAATGTAGGAGCATATCTGCTGCCCTGGAAAGGAAGCAATTCTAAGACCTTGGGTTAGCCTGATTTTCCTTAACTGAGTACAGTTTGTTAAGTTTCCTTTTACTGTAAGCAGGTTCATTGATCTCCATTTTCACTCAAAACAAACAATGAGACATGACTATTTCCCATGTCTTATCTTTGTTTCATATGATACACTTACTAAGTTATACATGGGAAGTACTCAGTCTCGAAAGAAAAAAGATGACTAAACCTTTTATGTGGTAGTGACATTTTGTCCATCTCCCAATTTTTTTGCATTAATAGGCTAATCTGTAAATTTCTTAAATTTTTATAAAGTATCATTTAATGGAAATTTCTAAAAAAATAACCCTCCTCACATATGTTGCTTTATTGTTATGAAAAAAACACAGAGTTAAAAATTACCAAAAACACTATCACAGGCATTGAAATAAACAGTGTAAGTGTAATAAAAATACTCATTTATGTTTAAGTATCTGTTTTGTGAGTACCTCGGCACGTTCCTTCCGTCCAGCTGCAATTTCCCTTTCTTCTTGCACTAGCTCCGTTATTTTCTTACTTATAAGAGGAGCATTTGCACCTCTCACTATTCCAATAATTTTGCCATTCTGTAAAAAGGGAAGTAACACTCTCAATGAGTTCTAGTCAGTTCATATGTTTACTTGAGGTTTGGAACACGCTATATCTTGCTGTGTTTTTCAGCAACAGGACCACTTTCTATGCCCACTGAAGTGAATATGAAAGCTACTACTGCTTCTACGAGTTGAGAATGAACCTCTTGTGCCTTTACTTCTTCCCTTCCTCTCTACCTAATTTTCCATGTTTATTACCTAGGCTCACCGTTAACAGTACAGTCAGAAGTAAATGCAAATGCGGAATTTACTAGCTCTTGATTTCTACAACATGGAGTTTTCTATCTTTTTATTTGCTTTACATTTCAGCGTGTGCTCTACCGCACTCAGGAGTACCATAGTGAAGTTAACTACCGATGATCAAAGATACTGTTAACTTCACTTGGCAGCATTCAGATTTAAACCTGAAAGTATCCTGAAAGTATCATTGTTTTTGGCCCCTAATTATGGGAATTCAGATCCTGGCAACCTCAAGTCAAAAAACCCACCACCTCCTAAGCAAGCAGTGTTCTACAGTGGAGTCCTAGGAGAACAGCCTTTCTGTATCCATCAGTGAGAGATAATGTAATATATGATTAATTGTTACAATTGCTCACAATGCAATTTTATTAATTTATCTTAAAAACCTTAAAGTGGAAGAAGTATACTCTTTTTCCCTGAGGGAAAGTGTGCCTAAAATAATCATCTCAGTGTAGCCGCATGTAGGCATTTTGTGTGAGGCAACCCTGGAAAACTTCCACGGATTTCTCACTAACTACCAAAACTGTGGCTACCACATACCTTCTGTGGCTGTGTGTGCAACAGCCACAACAAGAAAGTACTTGAGAACCACAGATTTCAGCATGGGAAACCAGCCTCAGGTAAACATCTGATTATATGATTCTACATACTGTAAAATGTAGATTTATGCAGCTTTGCATTTCTTTTTAATCTACTGAAAAATTAAAGGAAAAGTAGGCAGCATATTAAAAGAAACTGATGTGATGTACTTACAACGCAAAAAAGAAACACAGGTTCACATGTACTCCTAAATGGTTGCAGAGTAGAAATGCTGTCAGCCTCTGCCTGAAGTCAGATGAAGAAGATTATTTACTTATGTGTGTGTACATACATACATACATATATATAAACCTTCTTGCCTGCAAGAAAACTGCAGTCTTACGTTGGTGTTACACACTCAACTGCTGTTTTACATACAACTAGCAGTCCTTATAGCACTTGCTGGTGGTGAAGAAAGAACTGTTTTGGTAACATGGGATTGGCCTCCCTTCATATTACAGCAGTTAATTATGCAAAAATGCCTTATTCTAATACTGTTTTCCTATGTAGGTTATAACAACATACACAAATGAAGAAGTACTCCATGTAGTCTTCACAGAAGAGATTATGCACTGTATTAAGTTCTTTGTGACGTGGTCAACTGTATGAAAGCACTTGAGATTATCTCTGAACATAACTGCCTGCTTATTTGTGTATAAACATGTATTTTCTGAAAAATGCTTTGATCAGGCAATTGAAAGTCTTCAGTAACATGAAAAAAGCTGCCCTTGGTCAACATCTGGGAGGATCTGAACCTGTGAGACTAATTCATCTACTTTAAATACAACATATACCTCCAATTTTATACTGATAGTGTAGAGGAATATTTTTACTGCTAGTTGTGTGATAATTTATTTTTCAATTCCCCTTTTTTGTTCTCTTAAAATGAAATACAAGAGAGTATTTGGGAAAAAAGTTTAGTTTAGCATTTTTCGTGGATGTAAGAATTTTAAATGTGATAATGCATAATGTAGAGACTTAAAACTAAAAATCGTATAGTTTAGCTTTTGAATGTTTCAGCAATCTCATCAAGGAAAACAAAAGTTGTGGGATATCAGCTTCCTTTCTGTTATAGCTCCTTCCACATTTATTACCATTTCTAATCTACCTCTAATAAAAGTCTTACGAGGCAATATGCAAAAGAAGAGGCAACCAGACCAAAATTATGACTAAGGACAGTAAAATGAAAGCTCTGTATATGCAGACAGATAAACAGATATATTTACAATAAAATGTAAGTGAAGTTCCATACAGAATTTACATCCTTACCACTGCAAAATGCAACACATCATCTTCACCAAACTCGTTCTTCAGTTTTCTGAATAAATTCACCACAGCTTTGCAAGGACCGCACCAGGCTTGGTACACATCTATTACTAAAATGAAATGGTTTGGAATTCCAGACAGTTGACTTCTGGAGCTTATGAAGTGAGAAATGTTTATGTGTGTGTTGGCACTGGGAAGGCATTCACATGCATCTTTTAGTCCTCTTCTAGTCAACGAATGCATGATGAATGCATCAATGTATTCAGTGGATTCATCAAATGCAATTCCTAGGAGATACTGTTACTGGACTGAGCAAACTGAAAAGTGGGGATAATAGACATCACAGAACAGAACACTGATTAGCTGTATTAGTTTAGTCTATACAAGATTTGAGGGAAAAGCTTCCACAGAATTGTCCAACCCCCTACTGTACAGAATACCATATTGGAAAGGTATTTTCTAAACATCGGTGTGTAACAGTGGATAAAATAATGGATAACACTATTTGTGACAAGTATTTGTTTACCATAGAAGACAGTGTGTATTCATAAACACAATATTTACATTTACACTTTAATACATTATTATACATTAACTTTTCTTTAAAAGATAGTATGACACTAGTCTTCCAGATTTGTAACAAGTATCTATTAAAGATGATATGATATACTTAAGTATAAAAAACTGCACGTCTTCATGAGAGATTAAACAGAAAATAATAATTTAGTACCTATTACACCTTTTGTCAGCAACATTTCATCCCACTGATTTTGGTTGGTTATTATGGCCTGAAATAAAATGAAATAACATTTTAACATCTTAAAAAGGCAAAAAAAAATTTTAAAATCTATTAATCTCTAAAATTGTTTGGTTAGGATTTATACCTGGAGCTGGATTTCTTTGTTCTTGTCTGCCATCTCCCTGTGATCCTAGGAAACATATCAAAATATGAAGCATGTTTAACAGGTTTTTTTTAAAAGAGCATGTGGTGTGCAGAACTGATTTATATGGCTTTCAACACAATGCTGCCTATTGATTCCCTTAAAAATTAACCCAACTGAAGACCCTACAGCAATGGCAGTTAACACCCCACATGAGCACTCTGTTTGCAAAACCCACAAAGCACAGGAAACAGAATAAAATTTAGTTTCTTAATCAGTTACGGTCTTCAAAATGTTTTGGACTCAACAATTTTTCAAGCTTATAATCACTCTGTTCAGAATGGCCACAGGGGCCTTGGGTGGGCTGAGAGTTGCTGCAACAGTGGACTATTTCAGAAAAATACTGATTAAAAAGCTTCAACTCCAATGACATCAAATGAGGATTCCTATCTTCTGGGATACATGAAAAGCAGTGACTTACATGTATCCCATAACTAAACTCCCAAAGTGAATCCTCATGCATTCATCATTCTGTCATTAATAAAAAAATATCCTTTTTTTTTTTCCCCCTCTTTCTTTTATTCAATAGATAATTAGCTGTGAACTGGGCAGGAAAAATCACCTCAGTTAAGTTGCACTTCAGCTTCCAAACGGAGCTTGATTGAACAATAAATGTTTTCACTGCATCATCAGCTTCAGTGGAGGTTTCTAAAGTTCTTGGTTAAGATGATAGTCTTTGTCTTGGGAAAAATGAAAGTGCCACCGTGAATATGACCTCCACTAGCACCGATATCCGATATGTCAACCAGCAAACATGTCTGTAGTTTGACCTATACTGGCATTCCTACTGGAGCTGCTCCCTTCAGATCACAGACCAAGGCAGAGGGGCCAAAGCAAGAGCTCTCATCCTGATGAGAGTTTCACATTTCACCTAAAAATATTGTTAAGGAATAAAAGTTTACATATAGGCTTTCTTCAAATCATTTAAACCAGGTAGTGAGACAGAGTGCATTAAAGGCATTAATGTCAGTGTCTCGAACACTCTGAGGAGATGATGTTATCGAAACTATAGGAAACTGACAGATGAAAATATGCCATGTTAGTAGAAAATCCTCAGCAAAAGACCATGTATTTTGTAGTTACACTCAGCAGCAACAATCAATGAATTGCAAGACTAGATCTACAAAACACGTACCACATATGACCACAGGCTACACTTCCCAATCAGCCTACACATGCTCCCCTGTTAAAATTGTACAGTTACACATTCTCAGGTGACAAACAAAAGCTCAGCAGGACAGAAACATGCTACTGTATGCAAATATATAAATATATACGTGCACACTCAGCTACACCATCAAAGTTACATTCAAATAGGCATGTTCTTTGCAGATAGACATTCAGTATCTTAGCACAAACTTTTGTATGCATATATACATTAAAATATCCAAGCACTTGTGGGATTTTAACATGTATCAGTGTGTGTGTGTACACACACAGACACATAGTTCCTTGTGCATAAGCACTTGTGTATGACAACACATCCCTGCATACTCCTAGGTAGCACTCTGATGTGTTGCAGCACAAAAAACCTAGCAGGCCGCAACAAGGCTTTACCATTGGTCAGATTCTATTGTCTACACTGCTTCTCCTTCCTCCAGAGGTCAGACATAACTGCTCTTCTTCTATCCTTAGGGCTATTTAACTACTTAGCAGAACGATCTACAGCTGCACATTGTCCATGTCAATCAACCCACTGCCTTCAAGGCAAGGCCACAACTGCATGTTATCAATGCTAATCAACCCACTGCCTTCATTCCTCTATGCTGATGGACCCTCTGCTCCCTACCCTTGAATTCTATGAAACTGCTTAAAATATGAAAAATCATGGATGGAAAACACTCACTGAGTGCACACACTTCAGCTTGCACACACACACACAACCTGCATGCTTCCACAAGTACATGCAAAGACTCACACTCACCTGCAGGCACCCAGGCATGCAAGCACTCACCTCCATGACACAGTTGCACAGTGATCTGTGCAGGCCCTCTCTGTGAGCACGCCCGGGTGCGCACACACACACACACACACACGCACACCCCCTTGTGTGTAAGTCACCTTTCTGCACGCACTGACACACATGCACACAGAGAGGGATAAGTGAGCAAACACTATGCAGGTTCCCATAAGTGGGATGCTCCGGTGCTCATGCACCCAAGTGCGTGGGCCCGTGCCCTCCATGCCAAGCATGCCAGTGCACCATGGCTTGGCTACCTGCTCACCCCTGAGGCAGGGGCCCGCTGGGAGTAGTTGGCACCCTAGCCCCATGCCTGCATACACCTTGCCCCTGCCCCAGACCCGCCTGGGGACCCCCGCCACTGCTCACCTGCCACCACCTCAACGGCTCTAACGGCCTCCCCAGGCTGTCAGCCGCCCCAGTCCCTCTCCCTGCTCTGTGCCCAGGGGTCGTTTCCTGCCCATCACCTCTGTTTCCAGCCTAGGGCTGGTGTGGCTCGTGGAGCCGAGCTGTGGGCATGCAGGGAGGGACAGGGGGAGGCAGCTGGGGGGAGCAGCGGTCGCAGGAAGTGGCGCCATTTCCTCCACTGTTTCTCCTCGCTTTCTCTTCCCCCAGGCAGAATCCAACCTTAGCCTTTAAAATATGAGAACATTAGTCTTGCTATCTAATTAGCAACTCACCTTCGCTCTGTGTTGCTTACAGGTTGTGTGAAGATGGGGAAGAAAAGAGGGAATTTTTGGTGGAAGTCACGGTGACCAAAGGAGGGTCTTGAAGGCCCGATAGCGGTGCCCGCTTGTGTGGGCTTGCTACCAATGCAGGTCTGTGACCAACCCCGTTCAGCACAGAGTACCGCTTTTCAGCAGCCCCAAAACTTCACAGAAAATAAAGGCAAAATTCATTTATACAGGTAGAAAGCATGTCTGGTGTGGGTATTTTCATATGTAGATAAACTCTTACAGGCAGCCCAGCTGGTAAGAATTTCTTTGTGGAGGTATAGGTTTAAGGATGATTGCGCACCAAATGTAGCTGTCTCTAAACGGTTCACATTACACATATGCATGTTGTTCCTGATTTATAAATCATCTGTGCTTCCAATTTACTTCTGAAGCCCTGCCCAGGCATACTAAGTGCTGTTATGTGTATCTACTGTATCTTAAAATAATCTAGTTTCAGTGACTTCCTTGTCACTTTTCTTAAGATTTCTGGGACTGGTCACCAAAGCATGACTTGCAAAGCCCTTACTGAAGAGCTAATTTTATTTCCTGAAGCTAATATGAGGAAAAAGTAGGGTAACAGCACTTAAAGGAGAAAAAGTAGCTGTTCTTTCTCACTGTTAAATCATCCCAAGTTGACGGATGTTCATTCTGCAGCAGTGTGAATGAGGTAACGTTTCCATAGAGCTACAGAAATTGTCAAGGCTGAGCTTGTGCTATGCCCTAACAGCTTGGATTAGATCAATTAGGTGCCACAACAGACTTCACATTCAGATTAGAAATAATGCATTTATGTAGCCAACACTCTTATCACTTCCTCTGTTTTCGTACTGGAAAACTCTAACCCTGGCACTACTGAAAACCCTGCACTGGCCTGCTTGGAAGTGTGGGAGTGTCCTTGAATAAACTTTCTTTTCCTGCATGCAACTTTTGAAACCTTAATAGGCTTACAAAAATAGAAAGAACTACAAAAGATATTTAAGACACCCGCCATGTGGAAGTCAAAGCCCCAAAACATAGGCCATGGTTTTGGGGTTTCCTTTGCAAACTGCTAAGTTCTTTATCCAGACCACTTTCTTCATGAACACCCACTTTTTATATATATTAGGAAAAAAGAAAAAAATCTGGGAGACAAACAGTAGAATGAGGTAATGCTCATGTACCAAATGTTAAAAGGCTGACACAGCCTGTTCTTCAACCACTCTGCTAGAATGGATTATATGTATGCCTTGAACATCAGAAAATATTCAGTGTAAAGGGTTCTCATTCATAAATTTGGTATTTTAAAAGACTGGACTTAACGGAAGAGATCGATTGTCAATTTAATCTCCATCAACACATTTCAAAATATAGAAGCAACTAGTAAAAAAAGATTGTAGTTGTGTTGTCTGCCTGCTACTCAGCAGCTGCGCCTCTTACATCTCATGCTGTGCATCCCTCTCTTTTTTTTCTGGTCATCAGCGTTTCCATGAGGAATTAGCCCTACATGTTACTGTCTGGTAATTGTTGGGTAAAGGTATACACCTGACTGGGAGTGGGGTAGGAAGGAAAGGAAATTAAATAGTAAGGGCTATGAAGAAGGAAAAATATTTTCTCCGGGTTTTTATCTTTAACCTCTTCCTTTCTATGTACTTGATGGCATTGTACTGGTGTGAATTTATTTAGGGAATAACAGTCAATAGCTCTTTCTTCTCTCGGTTCCAGGGATGATGACTGAAACATGGTATCTGCAGAGACATGAAAGCAAGACCTTGATTGGAGGTTGGACTTGATATCCATGTCACTTGTTTTTCCCCCAAACAAAAGACTTTCTTCTCTCAGAGTATTTTAGGCAATTTCAGTGCAGCTTGTTGATTTTATATGATGTTCTTCAATAATAAACACTATCAAAAAGCTCTGCAAGTCTGTATTTTCAGTGGAACAAAAATAATGAAAAGGTGCTTTTTAAGGTTAGAACGTATAGTTCTGAAAATTCATAATGAATTTAATGATGACATACTTAGCTTACCTAGACCAGAAGTTATGGCAGTCAGTATAAAAGGCATCAGAGAAAAGGGGTTAAGAGTTTACAGTCTTTTGCTGAATCAAAACAATTCTGTAAGTGTACTGAAAATATGCAATGGATAAACCAAAACAGGTTCATGATGAATGACTATGTAATTTTTCTGAGTAACTTTAAGAACTATTCCACTCCATTTTGTGCATACTACTTGATTTCAGGTCTGCTTTTTGTCGTGAGTTGTTAATGCCCAGAGTGACTTTAGTTTCAAATGACTAACATTCTTTTACCAAGTAATGAAAACCACTTGTAGAGAAAACCAGTTGCTGAGACTTGCAGCTCTCGAGACTAAACGAGAGATGGGTTTTCCCTGCAAGTCTGTCTTTTCATGTGCCCTAGTACATGCTTGGATGCCAGTGCCTATGTAGCCGTGATGACTACCCGCTAGTAAACACACTGGAGACCTTAATCACCTTAATTTATAATCTCTTGCGATTTCTTCTGTACCTGCATAGTCCATATGCATGTTGGTGCTGCAGTTTATTTAGTCTGTGCCCTTTGCTTGCTAGATTTCCAGGATGTGTCCTGGTGTTCCACCTGCCTCCAGTCTTGGATTCGTTCTAGGATTGCTCATGATGAGAGAACGTCTGACCTTCCCAGCTCTTCTGCAGAACTTCCTTAGCCTTGCAGCGCAGCAGTCTGTGTAACCTGAAAGCTCTGTGTGTGTGTATTGGCTTTCTCTGTGTCAGCCATGAGTAGACCACGGACCTGACAGCAGTGGAAGAGCTTTCTGATTTCTTGTTTTGTTGAAAGCTGAAAGAAAGTATGTGAGATGGTGGACAACTTCATTTCTTGAAAACAAAAATAGCTGTTACGGTTCAGAAAGTTACAAAACTGAAGAACTTGATGCTTGCTGCTGCAAGTGGAGATCTCCATTGCACAGGCTGTTGCTGGTGTAATAGTTATGTGTGGTAGGACTGTACTGATAAACAGAGAAACAGCATAAAATAAAGTAACAGTTTAAAAAGTTTTCCATAAAGAGTAAAAACTTAGTGTAACACAGCAGCACGTGTGCTTTCAAAGCGAGAGACCAGATGACTCCAAAAATGTGCAGTTAGCTTCTAGGTGGCAATCCAGGAAGGACTATTACAGGTTACAGTTGCGTAGGTTTGAGGGGTAATTAATATGAGGTTTTCCCGTAAATGGTAACTAACATAATGGAATTGACAGTTTGCTTTTAGAGAATGACCTGGTTCTGTCAGCAGTAGGTACTTCCCCCTAATTTGCCCTGAAGATGACATGAATGATAAGCCTGAAGGATGTCACTAATACATAAACTTTTGCACGCTTTTTACCACAAAACATAGGTTCATGAATGCTAGTGTGGAATATGCAGAAAATGTGCAGATGAAAAGGAACTGAGAGAATTCAGTTTTTTAGAAGTCTTGATAAATGTGGGCATTAATCCTTGCAAGTAATGTGCCTATCACCTCTGGGACTTGTTGCCCTAGAGCAAGAAAAATCAGGGATGTTTTATTCTACCTTACCCTGTAATCTCCAAATTATGAGAATGATGGCACAGTTAATAGTTGGGGATGTAGTACACATGACAATACATTTTTTTTAATTTCTGTCTTTGTTAAAGTTTTATTTGAGTTTGATAATTTGTGTATAAATATTTCAATGTATTTGTCATTCCTTGTCCTTATGTTGGTTTGTCTTTGGAGTGTATGAAATACATTCAACATCTTACATACTGATTTAAAGAACAGTAGAGTGTGACACTGAGTTCATCCTTGAACCCATGTTCATCATCAACCTATCTAAGAGAGATCAAGAAGACTGGTCTTTGCAACAGGATCTGAGAAGTGTGGGAAAGTGAAGCAGATTCCTGTATATTGAAGAACAAAATCCATGATATCAAGTAACAAAGACAGATTGTAACTGAGGTTCATGTAAGTATTCTATATCAAAGTTATCTGGTAAAGATACAGAGTGGTTTCTAGTCTGTCAAATCTAAAGATCTTCAGAGCCTAGTTTAAGGACCTCCAGAATAGTTAACATGGCTGGACTGAACTCAAACCTCTGTCTTTTATGGAACTCTAACTAGTAAACTCCTGTTGGGTATTCCTGGGAGATCTTCATCTGCAGAGGCAATCTGAACAGATGTATGTGAAAAGCTATAGCATATTCATGGTAGTAAATTACAGCAGGACAGAAAAAATATGGGATGAGACAATTGCATCATCTTTATACATTAAAGTGAGCACCAAAATATGCTTGTGGAAAAGTTTAGGGGTTTAGAGAATACCAGACCTGAAAATATGGTGGAAAATTACATGAATACTTGAATTGTGATGTAGTCCAAGCAGAATATGCTTTTATATTCCAGTTGTGGGACAGCCTAGTGTCTGCACAGCTGTATCAGGTAGAAAATTTTGTAGTATATCAAGTACTGTTCCTTGCTAAGATAGGAGCAGAAATTAAACAGCATAGTCAAATAGCCACTAAAAACTTTGCCAGAAACTGACTGAGGCATGTTTTTATGGCCATAATGAATAAAATAGTCAAGCAGCTGGAGCACAGTTTGGCTGCTGTAAGAGTTTGTTTTGGGGTTGTGTTTAAATTTCCTACTAATTGGCACTATGTGGTCATTTGAAAGAAAAAGCGAGATAATGGGTAGTTTATACAGGAAGAACAGACGAGGCAGAGACAGTTGAACAGATCACATTGAGAACGCTAAATCTAAACAAAATTTTGTTAACTTGTTCTGATTCTAAAGAATGTGCCAAAGGAGTTGAAACTTTTTCAAGCTGTTCTCGTTCAAGCTCCTGTAGGAAAAAAAATTACCCCTATTTATTCTCTTTATTGGTTCTTTCAGACTCTGATCCAGTTCATCCAAGTAAAAATGACTACGTATTTCGAAACAATTTGCTATATATCTGTCCTAAGATAATAAAATTATTAAGAACAGAAAACAGCTCTTGATACAATGCCTTCAGTCATCAGAACATTTAGCCAATCGTAGCTTTCAAAAATATACCCCGGTCCTTAGAAGACTGCAGGTTAGAAATGGTGAATGCCAGTGCCACATTCAGAAAGATTTATAGTGTTAGATCCTGTTTCAGATGTCACTTTAACATTGAAGGCTTTATGCTGGTTCAACTTGTTTAATGGATGCCAATTCCTGGCTTGCACACAGCGGTATTGCACAGGCCAGCAGCAGCCAAGCTTTCACCTGGCATGGGCCATATTTTTTACTAAGGACTTTGAGGGATAAATGCCGTGTGCCTCCCTAGTGTATGACAGCAGCATGAAATAAGCCACAAGTGATCATTTCTGCCATATATTCTTGTGGATAAGAAAAGGAAATCTGGGGTTTGATCATGCAGTGAGTGGACACTCAATAAGTCAAACAGGGTGGTCACTGGGAGAGAGAGTAATAGTCACTTGTTGGCAGAAACTGAAGAGTTTTATGTGGCTGGTGATGTATTTTTACATATAGATGAAGGGTCCTGCTGGAGGGTGATACAGAGTAAGCCTGTGGCTGAATGACTCATTCTATTTGTGACCTGCAGCTTGGGTTTCTCACGGGTTTTTCAACACAGCATGTGCTAGAGGGTCAGAAATTGCCTCTGAGTCATCTCAAACCCAGATTTGCCTCTGCTGTCATGTTTGTTTTTTTTTCCTGTGCTGCAGCTGTACACAGTGCATATGTACACTTCATGTGCATAGGAGGTTCTCCAGTTGTAAGGATCACTATTGCACACAGCCCAAGTGCCAAACGCTGCCAGTCGCATGGGCTCACCACCAAGACTGGAGGGATAACAAACTTGCTTCCTCGTATTGATCTTTAGCACAAAGACAGACAGGAATCATGTATATGTGCATACATATAGATGCTGCAAATTCAGTACCTGAAGCACACAGTAATTACTTGTTCACAAGTTGCTAACTATGCCATCCCATATGCTGTTCCTGGTATAGCTGGTAATGTGTCCTAGGATTTTTCTCCTGAAAAACAGATTTCCTGGGGGAAGATGGTCCAACAGCGAAATAAAGTAATTGGAGATCCATTAGGGAACCAAGGATTTATATTTCAGAAATACTGAGGAAAGCCTATTTAAACTGCTTCCTGATTTGTTTTGAACATCATAGTTCCTATTCACCACTTCTCTTTTTTTTCCATTTTTTTAAACAAAGTCAGCTGTTCATCCTGGTAAGTTATCCTCAGTGATCAAATTCAATAAGCTACAAGACCAAAGCTGATGAATTTCAACCTGAAGCCCAACTGAAAGTGTATAATATTTTCTCTTTTCAATTAATGTTTTAGTTCTAAAGCTCCGTGTGTTACTGGTATATATACAAGTATATAAATATATAAATGCAATTATATGGTCATCATACCTATCTGGGAGCTCTGCTGATAATTTCAGTTATTTACCCTCCCCTCCTGTCTGTACAAAATCTCTATCATGCTGCAGGCAGCTATTTCATCCTTAAATGAGAGAGGGTTTAGCTTTATTTAAATTATGAAACCGGCTATAAAAACGGTAATCTTGTTAAGAATAAGTAAATGATCTTTCAGGTATTCCCAAGATGACATATTAGTTTCAGCTTTTTCCTCTATAAAACAGTACTTCCATTTTATGTAAAATGTACTTATGTAAAACAGTGTTATACTGTACATGTGTTTCTAAATTCAGTATTTTATAACTACAAGTTAAACAGAACAGGTCTATTTGTTTTATGTAAGTAGCTATAAATCTAGTTTTACCTTCAGCTTTGAGTGCACACAATGATAAAGTTAGTGTTAAAATCTGATTGCACATATTTTTCACCTCAATTTGTTTAATGTTCTTAATGATTTCCAGTTAATATATATTATAACTACTTTATAAGTTTTCATTAACCAAAGCTCAAAGCTTCAAAACTTTTCCATACGAGTTTACTGTAAATTCCACTTTCACCACTTCAGCTAAAGTTCCAACATCTGAAATACAGAAAGAAGCAGAGAGGTACTTTAGTTACAAATGGCAGAAGTAAATTTGTCTCTTGTATATAAATTCTGATAGCTTTGTCTTTCTAATGCAAGTCAAGTGGTGTATATAGCACAACAGAGCCATCAACACACCTAGAATTTTAAGCAACATGCTTTCTGGAGTCAGAACATTTTTTCTTCTGTGTCTCAAACTAATTTATGATGTCCAGGTTAAAATACAAATGCTGTATTCCAAAATAGCAATGATAGCTAACTTCTTCTCCAGGTCTAATGTCCTATCACATCACTCAGCTTCACTTGTTTTGCTTCACTTGTATGATCCACATCAGACAGGAGTGCTGGCAGTGATGTTGGAAGGTTGCTCAAAAGAGAATATTTGTTATTAAAAATGGCTACCTGAAGAATAATTCAATTACAGAAATTCTCTTTGTTGAAGGCTTCCCAGTGACTTGGCCATGTAGCTAAACTGAAACTTCCCATGCAAGTTTTTAAAAGTTTTGTCCATATGTGTGGAGGAAACCTGGCAGTAAAACACAGCTGAGGCAGCAAGTGAGGAAAAACACACAGAGGTGCATGCTCAAGCCAAGGGAAAGCTCTCAGATTTTCTTATTTTCCTTGTAATGTCTGTCCACCATCAATTCTGTATCATCACACTTTGGTTGCATTTATGCTGCTGAACTGAACCATACACATGAGCATTCCCTGGCATTGGGCTTGCTTAATAAACCTGTAAACTCTTAGAATCATCTGTAAATTTGGTGAATGGTCTCAGGAAGGAATTTATCCTTGACAACCAGCCCTAAACATCCGCGCATAGTATGGAAGCTGGGGGTGCTGGGGACCACTGCTGCTTACTGCTATGGACATGGCCATGCTCGCTTTGACTTGGTACTCTGGCAATGTCTCGGGAAACCTCAGTCCGTGTTCTGGGTTCTGCTGAACATACTAATGACATGCTATAAAACACCCAGGCCTTCCTTTTTTTGACTTTGAGTTGAAGCAGGGCGTGATGCTGGGAGGACGGCTGCCTTTCTCCTAGACAAAAAGGGTCTGAGACAAGAGTGAGAGGAGTTCAGCTGCACCTGGGACCCCTTGGGGACCACAGGAGTGGAGGTTCCAAGCACCATGTCCTGTTTTCTCAAGACACTGAAAATGGCAAAGGTGATATTCAGGGGAGTGCAGGGCTGAAACCTCAGTCAGCTGCAGCTTGGTCTGTATAAAGTCACTGTGTTGGTCTGCAGCAGGTCTTCAAGGCTGAGGCCTGTCTCAGGAGGAGGGAGTCCCAAAAACAGAGTGTCCAGCTCCCCTTTTGGCAGTGTGTCATTCTTCTCCAGCAGCGTGATGCCAACCTCCAACAACCCAGGTGAGGGGCCTTTCTCTCACGTGCTGACATCCTGCTCAGACCATCCTGCTCAACAACAGGATCCGGCCTGAGGCTTCCTCTGATATGGGAAAATTAAGGTTTATACCTTACTTTTTATCTTGTGGGAGAGAGGGGGACTGAATGCCGAGGATATTCAGAGACAGATGCCTTTAGATGTGAGGTAATATCTGCAGAGGCCAGGAATGTGCTGTAGCAGACGGGAGGATGGAAGGGGGAAGTCAGCAGCTTTTCCTCAGCAGAGAGTCTCCTATGGCAACGGCAGCAGATACAACAGGAGCCAGAGCCTGGCCGCTGGCAACCAGCCATGGTCCCCACTAGGACCTCTGCTCCTTATCAGGCTTGGCACCAGGGTGACAGGCATGATAAAGTGGCTATAGCTGCCAGCTGAGCCTGACTTTTGGCAGGCATGTAGACTGTGCATGGGTACATGCTACCCCCAAGGCAGTAACTTCCATAGCCTGTCCCTTCGTCCTTTGCATGTGAGGCTCCCAGGGTTCTGCCGCAGTGGCACCCACCACAGACCACATCCTTGGTCATAAAAAGCATAAACAGCCCAGGACATAACATAAAAAATAAGGAATACAGCCTGGCTTCATTTGTAGAGGAAAGCCTGGTTGCCTAGAGAATGCCCATCTATCATGTGCAGCACTGAAGGATGGTTCATGGGTAGAGGAGATGTAGGTACAGGTCTACACTTTGAGAAGGGATATATGTACTAGGTCTGCTAATGGAGAAAGCCAAATCAATAATTTTCAAAGATGCGAGCAGGATGGCTGCAAGACTGTTACGGTTTGGTGCAGTGGTTTATTTGAGTCCTGTGGTGAACTGGCCCTAGCCCTGAACCAAGTGCACCAGACAGCTTCATTTACGTTTCTATCAGTTGGTCGTGGGAGGCCGGTGGGGCTGGGATGTCTATCTAGGTGTTGGAAGTCCTAGGTTCTTCACGGTCATTTTGCTAGAAGCGTGGTGGTGGTATGTACCATATTCACCACGCTGTTGTCAGCTTCATGGCTACGCAGCCAAAGCAGTGGCCTACTGCACCCATAAAAGCCAAATCACATGAAGCAGGATTTAATCAAAAACAGCTTATTTTGAGCTCAAATATAGGCACACTAATGTAATTGGTAAATAACACATAAGCATTTCTGAACCCAGTGGCCCAGTAAAAAGTCCTGTTGTGATTACTAGAAGCAGGTGCCTTCTGCTAAGCTGGACAAGGCTCCAGCCCTGGTCAGTTTGGTTTGCTATCAAAGTGTTATGGAAACTTGTGTGAACCAGAGTTAGGTACCAAATGTCCCATGTCATGGCATACAGCCTAAGCTTGGAATAAAAGCAAAGTTTATTGCTTTTTATTCTGTTTTATTACTGCCCCCACATAGCAATCTTTTAAGCATTCCTACCATGGTAATCTCTAATTCCCTAATACACCTATATGCAGTCACACCAGTTATTTCCCAAGTGTGTATTTCTCTGAGACCTTGGATATCTGCACACTGTGATCTGAAGTAGCACGTGGTCTCAGCTTTCTGCCAAATGACCATGCGGCACAGGACTGTAGTGGGTAAGCAGCATCTGTTATAAAGTGGCTCTCAGACCTCACACAAACTGATGTGAGTGAGAGGAGGATGCCATTTCAACCTTTGGAAAATGTTGCACTCTGGCAGGAGCAGAATGGTCAGTATAGCTGCTGACGGCGTCTAGAATCTCCCCTGATGTTCCCTGAGTCTTGCATTTAACATTTGACAGACTCCTTGCAGAGGTCATTAAAAGGAAACAGGATTTACACTGCACAGTTGGAGAGGCTACAGTGTGCAAAAGACTGGTCAGCCTTGACACCATGGACTTGAGTGATACCCTCTGTTGTGATGTGGCCCACTGGAATTGTCCACTAACCAGACGCACACTGACCAAAAAGTGCCAGGGGTGGCAAGAGGCCATCAAGTTATCATCACAATGCTGTTTTCCACCAGGATGGGCTCCTAGAAGGTGGTGCTTTGACATGTAGTGATTGGTTCCAAATCTTTGTACAGGGCACCAAAGCTGACCCCACACATGGAAAACAGTGTGGAATTATTGGCAGGAACAGTTAAATTTGCATTTTATGGAGAGCTCACTTTTGAAATTCCAAAACAGAAATTATTTATTTTGCTAGTAAAAAAAAAATCCCATTAAATTGAAAATTTACTCAACAAATGTATTACCTCATGACAGAAAGCACATAATGATCTGCACGATACTGGAAACTGCATCTGCCATGAGAAAGATAAGCCATCTACCATGGATCAGTGAGATCGTTTTCTTCCCTCCTCACTGGTGGAACAGTCAGAGAACTCACTGCACAAGTCATCTTCACTTGCATTCAGTTTCAGAAAGCTAGGATGTCTGTTAAGCAGCTAAATTTAAGATTGAAATAATTTCAGTGACTGAAAGAAAAATAAATCCTGGAACATTTTTGCTTGCCTAAAAGTCCTTGCCTCTTCTCCTCTCTCCCCCCAGTTTTCTGAGTCTCATTCATCTGGTAAGTAACAATTCCTTTTTTTTTTTTTTTCTCCTGTCAGTCAGATGGATTTTGACATGATACAAAAAAAGTTTTATATATTCTTTGAATCCTTTTGAGGGAAAAAGCTTGGCTTCTGAAAGGTAAGTAAGACCGAATGCACAAAGTAAATGTACAGCTTGGGGTAATGCCAGTCTTTTACTTCCATCCATGACCAGAAACAGGAGGTAAATTCTTTTCATTCATTCACTGTCTGATTCACCAGTGTGCAAGAAATGTAATTTAACGGCACTGCCATTCAATAGAAGCCTTAGCAACTGCAGCAGAGCAGCTTGTCTAACCAGCAGGCACAAACCCCCCACCACCATTTCTATAGAAATGCGAAACAACATCTTGGAAATTTGACTTCTTCTGCACATCATGAAAATATTAATTCTTTCTAAGCTGCTGTTAATACGTTTTGTAATTTGAAGTGATTAATTAGCAATTCATTATTAAGTAGTGCATGCTAAAAGTTTAATCTTCCTTGCAAAAAATAAAGGATTTGAGCAGTTTTTTGCAGCATCATATACAAATCTGGCAGTCACAGTTAGGGTGCACCAGCTGTAGCAGTGCCTGATGGGTTCCAGGCTGCTTTAGGCACTAACTTACTTCATGCCTGGTGGAGACTTACTGCATTGAGTAAATGTCTTGAAAAAGAATTTGATGATTCATCTGGCTTTTCAAAACCATCCAAAGGATGTCATTTGTACCTCTTCTCAACCAGAGAAGGATGAGCACACAGAGGACAGATTACAACAGAAGTACTCATTTCTTGTCTCGAGGTCTGCTTCCATCATCTTAAATTGCCTAGGATAATTTGATATAAAAGGTTTGCTTCTTTCTTTTGATGAATTTTAAAAATGTACGTGGCTATAAACTCAAGTAACTCAAGGTTACCTTATATTTTCATTTTGTGATTTACTACATCTTGGCTTAGGTATTTGTTTTTCAAAATCACATAAAGGTATGCTTCTGTTTCATTAATTTTCTTACTTTAAAAAAAACAAAACACCTGCCATTGTGGATTATTTTTTTTCCCAAATGGAGACATTTTTGTTGAGTTTGCAAATTCAGAAATTAAGGTAGAAGCTGACAATTTGGGCAGCAAACTGTGAAAAAAATTATGCATAGGCAATTGTTGCAACTGTTAAATGGTCTTCTGAGACATTCCTGAGGTAAACTTGCTGTGTGCTTTGGTTTTAAAGTTCCTTATGAGTAATGAGTTCTCTTCTAAAAATATATAGAATTGAATATCACAAACATTAAAACTCCCAGTCTGGTGAATGAAGGAAGTTATCTTTACTCAGTTTTTTTTGGAGGCTGGAATCTCTGGTACTCTTTGTTCTATGCTTTCTTATTGGTCAGTTTCTGACTCTAGAATTGCTATACAAATAAATGTAGTGATATTTAACAATATATATTTTCAATCTGTACATAGCTACTGGGGAAAGGAAGTGAATCCCAAATGAGATCTAGAAAAGTACTCACTGATTTAATTTGAAATAAATTTCTCACTGCGAAACACTATGACCAAAATTCATGAGAATATGGGGCACTGCCTATCTAATACGTATCTTATCCTTGGGCAAATGAAGGATGTGCATGTAAACCTGTTAAATATGCGTAACACTCAGGACTGGGCCTATTTACAAAACTGACGCTTCTTTTCCTATGAACATTTGTATTATCATCTGGAGAAATCCCAGAACCTCAACAGATGAAATTAAGAAAGTTAAGAAAGGTGAATAAATGCTCACTAGTGCCCAGTGAATGCTGGGCACTTGGATTTCATACCAGAAAATGCAAATTCTTTTTTTTTTCATGGAAAGTTGCATACTTTTACTAAACTGTTTCATGTGTGAGACTCAAAAGATTTAGTAGAGGAGTGATTATTCACCACTTTTTTATGTCTTGTCTTTTTTACATGACACTGCATATGGAGCAAAAGTAAACTTTTGTGGCCTAGACAGCTCTACCATCAGCATCTTTGACCCACTTTTGATTAAATTTGCCAGCAGGTACTACTACAGCTTAATTTAAGGGGACCTGCAAACATCCAATACTGGATTCTCAGACAGTGTGGTGATGATGAAAACCCTATATCACACATTCAAAAAAGGCATATTAATTTGTTTTACTGGCAAGCAGCATATCTGAGGTTAAAACTGAGTGAAGACACATTGTGAAAGCTGTAGCATAATATAAATGTAGTGTTTCCGTTATTAATACAGAGGAAGGTTGTATACAAAATTTGTATGTATGTGTACAGTCAGAATGTAAACCTACAGGAAGAAAGCCATATTATTTTTCAACATTTGAAATTAATTCAGAACATCATCCTTGAATGTTCTACATTTTCTAGTTATGTCATGTTTTTCCTGTTGTTTATTGCTAGCTTTCATTCTCTCCATCTTGTCCTTTGCAGGAGTTGAAATACAAATTATTCCTTTAATGAAATAATTTCTCCTGCAGGTTTCACAAGTGTGTTCTTTGAAATGATTGGAGAAGTTGAATGTATACACTCTAAAAGAGCCGCTACGACATTGCTTTTGCAAACAATAAGGATAAATTTGCTAACAAATGCTAACAAATCCTGAAAAGGAATGATTTGTAATTTCATAATGTAGCGTCAATCTGCATAAACTTTTAAGAGCAAACATCCTGGAAAACGTGTTCATGTTTCAAACTATATGCACATCATGTGTCAAAAGTAATTATCTTAAACACTCTATTATGCAAATGAAATAGAATCATTCACAATCCATTAGATTAATTATGATTACTGCCACTTGCAACCTTTCTCTGTATCAAATCCCTCAATCATTTTAGGGTAACTGAGATTTTTGTCAATGTCTTTTTCAACAGATCAAGTAACTAAACCAATGAAATGAGCCTGTTATGCCTTAGAATGAAGGTAGATATGTTTTGATCATCTGCTGCCACAACAGTTGCCAGAATTGCTAGAGACGCCAGGAGCTTCATGCAGCATTCCAGCTATGCAGTGTGTGAATCATAGGTCCATTTGAAAGGTGCAAAGGTGTCTCTTGAGGGCAGCTTTATGGGTATGGTGCTTATTAGCACTGCAAGTTCATCACAAAGTTCAAATGTATCATCATTAAAAACCCATAAAGGCATGCTTGGAAAATATCTCTTTTTCTTGGTGCTGAAATGTGTTGAAGTCCTAGAAGCATTGCACAGCATCGGATTGATTAAGCAGTGGATGGGCTAAACAGAATTGTGTCAACCGCAGCAAGGAAGCTTTTGCACGTATATATTACCTGATATCCTTATCCCTTAAATGGTAAATTTCTGTTTCTGGTATATATTCAGACCTGCCTGAGCTCCTCAAAACAGCTTCAAGCTAATCAGAGATTTTGTTCACTATTTGAACACTGTTTCAAGATGTTCTTGCCACTCTGGGAATTAGTTCTCAGCTGTAATGGAGTACAGCACTGAAGCAGAGTCCAGGACTGTGCCATAACATGCCTCTCACAGAAAAATCTCTTGATTTTTGTAAGGACACTGCACCAGCTCAAAAGCAGTAAGACTGACTTGTCATCCAGAACTTGGGGAAAGAATGATTCTCTTTGAGTTCAGGATGTCTTGAAGATCCTGCCAAGAATGATCAGCTTCCATGCTCTTTGTGTGTGCCCAATGTTGGCCTAATCGAAAGACAAAAATAAAGTCTCATAAAGAAATAAAGTGGAAAATTATACAGAGGTAGAAATACAAATTTACCCTTCTTGATTTTCCAATTAAAAAATCTTTTCATCAGTTCCACTGCCTTCAGCTATTGCATAGCAAGAATGAGAGTGCTTTACCAAGTTTGCTTTACATGGACTAAGACTTGGCTGATTTCAGTCATTTCAATATCTTTGTGTTTTCAACTAATTGCTTCTCTTAGTTCTGCATGATCATCCTCATAGCATGCTGGGAGGCTTCATGTTTGCACTCATGCTGTACACATGTTCTCATGTATTAAACTCTCAGGTTTAACAGTAAATTGTATACCCAAAGGGTCTCTTTGCACAAGCAGGAAGGTTTACCTGGCTTTCCATGAAACTCAGTGTGGTGAGTTTTTAAGTGCTGTATTATATACAAAAGTTCCTCTTGTGCCAAAATTGAAGTAATTGCTGATTTTGGCCATGGAGGGGAGTGCAGTCAGACAAGTTCTGTCAGATCCTGAGCCACTGCTGCATGCTAACCCAGTGGTCCTGGGGCAGTTCCTGGTCCTTTAAATGAGCACTCATGTGTGGAATATGGATGGTGCACCCCAAAAATCTCGTGATAGTGGAGACACAAGCCTGAGTCTGGCAAAGAAGAAATAATTCCGTTGTTGTTCTTCTTACCTGCCTTTTTCCATGCTATTCAAAACTTACTTGTGTGATGTTTCTTGTATGAAGCTTCTTTCCTGATTTGTTTTTTCCTTCAGAAAAAATTGATTTGTGAAAATGAATTAATGCAGGGCTCCCACAAACATCTCAACGCAATTCACTGATGGGAACAGCACCTGTGAACTTTCCACCCCTATCCCACTATAATAGTGACTTACAGTCTGATGACTCCTTCCCCAGCATCGGTCACCTGGCTTTGTGAGGAGTTCTTCTATGGGGAGGAAGGTGAGGAGATTTCTTCTATGCATGCCATCCTGAATGTAAAAAATTTCTAAACAAAAACGTAATAATAAATTTATACGTAATCATAGGATAAAATAAAAGATTTCACCTATTGCTGCCTCAGTTCATCCTGCCCAGTGTTTGTACTCTTTTGGTTTGTTGTGGGGTTTTTTTGTTGTTGTAAAAGTAGGAAACAGTGGGAACAGGGAGTTACATGACGTGCTTAATACCAAAGTCTTGTGGTTATGAAATCAGTTCAGAAGTTCTAAAAAATTGGTATAATCTATCTTGAGCTGCTTGTAAATTGTGCTAGTACCTCAGCAGAACTGGATCCTGAAGAGAAATATGAATGGTGGAGGAGTGGAGCGAGGAAATGGCAACAGCTGACAGAACAGTAACGAGTTTATACTAAAACTTCACACTTACTTTCTCCTACTGTTCTGAAGTGACAGACATGTGATATCATATAAAGAGCAGAGCAGCAGTGCAGTTATCACTGCTTCTCCCTTCCTGCAGTCGCTCACATTCTTTCTTTAGAGATGTTTTGTCCTTAAAATAAGAACCAGCTGGGAAAAGGAGGGAATAAACTGTGTTGCCTTTTTTGGTTTACACCATCTAGGTGGATTCTTCCGATACACCTCAGGCATTTTGTTAAAAATCTTCATTATGTAGCATATAATTAGCATACACTTTGGAATGATCTCCTTAAAGGGACTTTCTCTTGGATTTTTGTGTTCTGTGATGCTTCCTTCTGTCATACTCATGTTTTCCTGCAAAAGTAGGAATTTCGTATCAGCACATTTAAGACAACACTTGTAAAACTGGTTAGAGTGGCTTAATGCAAAACTAGTCTGCCTGCAAGCTGCCACTATGCTGTGGAGTTGATCTTTACTGCCAGGCTGTCTACTGCCAGAACTGGTACATTTTATGTTAATGTTTCTTTGGAGCTTCAGTTTTATGATAATCTTAGCTTCTGAATTTATTGAACTGAGTGGGATGTCCTGATTTTATTCCCCAGAGCTGAGTACGGTATGAAAACCTGTACTGGCAGCAGAAAGCCAGCAAGTGGCATTAACTGCTTTGGGAGAGACTGTCGGAGAGGGAGACCTCACAGGCAGCAGCTCTAGGAGCTGGCAACGGCTATCTCATAAACTTACAGGTCCTGTGTCATAATGCAACAGCGGTTTGATACCTACTTCATGAATGTCACTCCCTTGTATGGCAAGACTGAAATTACCTCTTAGGCAACAGACACCTGAGGTCAAAATGTTATAGTCTTAATATTAAGACTTGAGGAAATTAAAAATATTCACACACACACACACACACACACACACACCCCGCCCGTATGCTAAGGAAATCTCTATATTTCAGATGATAAAACAGTAGTTTCAAGAATAACTATAAACCCAAAATAAAATAACAAGGTGTGGCTACCGTGTAAAGCCATACATTTCTCACCCTTTCTTTTTCTGTCACAGAAAAAACTTATTTTCAAATGTTGTTTAAAAAGGTTCCACAGAGTGGCAGATTTTTTATTTTTTGTGGGGGAAAAATTTCTTCTCCCTTTCTGCTTTTTCTTTTCTTTTCTTTTTCTTTTTTTTTTTCTTTTTTTTTTTTTTTCAGTCTGTGTGTATGTTAAATTTTTCCTTTCTCACTTCTTGGTTCTCTTTCTCTTTTGAGTTTGTATTGTATTTTTATTATCTTTTCATGTTTCAGGTTCTAAAAACCATGCTGCCTCAACTGGATTTCAGGCTGGGTAGTTGTAGTTCATTTATGTGTACTTCTTGTCTTCTGAAGTTTTGTTTCAAGTCAAAGAATAAGCTATAACTGAAAGGAGGGTTTCCTTTTTAAAGAAAATTGGTCTGAAGCCTGCTTTTAACTATAGGTTCTGGTTTTCATTTAAACCTTTATTCATGACTCACTGAAATGCTTCTTTTACTAGTAACTACTTTCTGCATAACCAGGCTTTCTGTCATCAATCATATTGTCTGTTCAGCCAGAAAGGAGAAATCTAAAGAATGATAATACTGCAGTAGGACTGATGTGCATTCTCAGAGCTGTAATAAGATGAGTGTCAGCACCGATGCACTTAAACATCGTCTATTGCAGCAATACTGAAAAGTGGAGGAAGAAAAGAGCTGAGTTAGTTGACATTTATGTATGCATCTTATGCATGATCAACTTAGTATTTGCTCCCAACTGAAAGCAAAAGTATATAAAGGAGAGGATTATGTAAAATGAGATTACTACTCTAAACACATCACGTACTAATCTAAAATTATGAATGGAAGACTACCTTTCTGTGAGGAAGGACAGCAAGACTGATGCAGACATGACAATTTGCTGTGTACTTTTCCAGCTGATTAATATAATTTCAAAGGAGATATGTGGCGGGGAAGAAATAAGTTCTTGAAGCACCTCAGTGAAGCAGCTCAGTTACAACTCACCTCTGAAACACAAAGCAGCTCAATTACAATTCACCTCAGATTTTACCCCTTGGGTTTTGTGTTTGCTTTTATTTTTAAATATAGTGATGTTGCTAGCAGACTGGTTTCAAGCATACCCTGCCTCTACCTGCTATGCAGCTTGTGGTGTGCTGTGACTAGTGATCAATATTGGAGAACTGGAGACTACGTTACATCTCTGCACTAGCTTCACTGTTACGTGATTAACACGTAAATGTGAGAGTTACAAGTTCTGCACAGTTCCTTCCAAAGAGATTGGGTAACTCAGATCATTCCCCACAAATTTATTGCAGTTGTACTGTCCAGCATGGTTTACTAACTGTAAATATTTCCAAAAGAATATAAAATGGTCTAATGAGACAATGCACATTAAATTGTAAAGCACTGGAAATTAGATCAGTTCGGTGCTTTACAATAGTATGTGTAATAAGAAGTGTAGAACGCTTAGATGTTTGAGCTGGGAGTGTCAGAGGGGTGACCTATCAGTTTGGTTGTCAGAATCAAGTATGGATGGAGATCAGGTGGGCAAAATATTTCCCTTACATTTTTGGAGATACATGTATTTTCTCATACTGGTTTCCAGAAGTTAAACAGAATAAGGCAGATATCTGGAATGTCTGACTAGTGATAAAGACAAATTGTTGAGTTCAGATATTAATTCTCCTATTTGTCTTAAACACCCGTTTTTGAAAGGGACGGACTGCTTGCTGGAAGTACCCATCTCTTCAAGATGACTGGCTTGAACTACACAGATATCTTTTGGGTGGCCACAGCAGCAGTGAGAGACTTTGTGACGAATGGGAAGTTTCAACAGTGGAAAGACAAGGAGAGATAACACCAACCACAGAGTGACTCATTACAGCCAAATGGAAAAAAAATTTTGTAACCTCTAATCGTTTTTAAAACACTCTGTTAAATGTTATGCACCACTGCTCTTTAGCGTGTGCTTTTCAAATAGTAGATTACCTGATATACCTGGTTCACAGTAGCTCCACTGGTATGAGGGATATTTGCAATTACGGGTGTTTTTTAGTTGTGTGTTTGTCTGAGGAAGTGCCCAGATGTCTGTGAGGGGTAGCAAGAGGCAATCTGTGCAGAGGCCAGCTCAGCTCATGGAGAGAAACCTGACAGACCTGGGTGCTCTTTAAGATGCGCAAAAATGTAGGAAACACAGAAACTATTCAGATGAGTTCAAGAGTGTCACGTGGTGGCTAGGCTGCTGCTGCCACCGAGGAGGAAACGCATATGAAAGTGTGTAAGAGGCTTTCTGAGAGCCTGACAAGTGGGCAGACATATCTAAGCATGATGAAGAAGGAAGGGAAGGCAGCGCTGATGAGTAATCCCACTTGAATCCCACTCGAGTGCTTCATGGCACCCAAACCAACACAAAATGTCACGTACCACCAAGTACCACAGTTCTGTTAAACAGATTTGAAAAGTATTATGTCAAAAAAGCTTCTAATGGTGGCACGTTTTGAGTCATCTAACATAAATGATTACGGTATCAAACATACAAAGCAGTTATTGGAAAGTGTGTCTGAATGACTTAATAATTGCATTGTTATGAAAGCTTCGTAACATGGTGCTCTTCGTGCTGTCACAGCTATTGCCTGTGCACATACAACATTCTGCACAATAAAACCAGTGTGCCACTTAGAGTAACAAAGACGAAGACTTTTTTCTTGTGGTATGACAGGAAAAGCTACTTGATAAAACAGAATTCAACTCAAAAGAAAGAAGCGGTTATGTGGCTGGGTTTCCATTTTCTGCAGTGGTTATGCTCGACCTGGCTACCTTTTTAGTGAAAGAACAGGTGTCATTAGGTGCTTGAAAGATGGCTGCATGCTGGACTACGGATAAATCCAGAAATGTTATACGCTACCTGCTGGAGATTTGCTGCAGGGCAGCAGATATTATTTCTCTGCTGAAATTATTGTGGCGGGGAAGTTTGTTGCTAGCTTTCCTCCTCATCAGTGAACCAAGCTGTGCTTGCACCACTTCTGCATTACTTCCACCTGAGTTCATATTGACAGAAATTCAATGTTTTAAAACATACTGATGAGCTTCTAATTTCCAGCAATATTGCCAAGCTGCTCATATTTTCCTTAGACAAACTTTGTTTCAGCATCTGGTTGATTCAGCCAATCTTCAACTGAAGTTGGTCAGCTGGAGTTTTTTCTTTACTTGTCTGAACTTGGTCCAAAGGACATGCAAAGTCAGATTCTGACATACCACCATGATACTGGCAGTTTTAGAGCCAGGGACAAGCTAAGTTCCTATTAGAGACCTAGGGCAGCCTTCTGTTTCTTGAGTTTGATCCTTGCAACAGCATGTTTCATTTATTGTGCAAGGTGAGCACACATCAGAGAAGCTTGTAATACAGTTAGTATCTTCCACCGCACATAGCCCACAGCACAGAATGCCTTGCGATGTTCTCTCTGCTGCTGTCATCAGCTATGTCAGACATACCTGTGAGGACATCTTGCTTTTTACAGTCTGAGTGGTTCAATATTAGCCAGCAGCCTTGATAGTCTTGACATGCCTTGCACACACCACTACGTGTTGTTCCAATGCACAGCCACCTGGAGCTGATGTAAATGCTGTTTTGATTGGCACACAGAGACATTACAATATAGAAACACTGTCAGTCCAAAGCAAGAGGTTCACTTACAGATGGCCCCAAAACTCCTTTAAAACAGAAACTTCATATGTGCTTTTGGAGGTGGTTGTTTATGTGGGCTGCTCATTTAATCTGCATCAGTTCAGGATTTTCAAGAATGCTGCCTGGGATGCGCAGCAGTTCCACACACCCTGAACAGCATCACTTCTTTCCCTGTAACGAGTAAATAATCAACAGTCACTGCCATGAATAGGCCCATAGTCTGCTGGCCAATATATGTGAAAGCATGAAAAGAAATTAAGCCCAAGACTGATAGGGTTGCTGTGTGAAACTTTGAGGTTTCAATTCCTGGTGAGAGTTTGCTGGTAGGTGTTTGATTTCTCTGTAGCTCTCAGAAAGTTCTGAAAGCTTGTGCAGAAAGTTCTTTCTCCACAACCACAACCGGGATTTTGTTCTTGCCGATAAACTATAGCAGTATCTCGAGAATCAGTGAGATAAGCGCTGTTAATCCATTGTGGCATTTACTCATGGCTGACACTAGCACACTTACCAGGTAGACCTGCTGATCACTTCCTTCCTGATGTGGAGGGCATGAGATCCAGACCACCCAGCCTCCACCTATGTTTTAGACGCCGTGAAGCAGTCTTGCAAATTGTCTGCCTTCCTTGAGCAATAAGCGGGGACAAGTATGTGTATTGGAACACCATGGGTAAAACTTCTCCGCCTCAGAACAGGTACTAGCAAAGCAACTTACTGGCGTTATTTGCCTTACTTCTTCCAAGACGTGGGTCTCCTTTCTGAGACCCACCAACTTCACATGTAGAAGATCTTTACTGCCTCTCGGCATTTTGATGGACAGGAAGAGGGGCTCTGAGCATTAGACAAGAAAAATTAAGAGCATCAGAATAGAACATGGGTCATTACTGGTCCCTTCTTTCCCTTGCTGGAACAGAACGATCATGAAGCTAGGACTGCTCAGGCTTTGGTTCATACTGCGGCAGTGATGAGCTATGCAAGGCAGAGCAGCGTGATACTAGTGCTGCGCATATGCCAGTAATATCCGTGCCTAATGCCATTAGTTTTCCTCAATACCATTTAGAATCAAACTACTGCCATAATGCTGATACACAACACAAGAGAGTTTGGCAAGAGAAAAGGGGACGTTCTCTACAGCTCTAATGGACGGGGCCAAGCGAGTTAATCCTGTAACGGAATCTGCACCATTAATTCCATTGAGTGTCCTGAGGATTTTTTATGTGCATTTCCGTGATGGCCACTGGTTTATCTGAGGCCGTGTAGTAGCATACTCCATTTAAGAATAATGAATCACAGAGTGACAGGACATTCTCATGATATTGTGGCGTGGCACATTTACACCTCAGTTCAGAGATTAATGAGTTCTTTCATCTGGAAGTTTATGCAGATTTCAAGAGGCATACCAAAAAGCAACTAACATGGTTGTTCAATGATTGCAAAACTGGGTCCTTGCATCATTGTTGGATCTATTTGAGATATTCCCCTGGTGCCTTTTCTAAATCTGTGTAGAAGTGTTTCTGATTACCAGAGGGATTAATGGAATATTTTAATGGCTTGAAGTCTTACCGTAGTTTTTTATATGCATTCACATAACTATTTTTCTGATTGGCTAGCATTCATCTCATTTAACTCTCTGAAAGTATATTTTGTTGGTTCTGCTAGCTGCTTATAAACCCATATTCCCACTGCTTCCTTCCCAGGAACAAGTGCCCAGCCGTGCTCCACTGACCAGCTGGCAGCACCTCATGAAATACTCCTGCTGTAAAGATATTACTCACCAGATAACAAAGGCTGGGGTTTACCCTTAGCGGCAAGGAACAGGGGATATTCTCTTCCGATTTTGCAGGAGGAGGAAGAGTTGATGATCCTAAACTGCTGGGTTGCAGTTTTGTGTAGATTTTACAGGTGGAAAGCCCTGTGGACTCTCTCCTAATTTATAAACTCGACAGAAAACACCAAGCTTCAGCTTACCCAGCTATGTGCTAAACAGAGTGTTTCTAACGTCCAAGGATCATGGCTTTACAGCCTGGTGACTAGCAGAACCTGCGCGTATTAGATGACTTTTGGTCAGATGATGTCCAAGGCCCTTGTGCCCTTGCCTCTCCCTGGCTCCTCGCGCAGTTACTGTACCGTGATGCCCCAGGCAGAGGTACCAGGCACATCACTGCACTCTGCGGCTGGGGTACCAAGAGACACCACTGGGGTGGAAGTGCACCCATGACACTTCAGCTGTAGCCTTCTCTGATGGCAGCAGCTCGGGGAAATGTCAGCATGAGGAGATGGACAGGGGGCTGACAGCCTGTTACCTGCTGGCAGAAAAGTCAGGATGCTTTGATCAGCCCCCAGCTGGCTGATGCGGTGGTGTGGGTATGCAGGAACAGAGGTGAGCTGAGAGCTTTCTCCCAGGAGCTGTATCATGGGGAGCTAGCCACTGCAGAAACAAGTGTAAAATATGTGTTGCTCTCTTACTAGATTATAACTCTGTCTGATCAGACAGTATCTCATTAAACGGATTTTACTCTGTCTGGTAACCACAGAAGAGCATTTCTTTTTAACTGAATTCCCTTTCAAGGTCTGTGAGCAGTAGTAAGAGAATAATAAGAAAGCGAATGGAATTGGATATTGTTATGCTTAATAACGAAGACATTCTGATTTGGGGTGACTTCAGAAAGCAATTCAACTTCTGCAAGTGCAATCGTGTTATTGCTCTACTAAGACTCTCCTAAAAGTGCCTTTCATTTTTCCTTAGTTTTTCATCCTCACAATTACTCTGTGTTCCTGCTTATTTCAGCCACCTCATTTCATCACATTATCAATGGTTGTTTTTCTTTGACCTATCAAATTTTGTTAGCTTACTTCAGAGACAACCTTTTAAGCTGCCTCTTCTACTTCTTTGTCTTTTTATCTATTTGTCTCTTACACTTTCTTGACTTCTTTGTCATTTTGAACAATAAATAAGCAAATCATTATGAGTTACACATTTTCTTCTTCTCCCATTCTCCCTTGCATTGTTTTGTCTTGAGTTATTTATAGACTGAGTTTTGCAATTGAGCTGTTTCTCTTTTATAAAACCTAAGATTTTCTTGTTGTCTCAGTTTGATGGACTTTTCAGAGTTCCTTCATTTCCTCTACGTGGTTCTAATCTTGCTCTAATGCTTCACATACAGATACTGCTGTTTTGAGATTATTTTGCGAGTCTTATATTTATACAGAGTGTGTTGTCAGAGGAAGCCACCGTCACCATCGCTTAGATATTTCAAGAAAAAGCCCCTGCTTTGGCACAAAGATTGGCTGGTGAATCAGAGGGCTGGGTCCACTCCATCTGTACGATATGGGTCTTGAAACGAGGCTATTGAGCTGAGGTGGTTGTGTGTTGGGAACCTCCTTAAACGACAGATGCCCTGTCTGTGTGCAGATATCAGTCTTTGTCAGAGTTTTTGTTACCTTAATAAGCTTTAAAGCTGTTTAAATCTTCTGGAAAGTGATTGTAAACTCAGCATAACTTTGGTTTAAGTCAGTGGTACTCAAATCTTATACTCTCTAGCCTCCTTGTGCCAGAACTTGACTGGCAACAAGTTAAATAAGTGAAGCATTAGGGTCACCTAAAACAGATCAGCTCAGGGCTAGAAACCTGGAAAAATTACACTGAACTTGCTGGTGCTTGGTGAGTGAGTTTCCCCACCCACAAACATAAAACCAGTATTTCACTAAACAGATGAAAACAGGCAATGAGGAATGTGCTATATGATACCAAACTGGTCCTTCCTTAAAGGGGAGTAAAAGCTACTTACGAAGAGCTCTTCAATCAGCTGTTGCTGCAGAGCCATGCACTAAATCCATGGTAAACTGTAAGTTGTGACCTTCTGTTGTCGCCCAAAAGGTGTGACATAAATTGTACAGACATATTTTGTTCATCAGCTTATGTCTGATGAACAAATGCCTAAAAAATGAACAATGTCTAAAAAAAAATAAATGCCTAAAACAAAAAAAAAAAAGGCCAAAATTTTTAGAAAGTTGTAACTAATCCAGTAGTAACTTTTGCTGGTGTTACTTTTCTCAGGGGGAGTTAGAGGGTAATGTTTCAAGGGAAGGGGGAATTTTCACATAAAAAAGACTGGCAGTTTTCAAGAGCCATTTGTCTGTATTTCTCCTTTGAAGAGCTCTAGGGGTTAGGAAAAAAGACAACTAGTAATTAGCATAAGTGTCTTTTTACAGATAGAAATGTTTCTAGGGTAACTGCAGAGGGTAGCAGTAGAGCTGAAGCAGGAGACTGCCTGGTGGCTTATATTGCACAGCCTGTTTACAGGACAAGCTCCACCAACCTCTGCACTGACATTTTGTGCTTTCACAACAGAGCCAGAGGACAGTGAGAGAGATGCCAGGAGCAGCAGATGAGTCATCCTGGTGTTCCTCACTGCGGAAAAGCCTTTTCCTGATTCAGTTCTTCATTTGCTCCTTCCATGATACATAGGCAGCCACTCGGTTAGGTTAAGCTTTGGGAAAGGAGGCTGGTATCATAATGCTGGGGAGAAAATAAAGTGTGGAGCTTGTGAAGAGTCCTCTTTATTTCCAGTTGTTGTGATTTTGGGGAGAGGAAGGTTTTTCCAGTGGTTAACCTTTTCACATGAATCTGGTGGGTTTCATATTGCAAAATTTTAGAGGGGGTTTCCACAGAGAGAGGATATGAAGATGAAAGAGGAAGGATTGCTATAGGAAGAGAGTTTATTAAAAATATGGCTGAAGGGTTGTTTATCACATCTTTGAGTAAACACTATTGATGCACTGACAGAAGATGTGTCACTGGATTTACTGGGCATACTATCCTTCTGCCAAGCAGCGTATGAGCTAAAAGCAGCATGTATTTTTATGCTATTGTTTAATGTCATATAAAGGCTCTACCTTATAATGTATTTTTTTTTATTTTCTTGTTCAATAGATTAATGTAATTTATTGCCATGGAGTATTAGAACTTAGACTATGTTTTGTGCAATGAAAGCATGCCTTGGGTAACATAAATCAGCCTTCCCAAGTATTCAAGAGAAATCTTGAATAAAAGAATTGGCATGCAAGGCAAATGTCCTCCAGTCTGTCTCCTCCAGTCTTCTTTCCTCCAAAACATTAATGACCTCCCTCTTTGCTTGCCAGAACCAAAAAGCAGGCAGCTACTTTCTTCTTAGCACTAAGGCAGAGCACTAAGAACCACCATCCCATCTTTCCTCGGCAGAGAGAAGATTATTTCATCTGGAGCCCAACTTTCCTCTCTTCTGCTCTGTGCGAGTCTGGTCCTTCACAAGTGATGCTCCCTGGCTTGCACATTTCTGCACATGCTTCAGTGCTCCTGTGCAGTTTGCCATAAATGACTGCATCCATCTACTTGATGGGAGAGCCTCTGCAGGTGGGGATGCTATCTCAGTCCCAAGCGGGTCAGCAACAGGGACATGAGAGATGTTCTTGAGGGTCTAAAGCAGGGGTCCTCAAACTTTTTAACCAGGGGGCCGGCACGCGGATGCAGTGGCAGGCAGTCATCTGTGGCTGCTTGGTTTCCCCCCCAACCCCTGGCGGCGGGGGGGTGGGGGGGTTCTGTAAATACCCGGGGCCGGATTGAGGACCCTGGGGGGCTGTATCTGGCCCGCAGGCCGTAGTTTGACGACCCCTGGTCTAAAGTGTGGAGAGACAGCTAAGAAGCGGCAGGGAGAAGAACAAAGCTACTGAGCAGCTGATTTCACTGAGCACACAACGAATGTATTTTCTGAGGGCTTTATACCCTTTTGGAGAGAAGTTCCTGAGACTGGTTGGGAGCACACCAAATGGATCAAGCCATGAACCCTTTCAGGAGTCCAGGTAGAAGCTGTGGAGTCTAAAGATTCAGAAATGGAGTTGCTCAGTGCACCTGATTTTGTGCTGTCAGACTTTTTCTTCCCTAGAACTCCAAAGGGTTTGTGTTCTTTAGCTGTTCAATGCAATAAGAAATCTTCTTACAGCTGAGGAATAGGTGAAGCAGTTCACTGTCAGCTCCTTGCCTTGCCTGTTTGTCTGGTAAGATAATGACAGGGAATAGATGACTGTGGGCAATTACACTCACCAGTGACAGCATTTAGAAAATTCTTGCTATTAACTTGCCATTACATTGCATGGTTTTGGTGATACAGCTCTTTCATCTTACACAACGTCAGCAACTTCCTCCTGAGCTATGGCTCCTGCCCCTTGAATGTCAGCCTGGTCACAAAATTGCCAGCTGATGTACAAAATTTCTGTCTATAATTCATGTCACACCCCTTTCCGTGACAACAGATAGTCACGACTTCCCATGGATTTAGTATGTGGCTCCTCACCAACAGCTGAGAACAGTGTTGTTTTCAGACGTGATGAAAGACAGAAGATATGATGAAATTGTGGGTTTTTCTGGCCATTTGTAGCTTTGTTGGTTTTTTTTAATTATTTTTTTTGTTTCTGTGGGTTTAATTTTGTCTGGTATTCTCTGTGTACCAATCATTGCCATAAATGCTGCCCTCCTGTAGCCTTTCTGCAATGTTTTCATCCACATGCTTATGGATAGAGTAATTTTCAACTCAAAACTTTCATAAGTTTACCCAATGTGGTTCTGCTTGGTATGCCAGATAGTTACTCCATGGCTCATGGTGGCACTCAAAGCCCCAAACTGGAGTGCATGATAAAAGACAGGAACTGTGTTGTGGCTTTATATTGAGGATTGCAACAGAAAAGAAAAAAAAAGTTATGAAAACTGCTGTTCAAAATACAGACACCCTGAGGCGGTCCTAGGCGTAGGGACTGATCTCCCCATAGCAAAGAGCCACCCTGAGACTCAGGGTATCTGCATAACCAGGACAAGGGATTCAGGCTCAAACAGTGAAAATATTACAGATTTAACCTTGAATTCTGGGCAGAGTATGTGAAGTGAACAATTTCATTATTAATTGAGACAAAGTTGGTCAATCTGTACCCCACACATATTCTGCAAGTGCACCACCCCCACACCCTTCTCCTCATGACCTCCCACAGATCACTGTACTTAGTTCCCATTTCTGTAACTGCAAAGGAAATGATCTTCAGCTGTTGCAGAGAGGAGCATGGGGACTGTAAATTGTAATGAGCTCCCTGCAATGTATGGGTTAGGCAGCTTGAACCATCTGAGGCAAATAACATTACTTGATCATATCTTTTCCCCAACCAAAATCTTCATTAGCGCTCAGAATGCCAGTGCTTGAGTGGAGAAGAAAGAAAAAAAGAAAAAAAGAAAAAAAAAGGGAGGGGAGGGGGAATGTGTCTTTGTTTTCTTTGTTTCCACCCAATGCATCTGTTCCTTCTGTTTGCTTACAGTGAGGGGCATGCCCATTGACAGCATCATCAGTATGACCTTTCTCTATTAGCAGGCAGAAGGAACAGATGCATCAGAACGAAATGGAGACTTTTTGCCATTTCAACGTTGCTGTTCTGGATGCTAGCAGATATGAATCAAAAAAGATATATGCCCTTTGTGCAGTGTGCTTGTGAGCAGGCTCACATCACCTTCAGAACTGTTTAAAAGGGTATGCCTGAGTCAGGTAGAAACAAGCCACCTAATGCAGCACCATAGCTGTGACAGCAGTGAGCATGCCGGTTTTTGATGGTAGGAATCTTCTTGCTCTGCCTATAGCTTTCTGTTATCAAACTAATTTAGGAAGTCAGGTGTACAAATGGGATTTTGTTTTGTTTTGTTTGCTTGCTCATTTTATGCAGAACTTCAGGCAGAGAACAACAGAAGAGACATTTAGCAGTTTGATATTCTTCCCTTCAGAATGTCTGGGGATTTTCCCAGTGTTCATTTGATGGCATTAAAAATGAATGGGATGACTAAATGGTTTACAATTTTACATATTCAGTTAACGTGAAAGCAATTACTAATGTGTATAATTATCTCCAGAATCACTTGAATCATGCAAATGGCATTCAAACCAACCGTTTTTAACTGTTTTCTAGGGGATGTGTCATTACATAATTCACAGTAAGAAAAGTACCCTACAATCTGAGCTCAATATTATTGCCCTTTTGAATTTACTTCTCAGATTATCCTCCTGTAGAGTGATAACTTCCTATTTTAACCAGTTTTTAGAGTGCTTCCAGATCTCAGCAGGGGGCTGGGTGTTGAATACAGCTTCTTTCTATCACTTTAATGTGAGTCTTAGCTGTAACAACACTGGGATCCATGTTCAATCTCTTATCTTCTGAGTTAAGAGGACCACAGTGAGACCAGTGAGTGCTTTAACCTCACATGACTGAGCCCTAGTCAGTGAGAGAAGGTACAGAGAAAATGGTCAAGCATAAAGAAAAAGGAGCTTAGATTAAAATGCAGGAAAGATAAACCAGTGGTGAAGACCAAGAGGCAGAGAGCAGTGTGGTTCATGGACTGGGTTAAAGAAACTGACTGTTGAGTGGAAGAAGGAATGGGAATGAGATGCGATCTGGATGGTACAGCAAGCACTAGACTGAAGTTCCACCTGAAGCTTTGGTGCAAAAACTGTTGTAGTTTTTAATAACTGTGAGAAGAAGCTGAAGCGTAAGCTGCATTTCACTTTCCATACTTTTCCTCATTGCGATTGTTAATAATAAAGGTTGTGTGGCTGTGGCTGCAAGGAAGAAGCACTACAGATGCGTATTTCAGCTACTTTCAATTTTCTGGCAAGGGAAGGGCACGGGTCTCACTGACAAGGTGTGTGTGGTTGGGTGACCCTGGCCAGCAGCTGAGCACCCGCACAACTGCTCTCTCAGTCCTGCCACCCCCAGCAAGATGGAGTGGAGGATAGGAAGAACAAAAGCAAAATTCATTAGTTGACACACAGACAGTTTAGTAGGTGAAGGAAAGAGAAAAAAGCAGGAAATCACTTATCATGTCCCGCAAGCAGATCAATGCCCAGCCAGTCTCTGCACAACCACTACAAAAGTCAATCCCCTCCCTTCCTCTTCTTCTACCTCAGTTTGCATTGCAACAGCTACTAAGAAGAAAAAAGCCTCTATCCCAGATGAAACCAGGATGTGGGAAATAAAGCAAGCCTTGATGCTGTGCAAGCATCAAGCAGTGGTCAAGACACTGTGTGTTATTAGCACTGTTTTAGCCACACATCCAGAACACAGCACTGTCTGGGCTGCTACAAAGAAAGTTCACTCCAACCCAACCCAGTGCGGCGTGCAATCCCGTGGTACCCAAGCAAGGCAAGCACAGCAGGTCCAGTGACAGCCAACAGTCAGCGGGTACCAGACAACTATGAAGAGCAACACAGCTTCAGCATCATGCCAGCAAGTCAGTGGGTCAGGGTTATTTCCGCAAGGTACACAGCCAGGCACACATAAAAAATGTCGAGCAAAAGCCAAGGGAAGGCCACCAAGGCATGCTTTGTTACCACAGCTGAGGACATGCATGTAATTTCCCTTTTCCTCTCCCAGACTTGCACACCATTATGCTGGACCACTAGATTATCAGCAGAATCACAAGAAACACCAGATGACTGATTTTTACCAGGTAAGTCATAATAGAAACGTTGGTCAGTGAGAATAGGCAGCGAAACAGGACACTTGTTCAACTAACAGATTTTTTATTTAGCCACAGGAGTCTAGCAACCAGAAGGGAAAAACAATGTACTTATTACCCCACCAACAACTCTGCCAGTTTTTCTCAAGGCTTTGGTAGATCCAACTTACCCCAGTTCTTCCAGGTGGCAGAGGTGCAAGTGTCTCCTGAAGTACCAGAGCTGCATCCTGCCTGGAGAAGGATTTGAAAAGCTGCTGGTTTGGGAATAATTCACCCATTTTAGCATCTGTCCCTTTGCATTTCACCTCTGTTGTATTGCATTGTACCTCTCGCTGCCATCTTTCAAGATCATGGGCTGAGCAGACATCATGTAATGAAGAGGAGTGGACCTGGTGACATTCGAGGAAGCTGCAAGGGCAGGATTTTCAGAAGACTTCAGGACTTGCTACTGGTACTCTGGACACCTCTCAGTTTTTAAAAGAGGCTGAAAGGATCCTGGAACCATCAGGAGTTTTCAACAAAGTTCTTTTATGTAAATGTAAAGGTAAAAACGTTTATTCAGGATTGACAAAGTAGATGTGAGCTTTTTTGTTCAAAGTAATGCCACCAGTTCTAGGCATCACTAGCATTACTTGATAGGTGTAACTTTTCAACCCTCCCAAATCAAGTTTTGACCTGTTTGAATCCAGGGATCATAGCACTTCTGTAGCAAAGATTGTCAGGCTAAAAATTATGGCCTATGAATATAGGTCTATGAAGGCGGAAGCGTGCCCTCGTGTGACTCCTGGGAGTCTGGGGTGGGAGAAATCTGGCCTCAAGCTGTTGGGATGCAGCAAATGACAGTGGGGCCTTCAACAGAAGGGTTGTAAGACCTTCTGCACTGAGAAGAACAGGCAGAATGCAATCATGGAAACAGATTATTATGTAACAAAGATAAAACAGAGATTCCCAGAACGGATGTGGTACCCAAAGAATATCATCTGTCTAATGGAGAAAATATATACTCCAGCACAAGTTTGTATACACACATGAGCATATGTTGAACTGATTAAACACAGTTCAGTTAAATTTATTCTAGTTTTACTTCGTTAGATGGGCAAATGGAAAAAATATGGTATCTGATAATAAATCAACAAGCAACTGAAAGTGACCAGACATCAAAGGTTTTTTTGAAGGCTGATAAAATATCTCCCTCTCCTAGAGAGCAGCTGATCCACCAGTAAAGGAACAGACCCCTTGATCTGAATTCCAGATCCAGTTATAGGACCACATTAACTTGTATTTCTTTGGCTAGAATTGACCTAAGGGATAACAGCCACAGATCCAGCCCTGACAGGGGAGTGACACAAGGCAGAAGTTTTGAAAGCTGTGGCCCGTTCCGCTCTCACTTGCTCTATACATGTGATTACCACAATTCAGTGAGCTGCTTGTGGTTTTGAAATGAAGCGAAGGTGACCTTGTGAGACTGATAAGTTTTTTCATATAATTTAATTTAATATTTGTATAAGCAAAGAAAAGGATTCTGCTGGAATATGTTACTACAGTATTTCATTCATACCCTGTTTCATGCCTTGAATACTTTTTATTTGAACAGAGTCTATGTCCTTGCTATCTAAAATCACTAGTACAAACATCCTGTAAGAGAATTTCTTTCTTCTCTCTCTTCCCCTCAGTATCACAACTTCCAGAAGAATTCATTAAACCTTCAGAGTGGACAACTTATTGGACACAGTGGGTTGTTGTTACTGAGATACTTTGAGGGAAAAATAGAAAGGAACGGATGCTCGTGCTGTAATTGTTAGAGACGGACAGCTGAGGAAAGTCTTGTTAAAGCTTCAGGGCATGACTCTTAGGTCAAAGACCAGAGTAAGAGCCAAGTGTCTGCCTTCAAGGGAGAAAATAAAACCCAGTAGCTTCTGAAAGATAGATCTTACTGGTCTGCACAAGCCAAACTATGCTACAGACACACACAGCCATGCTGAAGGCTCAGCAGTCTCCCCGGCTCAGCAAGGTCCTGACACAGTTTTATTTCTGCTAAAAGCTGGTACTGACACCCTGCAGCTGGATTTCCTGGTGGCTGCAAGTTCAGTGGGCTATTCCTGCTATGAAGCACAACATATCCAAGCAGCACATTGCTGTTAAAGCTAAAAAAATTTCGTTGTATGGAAGGAGTTTATGGTCTTTGTCCAGGTGGCAGTTTTGGATGTAATATACTCTGAACACGTGATGAGGCATAAAACACACTAATGTTACCAGGATGAAGAAGAAACTCTTTGCCTGAGCCCTGAATTCCACATGGGAGTTGATGTCAGGCCAGTATTTCACAGCCAGTCTACAGATGACAGACAACTGGATGACAGTAAGCACAGCACAAACTGCCACCAAAATCCCAACCAAGCAGTAGTTTGTGATCACCATGGGCACCTCTTGTATCTCCTTGTGGAACTGAAAGCATTCGGAGGGGTTGTACGTCTTAGAGGTGCCATAGTGGGAGAGAAGAACCGGTGTGACCACCAGTGCTCCCACCAGCCAGACAGCACCCACCCAGGTGGTGGTGTAGCACTTCCTAAACTCCAGGCGGAGGAGGCGTATTATGATGATAGCCACGTAAAACATGAAGGTGGTGTACATGTGGAGGTAGATGATGGCGCTTGCTAGCTTACAGGTGAACCTCCCAAATTTCCATTCCTGTAAAATGTAATAGCTGAGGCGGAAGGGGATGCTGAGTAGCATCAAGGTATGCAGCACCAGAAGGCTGATGATGATAATGGTCATCACAGATTGCGATCGTCTTTGAAACAACTGATGGGACATCATGATGACCCCAAGGGTGCCGCCGGCCAGGTTGATGAGGTACAGGGCTATGAGAATGGTGCGGAGCCTCTCTGAGGTGTCTGGCAGCGTCTCATTGGAGGAGTAGATCTGCTGGGTTATGCTGCTGTTCGGAATCATCTTAAGCTTCTCTTTCAAAGCTTACTGAAAGTGAAAAATGGGAATTGTCAAAATAGACACATTTTCTTTGTTGCTTCCTTTATTGTTAACTGTGGAATGTCACAGATGCATGAAGGGACATTTTACTGAATTGTGTTGGAAATGATATTGTCCCACGTAGTATACAACATTATAGCTACTGTCATGCTGTATATGACAACAATAACTCTTCCCTCTCAGTGTTCTTTATATGTCACATTTTCTATTAATTATGAATGAATTTTTAATTTACTAAGCTGCATTCTAGGAATTTTTATCATTATTATTTGCCTCAAGATTCAGCCATTTTAAAATAACCAAGACTCTGTTTATCAATTATACAAGTTCAATCTGCACTCATAAAGCTAAAATTGGAGGTGGGAATAATACTGAAATGTGAAGAGGTTGTACTTATAATTTGAGGATACTTTATGAAGACACCTGAGCCCTCTTTTTAGCGTCTTGCTGGATGGATCTAGGACACCCGTAAGGCAGCAACAGTTTCAGTTTCAAGATGCATAGAGCACACTGAAAATAAAATTATGAAAATTCCATTGCTTCTTGCTTCAGCTCCAAGTCTTTTTCACCTGAGCTACTCTACTATCAAAAGGGAGGAAAAGCTAAAAATTCTTTTAAGAACAATCTTCTGAAAGATGTAATCCTATTGGCACTTGTTGAACATAGCAACACAGCTGCATTCTCATTTAGACTTAAGGCAAAATATGGACTGTTCTGTTGTTTGGGCTTGCATAGAAGTATACTTCTGTATATAATTCTGAACAAGTAAATGGGAACAGCATGTGGGGTACTTGCATACTTTGCTAATGAAATTTGTCCTTATCTTGCAAAAAGTTTCAAAAAAAAACCAAAGTAAAAGCTGGAAAATGGTCACTTAAAAAAGCAGCGCCTTCTCTCTCTGATTCCTTTGCAATTTGAAATCAATAAACTAGTTTTAATCAGCAATTCTTAATTTACTTGCACTCATCTGTAAAATGATAGGCTGCAATTGTGAAACATTTTCAGGAAAACTTACTTATGAAGTAATTTTTAATTTATCTATTTATTCCTTATAAGGAAAGGAAGAAGATCAGGAAAAGCATCTTTAGAAAGCCATTGGAGTGTTGTTTCCAAGACTGATGTAAACCTTTCTGTTCACTCCCTTTTAAAATGCATGATCTTAGAAGCATTTAAATGGCTAAAAGCACATATCCACCACCCAATATTCCTGAGACAGGCATGATAAATTTGCTTTCTCAGACACTTTGCTATAAGAAAAGTTTTACAAGTTTTCAGAAGATGACTTTCTGCTCTTGACAGAAATTCATTTTCCAATGTAAACTGTTAATATTTCAAGCTGGCTTTAAGAAGGTACAATCTTTTTTGTTGTTATAAACAGCATAATTACAGCCTAGATGCCAACATTTTATATTACTCTGAAATAGATTATGTTTTTCACTGTTTATAGAAATAAAATACTAAAATTTTACCTTATAATCTCCTGGTTTTGTAACTCCCTCCTTCTTCTTTGCCATTTCACCCATCCATAGCCTATGGCACATATAACCAGCAAGAAAAAAGGAGCCTTTGGTGTTACTGTTTGACCAAGAATGGTTGAAAGTTTTCTCAGCCCACATACAGGAAGGCACAAGTCTTTCCCCCCCCCCCCCCCCCCCCCCCCACTGTGATAGCAATCACATACGTTCAACAACTTATATGATTTTGTTCATGCAGAGAAAACTGCTGAAAAGCTGCTGAGCTGTCAGAGACCATTGCTGTGCTCGGACCTCAGACTGTAGGATGGACTCACCCACCAGGACTACTGGACTTTCTGCCCACACTTTGGGCAGCCTCAAAGCTCCGATGAGCAGTGATTCCCTGAGCTGTACAACTACTAGAAGTTACCAGGGTTTGCTACTAAGCAAGTAAAAAGTGCCACTGATCAAATAAAGAGATCTTCAGCTAAGCAGAGGATTTTTCATTATAAAAGCACTTTTCCCCTTAATGGTTGGACTTGATCTTAAAGGTCATTTCCAGCCTGAATGATTCTATGATTCTATGTTTAATAACTAAGCTAAATGTTCCAGAGTGACAAAGCCTTCAGCAGAGTTAACAAAAGATTCCACTCTAACATGCTATTGGATCTTCAAGAATTCAGAGGAGACTGCTCTCTGTTAAAATATTTTAAGTAAAATAAGCTTCAGGCATATATAAAAAGTGACTTAAGAGTTCCTGCTGTTAAAAAAAGACATGCAGAGGCCGGTGGTGGTTGAAGATGGTGCCTGAACCACAGGCATGAATGCTGATCCTAAACCATATCGTTAGCACAAGGTAGCTCACCAAAAAGAGGAAAGCATTGAGTCCAGGCTCTTGCAGATATTAAAAAACAGTTTCTTGACTAGAAATTAAACAGAAAAGTGTTAGCCAGCTTATTTTTCAATTAGCATTTTAAACCACCCCCAGAGTCATCAGTACTCAAACATGAAAGGACAACGCAAGGTTTTGTGAGCAGTAACATAAATACCATGTTCCAGCAGGGCTGAACTAACACTGTTGCTGCCATCCTGTGATCATCCCCTGCTGTGCATGTGAGGATGGATCCCTCCAAGAGGCTTCTTTCTTATTAAGCACAGTTATTAGGAAGAACAAGATGTGAAAGAGAACTATTAGAAGTAAATAAATACAAAGACTCAAAAAACCAAGGACGCTTCATCAGGGAAAGAAGCAGAAAGGGTTGTGAGGGTAGGCAAGAATGCGGAGACAGCAGTCTGCGAGGCATTCTCAGGATAAACTCTGAAAGCTTTGAGGGAGCTATTACCAACTCAACTAGACCAGGATTCAGAACAGGAGAGATGCCCATTTTGGAGACTGCTTAGACTCATGGTCTTGGGGTAAGAGAAATGTGCAATTGCTTCCACAAACAGAGCACTGAAGGAAGACAGCTATGTGGGTAAGGGTACTCACCAGATATGGTTCCAGCATCACTTAATCCCACATAAGGACAGGCTGCTGCCTGACATGGTAGCAATGGTGTTTGGATGGTGGAATGATCAGCTGGTTCTGCAGAAATGCAGAAGAAGGTAGGGAACAGCCTGAGTGTCAGACACGGATGGTTTCGATGGGTTGGAGTGATTGTGAAACTACATCCACAGCTTCTGGGCAAAGCAGAGAAAAGCCTGCAGCCCTGTGCTATGTCCACAAGACCTGAAGTGATCTGCAAAGCTTGAGCGACCAAGTAATTATGCAGAAGAGACATGAAGAAATTGCATTCCTGAAGTGGTTGCTATGTGACAGCCAGCACCCCAGAAAGAGCTGAATCAGGCTATAAGGTGAATTTTCTGCACTCTTCTACCTGGTTTGAGTCCAATATGAGCTCTTTGGATGTAAAGTGATGCAAAAAAACCCCTGCAAAGGTGTTGCATAGGTAATTCTGGTCACCTTGGGGAGACCACTGTTGGCTGACACCACAACTCCTGGGAGTCAGAAACCGAACTTCTCAATTGATATTTCATACCTCTGAGTGTTGTCAACAAAGTCTTCTCCTCAAAATGTTCCTTAGAGGTTGTACGTTGAAGCTGTTCAGCATGTAAACTTTTCATCTTCACGTTCTTCTGTTACAAAAAAGAAAAAAAATAAATCACTCAACTCAACCCTGCAATCCAGGTCTTACACTTTAGGTTAGTTTTTCATTTGAATATAGAAGGAAATTGAGTCATATCAGCTTGTTCAAATGACCTTTCAAGATCTTGCTTTTGCTTCTTACTTCATCAGCACATAGTTTGCTTTGACCAGTGGTGCAAATAAAGGTTGAAACAGAAATGTATAGGTAGACATCAGAGATCAACGTGAGAACTAACGTCACAGATAGACTTTAAGGAAGGAAAGAAAGGGGCAGGTCCGGTTCAACACTGGGGGAAAGCGAAGACAAAGAAAAAACGTGAACATTTAGATTATTAAGAAGAGAAAATCAAACAGAAGAAGCAATAGTTGAAAGAAGAGAAACAAGTCCTGTTGGATATTCAGAGACAGGATGAGTCTTGTGGAAGTGTCACTGACTGTGTCCATGCATGGGTGTAGTGGAGCACCTTTAAGCAGGGGCTAGACTCACAGTAAAACTCTAAGTTCTTGATTTAATTTCATTTCTACATAATTTCTTCTGCTTTCAGTGTCATTTCGTAAGAAAATGTTATGTTTACTTGCCAGCATAATAGCAATCAAGGATTCACTTCTGAACTCAAGAGCTTCTTTTTATTTAGGAGCAACGGGATGGCACAGTGAGGCTGGATCCTGCCTGCCCATGGCACAGCACCAAGGAAAGGGCTGATGCAGGAAATCCCAGGAGACAAAAAAAATAATCAAAAAGGACAAGAAAAGGAGAAAACCCACAAAAAACCAAAACAACAACCAAAAAAAGAGAAAAAGTACATAAAACTGTGCTACTTCATGTGACTGGGTAGGATTTCAATTTGAGCCACTTCCAACCTAGGGTCATAATTGCTGATAATTTCAATTATTTATTAATATTAGACCCACTGTTGCTAGTTACTTACAAGAACTAAGCTATGTCCAGGCCAGTCATAAACAACAGTAAAACAGGGAAGACCTGTGCTATGTTTTAACATACTGCTTTTTCTGTGACTGCAGATGCAATCACAGCTCTTGCTGCCTCTCTCCCACTCCATTAGATGTGAGTCACAGGTTCTGAAAAGTGAGCAAATCATACTCCATGGTTAGTGAACTTGCAGGATAATCCCTTAACTTGCCAATCCCACCCACCAATGCAGCATGAAGAATTTAATAACTTCAGCCTGTAAGTGGTCAACAAACTTAGCAGGAGATTTGAGATTCTTGGACTAATTTACTTATTTGGCTACAGATTTGCTGAGAGGTTTCTTAGGCCTTGTTCGTTGGGATGGAAGAATGTATCTGGCTTCTCTGTCTGTTAGAAATAATAATATATAGTTGCCTCAGGCATACTTATTTATTATGCCTCAAAAGTAGACATTATGCTTTACGTAAGTAGAAGAACTGTATCATGGGTTTCTGTGGTGGAATTTGGAGGAGTATATCACAGGCAGGCTATGGCTTGTCTTTTGAAACAAAACTGTTATTTCTTGGGTTTGATGCAGGGACATGAGATTTATTATTACAAGTTCAGGAACTTGCCATTATTTTCCTGTGTAGGTACATACCAGTTTAGTAGTAAGTTAGAAGATTTATGAAGTAGTTATATCCTACTACTTGGTCTAGTTGCCCTCCAACACCTGTAGAGGCAATTACAGTTGTTGCTGCTTTAGGTTATTCCAGAAAATTTATAATGGTGGCTTTAAAGCACTTGGGAACAGCTGCAAAGAACCACATGTGAGCCAAGCATCTGGCACTGATAGCTTAATCTTTTGCTGGTCCCAAATGCTTTCCTTTCTTCTTGAACACACTGCCACCCATCCTCCTCGTCAAACTTAATCCCTTTTCATTTTCAGTCCCACAGTCTTTTCCAGAAGTCTGTGTTTCTAGGGATGGACCCAAATGAAGCTACTTTAGCCTGTTTCTCATGTTCTCCTGCTTGATAAATACAGTCACAACCACGGAGCCCGAAGCTGTCTTTCCTGACTAACCTGCAGAATCAACAAGCCTCTGCAGTGATTCAAATCACTGCAAAAAACGTTTGCTTGACACAGAGTTGGCAAGGCTTAATGTTTGTTAAACTAAAAAGCAATTAGAAAGAAAACACATAAACACATTAATTTATGCAGGAAAGCAGAGATCCTCATTGCATCAATAGGAATTTTCAGTGAGTTTCAGATGGCATGGAGAGTGCCCAAAACACAGAGGTGGTGCTTTCAGGGTGGGGTGGAGAGGTTGTTTTGGGTGTTATTTTCTGGTTTTGGGTTGATTTTCCAAATTCCCCTTGGCCTTAAACTCCCAGATATCTTGCAACTGTGTCTTTGTGACCATCTCCCACAAAAATGAGCCTTACCTTGACTGAGGAAAATGTCCTGTTTTTCTGGAAGAAAGGCAAGCCCTCGTGTTATGGATGGAGTCACAGAGAGAGCACTAGAAGACAAGGACTAGGACTCTGAAAATAAAAAGTGTTTGCATTTGTCAGGAGATTAGTTTATAATTCAATGATTCTGGTGTTTAGAGGCCTGTCACCCAGTTTCATCAAAATACACATCCTAAAAAGCATATCTACTAGAAAAACAATGACAAAAGAGGATTTTGAACTATTGAGAACTTGAAGCACTAGATATGAGCTCTTTAGAACCTAAACCCATGAGCAAATCAGAAAAAGTGGCTTGGCATTTATCCTTACTGGGGGTGGGAGTCAACATCAGCAGCGTGAATTCTGAAATATAAAAGAAATTAAGTATCAATATGAAACAGAAGACCTAGAGCATCTCCAATATATAGTGGTAGCATTTCATACTTTTCTCAGTGGTGGAAACGGAACTGGTTGTGAAACTAGACGATTTTTTTGGTTTATAACACTAGAGATTTGAATACAAAATCTATGCTGCAGGCTACCAGACTCTTCCAATTTCATTTCCTGTGGGATTTCCAAAGGCACTTAGAGAAGCAAGGGTGAGTCTGAAATCTGTACATTTCAGCTAGTGGATGCCACCACAGAAGCCACTTCCTTCAAGTCCCTGGAAAAAAAGACAGGGCTAAGGTTTGGAACACCTGCAGTGGGGCAAATCCACAAGCAAAGGGAACTCCAAAGCTGAGGCCGTTTGTGCAATGGACTAAGTTCTGTATTTACAGACACTGACCCCCTGTCAGAGTACCTTGTCCACAGCGTGGCCACCATTTGCAGGAGAAAATACAACAGAATAAAAAGCAATTCTGCAATGCTCAATGATAGAAGCGGCTTAGGAAGCAAAGTGTTGTGCAGACAAGAATAATCCGAAGGGATTTAAAGAGAGATGCTCATGTATATAAAGTATACCTCCTCACTGCCCTGCCTTGGAAAAGGTTCTGTTGACTTCTTCAGAGATGTCAGTAGTGACCAGGAATGAACCTGTGTGCTGGCCAGTGCATCACCCACGGTAAGCCCAGAAGTCCCAACAGACCCACACTTTTCTCAGGGCAGAGCTGCCATTTTATATTCTAATCACAAATATCACTGGCATCATCAGATCTGGAAACTCAATGGTTTAAAGACAACTGCTAATTGCCAAAAAATTAGCATCTCTCCTGGGATCTCTCCCTAGGTCTCGGGTTTCTTTTGGGTCCAAAGCACACAGTTCTCCCTCTTTTCAGGAAGAGGTCGCAGATCTCCTCAATGCCAGCAATGATCACCCCAGCTGCTCTGACTTGTACCCAGGCCAGCACTTCTGCTCCTTCTAGTGCTATGCTAACAATAAGTAGTGACCACCGCTTCCTTGCAGAAGGGCATTTCTTTACAGCAAACAAAAGATGGCCTTTAAGAGGAAAGACATACAAGTCAATAAACCAGCCGCTCTTCTTATTTAGATCTTACCCAGGTTTGCTATTTGCTAAAGCGTGAAGAGCCATTACTTGAAAGCATGTCCCAAAGCAACTCAGAAAGGCTTTTTGATCACTAAATTGAATAATATCTTTAAAAGTGGAGAATATCTTTGACGTTATATATATTGTAAATATCACTAAATAATTCAGCCACATTCAGCATTTGGGAGAGGACATAACAATGCCATTTCTGCTGACTTTTTGCTAATTGGGAAATCTCTGTGCTTCCATTATAGATTGTGTTTTCAGAAATGAAATAAAATGAGTGCCATGCCGTATGTCTGTTTATACCCCATACTCTCAACCATGGCAAAGAGAATACGTACAACCAATCAAAATGTTCTCATATTAAAGTGATCATGATTGTAAGTACCATCAAACTGTCTACATCAATTCATTCAATAGCTTTCACCGTTTCTTTGTTTTCTCAGTTGAAGGATCTGAGCAATTACTGTAATTGTAAGAACATTTCTACCCTAAAGCATAGATGGGCCGTGCAGCTAATTAACATACTTTAAGCTAACTCTGAAAATGAAATATGTGATAGGTTCCAAATGGACTGTTTAGCAAAGTCCTGTTGGACTTATCTTTCCATTGTAACGAAAACAGATTGTAGAACAAGAGAATGGGATGGAGGGGAACATCTGAAATGAAGTGATTAACTTAATTGCTTTTCTTTCAACCACCAGCCGTTCTTAGCAGAAAAGAATGGGAGAAGCCTTTGTTAATGCGGAAGACACAGGAAGGAAATTATTTCTGTACATGCAATGCAAGGTTACTTTATAAAATCTTGTACTCAACCTCTAATCATTTTTGAATCACTGAAACTCAAACAAGTACAACATTTTGCAAGCTAGAAACTTGGGTATTTTAATGCATCAGTTGCCAACTGAAGAGAGGCATGGAGAGAGGGTGTCAGGAGCAATGACTAAATCCCTCCATTCCTAATATTGTTCCACTGTGGGCAATCAGTCTTGGCTTCAGAGAGCTAGGAGAGGGCTACCTTTAAAAGCAGAAAGGGGTGTTTAGGATTTAGCAGTTACCTCCCTTTGGGGATACAGGCAGCAATCTTTCTGGTGCTTTTTCTCCACTTCCCAGGAGGTGCAAGCGTTACTGGATGGCTGGTATATCTGAGCTCTAACAAGTCTCTCCCGTCTCTGCTTCTGGCTTGAAACTCTCTGAGCAAATATGGTGGAGCAGAGATTAAGAACCTACTGCTCTTCATCCAAAAATTCAGTAGAGGAACATCTCCCAATCCAGGAAGAGCCTTAAATCCATGCAATCCAGCACAAATATAACACTTGCTAGTGATGCACTTCTTTCCCAAAGGTCGGGGGAAAGATGGAGGCCCATGGATGAAGAGGACAGACTGCGGGAAGCACCGTAGCTCTTGAGCCCAACAGGAGGAATTAAACCCCCAAGGTGTTTAGAGATTGAGGAGACTGCTCAGCCCTAGGAACAAGGCTTAGAAAAGGTGGATTTAAAAGATCTTAGATTTAGGTAAAATAGCTGAGAAACACTCGACAATTTTAAAAAGGAAAAGGTAAATAAAAATGAAGTTGAATGTCAGGGCTAGGAAAAGTAAGGTTGCCGTTGCTCAGTGAAAGAAAGGAGAACGCTGCCTCTTCCATGCCCACATGTGGTGGAAGGCAGGATTTGGCAGCGCCCACGCTGGACTGGGCTGCTGCAAGCCTGAAAAGGCAGCTGTGCTAGTGCTCATATGGCCCTTCATCCACAGGGTAAATATACATTCTGGAAAGAATTAAAAGGAGAAGCTGATGTTTCTTTAATCATAGCTGGTGGGCTACTAGGGCCCTTGCAGACCTGCCTGCCTAATCTCCTATTGCACAGCGACAGCGTTGTCAGCCGGCTGTTCATATAGGACCTCAGAGGTTACAGACCTTTCTGGAGGGAAATGCAGTCATATGGACTGTGAAATAGTTGAAATGGCCTGAAGTCCTTGCCCAGCTCCCATTTTAAATACCTGTGAGAAAAAAAAAAAGTGATTGCATTTCACAGGAGATCATCAGACTACCTCAAACCAGCTCGGGTTTTATAAATCACAGTGCTTTTACATATGTTTTCTGTATACCTTTGAGATAAATAGAAGCCAAAAATCCAGCACAGGCATTTCTCTGCCTTGTCTACTATTTCTTTCTCATTTGGAGGTCCATTCTCTGTTCCTATAAAATCCTTCTGGGTGGTACTGGCTTTGGCATCCTACAGCTGCCTTCCAAGGATGGCAGGGCAGGCGGCTGTTTCCCCAGGGTTATCACTGACTCCCACTACAGACTTGCTGCCCAGAGTGTTTTGCTTGCAGGATAACTGCAGCAGCACACAGCTGCATGAGGAGATTTTCCCCGATCCAGGTACCACACTGATTTACTTACTCCAACCACAGTTAACATCCATCCCTCCAGCAGCTATTTACTCACTACGAGAAATAAGCTCAGGGGAAGTTTTTCTTTTCAAGAGGTCCTGCTTTTCTGCTAAGTATATCCTGAGCTCTTTGGAGATTTGTTTTATTTAAAACTTAGAGAAAAAGTTGCCTTTAATATGATTAATAATCTGATCTAAAGTGCAGACGAGAATCAGGGAGGTAGTTTACTTACAAGTTTCAAAGTTACATAGATTTATGTGTTTTAATTGTACATTTTCAATGTACAATATAGCAGAAATAATTATAGTAGAAATAAGCATCTTTAAAAACATACTTATCCGGAAGGCTGAAGGCTTAATTCATCTAAAAATTCAAAGTTATGTTCAAAAATTTGAAATTTTGTTCCTTTGCATCAGAAGATGTAAAATGTCAAAAATAAATCCAGGCATTATGTCCTCAGTTCAAAGGAAGACAGTGAAAGAGACAAGTAATTCTCTTTCTTCTTTTTCACTAAGCATGGTTTTAGGCATGAGTGTCAAACCATTGTTAGCCAGCATCAACCAGTTGTTTACTATAAGAAGCTAAAAATTAACTGATTTAAAAGTTGCTTGTTAGATCCTCCTGACACTTGAAAATCCTCCTGATTAAAAAATGAATAAATAACACCGGTTTTTCCTGCCTGAGCCTTGGGGATTTCTTGCTTTCGTGTTCAAATTTAAAAATGTGCATAAAAATAAGTTTGTACCAAAATCCGACTTTATTTTCTAAACTAAAGCTCTTTGGTGCAATCCAAACCACCAGTTTAAGGAATTCTACAGCCTTTTAACTCCTTTAAAAATGTAGCTTAGGTTTTGAAGTATGGTGGGTTGCCCTTGGCTAAGCCCCCACCCAATCACTCCATCAGTTCCCCCAGAGGGATGAGAGAGAGAACTGGAAAGGCAAAAGACAGAAGAAAACTCAGGGGTCAAGATAAAGACAGGTTAATAAGTGAAAGCAAGAGGGTGAGGGGGGATAATTAAGTGATGCAAAAGCAATCATCACTCACCACCAGTAGCTGGATGCCAAATCAGTCTCCGAGCAATGGCTACTTAGAAAAAACTCCTCCCCAGCTTTACTGCTAAGGGTGACGCTACCTGCTATGAAATATCCTTCTGGTTGGTTCAGGTCTGTTTCAGCTGCATCCCTTCTCCACCTCTTGTCCCCCCCAATCCACTGGCTAGAGGGACAGACTGGAAAACCAGAAAAAGCCTCCGCACTATGCAAGGATGGCTCAGCAACAGCTAAAACACTGCTGTGTTATCAACTCTGTTCTGGTCACTAATCTAAACCACAGCACCATACGGGCTGCTATGGAGAAAATCAACTCCATCCCAGCCAGACCCAGTACAGAAAGGAAAAACACAATTTTGAAGCAAACAGTTGAAATATTCTGAAAATATAACTAAATATGAATCTTTTCAAGATGAAAGCTTTTGTTTGGCGGGGGGAGAGAAAAAAAAGAGTATATTCAGAAAGCTTTTCTAGAATATGGATTAATCCAGAAAAAAATATTTCCAGGGTGCAGTTTTCATCTGAATGGACCATACTTAAGTAATGACTGTACTTACTTAATATTTTCCAAAAAATTCTGTCTCTAGTAGCAAAAATCCCTCTTTCTGTTTGTAGAGGAAAGCGGGGCAGAGTGGGTGAGTTGTAAAGACTTTGGTCACTGGAAGATGGAGCGTATCAGGTGAGTGAGGACCTCAGGTGTGAGAGGCAAACAGATTTGAAAGTGTCCCGAAGAGAACAAGGCAGGAGTAAGTGGCAGTCAGACAGAGGCAAAACTCCTCAGTCCTGGATCTGAATGCCCTTCAACATCCTCGCCATGAGCTGCGTAACTGAGGACAGCTTTGTGGGTAACACCAAACGGGAGGGAGCAGTGATGTGTGGGGGTCAAGGCTGCCGTTCAGAGGGACCTCAGCAGACTGAGGGAATGAGCCAGCAGGAATCTTACAAGGTAATAAATAATTTGAGAAAGGTGTGGCTGTGGGTGAGAAGCCCAGCGGAGGTGTTTGGATTCTCCATCCTTAAAGATTTTTAAAACACAACACCACATACTGCAGGGCAGCCTCATCTAACTTTGAGCAGGGATTACAACTAGATGACCTCGGGAGATCTCTTACAACCCATTTTTTCCTATGATTCTGTGATTTTTAACTCATCTTAATACAACAGAGGTGAGCCTGCTTTCCACATCTTTACCTCAGATTCAGAGCTTTGTGGAGGTTCAAGTTACTAAATCTGGTTACTAAATATAGTAACCAACTTGCAGCAATTACTCATGTGGAACATTTAATAACACAAATCTAAATTGCCATTTGCTCCTACACACATTCTGACCTCCAGAACAAGATTTTGTCCTTGCTATTATTTTATCAGCTCAGTTTTTTCCTGTTATAGCAAAAATGCCCCCTGATATTGAGGGTGACGTGAAACCACTTTGGTCCAACATAATTATTATTTTTCTCATTTTCACTTCACCAGTAACTGCAGTGATTTCACACTCCTACACACTTTTGTAAAAGGTGTTGTTATGGTGATGTATTTCACATGCTGTATTTTTCCATGTGCCCCCATTACCACTTTTTTCATTTGGTTGTATGGTTAAATATGCCCACGAGTGACCAGTTTGGGGTGTTTAACCAAGGAACAGCTGAGGTTTTTCTTGTAGTTTCATTTTTGTCTCATAGCTTGGCTTTAGTTATTTCGCCGTGACATAACTGCCTGTTGTCTAATTTTACTTGTCATGTTTTTCATCTGTTCTTGTAATTTTGCTGCTTCCTGTATTTCACATTCACTGGGGTGAAAAGTTTGCTGGTGGTGTTTACCAGCCTTGTTTATCTTCCACACCCCACTGCTGCATTACAAAGAGCTCCATCTCTCCTTACACACCCGAGAAGGCTCAGCCTTTCGAATTGCCTAATCGTCTGAGCATTGATACTGCTCAGTGAAAGAGCATCAGCTTGTGTTTGCAGTCTGCTGTCAGTGGTGGACAGAATGAGAACTTCAGTTTCATGGGTGATTATTTTTTGTTCTTTTATTTGTGATTGAGTTTACAGGTTGATTATTGTTGAGACAAAGTAAAATGTATGGAAGTGTGGAATACACACTTAGCAGCCCTGAAAGGAGCCTATTCTTGAATATCAGGGCAGGCTTCAGTAAATTGCCTCTTTATTTATTACAAGATCGCATACGGAGGAGATAACAGCAGAGCTAATGAGACTGTGCATATATATGGGTTACACTAGTAATGAGAAACAGCTACGCTAATTAACTCTGCTCCCTAATGAAATTAAATGCATGCAGTGAAAGACATATATATTAAAGTCAATACCAAGCCAAAGTATATCAATTTCTAATTTCTTCAGTATGGCAGGGTGACATAAACAATATCAAGATTATATATTATCATGGAACAGTAATCATTGACAAGGAAGAAGCAGGACTTTGTGCTGGTAGGCTAAGGTGGTTCAGTTTCCACCAAAGAAAACAGTATCTTCTTTCCCTCACCCCTTCCTCTCCTCCAGACAAGCAGACTGGTAAATTAATGAACTATTATTTCTTACTTTTTAACTTAATGTTGGAAAAATAACTTGAAACGTTAATTTGCACATGTAAATTCATTAAAAGCAATGTAAGCTCAAAATATAAGATTGAGTAGAAGACATAAAACAGCATTTTTCCCCACTGAGCTCACAATTATTTTCACGATTGAGACAATGGTGACAAGGGCTGTTGACACTTCCATTTTACCCTGTAACTTTTCAGTCAACTTGTTTGCTGATCTGTCTTGGGGACAGTCACATTGTCCCCACTGCTGCCAGTTGGTTGTTGACTTGGCCATGCCTTCCCCTCTCAGATGTCAACCCACTTTGTTCTACCTGGTCAGCCTGGTCTGTCCATGCTCCTTCATCCTGTTGATGAAAACAGAGGTCAGCTTTGGAGTTTGGGGAAGTTAGTTGTTGTCCACTGGCTATGGACTCTGGTGGCAAAAGGCTATGGGTCTGTATGGTCTGTGTAGGTGGAAGTTTCTGAGGTTATGGGTGAATTTCACCTGATGGAGACCCAGGTGCAGGTTCTGTTGCAGCTTCAGCTTTAGTGGCAATACTGGTGGGGCCCTCTGGAGCTTTACAGGCTGTGGGGAGAGCTGATGCCGCAGGGGTGGTTAGCATGGAGACCAGGTCCTCCTCAGTCATCACACAGTTGATGATACCCAATGGAAGTGGTTGAGGTGAACCCACACCTGGGATCTGCTCCAAACAGAGCTGAATATGGTGCGGTTTATTCCCGAGTGGTGAGCTGAATTCTTAGCAACCTACACAAAGCATATTCCCATAGACCAGTCCCACAAATTATTGTCTGCCATCCACTTCACGACCATCTCCTTAATATCACTGTCTGGATGCTCTGCTAGTTCTTGGCTTTGGGAGTGCCCTGGTTTTCCATGCACCAGGCTGAGCTGAGGCCAGAAATACTTCAGATCTGGCGTGAATTGGGTAATGAATTCTGTTCCGTCATGACCCTGTGATACAACAGGGGCTCCTAAACTGAGAAAGATGTCAAGCTGTAGAGCTACCTCAGCTGCTTTATTTGATGTAAGTGGCTGAAGAACTCAAAACTTGGTGATGCAGCCCTGGTACACCATTATCCACTTGAGGCTGCCTAGACACATGGACTGTATATTGATAAAGTCAACTTGCCCCTGTGCTAAGTGCTCCTTGTTCAGAACAGACCACCCAGAAAACCATTCCAAGTGGTGCCTTCTCTTTTCTTGGCACACTACACAGAAGGATTTGAAGTGCTTAACAGCATTTCTGGTGATGTTTGCATACTGAGATAACAAGTGTTTCATGACAGTTGTGGCCACCGTGGCCAGTAGCCATATATGCTTTTTTGATGGTACCATATGTGTCCTCAATGCTCATGTAATATGTGGGAGATTCCTCTTTTGTCTGCCTCCTCTTAATCAGCCTCTCAGTGTCTCTACATTGTAGAATTTTGTATCTGAAATGAGGGAAATAAGGAGTTTATTAGCAGTAAAGCTGTGTATCTAAATGGGGAAAGCACTGATGTATACACTTAGAGTTAAAAACCCAGAAAGAGTAGGTTCTCCATACTTACTGCATAAGCAGGTAGTATTTATGTCTTGACTTGGGATTCTGTTTTGTCATCTTTATTTCAGCAATAGCTGCACAATACTCTGCTTTTGGGATCATGTACTTGGAGCATTTCTTATTCCTTTTGTATAGTTCTTTACATTTAAATTCAAAGTCCTGAGGCAGCTTCAGGAAATCAATTACTCAGCAAGTAGAGAAATCTGATTCAGCTCCCTCCTGTTACATACAGCTGCCCTTGCATCAATTTCTGACATATGCTACAGTCATATTGTGAAACCAGTCATTTTGTAAAATTACTAAAATCTTCAGCCATTTCTCAAAATGACTTCCAGTTATTTTGCAAAATGTCATAAAATAGTAGGCAGGTATTATGCAAAACAGCTAATCTCTAGCTTTTTAAACTTATTAGCTTGAAAGACAACAGAAATAACTGTTTTATTTCCTTTTATTTCCCAAAGTACTCAAAACTACACATTATATCATAGAGTGAACTATATACTATATTTTCTAAAATAAAGACTCTTGTGAGATCAACTTTACTTTGTAAAATTTGCAGCTGTTTTTTATTTTTTGTGCCATTGGATTAATATTTGAAACACCTGACATTCACCCCTGGAACAACAGTGGCAATAGTTCACATTTTGTGAAATGCTCAAAACGGTTAGGTATTTCAGGTGAAGACCAAGTAGAGAATGCCGTCCAGTGTTGTAATAAAACAAATGTTGGTTTCTGAAATGCCTAAACCCAGTATAGTTATGTGACTGATACAGTCATTTCATGAAAGAACTCAAATTTCCAATTACTAATATTTTTTGTTCTAGAATAGCCACTTTCACAGTATCATCATATTATACACTGATTTTCTGCTGTTTGGGTTTAAACTTCTGAAGGCCAGTTTACTGTAGACACAGTTTTATTCTTGCAAGCTGAATTTAACTTACAAACTGCTTTTCATGATGTGAAACTTTGTGATGCTGTTTCTAGTGTATGGACACATTTTGTGTCTTGAGCAGATCCTGATTCAGCTGCTCCTTCTGTAGCAGAGGATGGGAGCTGTGGTCTGCCTCCATATATGTGGAGTTTGCATGCATGCATGTTTCTTTGCATGCAGCTTCCCGACTGGTGAGGCTCTCCTCTCCAAGGATATGATTCCAAGTTCTCTGCCACAGGATTTTCCACCAGTGCAGATACTGTCTTTGCTGCCCTTTCTTACTTCTTTTCTCCCACGCTTTTGTAGCACCTGACTAGTGGAGTCTAGCATCTGTTGATGTGCTCATCAACAACTCCTGCTGTGAAGCCTTGCATCTGCTGAGGAAAAGCATTGGGAAGACAAAGTCCTATCTGCAATTTTTACATGTTTCTGTTAGAGATTATGGTGCCACCACCAGTATATGCCTCCCCCCTCAGCCATAGGCAGGTGGTGTGTTTCTCTGTGCTGTAGACCTCTAAAACAGATGAGAAGCTGAGAGCTCTTTCACAGGTGTCCTTCCCTTAGCATGCACCCCCTGCCAAGCACAAGTCAGGGTCTTGCTTCCCAGGTTCAGATGAAACATTTGGAGATACTACTAAATTTCTGTGCAGCATCTGTTTTGCCTCTTTTGTTGGCATTGGGCATGTGGCCCCTCCTGACTGTGACCTTGCCATGGATGGAGTCACCTGTGGATTTGATAGCTGAGCCCCGAGCTGGTTGTGTGTTACCCTTCCCAGCTGTGAGACTTGCACCATGTCCATTAGCAAGACCTCAGAATCAGGGGAGCCCCAGCCACCCATGGGTGGCACACAATTCACTGAGGGCACAGCTGCTACAGTGAAGGAGCAAAACCAGCCAGGCAGTCTTCAACTGGAGGTGTTACTGGGAGGGAGGGAAGTGTTACCGGTTGAAGGTGAAAGCAGCCAACCAGCTTGTCTGCTGCCTCGCCAGAGGAAAAAGGACTACATATTACTTAATGCTTCAGGGAATGAATACTGTATATTATCTTTATTGGTATTTATCTTTTGAGTTTAAATCTGGCTTATTAAGCATCTGTTTGCAAGTGGGGAAAGTTACCTCACTGAGTACCAGAAAGGTTAGTTTGATTTTTTGAGGTTTCTGTCTGGGAGGTCAACCTGATGTTTTATTAATGACCCCTTGACTTTTGAAACCAGCCCTTGTTTCCAATCAAGTCCTAGCCACAGGGTTTACTAACAGGGAAAGTGCACACAAAGTCCTATTTCTCTGAGAACAGCAGAAACGAGTGACTTTATTGGTCAGAAATGTCCAGTCCTGCAACTCTGCAGAGGTTTCCATTCAGGCACTGCTGCCTCTGCCACCTTTGGGAGTTGCCACAGTCATCTTTTCTCTCCCCATCCCTGGCAAGAGCATCAATGCCCGAAAACCCTCTCCTAGACTGCATCTGTGGAGGTCCCTTCTTCCCCTACCAGCACGTCTAGTCTAAGGCACCCTGGTCCTTGGGAACACATGGAAATGTCAGGTGATGTGGATCTGTGAAAAACTGCCCGGAAATAAAAGATCTGGATCCTAAAGGGAATTAGACAAGTAGTATTACAGTCTGATAAATACCCCAAATGAGCACTGCTGCAAAAAGCAGTCTTGCTGTATTTATCCTTACGTTGACTCTGTTTCAGTGACTGCCTGCTGAGGCAGGGAGGGAACTGATGCAGCTGAAAGCCATTCAGCAGAAGAACCCCAGCCCTATGGTAAAGTGGTGGGGGAGTGGGAACATACTGACAGAGGGCAAGTTTGCTCCTGTCAGTGACTTTCTGGCAACTTTAAGCATTCAATAAGCAACATGAGATGAAAGCCAGCGACATAGTCTATGCTGTCTTGCCACTGTGTTGTGGAAACATGCTGATACTCTGCTCTCCTATCCTCATCCCCTGTCACATCGTCCATGTCCTCCTATCCCTTCCATGTCCTGCTGTAATACAGCTTTTAATGTTCTCACATGGTTGTTTTCTAATCCAGAACTATCCTTTGTGATCCAGTTGGAAAAATCAGGGTCTCCTTTAAGCCCATGGTGCCTCTGACCAAGCAGGTGATGGTAACTGGGTATTCCCACTTCTCATCACTGCCCCTGCCATCCCCCATCACAGAGCCACCTGGCTACATTCTGGATGCTGCTTTGGCCTTGTCCACCCTTTCTTCTTCAGGAGTTATTCAGACTCTTCTCCTTCTGTGGCATCACCTGGCAGCACCTCCAGCCCTCCTCAGCCCTCCTCAGCCCTCCTCAGCCCTCCTGGGGGAAGCGAGCAGGGAGGGTGCCCAGTAGGGTGGGAGAGAGCAAGCCACCAGTGAGGGGAAAAGCAGGGGGAGGCTGGAGGGAGCAGCAACTGGTCCTCCCTGCGAGTCCTGTCAGCACCCTTGCTGGAAGCATCACCTCTGTCACCACCAGGCAGGGCAGGTCCTGCCAGTGTTCACCGAGATGTCATTCTCTCAGGGTGGAGGCAGGCTTCCTCTGCCAGGCGCTAAAGCTCACAAAGACAAGTGGCAGATGTAAAGTTTGTGTAGACAGTCCCATATAAAGCATCACTTGGTGCTGAATAGTATCATGAATTTAAACATCGAATTACAACCCCTTTTTTCTGCTCATTATCATCCTGGGTTAACAATAACATCATTAGAATAAATATTTATTTGGAAAAAAACCCCACATTATCTAGGAGTTTTTGTGATGCTATGGTGCAGGGTATTGTGATGTGTGTGTTTTTACAAGAACTAAGCAACTTGTGATTTTAACACATACATGAACAACATTGGTTAAGCTGTATGGTAAGGAGGTATTGTTTGTAAACATATGTTTTATTTTCTCCAAGTCTTGCTGAATTCAGATACAAATTGCTTTTCATTCATATGTGTTTCGCAGGAAGGACTTCAGCACATAGTCATATGGCAGAAGGGTTATAATATAGTGTTACAAAGGTATGCAGTGCCCACAGAACACATGCAAGATATTTTCTTCTACCAACGATGTTGCTATAGGAGGAAGGAAAACGTTGTGCCATTTTCCATCTTCTCTCCTGCCACAGGGAAAACCTGAGTTCTTTGTGTAGTTTTAAAACAAATCTGGATCAGAGAAGTTTATTGCTCTCTTAATGACACATAATTAACCAGGAGTGAACTACTCCTTTGAGCTGACCCCTTCCATGTTATGGAAGTCTACGTAGTTCCCCAACTACTGTTGAATCTGGCTGGTAGTCATCTTCCTCTTTACAGTGATCCTTTTGGGGCAAACACCTTCTCAGAGAGTTTTTTCTCAGATACACACACACTGCAAGCTCTCACGTTTCTGTCTTCACAGATGTTGTGATCCAGGCTGTCTGCCAAGGGTGGGCCACGTGAGCACTCACATCTCACTTGTGTTATGAACTGCAGTAATTTCCAACTTTGGGTGTCATATAGCATTACTCAGACTCTGACCTGAAAATAATTTCTCCTGATCACACCTCCCGAGAGATATAGAGGAGCTTGAAGCAAGAAGGAAGACAGGGAAGGAAGGCTATAGAAGAGATGGGATCCTATAAAATAACCATATTGGTGGGACCTAAAGCAACGAGCATAGCACTAAGATTGTACAGGCACAGCAAGCTCAACCAATTGTTATTTGATTGCTGTCCGATGTGCAAGAGATGTTGAAGGCAAAGTAGAAATGTATGGAAAGATTCAAAAGTATGAAAAGGTGGACTTCAACAGCATCATGAGCATAGACTGTCACTGGAAATCAATCAGCTGATAACCTCTAATTTGTCAAATGGTTATAATATTGTCCCACTGACTCTAGATGAAAAACCTTATGCAGATGACAAGAAGGAGAAAGATATATCAGTGATTGCTGTCTTGGGTTATAGCAGTCAGAGATTCACACACTTTTTTTTTTGGGGGGGGGGGGGGAGCACAAGGGATAAGTGTAAAGCAACTGAGCTATGAAAGCCTGAATGTCTTTCACAGAATCATTTTGCTGATTTTCTTCCTCTTTTTCTAATGGAATTCAATTCTGTCTTCAGAGACAGCAACTGACAATGCCTCACTGAGACATAATAAGCTCTTTAGCTATGCCAGGTTTATTAGCTTTTTTCATCCCTCCAATCCAAGCAACAACACTTTAACTTCTCCTACCAGTACATGGTACTAAATTTACAGAATTGAATTCAAGCTAAAGATACTGTAATTAGTCATAAATTTCAGAATTGCAGAAAATCAACATAAGATTAAAAAAAGCATTGTTACCTTGGATACCAAAAATACTTGAGGTTTTAAGAGAAGACAACTGCTGTCTGAATGATCTAAATAAAATAATCTTCACTGTTAAATATCTTTTTTAAATTGAACAATTCTGTAAGTAAAAATACAGCTTTTTTGTTTAAACTTACAACATTCTTTTCAGTAACAATGTGTAATCTTTGTTGTTGGAGACATTTCCAAAATGTGGAAGAGAACAAAACTCTTTTCTGCCATAGTGATACTATCTCCAAAAGGTGATTGTGAGAAAATTTGTTAAGAAATAACCATTTATTGCTGGTTTGTTTTTAAAGAGTTGGTTTAATTATTCAGTTCACTTAGAAGTTTATGCTTGTCTTTACAGTGAAGGAACAGACCAACTGAGGAGGAACAGTAGCTTTCCTGATACTTTATGAGAGCTTGTGGGGGATAAGAAATGTATGTGGAAAATTATTTAGATCTTTACATCTCAAAAATATGTGCCTTATTGCATAAAAAACTGCTTTTCTATTTGTGTTCCTACATACTTTGCAAATTCCCTTGAGTCTCCTCCCATAGTGCCTTTGACTTAACAAACCTTGATGTAAAAACAGTAAGGCAGAAGAGCCCATGCCCTTTCCTCCCTTTCCTCCAGGTGCATCCACAACTCACTAGGTAGCACCGTGAGGACATGCCAGAGGTAACCTTCCAGCTGACCAGGTGTGACACTGGAGGCGATTTGCCCTGTTATTTCAGAGAGCAGGTGTGCAGAGCCCCACTCTTTCCAGAGCCTGCCCCGGCCGGCTGAGGAGAGGGTTTGCCATGCCTGCCCAGCATCAAGTCCTCCCAGGTCCAGGTCCGTGCATGCTGCCGGAGGTTGATGCTAGCAGCAAGAAAACTTGCTGCCCAGCATGCCCACCTTTTGCTTGAAGAGGCGGCTACCACTCAGCACAAACGACAGCAGGTCCAGGCAGCTGAGGGCAGTCAGGCTCAAAAAAACCTCATTGTAGCTTTCTAACTGGTCAAAATCGCTCACGTGCTGTATGTAGTAGGCCCTAAAGAGGTGATAGGGAAGGAAGCAAATGATGATGACACAGATGAAAATCAAGTTTTTCACCTGGGCCCAGAACTCCTGATGTGACCAGAGGGTGGTGGAAAGTTTTCTCGCCACTTTTACTAGGATGAAAATCTGCAGGCCCAAGAGGACACAAGTAATGCAGGCGACAGCTACAATTATGGTGTAGTTCAAGGCTTTCACACTGTCCTGCTGTAGTTCTTTGTGGAACTTAAAGCATGTTGTATCATTGTATGAGCCTGAGCGCCCGTACTCAAAGCACAGCACCGGCACCACAAACACCAGGACAAGGACCCACACGGCAGCACTCGCCGCGATGGCATGCAGCTTCCTATAGAACTCCACTTTGTCCTTCCATTGAAAGAAGATGAGCCACCGGATCACCAGTGTGATCACGTAGAATAGGAAGGTCAGGTACATGTGGATGTGCACCATGGCACTCACCATTTTACACAGTGGCATCTTGAATACCCACTTCTTGTTGACATAGTAGTGCAGACGGAAGGGCACGGTGAAGAGGAGGAGGCTGTGCACGACGACCAGGTTAATGATGGCTGTAGTGGTCACAGACAGAGTGTTCATCTTGACCAGCACGAATGACATTGTGATGGACCCAATTCCACCTCCAGCAAAGGCAACTGAGTAGGCAGTGATCAGTATGACACTTGTGGTGTTGGTGTGAGTGAAGGCAGAAGAGGAGTCACTGCTGTTCCTGTTCTCTGCAATCATGTCCCTGAAATCTTCCTTGTACATGTTCTAGAAGTGAAAGCATACATAAAGATTAAGATAAGGTATGAATGAGAGTGCCCACTTGAAAAACCAGCAGAGCTTTCCACCTGCATGTTGCTCGAGGGATAGTACTGCAATCTTACAGTTGGCACAAACTGTAACCAGTAGTTTTACCCAAACATCCTCCAACCTAGGAAAAAAATGGCTAAGAAGGTTGTATGGAGAAGCTGCTCTAGTTTTTAAGTCATTACTATCCATACCCTTAAAAACAAGCATGAGTTAGTAACACGTGAGATCAAGAGATCCTTAGAGAAATCACATGATTGTGGTGGTTTTGAGCTCTCAGTGTTACTAGTTCTCCTCTCTCCTGAGCATCTGCACGCTTTTGCAGTGAAGATCAGAGATATTGTTCAAATTCTGCTACTATTCATCAGTTTATTTGCAACACAAATCTGCCCTTCCCAGAGCCAGATAATAACCATATGTTGCTCTATCAAAGCTACAAATTCTGTTTGTTACCGAGCACAATTTTGCACACATTAAAGTCAACTCCTCCTCCACGGATAATTTATCCGAGTCAGGGATTACACACCATGGATACCCAGGCTCCATGGAGATGCTGCTCAGATCCTGCCAGACGGAGTAGCGTTGGCAGTGCTGTCCTGGTGCTCAGGGCCATTTCACACCTAATATGTGGTAACTGGGTGTTACAAAATGGGTTGTTAGAAAACATTAGGAAAGGACATCCTGGGTTAGTGCAAATAAGCCTCCCTGGCCTGAGCTGAGGCTAGATGAAAGTTAATAGCAAGTTTAGTAAGTACACTATACATTTCTAATATATTACGGTTTCAAAAAGAGGTTAAATATAATTCTAAACGTAACATCTGGTAGGATTTTTAAATACAATAAGACCGTGTGGGAGGGAAAGAGTTCAGGCAGGGTGTTATCCTGAAGCATGTTTGCATCTATGAAAGTATCAAGTGGATGTCCGCACTAGTCACAGAAAAGAAGCAGGGGCAATTGAACAGTGCTGGGCTCTGCACTATCCCCGTTACACTGCCACCGCTACCTGAACTATAATTTTAAACTGACCCTGGTATGTCACCCATTTCATTGGTGAATCCCACAGCACAAGAGGGGGTTTTCTGCTGAGTTTTTGTAATTTTATTATTGCAATGACTTCAATTTCACAAAGCAGTTCCTCTGTCTCTTTGTATGAGTGGTGTTTCAGTTTATTTTCATTTTTAGGTAGCACATACTGCCAGAGGTTGGGAGGGGAAAGAAGTTCTTGAACAGCTCTCTCTTGTCAGAAATATGTCAGGAAATACCTGTAACTTTTATAATCATAATCCACTTTTATTCACAGTGGGGGATTAATATCTGTGGTGCATCTCAGACATTTTCCGTTGATTTTTAGCAATATTTCTAAGCATTCACCCCTACAGTAGTCTAGGTCTCTTTATACATTGAAAAGGTAGTTATTCTTTAGCTATCCCAATGCATCTAAGACTCCAGATATTTTATTGTAGTCAACATAAATACAACTGCCATATCTCGAGGTGTTGGTTGTTGGCACTCACTGACCTTTCCTGTTTGAAACTGTATTTAAGAGTTACGTGGACAACTAATTCCACTGCATTATGAGAAGTAACGCGGGTTGCAATGAAAGAGCTTTTTCTCAAAGGCACTTCAGATTGACACACTGCAGCTCTTGCATCAGAAACCATGCAAGTTCCTTCCAGTTCTGTTCTCATTTCTGAGATGTTGCGTTTCAGCCTCATCACCATGCAAGCCAGAAGGCATTAGCTAGATGTCCATCAGTTTCTCCAAGTTGTTATGCTTTCACTAAAAAAAAAAAAAAAAGGTCTCTAAAAAGTGGCATTATCGCACTGTTTTAATTTAAAATGCATATTTACAGTTTAAAAAGTGCCACAGCCCTAAAGGCAACACGCTGGAAATGCGGGTTGGTGTGAGCAGACCCAGCAGGGAGGCTGCGCTTGGAGAGGAAGGACCCCTTGCCGTCACCCTTTGGAGCCCGACAGTGAAACATGAACTGAAGGTGGTAAGGAACAGATAAGCAGAAGTCAGATAACCAATATTTTCCTCAGACATTGCTATTAAGGGAACAGCAAGAGACCTATTTCTGTCTGCAAATAAGCAACTGAGACACTGAAATGTAGGTTTCTGCAGAATTTTACAGTCATCACTAAATCCCTTCATTGTAGGATTCTGCAGGAAATCTCATTTTCATTAATCTTCCAGAAAAAAAGCTACCAGCAGCTATGATATGAGATTATCAGGTCTCCAATACTACAGGCAACCCACTGAAATATCATTGCGTGATGAATACAGAGTACAGCATTACACAGAGGAAACGCTACTTTCTGCTGAAATGAGGTTTCCTATTGTACTGACATTCACATAGCTGTAACCTACTGACCTGAAACACAACGAACAAGTCCTTTGGCTAAAATCTAACAGGAGGCACATAGAATGAAAAGGAATGCAGGTTTTACAAGAGACTAATTAATTGTATGACATAAGGCTATCTACTGAACCTCACTGGAAACATAAGTTACAGAAGGCTCCAAAAGCTGGACAATATCTCACAGCAGAGGAGGAACAACAGGAGAGACCACTGAGAGCAGCATCAAACTATCTAAGAAATGGTCTTCCCTCCATGCTACTTAGCCCCTTGCCAACATCAGCTGTTGTAAGCTCTTGCCAGCTGTAACAGCATTGTTTCAGTACTGGACACAGCTTGTTTTAAACTAGCTTTTTAGAGTGGCTGTACACCAGTCACAGAGTTACAGTTCAATGTCATGCCTTCTTTCCTCCTCCCCACATAACCCCTGGTCCCAAGCAATGTCTGAAGCACCAAGGAGCTCCTTCAGGATGGTACTTCACAGCTTTGCCTCACCCAGGTGGCTTTCCTTCATGCACACCGATGTTAGCTCTTGCCATCTGTCAGAATGGCAGGAGCACTGAGAGGACGCAAGTCATTGCACATCCAAAAGCAGAAAGTTTCTCCTCAAGGAGGTGTTCTTGTTCCTGTGCCTTCCTACCCCCTCTAGCTACTGCCAATTCAGTGATACTGCTCAAGTTTGGGAGTACACTTTGCTCTTCGTCTGTGTTCAGCCTCATCACTTGGGTAAACTTCTGCCTGACATGTGCCTTGAACAGCCACGAGGCAATGATGGGCAACCACCTCACCTGAGCGCCATAGCAGTTAGTGACAGCTGCTGGTGCCGAGCGCTTGGGGACAGTTGCCAAAATAGCTATGTTTGAGTTTGACGGAGCAGGCAGATTGTCAAAAGGCCGGGTGCTAGGTTCTTTCAGATATATGGTCAGCAAAGAGATTCTCATGCATTCAAGATTCATCAGCTATCAGTGTGGGTCAGGCAATCCGCAGCACAGCCCACAGGACTTCCCTGGACCACTCTCTTCAGGCCAGAGCATGCTATTTACAAAGCCAACCCAGTCTCTGTCAAAATTTTCCTGGTAAAAAGAATGTTCATTCCAACCTTCAGGAACTTGTTTCTCTTTTATCTTACTGTTAATTATCCTATCATTAAAAAAAACAACACAAAAACCAAACCCATATTTCTAGACATAATTTGTACAACCTCAGCTTCCAGGCACAGTATGTGCTTCTGGTTTTGCCTTCAGATTTCAAAAATATTTAACAAATTTTGGCTTTCTCTATAGATACCTGACAATAAGTAGAGATAAGAGACAGAAGATACTTAATTTTCTCTTCATCCCAGTCATACTTGTGGCTCCTCACTGAACTGCCTCCATCAGCATTGTGCTCCTGTTTGGTTCTTAAGTGAGCAGCTTTGCATTTGGCAGTGGTAAAATGCATGTGACTAGTTTGCACCTGACTTAGCAATCCAGATCACCCTGTCACTGGCTTGTTCCCTTCATTGTTTATTATTTTCCCAGTCAGGTTCATCAGTCACCATTATGTTACATCAACATTATGTCAACTTATTATAAAACCATAAAAAAACTCATTCATTAAAAATGATGACAGTCTTACAATCTGCCAGCGAGCTCTACTTTCCGTATAACAAGTGCTTGCAAAATTTATGCCCTCCATGTACGTGTGCTGAGGGACCGGCAGGCTTCGCACAGATTTTCATGTGTTCTAACAGTTGTGTTCTGCAGAAGCAGCATTTGCAGCCTGCATGTACCCAGCTGAGAAGTTTTATTTGCATTTGGAGGGGAAGAAAGTTCAATTCAAATGAAAGATTTCTATTTTTGACAGACTTAAAATGGGAAAACAGGGGTTTGTCAGAACTGACATGTCTACATTGAAGTAGACTAGGTTGGAGGGAGCTCAAAATACAAGTATTTTTTTTAATAAAAGTCTACTTAAAATGTGTGTTTGTTTCACAAACATCCTCATTTAGTATCAAAGATTATTTCTGTTGATGGCATTGTAATTGCTTTTCGATTTGCTCTAATTCCATGCTGTGTTATGGTAATGTAGGCTATGTTACTAGAATAATTGCAGAATTCTCTTCATTTCAAACTAACCACACACACCTGAAATCTGAAGTATAAATATCTGCTTAAAGAAAAATGTTACAAGTTAAAAATATGAAATATCAAGTGTGTGTTTACATTTAGATATTGACTTTTTCTAAACAACTTTTAGTAATTCCTCTAACTCATTCACTAGCTCAATGACTCAGCTTGTGTCATCATTATACTGATACTTTTTAATTTAAATCCAGTCTACTGAAGAATAAAACAGGATGGAAAAACTTGTTGAGCTAGCCCTCTTTCATTTGAGATTTTTTTTCTGGTATTACACAAAACCAGAAACCATAGAACCTTCCCAAAAATAATTATTTACCATCCTGATTATATCTTATCAAAGAGAATAAACTTACCCTTCTAGGTTGTACAGAGATTGAATGATATCAAACACACAAAGATGGAGCAAAACAAAGTTAATTGCCTCCCAATTTTAGGTAGCAGTGTAGAACTACAGGATAGCAATAAGGAAAAGGATGAAGCAATATTTTCCCAATACTAGGAAATTACAAATAACAGAAACAGTTACGCAGAAAAGCTTTAAAATGTGTTACAAATAAAACAAGAAAATTGGATACTTTTTTTTCCACTAAAGTTACAAACATTGGAAAAGCACTGCAAACCAAGGCTTTTGTTCATTTTCTGTATACTTACAGATTAGAATTTCTTTCCCCTCTTCAAAGGTTGTTTACTTGGCTCTTGGTTTTATGCAAGCCCTAAGAACAAAAAAGCAGAACACCTGATGTTTTAGAGTCATGGCCTTCCTTCCTTCTTTGAGCCTGTGACAAAGCAACAACCATGAGCCTCAGCTGTGTGAGGGCAGGGCTGCCCTTAAGCACCCAGCCTCGGGGAGGTTTTTAGTTGCATCACAGGATCCTCTCTTGCAGCTATTTCTTAGCCATATGAGGTCTTCAAAGCCTCCTGCTTCTGAACAGTTATGTTCTCCTACTGTCTAAATTGATCAAGTCTATGCATTGATGTAAACCACACAGATCACTAGGTGCTCCTTTAGGAAGGTTATTCCCCAGAGCGGAGGAGATCATTTGAAAGAGTTTTTTGAGAAAACAAGGTAAGACAGGAGCAAAATATGATCTATATTGTAACTAACTGTGGGTTTGGGTATTGTGAAAGTATAGATATTGAAGTGCAAGGGATGAAATGAAGCTCACCCTAAAGCCCAGCATCATGTCTCAGCCCTGCTTTCTGCCAAGACTGTAGCTCAGCATATGGATCTCAGGACTCAGTGCCACTGCTACACCTATATAGCGCTAGCAAAATGAAACTAGCAGATTTTATTAAAAAACAACAACAACAACAAAACCCCAAAACATTAGCCGTGTCAGTATCAAAGGTTCATCTGCAGCAATGGTTGGTGTGTGGTAAAAGATGTTTCCCTGCAGGACTGAGCCTCCATGAGGAGTCTGTGCAAGGTCAGTGTTTCCCTCCTGCAGGCTCAACTAATTTCTGTCGGAACACAGTTATATTTGAGTATAACAGTCTCAAAGGCAATGGTATTAACATTCAACATTTACATGTAATCTTACATAAGGACATTTTAACTGACTACATCCTGTTGCTTCACATTTGACAAAAAAAAAACACAGGAGACAAACTGTTCTGTGGTACCTCACAACAGACTGGTATGTGAAGGAGACTGCCTTTTTGCATTGTGCAATTTTAACAGTGGTTAACAGCTAAAAAGCTATTCAAATAATATTAGAAAGTCATCATCATCATCATCATCATATTTAGCTTTTACCTAGTACCTTTCTGCAGCTGATCTCAAAGCTCTGTTAAAAAGTATACCTATCGCTCTCCCCATGATACAGCTAAAAAGATGAAACCTTTGTTTCAAAGCCAGATATAAAGCTAAGGGATCCTTAAATCAAATCCTATACCTTTTCAGGTTAGTCATGCTGACTCGGCTTCTTGTAGGTCTCGCTCTAGAATAAAATCATCTCAACTAATAGTGGGAAGAAAGCTGAGGTAACTTAAAGCCCTGTAGGTAGCATCTGAATATGGGGTTTTAAAGTTATATAACATTGTTGATACGTATAATAACTTAATGTATGTGTTAATACGTATAATATTGCTTATATATAGTTGATGCATATAATAATTACATAACATGTAAGTAATAGAATATTGTTGATAAATAACAATGTTGTTTTCCCAAGCTGTCATCACAAATGCGACTTTCCAGATTGCCTTCTTTCCATGTGTTTGCATTCTGCAAATCTTCAATCCTTGCACTAAGGTTTAAAACAAATATTGAAATACCAGAGTATGGTCTAGGGCAGACATCCTCATTATCTTTGTTCACGAATGCCAAGTTCTAGATAAGTATAGAAAGCTTAATACACATGGTTGTAATTCATTTTCCCTGCTAAATTGATGCAATTTTGCCAAAGATTCAGCATCATGTATAATGTCTGGAGTATGTTTCTCCCACTGCGGTATGAAGAATGGGTTTCAGGCTGGTACTTTTAGATTTTCATCAGTAATGCACTGAGCTGGTGGCAGAATGTGATTATGTTAGAACATCACACAGCAGCTGAATTTAAACGCAGGTGCTAGAAATGCAATGCATGTATTTTGTAAATTTCCAAGTAATTGCTGGTGGTCTTTTCAATACCCCCAAAATCTAGAAGTGTGATAGTGGGTTTGCACAGTGCCATTGTATCACCTGGATCAGACTTTCAACTAGTTTGAATTTTTATTATAGCAACAGTTTTATGGGCCAAGGCTGTTTAATCATACTTGAGAGCCTGGCCCAGATTTCAAGGACTGCTTGTCCTGGGATCTGCATAGCATCAAGGCTCCTTTTACTCCGGATTGTGTGAAAGGTCCTTAAGGAAAGACAACCATGCTCAGGCATAATATACGCTGTAAAGGATTTTTCAGCTGTTCCGAACTCAGATATGTGCATAGAATAACCATGGCAACCCAGGTGATTTATTTTTCTACATTTTTTGTGCCAAGACTCAAGGGTTTGGGTTGTTAAATCAGCAGTGGACCATACAGGGTCGTAGGAGGTGTGCAGATGTGGTGGTTGGGTCTTGTAGAAAACTCCTTCTCTCCTTCACTTACGTAGGTGGCAGAAAGCAAGAAATAAGATCCATCTGAACACCTTAAATTCACTGTGGGTAACCTGACTCATTTAGTTAGTTGAGAGTAAAGCTGGAGTGATACTCCTGAAAACACTGGGCTGATGTTGATAACAATCAGGCCCCCAGAGAGGTCTGTAAACCTGTGATTGCTAAGGGTGAGTTTTGAAATATTCCCCAAAGTGCAAGGAACAGTTATCTGAACTTTGCTGGGCAGTTGAGCAGACTTTTGTCAGCCAGAAAACTCTATTAGAAGTAGCAAAGTATTCCTTAATTATAACATCTTCTTTTACACTGGAAGAGGTAGACCCTGTGTCCCATTACATTCATGAAAGAATCAGGACTTGAATTATTGGAAAACTACTTCAACGCTGGGTTCTAGCCTTCTTTGTTCCTTGTACATTTTCAAATCCATCACATAAACTTCATTTATATTAATAAACATAAGGTTTTTTACATCACCCAAGGCGTTGTCCCATAGTTGTTAGTCTTGCAATGAGCCATCAGCCTGATTCTCCTCTCTTGTGACAGCTATAACCTATCGTTTCCTAAAATGGGGAAAAATCACATTGCCCTGTATGTTTGACTATGAGAGAGATGGATTTAGTAGATACACCTGTGGGCTGACTAACACCAAGTGTTGGTCACCTGTTCCTCAGGCCTTTTTTAGTATGGGTCAGAGCAGTGTCCTCAAACAAGGGCAGTGTCTGCTGCCTAGGTAAAAAAGATGAGATACAGAGAGAGCATCATCTGCTACATCTCGTGTTCCTTACAAAAAGCCCAGATCTGCTCAGAGTCCCTTCCAGTGCCAGCTATGGGCCTACTCCTAGTATATAAGACTGGCTGGATCAGTTATCAAGCTGTAATTGTGACAGGCTAATTGCATTATATCATTAAGTAAAAGATCAGCTGCTAATATGAATAGCAGAAAGGCAGCATGCAGTTAGAGTGAGTAACCTTTAGCTGCTACCAACAAAATCGTATTTTTGACTCATTTCTAATGTGCTCTCAAGCACCTGAATAGAAAGATATTAATTATCTGCAAAAAGAAAAATGTTAGGTATCAGTAACAGCCAAAACCATTTTGTAGATTATATGTTTCTTAAAATGTCTCTATCTGTGTTCTGAAGTGGTTGTGATTTGTGGCTGTCACCCAGGCTGTGCAAGGCATCCCATGAGTGAGAAATACTGCCTGTGACACATCCGAAAGAACATTTTGGAAAAGTATAGGGAGGAAAATGTGACTTGCAATTCCTTGTTTCACACATTTTTGCACAGCAGAGAGACAAAGTCAAGCTCCTCTAAAAAGTGGAAATACATCTGGTGGTCTCCTCCTAGTTCCCTTTTCTGATTTAGAGTGAAAAAAAAGCCGCTTTGCAAGTTACTACCCCATGGCATTATTACTCAAATGAAATTTGCTTGAGAGTACCTGAATTGTTTGGGGAAAGCCTGTTTCTCCTTCAGTCTATCTCACTACCTTTCTCTCCTTTGGAAGCACCCAAATTGCACCTCACTCCATGTTGAAGTATAACGTATCAATAAAACCGTTTCAAATTTCTATTCAGCTCTTACCATAATCCAGACCTTTCAACGGAGAAGTACTGTAAACAAAACAACACCTAAACCCACGTCAAAGTCTGCTGCATGCCTTTAATAGTGGGTATGTGGGAAGGATAACAAGTCTAGAAAACAACTGTCCTGACACTAATAATTTGCCCAGCTTTCCCCATACCTACTCCTGTTTTCTACTGGCACTGTGCTTTGGCCTCGGTGTTGGTCACTGAGGGTGGGAGGAGCAACCAGAACCATGTACAAAAGATATCTGTGCAGACTCCAGTCTACATGGACCTTTCTGAGAAGGTGTCTTACTTATTTTTAACAACTGCACATTTCCAGGAGTCTAGCACCAACTTTAATACTATCTTGTTCTGCAGGATTTTACTAGTTCACATCTGTTGCATGCTGGTAGGTTTTTCAGGAGATATGCCTTTCATCAGGAATACGGCACAGCAAGTCAGTCATTATGGGAGCTTGTTCTCACCAGGATTAAAAAAATGGAGGGGGGAGTTGACTGACAAGAAGATTCATTACTCCTGCCATAAGGATGACATTAGACTGCAGAGATGGAAATCATATATGCGGTACCATGCCCATCCTATATGCATATATGCCTTTCCAAGAGAAAAAGCCCTTCCCTTCATCTGAAAATACAGTGCTCATCATAAAATTTGTCTGAACTCTGCACTAGCCTCTCACTAATTGCCTGTTGAGGCAGCCAGCTTGTTGTAAGGAAGAATATTTTTTTAAGAAAGATTACAGCATGAGTCTATTGATACTTGCCCTCAAAATGCTGACTGCAATTGCTAATACTGTTTTCTTCTCAGATTGTTTATTTCAGTTGATTTCTGACTGCAGAGGTAATACAAACTCTATCATCAGATGCATGGAAAGAATCATTTTACTAATGATCATTTTCATGCTGAATATACATGTACAGTTATTTATGAAATTTAGTATGCTAAAATGTGTTTGTGTTGGCAGAGGAACAAACCTCCCTGCATTAGTCCAAGAGTGTCTGCCTAGGAGCAGTACAGAAGGCAAGGCTCAGTACCAGTACTGCTAGATGGGTAATGAAGGTGCTTTCCTACCTGAGCATAAGCACAATGAAACACATGACTTCGCTACTACAGTTGGTTAGACAGGAATTCGGCATTCCACCTACTTCTTTCAGAAATAAGGAATTTGCTGCAAGTGCATTGCTCCACGCTGCATTCATAAAGTACATTGATTTGCAAGGGCCTTTCCTGCTCAGCACAGCCAAAGACTGCCTGAAGGAGCGAGGCGCAGCCTGGATGCGAGTGCTCTCTACATCACATTGCTTGGGCTGAAGTGGTTCATTTTGCTGGTAAATCTGGAGGTTTCTGTTCTGAGCTAATGATAAACATTGGTGTTAAATTAAGATCTCCAGTGCATTTGCCAAAATATACAGCTAATTGTGCTAGGAATAAGCTCATTACTGATGCATTTTTTAAGATTTCTGACTTTTTGAAGTTCAGCTGAAACATTTAAAGATGCAGCTAGGGAGTCCAGCCAGGAGCAGCTGTAAAAACACCTATGTGAAGGGCTGCTGTCTGGGCTTTGTAAAGAGTACCCACACCTGCCCTTTGTCCCACCATCCTCCTAACATGCTTTCTTTTAGCCTCTTTCCCCCTTTTGTTGACACAGGACTCCCCAGAAAGTCTTGAGCCATGTTGCTTGTGGCCATAATGCTGTTTTGTTGGTCCAAATCTGTTTATTTGATTTTGGAGTGCCCTGTGCTGTGGTGTTGCCCCTCTTCTTGGTTGGTCTTTGGACATCTTTATAAAAAAGTAGAATTGAAAACATTAAACTGCCAATTAGTTTCCTTTCTGAACTTCCTTCTTTTCCTTTGATACAGGTTATTTGATGTTCTATACATCTTTCTGATCACTGGAAATCATAAGCACCAAATATTTTACATCATTATTCACTATAGTTGAGCTCTTCTTAGCAGAAGACGGACTGACAGGACATTCCCATACAATATTATAAGCCCTACATGACAGATGTACAAAAAAAAAAAAAAGAAAAAAAAAAAGAATTAGTAAAATCCACCTGGAGTCAGTGGAAAATATCCACAGTAGGGTAGTGACATGCCCTTTAGCGTATCAACAGGATTTGTTAGGCTGGCCATAATGACGTGCCTCTTCAGCCCCATTGCTTCTGGTTCTTGAGTTAGCACATTAAGCACTAATTTGAATACATCTTCACAAAAAAGGATACCATCAAAATAGCTTTCCTGTTGATATAAGAATTTGGGGAGATTAAAAAATAAGCACACAGTTAATGTGTTTAATTGTGCTAGCGAAGTGGAAATGAGAAGCATCAACTCACTGAGGAGACATTCCTATTGCCGGCTTTCATTTCTTTCTGCACCATCAAATCAGGATCATCACTGAAAGTGATTCAATGATTTCTACAGCCCTCACGATGAGAGATCTCACCATTTACTGCTAAGTACCATTAGCACAATGAAAAGTGCAGATAAAACAATGCCTATTGCATATCCACTCCAGATTTTCCTTATGCCCCTTACTTTGGCTAGAACTATTTTCCCCTTAATTTCACTTAAGAAGAAAGAATTCACTCTACTCAGTGAGCTGACAGAAAAATAATGAATTCTGTATCAAAAGCTATCTCTATTTAATTTTCGGATTCAGTTTCCCTTAGAGAAGTTACTGGGCACCTGAGCTCATTCCATTCCCACACCTAAGATTATCCTCACATGAACTTGATTCCAGCTGTGTACCAGAGATCCCTTCTAGGTTAGGAAGAAGTTGATTAATCTGGTGAGAAGTTCCAGCAGTAGATTTTGTTATGGGTTTTTTGAAGTATTTTTTCTCTGAACGTTTTTGTTTCAGATTCAGCAGCAGCCTGCACTTGTTGTTTTAGGGGTAAAAGGGCAGAATTTGTGCAGCTTTCTGTACGGCGTTGGCAAGAGAAGATATGTGTGTTACCATGTGGGTCTGAGGTGTGCGTGCAATTCAGAATGCAACGCTATGCAGAAACACCTAAGCTAGCTTTAAATAGGTAGTTGGTGATAAATCCGTGTTGGTGTGACACTCCTTCTAGTCAAATATATCCCAGTTTTCCAGGCATAGAGGCTGTAGTATTTTCAGCACTTCACTCCTCCAGAGCTAGTTTCAGTATCTCTGCATGAGACTGCAGATAGCCATGTGCACATCCCAGTTTGTTCCTATTGAATCATAAAAACATCCAGGTCAGCAGAAACCTCCAGAGATTTTACAGTCACACCTCCTGCTGAAAGCAGGGCTTTAGACTGGGGTATCCAGGGTCCCATCAAACCAAGCCTTGAACATTTCCAGCAAGGGAGATTCTGCCGTTCTGAAATTTTCAGTCTCTGTCTTGGACTAGGAGGACCAAGCCGGGACACAGCATCCCAGGTGTGGCCTAAGGGATGCTAAATGGGGTGGAATAATCACACCCTTGACCTGCTGGCTGTAGTCCTTGCCTGCTGGCTGTACTCTTGCTGAGGCAGCCCATGACAAAGCCTCCTTTCACTGCTGTTAAGGGCACACTGCTGGCACAGGTCAAGGCTGCTCCCCAGGCAGACAGACCTCCCAGACATCCACCCGCCACTGCATGGGATTACTCTGCCCCAGGTGCAGGATTTAGCGACTCTCTTTGTTAAACATGCAGTTGTTGTTGGCCCAATCTTCCAGCTTGTTGCAGTCTCTCTGGTGGCTCTTCCTTTTAGCATCTCTCTTCTCCCAATTTGTTGCCATCTGCAGGCTTGCTTGCTGAGGGTGCATTCAATTGTGTCCTCCCAATTTTTTATAAAGCTATGGAATAGTATCAGGCCCAGTACTGACCCCCAAGGGACTCCACCTGTAGCTAGCTACTGGTTCAGCTTTGAGCCATTAGCCATTGCCCTTTCAGCTCAGCATTTTACATAGTTGTCCACCTGTCTCGTGGTCCATCTGTCCAATTTGTATCTTGCCAGCTTGCCAACAGTTTATTAAGGTGACCATGTCAAATGCCTCGTTAAAATCAAAGGAGATGATGTCCATGGCACTCTCCTCATCCACTGAGCAAATTGTTTCATCATGGAAGGCATCACAGAATGGCAAATAAAGTCAGTGCAATGCTTTTTGTAGGGCGACAAGTACTTTTCACCTAAATAAACCACCTTTACATCAACCTCTTCATCATTTGACAGCTACTGGTCTCAAAATTTCCTTCAAACAATGCCACCTGTACCGCTAACAACTTCTTGTATGCTCAAAACAACCCTGCTTGTGAAGCCAAATACCTGGAATGACTCCCTTCTTCTTTTGTTCCAAAAACTGCTTCACCTGTTTATCCTTCCCTGTAGGAGGTCAGTGAATAAAAAGAGGCAAGACCTGAGAAAGGCACAGCTCAGGCTGGGAGGCCTTGTGCCACCTGCTGCAGCAGAAATGACATACCAGCCATCACTGGCTTCCACCAGGACGCGGCAGGGAGGCAAGCATTCCCACCAGGGAGCCAAGGGCTGCCTGGTGCCCCAGCTTCTGAGATACAAGCTTGGCAGAGGTCAGACTGGGCAGGCCCACATAAAGACACCCCTACTTATCCGCACCAATATAATTGCCACCTTGTGATGTAAATTGAAATGTAAAATATCCCATCAGCCGTGACTTCCCATCAGCTGGGAAGGCAGACCCAGTGATGGTCTGATCACTTTTCATGACATGTGTCACACTGAGGGCGAACAGCAGCTGCACATATTTCTGGGACATGAAGTTTAGGGAGGTCCAGCTGATATGGACAGCTGCAGTGCACGTGTGTATCAGCCCATGTTACGAGAGGTTCTCTACCTCAACACCAACTACCTATACAAGATCCAGACCCTGTTTCTTTTCTTCAAGATCCTCTGCAGTCCTAAGCTTTTTTTTCAAAGCAGCTACTCCCAGTTTCAGAATGAAGATTGCGATGAGCAGCTGCATTTCCAGAGACTCTTTAAGATAAGGATAAACTGATTAGGATGCTTCCACTCTGGGCTGTCTCTGGGGCTAAGAACCACCACAAAGCTGCATATTTCTTATAGAAATTCATAACAGCACATTTATTAAAAAACCCACAGCAACTTCTCAAAATAAAATATTATGCTGCAGAAGTTTCTGTATTTCAGTAAGGAGAAGATATAGTAAGTAACAATCTGGGGCAGCCCATTAATATACTCACTTTATTCAATTAGCTTTGAAAGGTATTCAGATATTTTGTGAGGATCAGTTGGACGTCATGATAATGTCATCATTCTATGAATCCACACAAAACAGTAACAGGCCTCCAACTATGTCATCCAGTTATTGGTATTGCTAGCTTTTTCACATATAAAATGGTGAGCAGAATCTTCTCAGACTAGTTGCTTCTGGCAGCATGCTTGAATGGCTGGCTCCTTTATATACCAAAAGGATGCACAATCCTATAGCATATAGTCATGCAACAAAGCAAGGCAAAATAGCCATCACACTTCCTACTGCCCTCAGCATCGCTTTTGAATAATGTGTGATTTTTGCAGCACTTCTCTTAGAAAGATGAGTCCATGATTGGCTCACCACCTGAAGAGCACTTTCCATGGGTGCTGAGAACACTGGGAATATTTAAGCTTTCGGGCAGTGAGATGCTCCTGGACAGCAGCAAGTGTATGGACGGTTATTGCGGAGTATCTGGTGGTGCCCTTCAGACCTGCAGCCTAGTTTTCCGTGTTATAAGTTGTTTGTGTGCTTCAACTGATAATACTGTCACCAAGATGAAAACTGCAATGGTACAGTTCAAAAGGAAAGGTGAAAAAATAATTCTGCTAGTCTCTAACTTCTTAGAGGAAGGATCATAGAGCTGTGGTTCCAGAACAGGGGGAGAAAAAAGCTGCCACTGCTGCTACAGAGATAAAAAAACACACACCTGATACGTGGTCACCCAGGAAAGCTACAGAGTCCAAGCAAAACACCACTGCAAAGTTACACGAATAATATAAACTTAGACCTGTCTGCATTTGGTGACACAGGTCATTTTTGCTGGTGTACCTTCTGATCACTTTTCTCTGTCCTCCAGCCACAGCTCTATCTTCTCTGATTTATCTGTATTACCCGATTCATACTTTTCTTTTCCATGATCACTGAGAAAGACACTCAGCTGCTCTTCCTGGCTAACGAAGGAAAGCTCTGCAACATCAATAAAATGGAAAAACCTGTCACCCAAGATTGCTTTGTTGCCTTCCTAATGGCCTCCTGTACACACTGAGCAACCGGAGGACAGAGATGTAAAATTAAGTATCAGAGCAGATCATCAATGGCTAGGCCAGCTATCCAGAGCTCCTCAGTGGACACTAAACCACTCACCAGCCACCCTTGCTGAGCTATGCAAGTGTCTGAGAGCATCAGGGAACGTGTTCAAAAGCACCGAGGTAAAGGCAGAGCTGGCAACCCTCTGACTGTCAGGGGACTTATGATCCTCAGCATCTGAGGTGATTTTTAAAAATTTACTCATCATGAAAGAGTATCAAAGCCCATGAGAAATCTAGTAGAAGCACTGATAGATAAATGGAAATTTTCTCCTTAGTCTTTGTTTAAAGATTGATTGTCAAAAGCAGTAACACTACTCTTGTCTTTCTGGTTTACATATTCGTTTGATAAATTAATTTTCAGAAAGGATTATGGAAGCATGGATGCTATTGCAAAAGGAGGCTGGGTGCCCTTCCTGCAGTGCCGACTCCCAAAATACACTTTTAACTACCTTCTACTTTGCTTCCACAGATTTCAAAAAACTCTGACATTCACAACTGCTGCAGTGGACTAAAAACCCAAAGCACATTTAACTTCCAATCTATAACATTTGCTTTAAGCTTATCTCCCACCAGGAGCTGTTAAGCTCCATCCAGATCTGAAGACTTCTCATTTGAGTTTAGTATTTCCCTCCTCCTCTCCAAGGTGAGGGATAAAATACTGCCTTCTGCACGTCTGCCTCCATTACCTCTGCCAAGTACCTTTGTAGCACTTACCCACGGGCTCTCCAGCAGCATAGTAGGAGGCTTGCCTTGCTCCGTACAACGCCGCGATTTCATACAGAAATGCTGCTGAGGAACTGCAACTGCAACCCAGCTCTGCCTGCTTCCTGAAATATTGCCCACTGCCCACAAACCACCCAGCTGAATCACGTGATTAGACCAGTTTTTATCACCTCATGCAACAGGTCTATTGTCATTGATGTGTTTGGATATTTTATTTATTTTTGTTCTGTTTCAATGCGTATTAAGTATTTCCAGTTATTGAAAAATATATCTGCTTGTAAACAGTTACAGGTGCAAGAACGAAAGGGGGCTCATTGGGCTGAAAGTGAAACAGCACAGGTGGGAGTGTGCATTTATCATCATGTATGTGGATATATAGATAAAAGTGGTTTGCTCCTGTTGTATGGAGGCTGCTCAGTCTCTCAGCAGCATTTGCTTAGTTGCTCAGATAACGTCCAAGATGTGAATTTATTGATCTGACAGCCCTTGCAGGAACTTTCCTCATGATGCAGCAGTAAAATAAATGTAGTAATCCTGAAGCAGGGCAGCCCACAAGGCTGAATGCTTTCTGGTACTCCTGAAATGCTTCTGTCTCATTATCAAACAGTAGTCTTCCTAAGAGATGTGAGTACCTGCTCTGCATGTGCTTTTTATACACTACAGCCTTTTTATAAATCAAAAGTATCGACTCAGCCTTTTTATAAATGAAGAGGATAAGGCATGTAAAAAGAAGAAAGTTTTGGCAGAGATTTGCTATGAGATTGTCGTGATCCTCTTCATTATATACTGTTAGCTATATTTGTAATTATATCCAATTGATGTATCTGCTACCAGAAATCTGGCAGAGCAGCAGAGGTACACACAAAGGTGCCACTGTTTTTTCACCCACTTTAATTTCAAAATGTTGTTCTCTACCAGTCATGCAGCCAGAATAGCTGCAACACTTGGCCATGCAAGAGGTAACAGGAAAAACTCATTTCTCTTCAAAAACTCGAAGATACATTCCCAGGAGTTTCAGTATAAATAATAAAAGTGTTCAGAATAAGGATGTTCTCTTCCTTCCATATTAAAGGGATATGCTTGGGAACTTTTAAATCCAAAAGTTCATTAAATGTTCTGTTCTATCCCTATGTTAAGACTCTACAAGATAAAAAGCAATATTTTAAGAAAATACAATACTGTCCCTATGTTGCGGTTTAACTCCAGCTAGCAGCTAAGCTCCACACAGCCACTGGCTCACTCCTCCCCCTGGTGTAAGCACTGACTCGCAATAACTAAAACATCCCTGAATTATTGACAGTTTCCAGCACAAATCCAAAACATAATTTCATACTAGCTACTATGAAGAAAATTAACTTGCCCTCACCCAAAATCAGCACATTCTCCACCCCTTATTCCATACCACTTACATCATGCTTAGATCCCACACTATCCAATACAACTTCATTACCCACCACCACCTTTCCCATCTTTTGATATAATATACAGATATCGTTCCCTCAGTCTATGGACCACCCCTGCAAAATGTCTGTAAAATGCCCACAAAATGTGCATTGAGTTAATTTAGTCCATGACCTTGGGCTCCATCTGTTATGGTGGTCACTCAGGACAGGAGAGCTGGTGTGTTCTGTGAAGTCACTGGGCACCAGAACCAACTCAGGTTGGGTCACTACTGCACTTGTGCTGCCTCTTATAAGGCTTGTCCTCCACTGGTTCAGGTGGTTCCCGCTATAGTAATTCCTGTAACATTCAAGTCAGCTCATGAGTTACAACAATTTAAAGGTATATCTACTACAGTCTCTGCCCCTGGTCCCTTTGGGCCAGATTACAGGGTTTAGCATCACAATGAATTCCTCCTCTTGCTCCTAGCCTGGATAACAACAAGAGGTTCCTGCTATAGTAATTCCTATAACATGCATTTCAGGTCCCAGGTTACAACAATTTAAAGGTATTTCCATTACAATCTCCACTGCTGGTTCCTTTGGACCAGACCGTAGGAATTAACATTGCAATGAAACTCCTCCCCTTGCCCCTGCTCTGGCTTGGACTCATCCACAGATTGCAGTCCCGTAGGGATGTAGCTGCTCCATGTGGAGCCTTATCTATGAGCCACGGTCTCTCCAGGGGTATACCTGCTGTGGCACAGACTTATCCAAAGCCACAGCTGCTCTGAGGTGCACCTGTTCCAGTGTGACCTCCACGGGCCCCAATGCCTTCAGAGATATACCTGCTCCAATACCTTACCCCTGGCTGCAGTCCCTCCAGGGGTGCACCTGCTCTGCATGGGCTTACCCATGGCCACATGCGGTGACGTGCTCCAGCATGGCCTCATGCACAGCCACTGATGCTTCAAGACGTACCTGCTGCAGCAGGGACTTATCTACAGCCACAGGTGCTTTGAGGTGTACCTTCTCCAGCGTGGGCTTATCCTTGGGCCACAGTCCCTTCAGAGGCATACCTGCTGCAGTGCAGACATAACCACGGCCACAGACGCTTTGAGGTGTGCCTGCTGCAGCATGGACTTATTCACGGCCACGGCCACAGGGGTTTTGGAGTGTCCTGCTCCTGCATGGACCTACCTACGGGTTCCTTTGGCTTGCATTCACACTGGAGTTCCAGCCTGTCCAGCACAGCAGCACAGAAACAGTGGCCATTCCCTGGCTGTCTGCCAGCCCAGGCACATCGCCGTTGCTGTTATCAGAATGCTCCTGGGCACAGCACAGTGAGACGATAAGCAGTACAGCAAGCAGCACAAGCAGAAAGCAGCCACTAATGAGCACTAGACTCTAACACACAGCCAGGCAAGCAAGCCCCGTGGCAAGCGCAGAAGCCTGCTGATTAATAGCTACACAGCAATAACAGCTATAAATTCAATCTAGGACATTCCAATCTAATCTGTCGTTATCTCGAACCCTTCAGGCCCCACATTGGGCACCAAAAAAAGGCTGTTGTGGTTTAACCCTGGCCAGCAACTCAGCCCCACACAGCTGCTTGCTCATTGCCCACCCTGTGGGATGGGGGAGAAAATCAGAAGAGTAAAACTGAGAAAACTTGTGGGTTGAGATAAAGACAGTTTAATAAGTAAAGCAAAAGCTGCGCACACAAGCCAAGCGTAATGAGGAATTCATTCACTATTTCCTATCAGCAGGTAGGTGTTCATCCATCTCCAGGAAAGCAGGGCTCCATCATGTGTAACGGTTACTTGGGAAGATAAAATGCCATCACTTCAAACGTCCCCCCCTTCTTTCTTCTTCCCTGAGCTGTATATGCTGAGCACGACCTCATATGATATGGAATATCCCTTTGGTCAGTTGAGGCCAGCTGTCCCAGCTGTGTCCACACCCAACTTCTTGTGCACCCCCAGCCTGCTCACTGGTGGGGCGATGCGAGGAGCAGAACCCGCCTTGGCTCTGGGTAAGTGCTTCTCAGCAACAGCAAAACCATCCTGGAATTATCAACACTGTCTTCAGCACAAATCTGAAACATAGCCTCATGCTAGCGACTATGACAAAAATTAACTCTACCCCAGCCAAAATCAGTACACCCTAGCAATGTCTAACTGATCTTTTTAGGGTTTAATAGGGAAACTATTTCTCCAAATACTGGTTGAGCTAAGAAAATACTCTTGTAACATTTTAGTGATCTGCAGTTTAGACCTTACAACCAGTTCCGTATAAAAAAGACAGTAATACCTTTCATCAAATAAAAAGTATAGCAACATTTTCCACTACACTCAAATGCAAAAAGTACTACTGGATTTGTCTCAACTGTGCAATAGCCCACTAGTCCTGCATTAAATGTTGTGAAGCTAAGGCATAAAAGACTTCAGATGATTTCTTCAAAGTCACTTAGCAAGTCTGCTACTGAATCAGAATTAGACTACTTTTCTCCTAATGTTATGTCTTATGCTTTAACCTGTACGCTGTATTTTGCCTTTCGGTAACAGTAAGGAAGCCTTCCAGAACTAAATTTCTAACGTTAACCCAGCAACCTCACTGTTGCCTCAAGCCAAAAGCAGCTGTAAGCTTTTATGGAGCTGCTCATCCTCAGCACTTATATGGAGCATTAAATATCCCTGGGGCTTTGCTTCTTAGAGGAGTAAAGTTTACACTTTCCCTGGGAATGTAGGTTTAACCATGGCTCTTAAAGCCTGATCTACTTGCAGAGTCCTAGGGTAATATAGGATATGGACTTCTGGAGGTCATCTGGTTTAACCCATCACTCAAAGTGGGGCCAGCTTAACCAGGTTGCTCAGTGCCTGGTCCAGTGGAGTCTGAATATCTCCAGGAATAGAGATCCCATTGTTTATGGGGGGCTCGTTCCAATTTTGATGACCCACATAGTGAAAATATTTTTTTCCTAACATCTAATTGGGATTTCCCACACTGCAATTTATTTCCATTCCCTCTTGTCCTATAGCCATGTACCTGTGAGAAGCATCCATCCCCATCTTTTTCTTCTGCTTCTCATGAGGGAGTTGGAGAGAGCAGTAAGAACTGCCTGGGATTTTAATGCAGCCCAGGATGTGGTTGACCTTCTTGGCTGCAAGGCCTCACGTTCAGCTTCTCTGCCAGGTACCCCCTGGTCCTTTTCTGCAAACCAGTTTTCTAGACAGGCAGTGCCCAGCCCACGCTGTTTTATGAGCTTATTCTCTCCTAGGTGTGGTGCTTTGCATTTGCCTTTGCTGACTCTCATGAGGTTCCTATCAGCCTATTTTTCCAGCTTGTCCAGGTACCCCTGAATGTCCTGCCCTCGAGTGTACCAGCCACCTGCCCTAATTTGTTTTCCTCCTCAAAGGGGATGAGGGTGCCCTCCATCTTGTCAGCCGGGTCATTAATACAGTTGTTAAACAGTCTTGACCTCAATATCAAACAAGAACCACCACTAGTAGCTTAGCCACCAGTTAAACCTCTTACTGTAGATCCCAAACCCTTGAGCCTAGTTATCCAGCCAATTTTCCACTCAACTTACTGTCATCCATCCAAGTCATCTCTCACCAACTTGGCTATAAAGTTACTATGGAAAACTGTGTCAAAGGCCTTGCTAAAGTCAAAGTACACAACATCCACTGCTCCCCACCTCATCCACAGAGCCAGGCATAAAACATCATAGAAGGCAATCAGTCTGGTCAGCAAGGATTTGCCCTCAGTCAATCCTTCCTGACTGTTCCAAATTCCCTTATATTTTATGGGACTGGATACTATTTCCAGACAGATTTGCCCCATAACCAATGGCCACAGCCTTCCAAAGGTGATTGAGAGTATTCTGTGACACTAACAGCAACTTTCAGCAACTTTGTGTGAACATCAGGTCCCATCCCCTGTGGGATGTGGTCTGTGAGCAGTCAATGGTGTTGGTGGCCACTGGTTAATGTGTAGACAAGGCTGGCATCAGGCATGGAACCTCCCTGCCCTGCCCACTGTTTGCATCACAAGAGCTGGCAGCTCTGACATAACACCTCCCAAGGCTGGATCACTGCAGGCCCAGACATGTCCATGCTTCTGCCAGGGTAAACCATCTCTCAGGTAGGCAGTAAAAAATAAAGCAGCAAGCCAACAGCTGCTTCTCATCTGTTTGGGTTTGGGAGTAATTTGTCCTGATGGCTTGACCATGTCCATTAATAGATCACACCAGAAACCTGAAAGCCTCCAACTGTCTCCTTAATCTTTACAAGAGAAAACTGCCTGATTTATACTATTACTTCCAGAGAAAAACAACAGAGCTGTACAAAGTTTCCCACAAAATACAGAACCATGATGAGAGAGAAAAAAGCTTAAGCAAATATTTAGCCAATACAGCTTGTAACTTCCATGCCTTTTCTCTTCTATTTGCTGTCCAGTTCTTTTCTCTTGTATGCAAATAGAGTCTTATAACATAGGAAGGTGAGGATTAAGGATGAAGTGTAGCAATGGAGCAAAATGGGACAGGGAAAGAGTGTGGGGGCAGGTGTGGAGACAAGGTCATGGTCACCGGAAGAACAGACTGCACCTTCTGACTACCAGTCTGTCTTCCATCCTCTTTCCTGCTTCTCCCCAATCACTTGCTCACTCTTTCAGATGAGAATTAGACTTTTTTTTCAGTCTGACAGTAGAAATCTTTTAAGGGTCAAAACCATATGAACACGATAATGCATTCTTCCAGTTCCCAGATAGCTGGAGAAAGTTTTTATGATCAAAACACCAGAGCTTGGCAGTTGCCACTTGAGTTATCACGGCCTTTCTCTAGCATTCAAAACTACATATTAATGGACCAGAAGTTCAACCAAATACCTGATCTATGTGCTAGGCCACGCTATAGGCTGCAAACCCCTTTCAGCCTTCTATAATAAATGTCTGATGCATTGTGAAGAATAAAATACTAGCAGCATCAAAGTGCTGCTGGACACCAATGGCTTGAGCCAAGGAGTTTTCATCAGGTGTTTCCTACTCTGTGCAGTACCACATGTTTGCGAGGATGACAGTTGCATCTGATGAAAATGGGAGTTGTAAACATATGTCCTGGGTGCATGGCTGAGAGCAGATCAGAGGACATCTCTTCATTGCTCCTGTGCATCTCTTTGATCAATGAAGAACAGTGGATAAGCCTTTGAGAGACAGAAACAGGAATTCCCCCTTGTGACTTTTATCATTCCAGGAATGTTATGCAAGTGAGCGAGCTATACAGTATGTTCTAGATTGAGGAACACTGCAAGGACACTGAAGAGTTTAAGTATCAACATGTCTCCCCAACTTACAAAAAAATGTCTTCAGTAATTTTTACAAATTTTCTTTATGTTCATAGACCTGACCAGAAATATTCAGTAGATACGGTAGATGCTTGCTGTATGCATTGAGTTTTTACTATTTTCTCCACTGTTTTTCTCTTGGAATCAAAGTTTAGTGACACAGTGATAACTATTGAGGTCTCTGGATCATGCGTAGACTATTTGAACACTGAAAAGACTATTGAACTTTTCAGAAAAACCAATTAATAGCCTTCTTAGAGGAAAAAGTGAATAATTTCTGCCGGAATAGAGCACAATTGATTTTAGCTGTCATTTACTAGCCAGAAGAGACATGGGTATGTTTTACTAATATTTCTTGTATCCTTCCACAAGACAGAAGAGCAGCAGGCAGTGGTCAAGGCAAATGCTGAGGCCTTCAGTTAGCCACCCCGGGAATGAATTCTCTGGAGGGTTTATCTTTCCTGTAGTGCAGAAGGGTTTTGCCACAATGTCTGAAGAATAAAGTTAGTTGGTTGTGATGTGCAGTGCTGTGCAGAGAATGAAATAGAAAGCATCCTTTGCTTCTGCTGTTGTGGTGGCCATGTTCGACAATAAGTTTACCCATAGGCAGACCAAACTGGTTTTGAGGGAATGACAATCTATGTTCTGCCATGTGGGTTTTCCAGTGAAGTCTATCAGTGAAACACGGTCAAAGTCTTTGGTCAGCAAAGAGAAGGAAGCAGCTTGGACACAAGAAAGATAAATTAGATACTAGAAGCAGTGAAACCACTCAGAGCAAGAGCAAGTCCTGAAATTTTACAGCACGTCAGCTCCCTTGCTGCAAAAGTGTCACTTCTGCAAAGCAAACTGGAAATGCAAGGAAATCCAAAGCTTTCTGTGTTGGAATCACCTTTTGCCCACCTCCTCTACTGGAACAAGCACAGCAGTCTTGGTCTGCTGGGAGGGTTCCCAGCCTTAAGCAATGGGCGATGCCTCTGGGAACTGTCTGAGGTGAAAAGCTAATCCAAGTAAGGCATAAAAATATCCCTATTTTTATCCCAGTTCAGATGCTGGCATGTGGTTGTCATGGTTGCCAAATCTAGCTTAAAAAAAAAAATACAGGAAAATCAAGTCTTTCCAACCACATGGAAGAGAAGCCCAAGCACTTTAAGCACTGTGTCTACTAAAATCAAGGTGCAGGCATCCACTATCTGAGCATTCATAGCAGGCATCCTTCTCTGAGCAAATAGATTTGGAAATAACTGAGGATTTTTAAAGAAATACCATTGAACAAACAATGAAATTGCACTTTGAAAACTCATGATAGATGCAGAGCAGTACGAAATCAGGAGTGGGTTTTTACCCTTACCCAAGCAAGAAATCTCTGGTTAAATGGAACATAAAAGACCATTCAGCTGCCCAAACAGGACAGACATCTGTACCACAGAACAGTCAAAACCTTTGTCTTGTTCAAGTGAAGCCCTCTGCATCTGGTGACCACAGGAGTTTGTCTTCCCCTGGAGGACAGGAGAGCTGTCCTGGGAGTGACCGGGAGCAGCAGACCTGTACTTTCGCGGGGTAAAGTACATGGTCTGTAAAGATGCAGTGATGATTCCAGGAAAGACAACAGCCATAACATGCGAAGGAGCACAAGCAGATGAAAGAGATTAGAAGTAAAGACATAAAGTCAGGAATATGACACCACTGAGATTGCAAAATCAGTCACTCAAAAATCAGGGAATGGGGAAATCGGAGCAGGACAAAGCTAAGTCTCTCTGTCTAGGTTTTTCTCAGAGCCGACTTTCTTCCCTTTGGGACACAGCATTTCCAGTTTGGTCCATGCTGGGAGGATGGTCGGGGAGAGGGGTGGCACTACAGCCGCTAGGATTAACCAGATCAGCCTTGAAGACTGTGCCTCCCTTATTTGCCGCAGTCACACTGTTTTGGTGATATTTCTAGGAGATCTGATGAATGGGAAGACCAGGCTGATACTTTCTGTTAAGTCGGCTGAACATTGAACCTAAACATATTTCATTTGAGCTATAGCTGCTAAAATTGAAATCATTATGGATGTGCTTGAGGGCTGACATTCAGCATGAGAGCCCCAGAGCACTGGCTGCATTTCGTACATCGCTGAGAGATGATCACTGCCTGACAGAGCTCACAGTCTGAGCTGGCAGTTAAAGTTTCTTCAAGGGAATAGCTCTCACTGTTTTAAATTGAGCCCAGCCAAGAGCCTCCCAATTACTTAGGCCTCTTGTCTCACCTCCTACACCATTACTGCTTCAGTCAGTGACTCTCTGTACTATCCTGCCTATGGCAAGAGTCTTAAGGCTTCACTCCCACTCCCTCTGTAGTCAAGACATGACTTCTTCCTGGAAGGCTGAAGCCTTTCCCATCTCTAGGTCTTCTCAGAAGTGGAGGCAAACCCAAAAGTATCTAATGTCAGGCAGCTATTGGGGTTTTTTCTCCCTATCCTTTTAAGTGCAGGTATTCCGACACACGTGCATACACAAACACAGAAATGTCTTCGTTTAGACAAACTGGTTACATAGTCCATAGCTGAACGTAGCTGAATACAGGTTTTAGATGTCTGAACTAAAAGCAAACACTCCCTTCTACCACATCACACACCTACACAATTAAAACTGCATGCTAATGATCATAACAGTCAGCTTGCTTGTTCCCATTTTGCAGTCACGGCAGTGGACTTCTGAAGAAGACCTCAGTGCACTGCTAACCCATCCCTGGAGACCGAGATGAAGAAAGACATCTTTAAAATGCAAAGGGGCACAAAATCAAACTATGTGATGAATCTAAAACAACAGCAGCAGCAACAGCAAAACCATTCTTCTGTTTAAACTGGGAAATTCATTGGAGTATTAGTAGAAATAACACCAGCTCCAGCTGGTCAGACACGGACTGCAGCAATAATTAGCTCCAGGTTATTAAATCCCGTACATTAGCATGTAGCACCACATCTACCTTTAGCATCTGTAGTTCCTCAGAGGCTGCCTCTGAAAAATAACAGCCTAGCTGGGCTGCTCACCGCAGACCTCAGTAGCAGCATGGCAAACGAAGATGTCATGAGCCAGTAGCTTGCTGGATGAACCACTCCAACCACAGCCACATCACCGTTTTTGTCCATCACATGATTTTTCTTGAAAGAATTGAAAGTTTCGACATGGTAGCCTTCTCCTATAGAAGCATGGGGTTTGTTTAAGCTAGGATGTCTCTGTGGTTAGTCTAAATACAGTTGTACAGCAAAAGGTATCATTTGCTGGTTAGCAAGAGCTCTGAGGTGTGTTGTTTCATGAGCCTGCTTGTAGCCTTTGCCTGTGCAAGCGTCTGTCTGGCTTCACAACTGCGTATGATTTCTGATCACTGTCTCCAGCTCTGCCTGCATAACCCTGCAGACAGCACCTGGCTTTCCTGCTGTTCCCTGCACGGTTAATCCTTCTGTCGCTCAGACATACTTTTCGGTGGGCCTGTCGTGATGCATACTAGAAATCTCAGAACTCATATGTGATGTCATAAAAAATACTTAGTTTTCAGATTCCACTGAGACTGCCTCAAGGGAGGAGAAAAACTCCCTGTCTGGCTTTTAATATATAGCCCATTTACTCATTAAAGCATTTGACTGATGGTCACCAAAGTGCTGGCACACTGCATTTTCTGCTTGGTAAGAGCTAGCAAGGAGCAAGCCAATGCATTTTTAGTCTTCGCTGTGTTACTGCTGAATGCTGATAGCTTTTTTCAAGGCCCTATCTGCATCTGTTTCCCCTTTTGAGGAAAGGAAGTCCAAGGCATGTATTCGTTAGCTGGAGCTTGTAATTGAGCAGATTAATGATTTGATTGGCATGATATAAAGCCCAATTTTAAAAGCACACAATTAACTTTAAGCACTAATATTCCCATTCAAGTCAGTCATTATTCCGTTGCTTAAGTGCTTTGTTGAACCAGGTCCTGAATATGAAGCAGACCTGGTGTTACAAAATTAATTGCCTCTCTGCCCCAGGAGCTTAGCTGCTTTGCTGACAGAACCGACACGGGGAAATTATATACACTCTTGGCAGCGAGGTTTAATAGCACTGCTGCTGTGATGGGTGACTGGGAGAGTGACCATCAGGAGAAAGAGACTTCAAAGCAAAACTGAAAAATAACAAGCCAAAATCCATGAGCCTTCCACCTTTCTGGGGTGCACGGTCGGTTCAGGTCTGGTGAGCTGCCAAAGGACGCGACCCCAGAGAGCAAAATCCTGCAGCTGAGAGAGCGGGGGCTGGGAGCTGTCAGACAGTGGTGGGCTTGAGGGGGCAATGAGGCGCAATTAATTTTGTAATTAAAAGTTGAAGTTGCTTGCCCGCTCCGCCCAGGATGCACGATGCTCACCCCTCAGCTATGCTGGCGGGGGGAAGGCCCCCCCAGCTCAATGGCACTGCGGGAATTCAACCTACCTGCACCGCACCTGCAGCTGCAAAAGCTGTGTCAGGGACAGCGCTGCTGCGGGGATGGTGGCAGGGCTCTTTAGGTTGGGAGCAAAACTGAGTCTTCCTGGAGAAATACAAAGGCAAGGTGCTGAGTAGTGTCTGTTAACTAAGAAATTATCATTGTGTGACACCTCACATTACCCGAGGGCCTTGGGGGTCAGATGTGGTAGATATAGCTGCGTGTATAGCTCTCTCTTTATATATATATGTATATATAGATATAGATATAGCTGTTTGGAAAAGAGTTCTCCATCTGCAGGCAGGAGCCATGGGCCTCTCACCTCAGCTTTTGTTTTCTATGTCAAGTTTTTCTTCATTTGCTTTCTCATTTTGCTGAATTTTGTTTCTGGCTTGGGTGCAGAGCCCACCTTTTTGGGGGACGTGTAAATAAATCTGGCTGGCAGGATGGTGTGAAGGTGTAGAAGAGACTTCTGGGTGTTTTGGTGAGTTCTTGCCAGGGTTGTCTCTGCTTGCTTGGCCCACAGTAGTGAATTCTGGTGAAAGACTGCAGGGACAATGCAGAGTTGTTTCAAGGCACCCTGACCTTTTTGTTGTTTCAAGGCTCCTTCCGCTCCGCAGCCCAAGTATTTAACAGGACAATATAGAAGATAAAATTTTGTAAAAATCTAAGGTAGTTTCTCTGCCTTGATGGCCAAACTGAAGACACTCAAGACACATAAAGTGGCTTAAATGATGCAGCTTTTAGAAGGAGGAGAGTGCACAGAGTGTTGTCCCCCCGGGAGTAAAGTGTGAGTGCCTGGATTAGCTGGGATTAACCCGCATTTTAGAAAGGATTTCTGAGAGTATAGTGTTGTGTGAATCCTCCTTCATCTTTGTTCTCATGTGGTTTATTCAGTAAAAATTTGGTTTGTCAGAGTTTTCACACCTGCATTTCCTCTGGCACCCGCCTACACACCCCATCGCGCCTCTCCCCCTGCAGATACTCTTGTTTGTTCGGAGGGAGCCGAGGGGTTGGTATTACGCCCAGCCATGCACCCACCAGTCCTGCCCATAGACCCTCACGGGGCTGCAGGCTGCACCCACGGCAGCACCAAGCAGCTGCAGCACTCAGAAGGGCAGCTGCCCCACGGCCGTCCTCGGTTTATGTCTGTCATCCTCGCTGTGAATACCGGGGAAAGAGCTCCGTCCCTTCGCTGTGTAAGTGAGGTGACAGAGCCCTCCATGGGAAATGCCTCCAAAAGCTCCTTTCTTGCAGACTATTTTGTCTTTGAAAGCCTGCGCAGAATTTCAGCAGAGCTTTTTGGGCTTGGGATCAAAAAAAAAAGAAAAATGCCAATAATGTCAGAGGCTCACCCAGTACTTCCTTGTGTCAAGCAGGGTCTGAGTGAACTGCCCCACCACCCTCCCCTGCAACATCCCTTGGGACATGGGTACATAATCCTGTGCCTGTGGGACCCTACTGGCCAAAACCTGGATACTGGTTATTCTCACTGAGTCTCTTATATCCTGTGGGATGGCCTCGAGCCTATTCGTGCCCAAATGCCCTGCCTATAAAGGGAAATAAGGATAAATTTAGCAGCTACAGTACTAAAATGAAAATTAGAGTTATCGTGGCTTAAAAAAAAAAAAAAAAAAAAAGAGCCAAGGGGTTTTGTGTTTGTCTTTTGCAGTTTTATGGCAGCTGCTGCTATGAAATAGATCGCATTGCTCTCTTAGAGCTTGGTGTGAGGACTGGTTTTCTACCAGCCTGTCTCAAAACCTAAAAAAATCTGGTATTACAAACATTTAAGAGACAACCCACTGTGAGGTCTGTCAGACACGAAGAATCTGGGAGAGCAAATTATATAGTCCACCTAGGCGTCTCGTTCCAGCTCTGCAGGAGATGGGACATGACACAGTGTTTAGTGCAAAACAACAGATTTTTCTGTGCAATGTTTTTGTAGGAAGATACCGTTATCAGACGTGACCTTATCTACTGAGGGTGAAGACAGATCTCAGCAAGATAGTTTCCATACTTCTTGATGAAAACAAGCAGCCCCTCAGTGAAAAGAGACATTTCAGGAGATGAACGCAGTCTGAGCAGATTCCCTTGTTCTTGCGTCTTCTTGAACAACCAGAAAGCAAACAACTTTTGTAAGTATTTAGTGTAATAACATTATAAGGTGGACATTTTCTGGTGTCACGTAGGCCTGAGCAGAAGTATAGGCACTTGCCAGACCACTCAAAACTCACCAGGAAAACACAATTTGTTTTTGAGATTTTGTCAGATTTCTTGCTAGGCTAAAATATATGTGAGATAAGGGAATTCCCTATGTATTTTGGTGCACCTGCTTCTTAGCCATTTCAGACAATGAAAAAGCACAGAAAAAGATGAATGCAATGAAATCTTTTGGGAAGTTCATCAAAACCTTTCATTGGTTGAAAATGGTATTAAGTTGGTGTTACAGAAAAAGGCTTGATTCAGTTATTTTATAATCATCTCATGTAACAAGAAAAAAGATATGCAGTAGGCAGAAACGAAATGCAAAGCTAAGGCAAAGTTTAAATTTAGGTTTTAATGTTTTTGCTCCTGCTTGGCCTGTTTTCATGTAACCAGAACAGGGGCCCAGGCTGTGATCCTTCACCTGACACTCTTATTCTGTAGTTTTCAAACATTGCCTGTGCCTCCCAGGACTGAGATGAGTCAGGAAGGTGCTTGCAGGCTTCATTTCTGCAATAAGTGAGAAGGAACTGCAGCAGCTGATGGAGGAGGTAGGACAGGGGCTGCTAATGGGTCTGGAGTCAAGGACACACAACCGCTTTGTAGCGCCTGCAGCTGATTCATGGTGAGACCATGGGCAAGTCACTTGTACTCCCTTGGTCTCACTGCATCCAGCAGAATTTTTCTGGGTGATGTAAAATAGCTTTCATGTGTTTTGGGGCAGAGATGGGGAGGGAGCACGCATACACATGCGCACTAAAATATTTACCTACATCATCATGGTAAAAGAAAGCTTGTGAAGTCAGACCATGTTCTACTTACCTAAAGAAGGAAAAAACAGGCTTTATTTGTGTACTTTCCAAATACTGTGAACTTCCTGACAAAGAGAAAATATGGCCAAATACGTTTTAAGGTACTTGAGGACTTACCTTGAAAACAGCCTTCATCTTTCCACTGTTCTTAAGTGACACCTATTGTTATCTTGTTTCAGGCATGTTTTGAAAACTCAGTTACGTCCTTGATGGGAAGCATAATTAAAACAGCTGTTGCTGCAGAGACACATCCTTAGAAATTTTTAAATTTTCATGCCAGTCTATTTTGTAACCAGGCCTCACAGGGAAATGTTCTTTCGTCTTGAACAGAAACACAAAAGTCTGAAGAATCAAGAACCCTTGCATAAAGAGGGTGGAGAAAAACTCCAACTCCCCACTGCATTGTTTCTTCTTAATAACATATATTTTATATTAATTTGTCATGACATATACTTAATTTTATTTCTCAGATTGCTGCATTCCAACAATATAAACTTCTTAGGCATCAACAGGTTCTGTGTTTAAGGGACACAAGTAATTTGAAGGCAAGTGGTCGGATAATAACATATCCTGCTACTAGTGATCTGATAAAATCTGTAGTACACACACACTTCACACATTTTGACCTGATGCACAGAAATTTCTAGACACCCCTATTTCCCAAGGGCTGGTTAACCTGAGCAAGAGCAACTTTTCTGGGGAAGAATGCAGGTGAAAGACATGTTGGCTGGTGATAAACCAGAACTAACCTGTGGTAAGCAGGGTCTTTAACCAAGGATAGTGTTTGGTACACCAGGTATCTTACATGCATAAGGAAATAGCCAGTTCCTCATCTAAAAGCTTTGCAGTTCAGACACAAACACAAGAATGCTTGATGCCAGGGTTGCAGCTTCTGGTAAAAACAAGCAAAAGGACTTTTTTTCTCCTGTTCAGCTGGCTCTTCCACTGAGTCCCACGTATAACTGCAGTAAGGAATGGGTTGTAGGCTGAATACATGAACACACATGCACACACACATTTCCTCCATCTTCTTGCTTGTAAAACAACCACAAATAACAGGCACGGGAAGGATTTGATTCATCATTTTCTGATAGGAGTGAAATCAAATAGCACAGTTAACGTCAAAAGTGCCTATAGATAAGTACTGAGACATGCAGAGCTTACAGCAAGACTTGTGTTTTGTCTCCCATCTCTTTAACCCTGTGGCTTCCCCCTGTGCCTCTCTCTGCCCCCCCTCACCCACTGCTCACCCTTGTCTTGTGACAGATGTGTTTCTGGAAGACAGCAAGAAGGTTGGAAGAAAAGGTATTAAAATGTCCTTGTGAAGAAAGAAATAGGCAGGAGGTGTGAAGAAAAAGTGTGAGGGTTAAGCTTAAAACTATTAAAAACGAATTATAAGTTTGGACTTGCCCTGGAGCAATAAAGACCATGTCAGGGTGGCTCTGTGATGTGTAACTCTGGCAAGACGTGAGCCCACCAAAGATTTTGCTGGCTGTCGTTGGCATGACAGAATTCCCCTGTCACTGCTGTCTCTGAGTGCAGGGATGGCCTGAGAGCAGGCTGTTGGATGAGTCAGAGCGGCTTCGAGTTTGTGGCTTACCGAGTCTTTGTGGTCTCTTCTGTTGCTGCCCAAAGTGAATCGCAAATTATTTGCTCCTGAGGCGCGCAGTTATCCATGAAGAGATGTACACAGTCCACCTTTCTTTCACAAATGTCAGATGGTTACTGACTGATTTTCAACCATATATCTTCCCAGTCTATTTTGTAGGCACAATAATGACCTCATGCCAACAGGCTTGCTTCTCCTGTTTTACCACAGAAGCAAATAGCATGTAGCTGACATCTTGGTTTGTCCCTCCAGTGGAAGGTGCCTCGGGTTTCTAAACTCACAGCTGGAATTTAAATTATCCTTTCCAAAATAAAATCTTCCACGTTCCATCAACCATCATAAGGCTTTGAAAAAGCACAGTGCTAAACAAAATGGACTGTTGTGACTTACAAATTGCTTTTCCTGCCTCCCCCCCACCTTGACTGGCTGATAGTTTCTTTTTGTTCTGTATGAATAGAGGAGATTATTTTTTTCCCAGCAAAACAATTAAGTGCAAGCACTTGTCATAACAAAATCCTCAGGAAAGGTTTGAAATGGTGCCTATGTCTGTGATTTCATGCTAAGCTACAGAAAAGCAACACTTTTGTTTAGGAGAGGCCTCCATAAACCAAGCTGACTTATTTTATGAGTCAGCAGAGTCATGGTATCACAGAATAATTCAGGTGGGAAGGGACTGGGGGTGTCTCCGGTCCAACCCCCTGCTCAAAGCTCAGGGCAGGGTGCTCAGGGCTGTATCCAGCCGGGCTGCAAAACCTCCAGGGATGGAGCCCACACAGCCTCCTGGGCACCCACCATGGGACGGACACACACACACACACCCCCCGCAAAACTTGTTGCCCTTCATTGACATCCAACAGATACTGGGGGGGTTGCAGCATCCACACGTGGTCTAACGAGTGCTCAGTAGACGAGGATAACCCCTTCCCTTGACCTACGGGGCCACGCTCCTGCCCATAGGGGTGGGAAGCTGCTGGTCTCCATCACTGCCAGGGCACGCTGGGGGCTCGTGCTCAGCTCCTGTCCCACCACCCCCAGGCATTTCCTGCACTGCCCAACTCCTGAGGATGCTTTGCTGCTCAGGCGCACAAGCCACCAAACCCCCCAGCTCTGTGTTTGCAGTTGCAGAAGAGCCAGGCTGCCTGGCTGATGCACGGCACCTTGTCCAAGCCTGTGACTGCACATGCAGTGTCCCCCACATCATCCTCACAGCATTAGCTCAGTCAACCGTGGCTGAGCAGGGCTGGGGTGACTGCAGCATCACTGATCCCCGGTGAGCTGCCAGTCAGACCAGGCTGACATGCAGCACAAGCACTGCGGAGCATTAGCTTCTGCCGATACTGAAAAAAAACCTTTGTAGTGATCACAACAGCTTGCTTGTGTAGATTCTCTGGGTCTGATAAAATAGTTATAACCACCCTCAAAGCATTTATCTCAGCATGGACACCAGCTTCGGCTTCTGTCTTCTATCCTACTGCCTATTTTTACCAAACAGATAGGAATTTCATTTCTGTAAGATTTCCCTTCAGTGCTGATATCAACCACAATTTCTGGGGCTAGAAAGACTGTCAAACACAGCGTGTGACCCATAATCCTCACTTCTGATAAATGTTTGATGGAAAGAAAGCGCTGGTTTGTAACTATTTACTAGTCTGTTTACATTGAAAGTTTAACCAACAGTACTGTTTTAATATTAATACTTTCCCCACAACAAGTTATATTTGATTGTTTTTATTCTTAGGAAAAAAGTGAAATATTGGAAGCAAAAGAATTAGTCATACAACAAGACAAAATCTTAGAGGTACAACACCTATTGCATATCACAGTACATGCTCTTTCTTTGCTTAGACCAGCACCATTCTGTAATAAGTTTTACAAAGGTAATGACAAGGGTGTCAAACAGTGAAGAGAGAGAGTAAAATATAAGACAGATAAGAGTGCGGGGGTAGGCCTGCCAGTAGTCTCAGGAATATAAAAATAATGCAGCGCTGAGAAGTTTTGGGTTAGAAGTTTTGCAGACTACAGCCTGCAAACCAGCAAGTCCGCCTTTAAAACAAGTAAACTTGTATTATTGGGAACATTAGTCATCCAGAAAGTTAGAACGATATAAAACTAATACCAGCAGGGCAGATTCCTATAGATTTCTATCAGAGCTAATTTGAGAGAGCAGAATGTAATATTTGCAAGGGCAGCACTGGTGCTGATCTCATGCTAATAAGCTCTGACTTGACTTTTATTGCACACCAGACTGATGGACTAATATTAAGATTGTTTGCTTTTCCTTTGAACTTTTAAGGTCATGCAGATAAAAATAACCCATTTAAAAGAGCAGCTCAAGCACCCTGAACTAATTGAGCTGTAAGTATTAGCAATGCCCTCCATTCCAGGTTTCCTATTTTATAGTATCCAGAATATTTCTACATCAGCCATACCTGAAGCATGTGCTATTGATCGTAAGTTAATGTAGTTTATGCGACATCAAACAAGCATCTCATATTTATGTAGAACAGCTTCTTTTTCTGGCACATAGTCACCCAACCACAGAAATGCAAATGAAATTTAGATTTGGAAAGTATCATCTCACTCTTAGCAGATTGCAGAAGTAGCTTGTCTTTTCCTCAGAGGACCAAAGTTTTGGGGCATATCCTGGATATTAATTTCATTCTCTTTCTTAATAACCTGCACCAGGTTCATATTATTACTTTGCAGAATAACAAGCAAAACCAGCAGCTTGAATAGCAGCAGTGGCAGCAGAGCCTGCAGCTACACAGTTATTTACAGAGCAAGTGCTCTCTTTTCTTGGCCAGAGTTCAAGTGCTATTAAAGACATACCCCCCCACCTCACTACTGGACTGTGGTTTCCTTTAGGTAATGAACTTACACAGAATCTCTGAATTTCAAAACACCACATCTAAGTACAGAGTGTCTAAGCACCAGACTTCTCATTCTTCCCTTGCTCAACCGCTCCGCAATGCAGAAATCCTCTAACTTCAGTAAACACGAGGGGTGAAGTATTCCTTCTAGCAATCACTCCCAAATTAAGCACTAACTATGAAGTGCCAGCAGTAAGTATGAACCCTATTTAAAAACTCCTCTTTCAGTTCTGTGTAGAGATTTGAGATGCAGTTTTGTGCTCTCTGTGTTATGGAGGGAAGAGCTGTGTAATGACATTATGTATGCACTGCGTGAACTGTAACGACAGAGGCTGAAATACAGTATAAAGTTTTAAAAGAAAAGAATTTTGGAGGAAATCTGTTGTTTGCAATAGAGCTATCCCCACACCTGCAGGACACTACAGATGCTCTGGTTTAGTTACTGTAGTGTCTCTCAGGCAGGAGGACATCATAGAAAACCTTATCAGACACTTTTTCCTACCTCGCTGCCATGGAAGCAGGTTTGATGTGAGAAATGCAGCAATACCAATGTTTTTGTGCAATAAAATAACCTGAGTAGCATTTGTTCTGTGCTGTTGGTATGCTCTCCTACCTTTGGGTGGCTGCTTTGGGACTGCCTAGTTTTACCTTTTATCCAAAACTAGATTAACCCATTAATTCAGTTGTTCCATGTTGTAATTCCAATGGAGGTGCACCAAGTAAAAGGGTTTCCTAGTATAGGTGCTTACAAACACATGAGAAGGTACAATATCCCATTGGAAGCAGTTTGAGGGTGTAAATGGTTGTACAGCATGCAGCAGGGGGGGGTGGGGTGTATAGCATCGCAGCTCTGAAATGATCGTCAGCACAACTAAGTAGATGGAAATTGTTTTTTTTCTTTCTGCTTACAGAAAAAGCTCAAAGCAATTGCAGAATCAGATAGAAGCCTTGGGAGCCAGCAACAGGTAAAGCAAAGGGGAAGAATAAAAAGAATACACAAGATAAAAGGCATGTGCTGTGGTGAAGAGGGAAGTCTGAGCAGCTCAGCAATAAAAGCTGACAAACAAAATCTTGATTTCGGCCTGTTAGCATAGTTAAGTGATATCAGTGCTTGGCCCGGAAGTTCAGTGTGTGCCTCTCCTTGCCCCTGCTGTTGCTCCTGAAGGCTGACTCCATCCTGGGAATCCTTATTGGTTCTCCATTGCCTAAGTGGCTGCTGGAGATACATGCTTTTGGCCTGACTGTCCCCAGATACTACGCTCTTGAGCGCCTTGTCATGCCTGGTCAAACCCAAGTAAACAGAGGTATAAATGAAACATAATAACATGTACTTTCAGAAAGAAGAATCCAAAACTTGCTCTATCCTAGAAATGGGAAATTTAAAGTGGAAATTAAATATTTCTTACAAAGTTCTCAAAAGAACTGCTTGGCTTTGTTGTTAATCAAGTCTTTACCCTGTATGGTGTTGCTGTGCAATACTTTTTAATGCAATCAGCTTTGTAATGAAAAGCAGTAAGAAACTCTTCTCCACAACCCAGGCATCTGTTATATTACAGCTCCTCCTTGCACTGTAGCTTTATTGCCTTTGCTAATGAGCACTGCTTGCAATGAGCCGAGTCGGCTGCAATCTCTGTTGGTGCTACTTTTTGCTCCACAGCCAAGAAGGAGAGAAAGCTGACAATTACCCAAGCTCTGGCCCTCAGAAGACAGCCACAGAGAAGCTAGTAAAAAAGAACTGCACTGCTCCCCCTATACCTGCACTTGCAGACCCTCCTCCATCTCTCATTGTTCCAAGCTGGAAACCTCCTTGTTTCACCAGATGTGACTCATCCTTGAGGTTTTCAGCCCCAGTGGTTCCTTAGAACACTCAGCTCCTGTGTCTCAGGCTCACCACTTCCTGCTCAGTTCTGTCAGTTTGTGAACCATTTTTAATTCTTCAATGTTTGTTGTCCTAGAAGTAAGAAAACTTCTTTTCAAAGTGATTCATGCCTCTTCTTTGCCTTTCTAGATCCAGAAATCAATGGCCAGCTACCTAAAAAAATTCTGCCTCTGCCTTGGGTAGGTAAAATATTCTCATTTCATGCACACTTGGTTAGTTACACCGGGAGCACCACGGAATCAAGATTATCCCATCTAATGCTGGGAATCGTGGGGGAAACAGTGCGAGCAGGGAAATGTGCTGCAAACACAGAGTTCTGTGTGCAGACTTAGTGGAGCAGCAGACAAGCAATTGGGGTGCAAACTCTGTTCTGGACCTTGGGTAAGTTCCCTTACGAATCTGCTCACCTGCCACCTCTGAAAATGCAGCACTTACATATGAATATCTCCTTCTTCCCTCTTCACGGGGAAAGGGAGGAAGGCCTAAGGGCTGAGCACGTGATTCTCTCCTCCTGGGTGCTCCACTACCAGCCTTCCATCAAACCACTTCTCTGCCATACTCCCCTCACCAGATGGATGCTGAGGGGCTGCTGGTGGACTTTCACCTTCCTGGATCAAGTGGACTCACTGAGCACCGCAGCAAGCGATGCCACTTCTCCTTTTTTCTTAGTCTTGGATGAAGGTAGTTTGAAGAAAAGGAGATATTTATGGGTGACTTCTTCAGTTGGTCACTTTACGGTCAGGATACAACTGCTATTGAAACTATGTATAGATTATTTCACAAAGGCTGTTGGTGTTAGAGTCACCAACCACTGCTCATTTGCTTTGTTCCCTTCCACCACTCCAGCACCAGCAGGAGTGTCTCCCGAGATACATTTACCTTTCTGTGATAGTCTTCTTGTGCCTTCGTAAAAGGAAAAAAACCCTTCAGCTTGCTTCTGTATGGTAGGAAGTTTTGAGATGGATCTTGCAGACAGTAGTCCAGAGAACAGATCCATCGTTATTTCCCCTCCTGAGAACAGAAAAGCATTTTTACTATTTCACAACCAAGCACAATCGGCAAGTGCTTATGGCTTACTTCATTTGTGGAGCTTCATTTCTATTTAAATCTGTGCATTTTAATGTCAGGAAGCTGGTCCTGATAACACAGGGCATTCACCTGGGGGAATAATCACCCATAGGAACGAACAGAAGCATTGCAGTGTTTGTCTGAACAAAACAAGGGAGGAGTGACATGGACTGAGAGTGTGGCTGGGCTCACAATGAACACCTACAGGACCTCAGGCAAATTTCTTCCCTCCATACTTCAGTTTCCCACCTGTAAAATGACAATAGTATCTATTTTTCTCTGCTTTGTGTCCTCCTGTGTTCACATCACAAAACCTTTGGTGGCAGGAGCCAAGGCAAGTGTTTAACACTTGCTAGGGACGGACTCTGTGGTAATATTCCCAGGCAAAGGAAGGAAGGATCCTGCTTTGACCAGGGCAATGTAACACAAGATTAGATGCTACAGTAGTTTTTAATATTAATAGAGCTGTTTTACAGTGTCTGTATTTTTCTCTGTGTGTTTGCCTTTCTTGTTGCAGGACCTCTTTGTGGCTGTTTGGGAAGCTCTTACTGCACTCTGGCTGCTCATGTGTAATCATCTTGGTTTATAAACACTTATTTGATACTGCCTGGACATGTTGGCTACTGAACAGAATCTTCCCCCAGGAGTACAAGCGCTGGCTGTGGCCAAATTAACCCTAGGAGGTTTTGGAGACTCCAGACTGGATTTCTGCAGGCCCACTGCATTGCTTCTGGGAAGACCCTGCACTCTAAAATAAAGCACCCACAAATGCTAAAACCACATGGTAATGTCTGTCTTTCCTGGGAGAACTGCATTAGCTCCTCAGAGGAAGAAACTAAAGCCCATGTGTCTCAGCAAGAGGGAGGATGCTTAAATGCATTCAGTTGTTTGCTGTTGGAGGTGGGTCTGAGATGCAAAAGTTGCTTCAACACCCACATTCTGATCTACTTCCCAAATCCCTGAATGTCCTTCCCTCATCAACACAGGCATGAGTGCATGAAATCTGTAATTAAATCTAAATAGGATCTTCTGTTAATGCAAATTGAAGTGACCCCATCAGCAGCAGAGCAGTGATAACTGATAGGAGCTGAAGCTTTGTCCTAAAAAATGCCTCTTGGCAGACTCAGGACCAGGCAGCTCAGTGAATTACTGTCTCAGTTGACCACCTTGCCACCTCATGACAGAAGTCTCACAAATGGCCTCTGTTGTACACACAGCAATGCTACTGCACATCCACAGCAAGGCCCTCATGAAGAATATGGGGTTGCCCCCTTTGCTCACAGCGCAGGGACTATCTGCAGGCTGCGGCAAGCCCTGGTGTACCTTGGAGGAACCTGTCTTAGACCACGTGTGTGACAGGGCTGCAGTTTTCAAATGCCCTGCACAGGCAGAGGCCATCCATATGTCTTCTGTGGGCTTCACTGAGCAGTCAGACCTTCCCCACCCACTGCCACATGCAGGAGACCTTGATCAAGCTCTCACTGATCCTACAGGATCATCCCCTTGTGGATGCTTCAGCAGATTTCAGTGCAACCTGCCTTCTGGGCTTGGTTGCCCTAAGAGCCCTCTGTGCCCTAATTTTCTACCCTCCAGAAGGGCATGGTTCACCCTCCATTCTTGAACCAGTTTTAGAAGCAGACTGTCTTTGATCATGAAGGAAGACATGCTATCTCAGAATGTCATACCCAGGTGTTACAGGACGCACAGATTGCTCATCCTAGTTATAAATTACCGTGCTTAGTCTCTGAAAGGAGAGCAGGATGGTCTCCACACAGAGGCTATGTCTGCTCCTGAGTCTGAAAAAGGTGTCTCAGGGCTTCCATAAGGATCAGCTGGTATCAATATTTCCAAGTCTTGCTGACAGCATGTTTTTCCATGTTCTTCCAAATTCGCCACGCATTGACTGGAAGAGAGCAGTGGGAAAAAGTCCTGTCTGGCTGTTGTTGCTAAGTAAGTCATGTAGCAATGAATTAGAGCTGTTGAATATCAAAATAACCCAGAAAATGGTTTTAACTTCCTTCTCATGTTATCTCCTGCTCCAGATATTTTTGTGCTTTTTCACAGATTAGTAAGAGCACAAAAAGCACTCTCTAATGAGATGGAATCTTGCAAGGCTGTCTTGTCATACGTCCAGTTGCCTTTCATGGTTAAGTACTTGATGTGAAGAAGAAGCTGAAATACTGAAAGTTGGGAATGCAAACACACATAAAACGTTTATGGTGGAGTGAAATTGTGCTGAAAGCAAAGCACAGTAGCAAAATGTTCTGTTTTCATGTAGAAAACTGAGCTTTCAAATTCCAAAAAGAAAATACAGTAAAGCTGTGAAGAGGGGGTACAATTGCAGGAAGCCCATCTTACAAGACAGAACATTTGTAGGAACTCATAAACAACCTTGGCATACTGCAAACAACTGGGAAAACCTGTGAAAGTATCATCTAACTGATGCGAGGTGTTGCCTGGTACACCTGCTGCTGCTGCCTGCTTTCCTGCACCCAGCTCAGGGCACGATGCTAACGCTGGCACTCCGTGCCCGAGTCTCCTCCACACCGCATGTGAGGCTGGGCTTATGTAGCCTGGGGAGAAATTTGGAAGTGTGCTCTGAGATGAACATCTGTCTCTATTAAAAAAAATTATCCTAACTCATGTCTGTAACTGCCATAACTCACAGGTTGCTATCCTTTTGACAGAAGCCTTTAGCAGAAGAAAGCACAGTGGGGAATGATTTTGGTATCATTGTTCAGCTCTGTAAGTGCAAATCTTTGTGGGCAACTTGACCATAGAATTTAAAAACACAAGATAAAGCAATGTGACACTTGATGGTGGCATGAAAGAAGACTGATTGAACAGCCCAGTCTGCAGCTCTGCCCAGTGGAGCGGGTGGCAGTTGCTGGAAAAAGAGCATGTGGGGGCAACTGTCGAAGTTCAGAAGACACCAGCTCCTCTTTGCTGCTAAAAACCAAAATAATTTCCTTAACTTGACAGTTGACAGATCCTCCTCCTGTCCCTAGCCTGTAGGAAGGGCACCTTCTGTTTCAGCCTGGTGGTGCTGTGCTGGGCGGGACACAGCGGGAGTCTTGCAGGGAGCTGCAGTGGAAGGGATGGTCAAGGTGCTGCTGGGAGCAGCCGTTCAAACCCCAGCATTTAGCCACAGGTGCTTTACCAGCGGCGTACTGTGCAAGACCTAAAAAAGAGCAACAATACCATTGCTTATCTGCTTCCTTCCTTTGCACATCCTAAATTTTGCTTTTTTAATTCCAACCCAGTTTATACACCCCAGATATACAGTGTTTAGTGAAGTCTGATGGGTTTGCAACAGCTTTCTGTCTTTAGTTTTGCCTCGTTGGGTTTCTCTCACTAGTACCCTCTCCTCTGCTGGGGAATGGATTAAATCATTGCATTTGTAAAGGAAGTTAATTAACTCCCGTGCCAGCTTTACACTCCTCTCAATCCCACAACTGCACTGGATTTCGGAGGGAAAAAGTGTCCGCTTTTGATTTATAATAGTTTTTCCTTGTAGCTTTTCATACTTTCATCTCTGAGCTGATGAAAGGCATGGGTTTAGGTGCAGCTCAGCCACATGTCCCTCCTCATCTTCTGCAGGGAGGAAGGATGCCTCAAGGCAGGACAGGACAAGAGATCCCTGCGCCAGACCCATCAGTCAGCGGCTCAGAGTGGCCTTGCTGCAGCTAATTCAAATTTTCTTCCATCTGTCTTGATTTACTGGATTGGCCAGGAGGGCTCATTTGGCTGCACCAGAGTACCCTCACTTAATATATTATTGCTGTTATACTGGATGGGATTTTTAGGTGTGCTCCTTCCTGGTGTAAGCCTGCTTCCCCTGGCATCAGCAGCAGCTTTGCTTCGAGGGCTCTGCAGCATCATCCAGGTGTCCAGCATGCTCTGGGTGGTCGGGGGCACTGATGATAACACGGTTTGTTATCTCCTTTTGTCCTTTCTCCATTTTTCCCCTCTCAGATGGAGAAAAGATGGTTGCTGAAACCAGACCTCATTATCCTGAGAGACCACATCTGGGTTCAGATTGAATTGCCTAGCAAATCCTTCCAAATTTCTGCAGCTGTTTCTCTCTGAACGAGGAAAAGATATTTAAGGAATAGGGGTTTATAACTTAGAAGTGCAATGGTGTTGAATACTCACAGAGCCTCCTGCAAGGGTCTGAAGGAAGTGAGGGAGGGCGCAGATGCATAACCAGGCACACTGCAAAGCAGGGCACCTTTTCTGCATGCAGAAGAACCACCAATCATTGACACACTCTGAAGGACCCTTCCTTTGCTGTTGTAGACCCCCAACTCTGACGCAGTTTGTTGTTGCCCTAGATGGGTTTAAAAAATTCCAACACACTGAGATTTGTCACCTGAGGCAAACGCAAGTGTAGCTCCTGTGTTTGCACAACCCCGTTCCCCAGCATAACACTGCCACGACAGAATGTCCTTGTTCTTCACCCCACCAAGTACTGAGTGATGTGGATGCAAAAACTTTAGGTGGATTCGCATCTGAAAGCCTGAACAAGTAGTTGGAAGAGAAATCTCTTGAAGGTGACTTAAACAGGCAAACTGCGTTAGGCTGAGGAAATCTTCTGAGCTGAAAATAGCTGGAGGTGGGGACAGTACTCAGGGGAAGCACCATATATCTTTATCCTATTCTTACTTTTCCCTGGCTGCTTATGGACATCATGCTTATACATTCTGCATATTTGATATATTTATCAGTTCAGTCCTAACAAAACTAAATACATTGCCCCTTGACACACAAAAAACTCAGGTCCCAGAGCAAAAACAAATGGGTGGATGTGTGTTAGGTGGGAGAACAATCAGAAAAATGCAGAGGTGAAAGCCCAACAGTCAAAACCAAAATGGTTTGGGCCAGTGGAGACTGGCCTGAGAGGGGACCACAGGGTCTGACTGCATCTTTATGTAAGGAGCACAGTTTTAAGGGATGGAATGCCCAACAGGAATGTACAAGCCACCACCTGGAAGGGAAGATAACTCAGAGCCAGTAAAAAGGGAGAAAAAGGCCAGGGCAGGTTTTGCAGCAGTTGCGTTGCTGCAGCGGTAGAACCCCAGCACCCAGACCATACGGAGAGGTGCTGTGGAGGCAAAGTTGCCTGTCGGCTCCTGGGAGCTTTGGGAACCCCCTTCCCAGCCTTTGGGAGTGATGCACACACACTGCCAGCAGTACATGTGTAAGCAGCGGCAGTCTTGCTGCAGCTCCTTTTGCTAGATCTCGGAGCATTAGTGATGACAAACAAGTCAAGGTGGCCCTCAGGACACCACATTAGTCAGCAAACGAGCCTACTGACAGGTAATCGGTGGTAATGCAGAGTTTTCATGAATTCTGATTCATCAGATAAGGTGATGGCCTCCAGTTTAGATATTCATGTACATTGTCTGTAAGGTGCACACCAGTCCTTCCTGGGAGAGCGAGTAGCAGTGACTTATCAGGTCTTGTACAAGTGTAGTCCTTGTGCTGGCAGGCAGAAGACAGGCAAGGACAAACAGGAGGAACGGGGAAGCGTGCTCCTCCTTGATTTCAGTGGGCTACAGGTCCAGGCATTTGCATGCATTATCTGAATTACTGAGGAGAGGCTTGAGGCTACAAGAGTTAACGCCAATGATTTCCATATCAAAGGGCTTTCAGAATAAGTACCAGAACAGAAATTTCCCTCTCTGAGAGTTTTGGGTGATTTTTTTTTTTTCTTCCACTGATCAGAAAGAGTAACAGCTTAATCTTCTTAAAGAAGCCTTGGTAATTTGTTAAACAACAATCTGACTCTGGGATGAAGTTCATAATTTATATCCATAGATGGCCAACCTTGAGCGAGCAAGAAACCTCTAGGTTGAGAAAAAGGAGAAGATTAAATAATTTCTGTAATTTTCAGGGAAAAATTGCCCACTGTCTTCTGAAATGTATTATACATCCAGTGTGCATTAATGTAATTGGTTAGAACTTGGAGAACTATGCTTTAAAGTCTGAGCCACACCATCTGGTTCTTTCCCTGCTCGGTGCCCTAAGCATATGGCCTGAGACAGCATATTTCTTTTTCCCTTCTCTTCTGTCTCCTTTTTTATTCTGCCTAGCCTCGTTACCTTAGGTTTCCTTATACTAAAATTATATGCATAAGCCATTTATTTACCTTCTCTCTTAATCTAGCTGTGTGACTCTGAACATCATTTAGGCTGGACTGTAAACTCCACATTTTGCCTTGTCGGAAAAATTATTCACCTTAATGCGTACTCATTCTCCTGAATCATGATATATAGGGAATTGAATTGGTCCTAAGGATGTTCTCTGTGTCACTTTACAGCCTCTTTCCTGTCACCAAAGACCATTTTCATGTCAATTCACTCCTCTGTTTTCAAACCCTCATCTACAGAGAAATTGTGGTGATAAGGTAAAGCTGCTACCTGCTGATAAAAATGGCTTTGAGCAGCCCTTGTATGTGCTGAGTTGGTTTGTTTTAGCTACATCGTTCCTCACTTGAGTGAAAATCTTTGAGTAAGACCTTTTGCATGCTATGTAATGTGAAAAGCACTCTGAAGAGCAATACTTTTGCTAAGACCCCATTAGTGGTGTTGGTCTTCATGTGTGGATCCCTAATGGGTATATCTCTCAGTCTTAGCATATATATATTATTTCAGTGAGAAGGTGGCGCCGCTTTGCCCATTCTTGCCTCTAGACAGTCTGGCTGCAGCACTGGGTTTTTTGGAAAACTTCTCAAGCTACAGAGAAACAAAACTCAATGAAAGTCCAGTTGTCTGATTTTTGCAGTGGTTGTAGTGAAGAGAACGTGGCCAGCACTGTGCAACATGCACTGCCGTTAAATCTCTCCCCTGAACTTGTCACTTTCTGCAAAGACCTCACACTGGCAGCAGGTTTCGTTAATGCTTCCCCCTTCCTTAAGACATGCAGAACCCACCTGGGTTTGCGTCCAAATCATGAGGATCACAGCCACAAGATGTTTCCCATGCAGGTCTGCTGGCCATTGCTTATGGCTGGTTATACAGAAATGGCAGAATTAGTGCCCACAGATGCATTTCAGAGCAGGGCTCCTCACAGATGACTGTTTCTATGGAAAGCAGTGTAGCTGCAAGGAGACGGACAGGTCCTGCATAACCATGTCTTCAGCAGAAACTGAATATCCTCAGTTTTCTTTCCATAAATGATCCCTGCCTAAGGGGGGGGGGGGGGGGGAAGGGTTTTCCATAGCCCGTTCTAGCCTTTATTACAGTGATGTGTCCAAAATATGGGATGGAATTTAGATCATTATTTTTGCTTCGAGGGAGTTGCGGTGGTGGAATTTCAATTTTACTGTTAACCAGTGAAAGCCCAGCAAAAATCATCAGCATGGGGTGAAACAGATGTGCCGATGTCCTTAACAGGACTTTCTTGATAAAAGGATGTTTAACCTTAGTTGACTTATCCAGATGCAGCAAGGTTTCACAAAATAACAAATGCTTCAGCAAGTGGTACTGACTTGATGTTTTCATTTGAGTTTCACTGGTGACGTAGTCCTACGGTCAGGATTTAGAAGAGAAATAAACCACCCCAGTTTGGAAAGAATATGCAATACAACTGCTCAGTAGGAAAACTGCAGAGACAGCCTCCCGTATTCAGGGAGGAGAACAATTTTGCTGCCTTTCCCCAGCAGAGCAGAGAAAGCTGGATGCTGCTGGGAAACCATTGACGTTACTGCCTACTATCTGTGGAATATTTTGCATACAGTAGGGAACAATATGACCAAAGCTGATGTCCAGCATAATAGCCAGGAGTATTTTATTTCCCTGGGATGGGAAATGCTGTGTTAAATGCAACTATTACAAATGGTTATTTGAAGGAAACATGGTCTTTAGGTTAGGGCTTCGGCTTGACACTTGGGCATGTCGAGTGTCTTTCCTAGCTCTGTCCAGTGCCACAGGCAAATCATTCAATATCTGTTAGCCTTAGTTTCATGTCTATACAATTCGGACCCAAATTATTTGTTCTACTTTGTCTTTTGAAGTGGGCCATACTTTCAAAGCCTGAAATACACAGGTCAGCAAATGAATCACTGCATGTCTAAGGCGTACCCGACGCGACTGCACCCCAGCAGTGGGATATTGTCCCTAGTGAACAGAAAGGGAGAAAACCTGCCCAAAACGAGTGATCAACACCCCCCCCGAAAAAGCTGTGGCTCTGAGGCTGTGCTTCAGGCAGGTGCTTTTCCCTGCAGTGCATGCCACCACAGCAGCGCCTGGGGCTGCAGAGCTACACCTCACTCCTGTTGCAGGAATGGGCTCTCTAGGGGCAGACTGCAGCGGTGCTGCCTCTCAGAATTTTCTTTTCCCAACCAACTGTGGAAACACAGAGCAAAATGCCATTTCCATTCTCTGCAGAAGAAAACTGAATCCTTTTTGACCTGTTGCAGCACAGTGATCTGACCCGCGTAGGCCCGGGTACCAAACCCTGCTGCGACAGGAACGCACAGCAATCGGTCATTCCTCTCCACCCACCACCCAGAGATGGCAAGATGCTTGCCGGGGGTTATCCTCATTCCCTGAGCATCCCAGTGAGCAGCCAAGGTTCAAACAAAAGACCAAGGCCATGGAAAACACAGCAGATGTGAAATGCCTTCACTTCAGTCAATTTTGTAAATTGCTTCTGTTTCAGTGGCCCTGAAAAATATCTTTCTTTTTATGTCGAAAAATTATTAACTGAGTTGTGAGTTGTCATGGATGCGGCATTTGGTTTATTGCAGACTTTGTCTCTTACTGTGCAGGACTTCATTCTCTGCTCTCTCTTGGGCTTATAAATATTGAATAAATTGGCCCACTTTTTCTCAGAAGTCAGAGGCAGAATTGCCACTAATTTAAAGCTGTGGGCTCAGGCCTGTTATATCACGTTATATTTTTTATAGCATTGATCACCTCTGTTTTGGCAGTCTCTTGATTCTACCTAGCAAATCAGGCTTCCACTCAGGTATAAATAAATCTTTAAAACAATAAAGGCGGGGGGGGGGGGGGGAAATCCCTTTCCCTCCATAAGCCAACACTGGAGACTGTCCCTGTGAATGGTTTTGCCTGGGACTCCATGGAAAATGTCCTCATGGGTACCCAGAAAACTGTAGAGAAACTGCCTCTGCATTGCAGCAAGGTATTTGAAGAAATCAAAGTGATCTGCATATAGTATGTTGTTTAGCTGCAGTAGTTTTCCAGCCGACCACAGTGTCAGGGACTGAGTGGATGATGCTGACAGATAAACATCTGAGAATTGCTTGGACTGACTATAGCTGCAATTACTGTAATGAAATGAAATTTGTCTCCGGTCCTCTTAGAAGTTATTTGCAAAGAAATGGGTAGGGATAGGGTCTAAATCTTCAAAGCCAGTTGGCAATATTGCTAAAAAAATATTATGGAAATTGCCTTATACTCAGTTGTTCATTCTTCTTCCCCTCTAAACCATAATCTTTCTTTTCAGAGCAAAGAGCTCTGCAGATGCACAGACGTCTGTATAGTTTTTCTCTACAGTTAAATCTTAAGCGTTCCTTCAGTGATTATAATTAAAAAAAAAAAAAAAAAAAAAAGAGCCTCAACATTTCAGGGCCATTCTTGAATCTGAAGTTGAATTTCCTGGGCTCTGATGCAAACCATCAGACTTTAATCTTCCTATTTATCCACCTGTGCAATTCAAGCCATGCAAGGACAGCTTGGGCTGCCACGGAGCACGGCGTCTCACCAGAGCAGGACCCACTCTGTGAGGTGCTCTGCACTCGTAGAGCCCAGGGCAGTGTTCAGGCAGGCTTGCTTCTATGCATTTAATCAGGCATCTTGCCATACTTGCAGTGGTAAAAACCTCCCAACAGACTTCCTCGTTTTCTCAAAACAGACTTCCTCATTTTCTCAAAACCTTCAAAGTGGTCTACAGTTGGTGACCCTCATCCCGCTCAAGTGACTTTTGCATGCAAAATGAGATGTCTAAAGTAGAAAACAAGGATAATGTAATGACTTGGCCAAAGCTGGTTTTAACAGCGCTATCCATCATTATTTATTCAATGTTGACAGCTTATCTCACTTGTTTTAAATAAGCAGAGAGGAAAACGTGGAACTTCAATTCTCCCTTCGGGCTCATTGCCTCCACCTCACTCACCCCAGTGTCAGCAGTCCTGACTCAGGGCAGCATAAGTAAAAGGAAAATTAGATCCACCATCACCTTCCCAGCATGGACAAAATCCGGTTCCTATCTGGGCTGGTCAGTAGGAGAAACTTTTTTGTTTGCCAGGTTAATTGAACTGGCTCCCCTTTTGTCCCCTCTCCCCTCACCCATTTTGCACTCCCAGCCCAGAGGGTGCCTGTGTGTTCCCAGGGCTCAGCCCCAGGCTCAGCTCAGGCAAAGAGATAGCCAGGGATGCGGCAAAAGCTGGGGTGCTCCTGTGTAGCCTGGGAGGACCTGGGGCTACAGCACTGGGGTGGACTGATACAGCCTCAGACATTTTCCACATCATTACCTACAAAGGATAACGGCCTGATAACCCTCGTAAGGACACACTGTGTGCAGGGTCAGCATGTGATTCACAGGGGACCTATAGAGGGTAAGGTATAGGTTTGTCTTTCCTCTGCAGCCACTCAAGCTGTGGCCTTGCATCTATTTATTGTATGATTAAAATCATCTCCTTCCTGACACTGGGATCTCTATTTCATCTACGTGCAAGTGCCAAGAAGTACCTATGCTCTGTCCCATCCTATCCCCTAAAAAGTATCTCTGTCCCAGCAGGATGTCCTTGGCAGGAGTCAGGATGGACCCCCTTGCTTCATCCAGTTAAGGTTTTAACCCTTCAGATACTCCCTCCCCACCGATGTCCTTGAAAGGCATGTTTTTGACTAGAAACCAGTTCCCTGGGACAGAGAGAAAGAGGGAGCAGCGCTCAGGGCTGCCCCTCGCTTCTTGGCCTGCTCAAGGAAAGAAACATAATCTTTGTAAACAGAGAGCTCTTTTTGTTCTGTGACTGAAGTTTCTCAGTAGTTAATGGAAAATAAAGGGTGGGGGGAAGTAAATTCTGGAGAACAGCAGCAACACAAAAAGGACATCCTGAGGGTTACTGGACCATACCAGACTCAGGGAGGCTGGAAGTACTGTAGGTGAAGGGCAAATGCCACTTGACAAAAAATGGTATGGGCTTGACTTTCAATAATATTTCATAAATCCAGGTTTTGAGAAGTGAGAGAGGACTGGGAGAATGAATCATCTCAAGCAATTTCAGGATAGTTTACATAGCCTGACACTTTATGTCAAGCCACCCAGAAATCCTATTTTTAGTACAACTAGAAATGGGTCCAGAATGTGAGGATTAGAGGTAATACTTCCAGCATTTGCAGATCTTTGGATAGAGTTTTTTGGCTTGACTGTCAGCAAAGATTAGGTGCATCTGCAGAGTTTGGAAGCAGAATTATATACGGGCTCTTTCCAAGGTTCAGGTTGCATTGTGTTTCAAAGTTTTGGATCAGGAATGTTTTGACAAATAAACCCCAGAAGTATCTGAATTGTGAGAACAATGAAGGAAACAAAGATCTGGAGCTGATGATAGGCTTTTTGTTATTCAATAAAATGTGTTATCATGATTGAAGGTACCATGTGAAGTCCAGGGTAAAGAAGCTGTTAGCACTACATTGTTGTTCTTATTTCATAATTGGGCTATACAATGGCTACAATTACTTACACTGAAATTTTGGAAGCATAGAAGAACTTTTACAGAAGTAATACCGGTTTTGTTAAAATACAATTTGATTGTATTACTGTAAAGGTTCAGTTGCTCACATCCTCAACACTTTTTCTTACATTTACTTGGATTTGGAGGGAGATTCCAAATACCCCGAGCAATATTTATTCTTCCATCTGTAAGGCCTTGGTTTGCCACGCATGGCTGATAGCTATGACTGTTTTCCCTGTTACATCTCCAAAGTGATAATATCTTACCTGTTTAAATGAGATATCCATACGTGAAGACTGGTTCTGGAAGAAACACATTTTGGGGTTTTTTCCCACAAAGACTGTACATACGCTTGTTTTCCTGTGGGTTTTTATCACCATGATGGATGTTTTTTTGACAGTAAAATAAGGGCTGGTGTTACTGTTGGTGACCAATTCATGCGAGCCAAGGATTTTGCCTAGGAGCATTTTCTGTTCCACTTGCTGCACCAGAGCTGCATGGCACAAGCAGCATCCGCATGAAGGTGGTCACCTTTTCCAGCTTTTCTGAAGCAGCCAGATCTACATTAGCCACAGAAAGCCAGGCTGCTTTTGCAGCCATTGCAGGGAACAGTACAAGTACAGGGCAGCAGCTACTTCTGGAATCCCTGAACTCAAATGACTGGCTTTCCTCCATGTATTACACTAGGAAAGATGACATTATGGGGTAAGATAATCTTATGGTATTTCTTGAGGCACCAGTCAAAAAAGTGACTGTTTCCTGCAAGGCTTTCATTCAGATGATTTTACAGCAATTTCAAGTAAAACAAAGCTGTTCTAACCTTGACTTGATTAGATGATTTCACTTCACTGAAACTATACTCTTAAACAAGCACATGTGTCAGAGCTGCTTATGTTCATGCCCACAAAGTGAAGAATAAGTTCAAATTTATGGAAGCTAATGAATTTCCAGTTAAACAAAAGTGGGGTAAGGGGAAGAAAGAAAACTAAGAGGTGGGGGGAAACAGCTTTAAATTCCAGTTCCTGTTTTTTTCTGGGAATCACAGGATCTTGCACACTGATGTGTCTAAAACAGCAGAGACTTAGTTTCCATAGTACCTTGGCTTTTGTTTATGGTTAAGGGGTGGGTGGGTGAGGAGATGGTTTTGTTTTGAGGGGTGAGAATCTGGGTTTTGGCATACTGTGAGGTGTGGGAGACTTCAGGGAGAAATTGCCAGTTAACAACCAGTGGACATGAGTGTCCTTCCAGTACACAGAGGAAAGGTAGATGTAAAAGACATCTTCAGCGCATTATTCATCCCTTGGTAGACAGTCCAGCTGCCCACAGAACAGGCAGTATTGGATTCATGCTGGGTGCTGTACAGCATGTAAAAACTTTAACTGTTTTTAAAAGATGTATTTTTTTAAAAAATAAGCTACTCCCAGAGCAGTTCCAGGAGTTTGCCTGGAGGTCCTTGCAAGAGTCTCCCCAGATGATTTCTGTGCGTGTGAAGGGATGGAGGGAGGTGCCTCTTGCATATCACCACATGAAGGGCTAGGAAAAAACTCAGGAGCAATCTTTCTCCATGTAGTTGTTACCATTCCCCCCCAGCAGCTACAGCACAAAGCCTTCAGATTGTATCTGTTGTACCTGTCTCTCCAGCAAACGGTTTCCCAAGCCATTTAGCTGTAGTTGTGGGAGGACCTTCAGGACCATACAGCTGGCATGAAGCTCTGCCTTCCCCTGAGGCACAAGCTATGCTGATCTTTGGCCTGTGTCCCAGCACTGTACAGATATATGAGGATCACAAAATCACAGAGTGGTTAAGGTTGGAGGGGACCTCTGGAGGTCATCTGATCTGCCGCACAGTACCACTGCTGATTCACACCCAATGTCTCACTTTGAGCAAACCAAGTAGTTCTATTCAAAACTGAATAAGCTGTTCTGAGGATACATCCCCTGCGTACCTGTCCTACAAGGCAGCATGGAAGAATTTGTGCTAGATTTACCCCCCTGCATTTTACATCTCTCCAAGGCTACCCCAGCAAATTTTTCACAGATAAGCAATAGCTAACCTGGGGGTTATGCCATAAAAATCTCCCCTTTTCTAAGTAACAGCTCAGCCCTCAATATTCTTATGGACACTTCAACTGGAAGAAAACCCTAGATCCAAAATAATAATTGTGTCTCAGGGCTACAGGGGTGTCATATGGGGCCCAGAGAAGTTGCACAGCTGAGCGCTACCCATGTTGACAGTGCTGCCTGCTCTGAAGGACACATCTGCTCCCCTTGGCGTGGAGGCCAGGACCTATTCACTGAAGCAATTGCAGTTAGCAAGGTAGCTTAAACAGTAGGAGACCACATAGTCTTTTATTGTAATAACAGTTACTACTGTAGTTATTACTAGTTATTCTCCAACTGAGAAAAGAGAATTGAACTTATTTCTGTCCTTCAGCATCTATTACGAGAGGTTTGGTACATTTGAGAGCAAGGGTCTATTCCCTTGCTGTATTTGCCAGCCAAAACTTACTGAGGATGATGATACTTAAAACCAAGCCTATAAAACAACCATTGTAAGTCTAAATTTAAAGTATAGGTATATTTTGTAGTAAATATTTGCAATTGGTAGATCTGAATTTTTGAAACTGAATCTGCTCTCTTCTTTTGCTGCCCCACAAGATGACTCTAGTACAACTATAAAGCTTGGCCAATGAAAGGCAGCAGGACATATTCCTTGCCCCTAAATACAGGAAAGTCCATGCACTAGCAATCCTGTGGCTGAGTTTTGGCGTGCTGAAACAAGTCAGGATAATTCAAGGTTATGGTTCCCTCAGCAAGTATATTTCAGTCACAGTGCATGTATATAATAAGACATAAAAGTTAGCATCGCATACTGTGATACAAAATGTTACACATGCCCATGGGGCTTTGAGTTATGATTTTTGCAGGAGTTAATTTGGTGCTGTTAGTGGAGTGATTCCTTTAAAGATGCTGTCAAGGTAACATTTTACATTTAATTTCCCCATTGCCATTTTCTTTGGCCTTGTCAGCTGTAAGAAAAAATCAGTGGTGCATAAATCTCTGTGCCAGTTACTATGGAGGGCACAGACATGACTATCTACTTAAAGATTCTTGGAGCTTGATGATGGTCTTAAGGATCTCTGTTTCCTTTCCAGATGCTTAACCTCAACCAGTCAAAAGGTACCAACAGAGAATTATGGTTCAAAATAGAGGCAAGGTGGTTATTTGCCAAGTCTAATCATCATTTCTTGTCTGCTGCAGTCTGACCATACCACTAGTTCACCTTCAAACAGTTTTCCTTTGAAACTCTTCACCCTCTACCAAGATATTGCCCATACACTAATAAAGACATAGTCTTCAGGTACTGTAATTCAAGATATGGCTTAACGAAGTGTTCCCTCTAGGGGTTTCTCCTGGAAAAAATACATGACAATAAAACCAGGGGGAAGTATTTCCTAAATGCCAACATAGCAAGTGTTATTCGCTCTCATTTGGGATGCCATAGACTGGTTTGTCACTGAGTGATAGAACTCTCCTTTCTCGTTCCCTCCTTTCTGCGTGAATGTAACTCCAATAGTAAGTAGAATTGGGAAAATCAAGTGTTGTTTGTAAGAATGTGTAGCAATAGCCTGAGAAATCCTACTTAACTTAGCCCTTCCGATTAGTTATTATATACATGACAGATGTACCCACAGTAACGACCCAGACATGAGCACATTTCTCAAAAAAAGCAACAAGATCCATGCAGTTTCATTAGCGGAGATGCAACAGATGTGCTGTGAAATTTAGATGTTGAAAAGCAACTGGGATTTGTTGGTAAAGCTCATGTTTCCAAGCGATAGAAGAGGATAGCAAACCTCCCATCACTACTGTACAATCCTTCATCTGTTGCTAACCGTTACGGCTGGTGTTTTACATATTGCATTTCATCCTCCGAGCCAAACGGCAGCGGGTATGAGTTACTCACCATAGTCCCGATTCTATGCATGCAGTCACTGAAATGCAGAGGGTTTGTAAAACTGAAGATGGAAGCCTGGTTTTGTGGACTTCTCCAGGGACAAAATATCATGCCCTAGTTAAACAGCTGCAGCTATCTTTTCACATGTGATTGTAAAGACGCCTGGATTTTTGTTCCCAGAAAGGAGCAAGTTCACACAGACCTACTGGGAGCTGCAAGCACTTGATGTCTTTGGAAAGTAGGTCATTGCTGTGTTTGTGCCTAATTTGAGGTAGCCAAAGCATTAGCACTGCCCTGATTGCCACAGAAAATAATATGCAGTAGCAAAGTGAGATATTTAAGAATACAGACTGGGTATCCAACCTTCCAGTCCTGGTCATATGGTGCTTTCCGCTGGATACTGATGGAGAGAAAGGCTGAATCTGTCCCTGCTTTATTTTTCTGTGAATTGATTTATGTATTCATCTTACAAAGTGCCTAAGCATTGCTGCATCCATATTTCAGGAGATAATCTTTATTATGTTTCTTCTCTAGACATTATTACAGCCACAGAAAGGGGGGATGTTCTTTTTTGTAATGAGGATTTTATGACTTCTTTGTCCTCCCCTGTGCCTGTCCTAGCAAATCATACCCTTGTTATACAGGGTGGCAGGCCTTAGCCGATGTACCACTTGCTCTGTGGGTCCACCTTCACCACTCCTTCTCAGGAGCATCGTTACCCTGCAGCCGTATCCCTCTTCTGTCAGACATCAAGCTGCTCACAGCCTGAAGGATTCCTGTTCCACAAGCAGCCCCAAGGCAGAGATGTATGAGGAACACAGAAAGTCCAGAAAGCACAACCTATGTGGTGGTACAACATTTCTGGACCAAGGCCTCAAAATTAATGGGGGAGGAAGGCAAGGAAGACTGGGACTATTCAGTGATATGGCCATGCCCAGGTGTGTGGGATGAAAATGTACTGTTGCACCCTCCTTAACCCTTCACTTGCTGAATGGCTGAGCTGGAACCAGAGGACGAGGTGGGCTCCTTGCAGCTCTGGTGGCCTTTTGTCCAGGAAGACCTGCAAAGTGCTGGCTTGGCCACTTCCAACAGCTTCGTCCCATGTTATAGAATGAGTATGTTGAACAGCATAACAAAATAAGGGCTTTTCTCAAGACCATGGAGGTGCTTTCCAGGCCATGGGGAAAGCATGATCAGCGGGGTGAGGAAGCTGCCCACCTGCCCACTGTGCACAGTGGAAGCCAAGGTGAGGCATTTCATAGCCTAAGGGGTTGAGAGGTGGCAAATTATCTGCATCCAGACAGATGAGCTTTGCAAGCCAGCATTGCTAATGCTGTCAACAGCAGGTGCATGAACCCAATCAGAGAGTTTGTGCACTTCATTTGCTCATGAGCAATGATGGAAGAAAGGCCGGGAGCCGGCACGCTGAAGAGTTCCCGTCTGCCATCAGTGCCTGATGCTGCACTGCCTGCTTCTGCCTGCTTTAAGCTTGTGTAGCAGCTTTATTGGACAGTAGAACTTCGTGTATTTGTACAATTTTGGTTTGGGAAATTGTTTAAGAGCAAATAAATGCAAGGCACGGTAGGATTTCATACAGTGATGTTTTCCCATAGTTGATTACATTTTGCTCAGAGAAATTTGAGCCAAGAAACAAATGCTTAGCACCAGCTTCATTTACCACTGAATACACAGCCAAAAGTTGGAAGCAGCCAATCAACACAAGGTAAAAAATACTGTGACATGCAAACCAATATCTATCCCATGCAAGTTACTTGGTGGAAAATGTTTCTTCTTGGTCCCTGGTGATACGTAAAACTAGTGGATGAGCAGGAGCCAGTGCCAAATGAAGGATGGGGACCCATGGGAAAGACTCACAGCCAGAGCAAAGGACAATTTACAGGAAGTTTCTCCCAGCTGTCAGAGCGTAACTGCAGAAAGCAGGAAGATGCTTGTTAGAAAGTCCCGGCACTACATTAAATGTTCTACCTCATATGTTATGCTGCCCACCTGCCTATCCATCTGCCACTCTGTCTCCAGACACCTTCCACGTCAAATTGTTCTTTTGCCAGTGGTCTGCAATTCAGAGCTTCACCCCTCAGTGACCGGCCATCGGTGGTGACAACCTGAATGGTGAGCAGGAGGGACAGAGAGGTGCATTACAGAAGCGGTCGATTTTGGAGGAGCAAAGAAAACATTGTGGGTCCACCTTGGAATCTGGAAGCATTTTGGACAGGTATGTTGAGATGGGGCTGGAAGCATGGTGGATGTTGTATCTTCATATTGTAGGCAGCCACTTCTCCCAAGCCTGCTGCAGGCAGACTGCTGGCAGTCTGGAGGTCAGTTAAGGGAAAGACAGTTGAGTCATCTTTGCTCTGCAGTGTGGTTGATGGAGCTGTGAATATGAAGCTTGAAGTCAGGGATGCTGTTTCTGTCAGCCTTTCTACCGCACATAAGAGGAAAGGAGTTCAAGGACGTAGGGGACTGCACCACTGAAAGTAACATAATATTTGAGAGCTCGCTGCAGCTAGAAGAAAACAGAGCTGTTTGCTGTCATTCCTCATTAAAATGCAAAACAATGTCTGCGCACTCTGTAAACACGACTGTTTCTTCTTTCCTGCTCGTGAACTTCTAGCAGATATAAAACTTGGGTATATCAGGTTCCAGAGGAGATACAATTGAAGGTATTTTACAAGAAACATCAAAAAAATAGATCTTTGCCATGTGTGTTTCATGATGCGTATATATGTAGTGGAGCTGGGATGTAAAAAGAGGGGGGAAATTAGCTCAAGCATTTATCCTGCCTGTGTTGGAGAATACCGTGGTTTAAAAATTGCCTGAATATTTTTCAAAAGAGCTCAGACAGGGTTCCCCACCGTATTTATTTACCACCTAAAGCACCAATGCACATGCAATAGCAGAGTCGGCAGCGACTCTTCCTGCTGTTGTTTCTCTTTCCTGGAAAGCTTATTGTTCTTCCATTAAAAAATATTCCAACAGAAATTGCTTCTCCAGATATATTGCTCACTCTTACCACTCTGCCTTCAGTAAGCCTAACCTGTAGTTTTGCAGCAGGTGAAGTACACCCCTATCACCAACAGTTTGGTGCAACACTCATTTTACTCTGCTTAATGATGCACCACGCAGGGGCAAGAGGATTGTGGATTTCCTTTAGTCCTACACCTTTCCTCACCCCCTGCTTTGGGTGCTGTACTGCTGTGCTTTGATTAACTCGATCATATTTTCCTTCCAGTTTGCACCCATCTAAATGGGATTGTCCCTTGTAAACTCTGAGAGCCATGAACACTCCCGCTGATTTTAGAAATACAGCTGAGAGACTGAGCCCACTTTTGAAAATGCAGTGTCACCTTCTACTTTCAGCATCGGTGACACCATTTAGGAAAAGAGCATGACATGTATCCAACCCAGAGGAAGTGGGATGGAGCAAAAATGAGAAATTAATGTAACACATATGGCTTTATTTTCCCTGCAAATCATGTTCAATTTAGGCCATAATGATTTATTCTAAAAGCGCATTTAACTCTAATTTGGTTCTATATAACGGAACAGATGGGGTAAATCCACAGAGCTGTACTTTTCTGCATAAATAAGAATGATTGCATTCATATCCTGATTCTTTTTTCTTTTTCTTCCCCCATCCATCTTCCGATATTTGATTTGTACATTTAAAATAAAATAAATTGAGAAATAATTTATGTTCTGAATTTGTGTGGTGTTATTTGGGGGAGAGCGGTGAGTTCTCAAATTAGTGTGTAGCCATTGCCGTGCGAAAACAACTTTGTCGTTCCGTTCTTCCCCCTTCCTCCCCTTGTCCTATATTCGCACACAAATACCATTGTTGATATAGGGCCTACGTTGTTTTGAGTTCTGCTTGTGAAAAGCACACCGACCAGCGGCGAGAGAGGAATTACGTGTATTCCCACAGCTGTGCTGGCACAAGTGGAGATGCTGGTGCATCAACATGGGAGCTATCAAAACAAAGGCAAACAAGGCTGTATTGTTCCAGTTTCATTGAGGAAAACAAGAGAGAATATTTTCTTTTCCACTCTTGAAAAAGGAAAAAAATAGTATGACTGACCTTGTGTTATTTCCAGCTCGAGAAATCAGCATCTTAGGGAATTTCTAGGAAAAGAAAAATCTCACCTTGAAAAATTGAGACCTTGAAAAATAAATGCGCTGAGGCTTCCTATTGCTTTTCTCTCTGTTTGCCAGGCTTGCTTCCCAGGCCCACAGCTTCCAGCCAAAGCAGGGGCTAACAGCAACTGCCTTTGCCATGTCAGTCAGAGCCAGGGCTGAGCTGCCAGCCTAGCGCGGGAAATGCTCTGAGCCAGCAGCCCGCTCCAGCTCTTTCCAGCAAACAATTTTACAACCCTGGAAATGACTCTGGACTGGCAAACGACATTATTTTTATAGGCCATTGCCTCATTGCAGCACTTTGCTTCATCCACTTTAGCATAATGTGTCTTTTTATGCACTATTTTACCACCCTGTTATCTCAGACCCTTACAGAAGCATCTGCCATAACGCTGCTTCCCACCTCACGGGCAGCGTGCCTTGGGAGCACTGTGCGTTAGCCTGGGCACTGCTTGGCGAGCCAAAGGCCATTGTTGCTCGAGGCGGGGGACCACTTGTGGACCTCTGCAAGAGCTTTGCCTCCCCCATACGCATTTACACCCCTGCCCAGTGTATATTAGTGCTATACCTTTTGTTAATGCCTGCACTCTCCCAAGCCTTGCACCACCTCTGGTGGTGTCCCCCCCCAGGTTCTCATTCCACCCAGGGCAAAATGTAGCCTTATTCTGGGGGGCTTAGGTTGGGCTGGAAATGCGCACAGGAGAAATGTGAGAGTGAGGATAGTTGGGTCTGGTCCAGCTGGCACTGCTGTTGCAGCCTGTAGGGCTCAGGGAGCTGGATCAGTTTGTTCTCGTCTTCAGCAGGAGTCTGAAACCCAGAAGATCCTTTCTTAACTTGCCTCTCTTCTTTATAGACACCATGAGTTCTTGAGAGCATGAAGAGTATCATACAGCTGAAAACTGTCTAGCTCACCAGGGACCTCACTTCTTGGGCAACGGGAGACTATATAAACCCCATCTATGTCTTATATATAACTAGCCCAATCACAATTGTATGCCTTGAAAGTTCAATTCAATTAGCTTTGGAGCCCTTTGAATGTTCATCATGAAAACAAACAGAAACTCAGAGGAGAGGACAATTGCCTTCTGGAAGAGTGGTTCTACCTTTGCGGAGTACAGAAGGTGTAAAGACTAAACATGCCTCTGACACTCTGACTCCAGCTTTGGCCCTATGCCAATGACAGTTTGACAAGAAGCCACTTGGATGGTAGTTCAGTAGCCATGCCTCCAAAGCTATGCCATGCCAAGCCCTGCTGATAAATGTATAGCTATGGCTGGTAATTCTTTCCAAAAGCCCATGAGCAAACTAGAAGTCCAAAAGTTCTTTTTTAGGAGTCCAGGAGCCCCTCTTTAAGAGTCCAGGAGTTCTTGTCTCCAGAAGTTCATCCATTAATCCCAAAGAGTAAACTCTTTAGAAGTATAAAGGTGAAAGGTAATGTCAGATACATTTTTGAACTAGAAAGATTAATATCGTTGAAACCAATAAAAATTCCATAGGATTTATTGATGGTGGAGCCATGGATCAGAGGTCAGGAAGTGAGAGCTCTCTTCTAGACAGTAATTGATCATTTGTTACAAAGAGTCTTCTAAACATTCAGAGGGCTTTCTGCATACTTTCCAGACCTGTCCCAGCTGTCTTTTTCCTCTGTTTCCTCAACATGCCTTGATCTCAATTTCAATCTACTTTTCTTTCTTCTCTCTCTTACCCTCCTTTTCTTTCCCTTTCACCATTCTGCTCATGTCCACCTACTCTGCCCACCTTAATTTCACAAACAGCATCACCTGGCCTTTTTTTTTTTTGCACATGTTTTTCATAAAATAAATGTAAGTGAACTAAAAGTAATAATGATTTTTTTTCTGTTAATTTCCATTGAGTTTTTTCCTTAGAGTTCCTGGAGTACGAGATCCCTATTGCAAACTTTTACGGCTCTGACCCGTTCTCCAGCCCCAATGTGATGTGGCAGAGGATTGCCCTGGAGCGGCTCACCTCAATCCCTGGGTAGAACCACAGAACCTGCCAGTAGCCTTCACAGACAGAGGGACTCATGACACATTTCTTACCTGCCCCACTGCTTCTTCTGGATGATTGCATAGGAAAACAGCACCACATTTTGCTTTAATTCACTCCTGCTTTGGGTAGCTGAGGGGAAAAGGTTCACAGGAGGTCCTCAAGGCTAAGAGAACAAAGTATGTCTGGCTGTGAAAGTCATATTTTCAAGCCATCAGAAACCAAGCCTGGACATCAAACACTGCCTTGTGTAGCCTGCCTACACTGCACATGCAGCAGTCCCTGAGCTGTGTGTTTGCATGTGTTTATAGCTGGGGGCGTGCTTAATTGGTCATTTCCCAAAACAAACCCCCATTTGTATTCAGTTGTAGATGGACTGCCAGATTAGGAACTTGACCTGCTCACGTGAACCAAACTAACTTTGCCATACCTGGAGTCCCATTTTGATCCTGCACCCTGGAAAAAGATGTGGCTACTTGCACCCCCTTGGGGCAAACGTAGTCCAGTGGAGGAGGGAGGATCTCACACCCTTATTCCCGCCATCCATGGTTGGTAGGAGGTTCATCTCAGAGCTAAGCAGGGCACCATACCTGATACAACACAAACCATGTATAGCTAAAGGCTAGAAAGGCTAAAATCATTACCACTTAGGAAAAGATATTTCGAGTGTCGAGTGTCGTTGATTATTTTTTTTTTAGCTCTTTCTTTTTTCTTTTGGAGAAATTAAAGTTTGCAAACAGCGAGGGAGGTACTGAGATAAATTCAGGATTCAAAGTCTTACATTTGTTAGCTTTTTTAATGGAATTTGAAATACTCAATGCATTTATAAGTGGAAGGACTCAGATCCAAAAAGGGCTGCAAATGTCTGTCTTGAGTACCGAGGGGATTGTCCTGTGATTTGCTGTCCCCTGTGTATTCCATTTGCACCATACATATTTGCTCACAAACTTCCTTAGCTATCAGAAATGAAAATTGTTAGGAATCCAAGACTCGTTTCCTGTCAAACATCTGCATAGAGCTTTGTTCAGCTTCAAAGCTTAAGTCAACTGTGTTTAATATCTGAATTTGTCTCTGAAGCAGCAGCAGCAGCAACTGACACTAATAAAACCCTACAGGAAATAAATTTGGAGTAGAGCATATGTGAGCCAGGTCTTGGTTAGATCTATCTTAAAAGCCAGGATAAAAGGCAAAGCCAAGAGGACTTTGCATCAGCAGGTTAAAGCGTGGTTGCCAATTGCTTGTTGGAATTAAAGGATCTTATAGAGCTGTTCTGTTCATCCCCCTCACACAGAGACTGCTAGGCTTTAAGTCAGCCAAGGGTCTTATATTTCTAGTTATTTTGGTGCATTCTGAAATTGTTTCTATTCTTAATACTCTGTAGTCATTAAATTACAGCCAGCTGTGTCCTGTCAGTGACATTTTTTGCAAATTGTTTTTAAAATGTAGTGCTTGCAGTTCATAGATGTTTGGTTATTCGAGAGCTGGATGACAAAACAGCATATAACAGAGCAGAGAGCAACCCGTGAGCTTGTCCTGCAGTGTTTGACAGCTAATATGAAATGCAGTCAAAATGTAGAAGGGCCTGGGCACTGAGGAAAACTGATCATGAAAGGGGTTTAAGGCATAAAGGAAATTAAAGCACAAACTGAATTTGCTTAAATGAACAGGAGTGATATTTTGACGTGACATTGAATATTTCCCATATGGCTTCAACTAGAGTTGATTTGAAACCTTTCAAAACATTTTCCTTGTGTGCAAAATGACCCTTTACAACAAAGGAAGAAAGAAAACCCCACCCATAAACAGTTTGGCTGTTAAAGCCATTTTAATGAAACAATTGAATTGGCCTGTGTGTCTCCCAGGTGGGGAAGTTGAGGATGCTGCTTTTAAACAGCAGCAGCTGGGAGAGGTGTGTTTGCTGCAGGGAAAGAAGAGGGGAGATGGAATTCCCTCTCAAACCTGTTCCTGGGCTTCAGGGGAGCTCACTCTCTTCTGGCCACATGAATCTCCTTCCTGGTGTGTGATTCACCACGTGAAGGTATAGATATTTTTAAATAATACTTGATGTTGAGGCTGTCAAAGTGTTTGTGCGCAGAGCTAGGGTTGCTATGTGGGAATGTGTTTTTCCAGCAGTTGGGAGCTCTGCTTTTTTTGAAGGTATGGGTCAGAAAGGGGATGGCATGTTCAACAGTTAAAACAGACAGTTGCCTTTGAAAATCAGGAGCCCAAGTACATGAAGATAAGGTCCTAAAGTCTATCTCCTTTTTGCTTCTAGATCAAATCTCCACCCAAAGTTCAGGTTGCAGAGCAGTGTTATTTTCTCTATGTCACTGTATGGCTCCCCTGGGAGGCAGAAGCTGTGGCAGGAGCTGTGCGCAACTCAGGCACTGGCTGGCACTTCTCAGAAATAGCTGGTGAGTAGAAAGAAAAGAGAGGAAAAAATAGGATGATGAGGGGAAAAAAATACAAACAAAAAAACCCCTAACAACCAACAAGCCCTCAGGAAGTCAGGATGTTTCTGCAAATCAATAACCAAAGAAGAATTCTGTACAAAAAGCTATTTGCAAGAAGTAAACAAGTAGCTTGACCTTCTTACCAGGTGACCTTCTGCCTTGCAGGGGAACTGTGAGCCCTAATTGGCCCTTGGAAAGCAACTAGCTTTGCTGAGGAAAGATGCTCCTGAAGGGCAGGGGAATGTGAAGAGGTGTTTTGCTGTAGGTTTGCCATGTTCAAGGGAACTGTGGGCTAGAATTTCAAAGGTGCTCCTTCCACCGCTGTGTGCTTGAAGTCAGGGTTTTCTATTCAAGGAACAAAGGCAGAACTAAATTTACTGAGGCCAGAAGTCCTAGGGGATGGAGTGTTTCTACCACTTTGCAAAGCAAATTTATTTTTGAAGTGTACAATGTAAAATGCTCAGAGCACTGCTACTTCTTTGCCATAAAAATACTGCTCCTATGTGGCTCTTGACAGAAGTTAATGTTTACTTCTGTACGTGTGGCAGGGGCAAGCCCACGTTTTTAGGGCTCTTCCATGGCATTCATTTCTGCAGCTCTCATCTGGCTCCGAGGACAGTTGATGTAATTGCCTAGCACTGCCAAATAACACCTGGTAAGTAACACTTTGGTGTTTGAGGTTTTTTTTTGAGTTATCGTCTGCAAAAAGATTGCCTGATAAGCCCCTGCAGAGTAGGGAATGCTCTGAGTCCCAGTGGGAGAGCAAGCAGCACACCTAATTTCTTCTTTTACAAATTGTATAATTTTCAAGCAACTGTTGCTGCCAAGCATTTCAGCAGATGGACTGAAGCAGTTCAGGCTGGGAAAAAACTACCAAAACCCAGTGACTAAGATCCCCTGTATCCCTTATTTTCAGTGGGGAAAAAAAAAAAGAGCATGTTTCTTCAGAAAACAGAAGCTAGAGGAGGAAAAGCAGTGGTCTGGGGCTTTTTAAAAGATTTTTAAAGGTTTTTAAATGTGCATGACATTGCAGGCAAGGTCATGGCAAGTACATAAGTCCATGTTATAAACCTACTTTAAGCAGAATGAAAACCCCTGCAAAATCACAGGATTTTCAAACACGCTGAATTGTAGGGGAGGGGAATAAGCCCAAACACTTCTGACCATGAAGCGTCAGTTCACAGAAACTCTAATGAGTGGATGAGCGGGTGAAACAGCAGCTATAAAAACAACTGTATTGGATGGTAAATCAATTCTGCCACGACCAAGTCCCCTCCAGTGTCAGAGGCTTCCCTATCGCTGGTATTTGCCCGGTTTTGTTCTTTCATGAGTCATGACTTGGCGTGCTTCCCCCTGGCTCCTCCACACGCGCGGCAGCAGGAGAAGCACGTCCCTGGCCAAGCGCAGGGTGGGCTCGGTGCCAGCGGCAGACACAGCTCCCCGGCCGGCTGCGGCCAGAGGACTTCTGCCAGAGGGTGTCTTACCAACAGGTGGGTCTCAGTTGGCTGGTCCCAAAGGGCTGATGTTTTACTCCCTTCGTTGCAGGCGTAGCTCGAGCTATCTTGCTTAGGATGGGATACTGAACCCACTACACCAGTGTGGGACTGGTCCCAAGGTGTTCCTAATGGGACTTCAGTGAGCCTTGCTCTAAATTACTTCACGATGGAGCTCCTGCCACTTCTCTTGAGTGTTTTTCTCTTGCCCTTTTAGCCCTCTGCAGGACATGTTTCTGAATAGCATCCTTTCTGACAGGGATGAAACTTCTTTTCTCTGCCCTAATGTATTCAGAGTTGTGGAGAATGTGGGCTGCTTTTGTAATTTTAATACTTTTTTATGAATGGGCTGTGGGATCTGTTCTATACATTATATCGACCTGTGTTTGGATGCAAAAGGATTGGTTTCTGCTTAGGAACAGGGGAATAAGGGAGCAAGTGTCTGAAACCCTATCAGCCTGTTATTGGCGGTCACCAGGCATTGCATGTCTGGGTTGAGTACCACGTGTTTGGTGGGAATGGTGGCTTGGGAGTTAGGAGACAGTTCTCTTTGGGAGCAAAGCAGGGGAGGTGACACCCAGTCCTGTCGTCATGTGGATGTCATGCTCGTTTGCTGGGCATGAGCCCCATGTCCTGATGACATCCTGGGGTTGTGGTGCCCTGTGAGGATTACAGCTCTGCACCTGGTGCTCAACCCCAGGTATCTGTGGTCTCCTTAGCTCTCTTATCTTGGCAAAGCTGCAGCAGCACAGAGTAATACCTGGAAGAGAATAGCAGGAGACAAGGTGCTAGTGCTTCAAAGTCATGCATTGACAGGGGAGGTTCAAGTTACAGGACCTGTCCCAAAATAACACAAGATTGTTCTTACTGACAAAGACTTTAATTTAATTTCAACACACAATATAAGGATTTATGATAGGCAGAACTACTTGATGTTTTTCCCCCATACTCACCAAGTGCCCAGGATCCCAGGATCTGTTCCTGCCCTCCCTGGTGCCACAGCAGGACAGAGGCTGCAAGGGCCTTGGTCATGGGAGGATGGAGGTGGGAGATGGTGGAGCTGGGACTTTGGTACACTGTGCAGAGCTGTGCATGGTCAGGAGGAAAAGGGCACCAGATTAGTGCCTAAGATACAACAGCAGCACTTGGTGATTTTGATCTTGTCTGGAATCGCAGGCATCTTCATGTTACAGTATTAGCATGGTAGCAGTGTGTCACGATCACTGATACATGTCTTTTGTACTTGGGTCCAGCTGACTGAGACATGCTGACTTCTTTGGAAAAGCCATGTGCATCAGCCACAGCAGCTTCTGTTGATGCTGCTCACCTGCTGGCACAGTCCTCTTAAGCAGCTGAGCTCATTTAGCCTCAAGGACAGAGAACAACAAGCAAAGGTAGGACCCCAACCTTTGAGGACTTTTCAGCTGCAGTGGCTCTCTGAGGATATTTAGAGGATCTACACCTAGAGCTGAGATTTCCAGCAATAACAAAGTCCATGATCAGAGTAACATCAAAAGAAGTAAAAGCAGTTCTCCTGGGGGTGCTTCTGACAAATGCAGGATAATCTGGTGCTGGAGGCATGATATAGGGCAATGCATGGATGAGTGGGTCTGAGCCAGTGATGGCAGTTCCTGTGTCCCGACAAGAAAGTATAACGTAACTGAGAGCCAGGGGAAGCTGAGCAGTGGGGACAGCCAGCAAAGGCCTCTGGAATTTATTACTACTTAGTTTACTGCAAAAAATTGCAATCTTGCACAAATGCAAATAGAAGGCAGGCAGTTCAGCATAAGCTATGGAAAGAATGGAAAGCAGATAGTGTATTAAATAAGAGACAAGAAATGCTGTTAATTTATTATTATGGATTTAAGGGAAATATACGACTTTTCCGAAGTGATTTTAATGAACAAGTTAGAGAGAAGTAATTCTGGAAACACTGCTCAGAGATGTGTATTGGGAGTCTGCTGAAATGCACCCACCAAACCAGCCTGGGGCTGTTAAGGCAGTTTGAGTAGGTACCAATAAAACATTTGGAGCGAAAGAGCTAGCCTGAAAGTGCTGACCCACCCCACAGAGTGCAGGACACATCACTGGACACTTGGAAGGCTTTACTTGCTGCCTGCCCATGTTTACTGGTACAGAGAGAGCTGAAGCCCTGTGTCCTCTGCCCATGCCTCCACAATAGGGAACCTGAAGCAGCTATAGGAACTTCTGAGGCATCTTTCTAACAAGCTTTCTCCTTTGGTGCTTCCTGGTGCCCCTTCTGCTCAGTTTCATCCACAGGGTCATATATGTCAGAAGCAGTCCAAAGAGCAGCTTTACAGCTCCTTTGCACTTCAGGCACTAAGACTTCTTGCCTCCACAAAGAGAAACACTGTGTCCAGCTAAGGCTCCAGCATTCCCTAGCATGGCCTTGATGTACTCGCTAAGTCTTTGAAATCTCATTGCATGGAGTGGATGTCTAGCACCAGAGAGGTTCAGAATAGAAAAGCAAACTGCTTTTCTGATGGTTTCATACAGCACCCACAGCCTGTGTGAAAAGAGATGTTTGTGGAACCACAGTATTGCTGTACCTTTCTTTTCAGCCTTCCCATCTGTGGCCCCTTTACTGGGCAGAAGATCTGAGCATACTGGACAGCAGCCTGCTTGATCATTCATTTGTGGATCCTCATCATATACCGAGCAGGAAGGATTGCTCACTTTCTCCAAGGAGCACTTTAGGACATCATACATACCGTGTTTGTTGCTTCTCAGGATATGTTGACCTTTTAAAGAAAAGGAATTCAGAATGCAGCTGGGTTGTAAGAATTACTCTGCTTCTCTTCACCACTTCTGTTTGCTAACAATGGCTTGCCTGTTTTTTAGATAAACAATAATTAAAAAAAAAAAGCATGCAAGGGTATGTGTGATTTGCTGCAATGCATGAATGTACAAGTGGGATGCTGATAAACCTGGGACCAGAGGCAGCTAACTAGATGAATAGTAGTTAGGGCTACTAACAGCTGAAATGTGAACCTAGACCCATTCCCCTACAAACAGGTAAATTATAAGGTCTGTGATAACCAGTAACCTGGTGAGCAGGATTTGCAGTTGTATTTTTAGCTATAAGCAAGGACAGATTTGACTTGTGGTGACCCCAACAGGAGAGGGTTCCTGGAGGATGATGTCCTCTTCTCAGAGTGCTGTTTCACTCTGTAGAAGATTGTGTGCTAGGCAGAAGGTGGTCTTCTATTTGCCACCAATGTTTTATTGAAGATAATAGTCATTTTACAGGAGAACAGCCAATGCTACTGATGACTTTCCCCTCACTAAAAAGCCATGTCGGTTCATGGGCTATTTTGGGACAGGCTCCGCCAGCTGTACTTGGGGTCCTGTTTGAGCTCTGGAGCTCCAATCTGCTTTTCAGCTGCAGTGCAAAGTTGAGCAAGCAAATCTGATCTGTTCAGGGGCCGCTTCCTTCCAGACTGAGCCCGCAGGGACTGAAGGATATCCTTCCAGTGCAGCTCCCGAGGAGCACAGTCCAGCAGAGCCGCCTGTGTCAACCATTTGCGGTAAGATAAACACATGGGCTGAGTTTCCCTTTGCTAAGGGCTGTGCGCTGTATAGGTGTCTGTGGGGCAGGCGCTTGGCTGACAGCCTGCCACTCAAACCGCAAACAGGCGAGTGCCAAAGGTCACCAAGTCGGGTATCGGAAGTGAACCAGAATAAACAGCCTCTTTATCAGGCTTTGTTTTCTAGCAGACTTGCAGAACGCTCCGGCGCTGCTCTCCAAGTGAAGCTGCCTGCCATGGGACGCCTGGGGATTTATCTGGCTGCGGCTCAGTGCACTCGCACGCTTGGTCTCCTCTCCCACATCTGCTTCCTCTTCCACCTCGCGCTTGGCACCTTTTCCTTCTGGTGGGCGAGCATGGAGGCTCTGTGAGAGCCAGTCTGCTGCTCTCTGGGTTCAGATATAGACTGTACTGACAATGCTATCCTAGATTGAATTTTCCCAGCATTTTCCTCCTGGGAAATTAACCTGCTAAGGTGTCTTGTGCTTCCATGAGCCACCGGGAAGCCCCTGCCTGGGCTGCTGTTGTACAGCACATCTCTGATTTCAGCTGGGGTTTTTTGGCATAAGCTGGGTGTGCTGTAGTGTGGGGGCTTGCAGAGGGGAGCAGGCTCTTGTATTTGCCCCTGCTCTGCAGCCGAGGGAAGCGTGGTGCTGCTCAGCCCAGCCCTGAGAGCCTGGTGACTTGCCTCGTGCTGGACCATCTGAACAGCAAAGGAAACGGGCCCTTTTCTCACTTCCCACTCACAGTAACAAAGGCTTGTTCACAAGGTTTCATGCTTTTCACCAAACTCTGTTTCTCCACAGACAACTGCCACAGACCAGTGTGTACTGATACCATCAAAGTTTTCCTTGGAAACCCTCCAAGGGATTCAGCCTGGTGGACCACACAGTTATTCATACATAGTTTGGGGACTACTGATCCGTCTGAATCCAAGTAGACTTTTCTTTATTTTGTCTGCCATTGATCTCACACTTTTCTCAACTACCAGAATGCAGTTAGATTTTCTCATCTCTCTAGCAGCTAACTTTTATTCTTTAGGTTTCATCCCCGCATTGCTGCTTATGCCTGCACCCAGCCACACACATGCACCCCTTGGAGAAATACTGGCCCCATCCTCCAAAACTATTCTCACTTGTTCGCTTTGTTTTAAAATGTACTTGACAGCTGCATGTGCTTAAGCAAGAAGGGAACATTTAGAGAGGTGAGAGCCCAATAATATTTTCAAGACTCACTGCAGGTGTGGTCATCCAAACCCAGAAAGATGGGACAGAAACACTCAGTGGCTAAACACAGTCCTTCAAAAACAGACTTTAAGAATTCCTTGCTATCAAGTTGCAACAAATGTTTCCTTGGTGGTTCCTAACCTAGAACTTTCTCCCAGCTTTTCATGGGTCTTAAAATTCTGTGAGTATGGGATGGCTTGCTGGGTAAGCATCTTTGCATGCTTTTCTGCTGGGGTTATTTGAAATCTTGGTGAAGAACTAACCGTGATGTTGTGGGCCTCGTAACAGGCATTTAGACTCTTCGGTGGCCCATTGTGGAGTATTATTTTGGCTGTATCCACAAGCTGCTGGTCTGTGTTTTTACCCCTTCCTGCATGTAATTTACAGGGCAACATCTGCTGAAAAACAGGAGGGAAGCTTTCCTAACCAGCCTCAGGCTGTGAACCAGGAGGCTTTGTTGTCCACAAACCCCTCTTTCTTCTGCTCAAGCTGTAATGCCAATCTCTTCATTTCTATCCATGTCTGATTTTATCCCAGTGGGTTTGCTATCAGAAGAACTCACTTGTCTTGCAGTATCTTTATATACATTTTGGGTGTTTACTTTTGGGGATAATAAAGCACAAGGTCTGAGAAATTGTTTGGTGGGGCTGTATTTGGTTAATAGGTGCCAAAGCTGCAGGCTGGCTCCTTTGCCTGCTCACAGCCTGCCTACCAAGTGCCAAGCCAGCAGTGGCTGCTGGAGGGGACAGCCAGCTGGGACAGCATAGCACTGGAGAGGCATGGTGAGGCACTGCCACCCTGACAGGTCTGCAGGGCAATTCCATGGGGCTATTCCTTAGGAAACTGCTAAAATTCTATTTCTGTATGTGGGAATGGGAGGACAGCCTGGAATTGGTGCTCCTTCCAAAATTTTGAGCTTGTTCCTATCAAGCTTTACTCCAGCTTGGCTTACACTACATTAGAAATAACTATATTTTCATTATGTTTAAGGCCTCATGGGCGATATGCTAAAACAAGCCTGATTGCAGTTAAGATCACAGCATAAATGACTCGGAAAAGCTGCTTGTTAGGAAAGGGTTATTCTGTGCAGCTTGTATAGCATGATGTCTTTTCAAAGAGTACGTCTGCGAGGAGGAACTCAAAAGCATTATCTTGTGGGGAATAGGTGTCCTTCAGTACTTCCCTGGATTGGAGCTTACAGAAGAACATATTTACATTTATACAGTCTGAGTAAGTAATTTTAAAAAACTTAAATGTGTGTCCTGGGATGTGATAGTCACTACCACTGTTACTGTTTCTGAAAGTATTTGTTGCCAAAATGAAGCATGTCTGGCTTGCGCTGTGGGAGCTGCCATCTATCCTCTGCTACTGCCTCTTTGTGTGGCCTTGGCCAAGTTCTGTAATCACACTGGGACCTTGTCTCCAGCCCCAAAACTAATTTAATAAACATCTCCCCACTCACACTAGGTTTTCTGTGACATTTAAAGCCAGCCACTGATTCTGCCTTTCTCCTTCATGCCTTCCTCAGCAAGAAGATGCATTAATTTCAGTGAAGTTGCTCATTGTAATGAGATTTTCCCTGGATAAGGGAAGCAGTGAGGTCTGTGGTGACCAGCCAGTACTTGGAGATGTGTCAGGGAAAGACACTGTGTCATTACAAACAACTAATTGCATTATTATTAAGTTCCTTACTGTTTCTGAAAAGATCAGTATTCAGAGCCTGATGCGTTCTCACAAGAAATCAATGGGATACAGGGTTGGTATTCATTTCACTGAGAGCTCAGTAGATCTTTAACGAAGACAGTGAATGACATAACATGTTATTTAAAAAGTAGTTACTGTGGCTGTATAGGAACACATGTGAAGTACAGCATGAAATTTGGGGAAAATGTATCCTTTTAAACAGTGAGGTTTTATTTCTCTTAAGCAATAAAAGCTTACAGCTGGGTTGTTTTTTTTTTCTAACAGGTAATTTTAGAATGGCTTAAATACATTGGCATCTTCCCTCTGTGTGAACTGCTCTTTGTTGCCTCTTTAGGCTGCAGTGGGCATCTTTCTCGGTTATATTCTCGCCCTCTCTTGCTCCCCTTTCCCACTCTCCTTTGACTCGTAGAAATAAGCTGTTCTGCATGCCACCACAGCCTGCACAGATTTTCACATTATTTGTTAACACACAGGGATGCAGATTAACATTTTGGTTATTCATCAAAGATGATTGCCGTATTGAATAGTGATTAGTATTCCAGCTGCCCTGCAATAGGAACATCAAGTTCTCAGACAAACAGAAGGAAAGCTGCCTAATTTCACTCTAGCACTGGTAAGTGTCACTAAGTATTGCTTGCCCTTCCTACTGCAGCTGAATAGCTCTGAGTACACTCCATACCCCAGTGACAGGCAAGGTATGCTGCTGAGCTAAGGGAGTAATGCTCTGGTGATAAAAAACTCCAGGACTGTGGTAAATGATTACTAAGTTAAGGTGACCAAAAGCTGGGCTTGTGCAGGATCAGTAGCAGGTATAACAAAGGAGTTTCTCACTATAGTAAAGCACTACTTGACTTGATACTCCGATGCATTATATAGTTTTGCCATTTTCTTTTAAAGCATCTGTACATGTCAGTGCTAAGGGAAAGATGCTGGATGCAGGAATGGAATAACCTGTTATAACATCTCACATTTTCTGAAACATCAAACCCCAAGCATCTCTCTTGTGCTCCAGCTCCCCTGTGCTAGATTTTGTAATGTGACCACAAATTGACAAATAATACACATCCAGTAAGCTAGCGAGACTGGAGGAAACTGCATTAGGTGTCTTTATTGATGTGCTGCTGTTTTGCAGTTGATTCTCCCTGGGAAGAAAGTAAACAGAAACAAAATACAGTCCAGTTTTTTTCTTCCTTTTCCAGACAGCTGTATTTTTCCAGCGTTAGGGTTTCATGGATCCTTTTGAACCATCCCAAAGATCTTAACTGGCGTAATAGGAGGCTTGGACAAACTGCTGATACAGTCATTTATAACAGCACTCCTTAAGCTGGGACGCAGGCAAATAACCTTTGTTATTTGTGGACTTATTAGTGCTCAGATATAAAGGAATCCCTAAAATTGCTGCAGACCAAAAGACACAAATGATCTTTTAGACAGAACCGTGGATTATTCTTTCCCAGCCTGTCGGCTCTGTGTGGTGTGAAACCTGCTATTTCTCTGTGGATTTTTGTTTAGAGAAGAGATATCATGCTAATCCTTTCAGGATCAAATAAGCAATAGAAAACTTCATACGATTTCCTGGAGAACTGAAAATAGATTTTAGGAAGGTACATTTCTTTCTGTTCCACTCACCAATATGATGGGTGAGTAATGCCCGTTTGCGCTTTGCTATTGCATGTGTCTGTTCATTTAAAAACTCCATGACTTAAAATTTTAATGTAAAATAAGTTAAAGGGTGGCAGAATGGAAAAGTAGATAGCCCTCTGGCTTGCTGCCCAGAGCAAACTTGTAACTCGTGTTAAGGACAAACCTCCTGCTCAGCAGCCAGAAACTTATTATTCCAACAGGTTTATTATTGTGCTGGTTCTACCAGTGAAAGATGGTATAGAAAACAAGAGGTGCCCAGGGACATTGTGTTTTGCTGGAACAAAATAAGAAAATTCTCAGAGAGGGCTTCTCACTGTGCAGTCCAGCACACTGTAATGTGCTGTGCACTCATCCAAGCATTAACAAAAGCAAAAATTCCAGTAATCGTAAATTCGCCACAGCTCCTATGAGATGTGTAATGACACCAGACTGAAATCTGCTCCTGCGTGAAGACGAAGAGATGTCCAGAAAAATGCCCCTTTCTGCCAGTGTTGCAACTCTGGATTTACATGAGAGCAAATTGCTACCAAATCCAGCCCGTTTTGTTCTTGTTTGTTAGACGCAAAAGACAACTGCATTAAGCTCTGTCTGAGCAGCAGCCCCACACCGAGCTGTTGGAAAGGGTTGCCTCAGTTCTCAGGACACGTGATTGGCACTTTGAGGTTTCTCCAGTCAGACATCAAAAACTACAAGCCACTTTTAAAAATGCAGTCTTCCAAATGCCATTACTGAATTCTTGTTGAGGTTATTAAATGAAAAGACATTTTCATTAAGATGGAAATTCTGGCCCCGCTGAAATCAGTGGCAAGATTTCTATCGCTTTAGTTGGCGCCTGGGTTCCCTCATCCATATTTTAATGGCACCACTGCTTATTCTCCAGGGGAAAAAAAGGAAACTTCAGGGGAAGATTAAATTTGCCTTTCCAAGTGATTCTCGCCCCCTCTAACTAGCGGAAAATGTGAGTGTAGATCCTGTTTGCAGGTTATGCTCTTACCTAAGGAAATAAACAGGGAAAAGAAGAACAGGATAGAAACGCCTTCCTATTGCTCAATAAGCAGTTGTGCTTCCAGAGCCAGCACAGCCAGTCATCTTAATTGAATGAATAATGTTTTTTCTAGTATTCCTGATCTATAAATTAATTACTAATTGTTTTCAGTAGCACCCATCTGTGACAAGTATGATTAGGAGATTGAGTCAATTATGAGATCACTTTGAATTTACACCAAATGCAACAAAAGTGAGGGAACAGCTGCCTCAAATGTGAGGTGAAAAGGTTTTGAAGCTACTTCATGTCCCCGAGTAACCAGACATGCAGTATGAATCTTTCTCCTATGAATCACATTGTGCTTATCAATCGGGGGTTTGTCGTTTGCTCTGCAGAATAAATGGAGCTTGCTTAGGCTCTTTTGTTCCCAGTAACCTTGCTAAAACTATATAGCCACTTCTGGCTTTTAGGTCCCCTCCTTTCAGACCCTGGTGGGTTTTTTTTCCCCTGCCTTTTCCAGAACTCTCCTCAAGGGTATTCTTTAATTTAAGGTCTCCATTCTATCTCGCACAAAGAGATGACTAAATGTAACACCTCAAAAAGAACTAGTTCTGAACTGCTCATCACCTAGGGAAAACATACTAAAAAGCTCTTGAGAACAAACTGCAGAGAGAAATTGGTAATTGTAGAGCTAATATAACTGTGCGGGTACTTTGAGGATACTGCGTTTGGGAAAACATACCGCTTTCAGAAATTCCAGAAATGAACTGCTGCAAAAATGTGATACTTTTGATTACATATTGTATGGTTCAGGTCAATAGAGCGCTCTGTAATTCTTTCATCCTGAGAAAAGACCCCAGAGGCTGTTCGGTCAATAGGCTCGGTTGGGAATAATACAGTTTCTCTGATCCTGTGGAAGTGTACTGGTGTTCTGTTTTTCTTGCAAGCATGTGTGACATCCCACATCAGACAGGTCTGTTTAAGATCCGTGATTGCAGCAGGCAGCCAAAGACCAGACCCCCAGCTGGAGAAAACCAATTGAGGCCTCTTGATTTTAATGGGTGGCGGCTGAGCCACACCACTCCAGCATCCGGCCCCCTCATCTCGGGATGCAAGCAATTACAGCAAATAATTAGGTTTCCTCACCCTCACCAGATCCATTCTGTAACCTATTTTTAGTACTCCTTCAACAGTAGGCTGTCTGCACCCTCAGAAACTAACCAGAAACCCCTTCCTCATAGTGTTCCTATCAAGCAATAGTCATTCCTATTTTCAGTCTCACCATCTGGGAAAAAAAAAATCCCCACAGTTTTATTTGTAAATGCTTTGGAAGGGGAGAAAATAGATCTTTCAACACCTTCATATTTCACAGAGAGCCTTCAGGGTTCCTCTTTTTATTGATGAAGGTCCACCTTGCAATGAGTGGAAAGCCTGTAACGAAGTACACTAATAACAGTACTTCACAAAAGAACAAAAGTCCAGTAACTGTTTGCTTAGTCTATCTCTAGGGGGAGGAAAAACCCCAACGAATTCCAAGAACAAGTGACCACCTTCTCTCTGCCAGTCACTGTGACAGCACAGCTGGCATCATGCAAGTTCACAAGTGTTCTGCAGTGCGCGGTACATCAAACTGCGTGATGCAAAGCAGCGGGAACACTTTCTTCCCACCTCTCTTTAGATGTCTGTGTTTTTCAACATACGTTGTGAGCTCCTCATTTTGATATTGTGATTACAGAAAGCAAGAAGAGCCAGAAAGCCATTCCCTGGGAAAATATTTTTAAAGTGCTTCAGCAGCTTAGTGGTTTCCAAGCTACAGATAGTAATAGGCTTCAGTGACAGCTTAAGAGAGGAAAAAAGGACCATTTTGAATGCACTGAACTCAGGGCTGGTCTTTAGAACTGTCTGCTGGTGCTGGGAAGCACAGGGATGGTCTTTTTTGGTGAATTTAAGCCTAAAAGACATGCTGGGGAGAGAGGGGCTGCAATATAAAGCTTTTTCTGTTGTTCTGCAAATGTATTTCTGGTTTCATTTGCTCCACGTGTCTGGACCCTTATTCTACACCCTCTGTGGTGCCCCTGAGGGGACTGTTAGGTTTTCTGGAAACAAAGCACTAAATTTCTGTTTATTCCCAGTTGAGAATAACGGGGAATGAGGGGATGAAGCTGCATGTCTGTGTGTATGACAGATATGCTCCAGTATAAGTTGCTTTGCTGTTTTGGTTAGAGCAGCTGATTCCCCCTGAGCCACCATGGGCCAGATGTCACGGTGAGGCGGTGGGAGGAGATGGTGCCTGTGCTGCACAGTGTGGTGGCTCCGGAGAAGTGTGGTAACAGAAGAAGGGGCTGCCCTAGCCTGGAGAGAAAGCAGGCAGGGCACGAGGGAAGCAAGCATCTAGAGATGCTCCTGGGCACAGAGGGAAATTGATGTTGCAGGGAGCTGCATCCCCAGCAAGGCCCAGACAGCAGGGATGCAGTGACACAGTGCAGGCTTTAGGCTGGCAGGGGGATTCCCCACGTCACAGGCAGCTCAGGGTAGTTTCAACTCCTAATTCTTTATGCTGCAAATGGTAATAGCTCAAGAAGAGGTATGGGGTGGCCTGGGATCTGGCTGAGTCTGATCCAGAGTGAGTCACAGGGTAGGAAAGTCCTATGTGCAAATGATGAAACGCAGGTTGCTCCACGATTGCCAGGAAGCAATGTTTGCAGCACTTGATGGTGTGAAGAAGCCCTCTAAAGGGCATTATCTAATGTTCCAGGTGGACACAGCAGCCCTGTGAGTGTGCAAGCTGGCGAGAAGAGCAAACAAGCAATGATCTTATAGAGCACCAAGTGCCAAGAAACACAGGGGCAACCTGTTTGATCTCCTGTGGAAGGACTATCTAGAGCAGTGAAAAAACAAGCAGCTGCCCGTGGGGATGGCTGGATTCCCGTATAAGAACGAATTTATACTGCGATATCCAAATGGCAGCATGGAGAGCTCATCACCACTGAGCACAAATCTGCTACTGATGTGTAGGATGAGCACAAAGATGCGTTTTTTCAGCTGTGTGAAAAGTACTCAGTTGGATTATGTGTTGTGATGCCTGCATCTTGATGTTTAATTGAAGAGTGTCAGCGTTAGAATCCATGAGCTGATGTAATGGGATGGCAGCAAGTCATGGGAAGGAAGAGCCTGGGAGAAAGACAAATAAAATTGTGTGGCTCTTCTCAAAACAACTCTTTGATGCTGAGATAGGTGACAAAAGATGAGGGGGAAGGTGGCGACAGGGCTGCTTCCTTTCTGGGATCAAATAAGCCCCTTCACTACCATTTTAAAACCACAAAGTCTTCAACATATGTGGCTACCAAGGAAGAGAGCAAGATGTCCTGATTGCTGGTAAAACAGCAAGGTAAATGCTTCAGATAAACATGGAGAGCAAAATAGCGAGAGGAACAGTATTTAGGGATGTGCACATGAGCAAAAGGGAAAACTGCTGCTGGCACAACTGGGAATTATGCCACCAAGGCAGAGGGTCAATCTACTGCAAAAGAATGAGGTTCTTCTGTTTCGGGGGACTCCCAAAGGAGATTTAATTTCATGCATCAGGAGACTGCAATGCTCCTTTAGAAATTGTTCTTTACCCTTCTTCTGTGGCAGTACCAGAGAAAAACCCACAGCAGAAGATAAAGGGGAAAAAAAGAAGCAGAAAAGTGTTTAAATCATCTCAGTGATGAAGCAAATCTTTAAAACACTGAGAATCAGCTACAAGACAGTTAAGCCATAACTAGTGAGCACCCAATATTGTTTCACTAGGCCCGCTTCAAACAAGTTTACTTCATCCATCTCTTCCATCTGAGGGGATTTCCAGGAGTAAACAAAGGAGGAAGAGGGAGTGGCATTGAGTCAGTCACTGGAGGAGATTGTATGTATGAAAAGTAGGGTATGTCAGAGAAGTAGTGATAGAAAAGCCCAAGCAACATAGTTGGAACACGTACTGAGAAATGTACAGAGAAAACCTTTGGACTAAGTGTAGATGAACAAAGTCATTTAGTCCATCCATGTGTCTTTTGTTGTTGTTTGATTTCTGTTATACTAAAGCAAATGCAATTTAGTTACATTCTCTGTAAATTGATGAGTCTGCATCAAAGACACCAGATTCCACTTTAATATCTCTTTCTAATGAAAAAAAAAAAAAAAAAAAAAGAGCTGCAAGATCTGAAATATTTGACTAATGGTATAAAACACAGCATGAAGTCAGAGGGAACAGTAAGATGTAGAAGGTAAAACTAGCACCAGGACAAATAAAATAAGGGCAGAGATATGATATACAATAGCTCGAGTCCAGGTAAAATCAGAGTTATGTTTCTTTTGACAGCCAGTATTTTTTTCAAACAAATAACTGCCTGGTTTCTCACTGGGAGCAATAGGGAAGTGGGTAGGTATAGGCGAAATTTCACTCACATAAAAATTCTCAGCCTAGTGAAGCGTTTCAGACTAAGGCTCAAGCAGCCATGCCTGCAGCGTGACATGATGCTCAAGGATGGGGACTGCCATCTGAGGAACTGCCGTCTGAGGCATGGCAACCCCTGCCTGCCACTGTGGAGGCAGATGACCATTCATCAGAAAGAAACGTAGGAACTGGAAAAGCCCAGCTTCCTACAAAAGCACAGCAGGGAGACTCTGCAGCAGCACTGGGACCAACTGCCTCTCCAAACAGGTGGCCTAACGTCACAGCGTTGCTTGCTTCATGCTTCTTGCAGAAAGCTCCTCATCCTTTCTCTGCTAAACTCCTTATCAGCTCTTTAGGTCCTGTTTCTCTATGGAAAGGGAAGGAAATAACAAAGGAGTCAAAATCACACTCACCCCAGGTCAGGTGCCACCCCCCAAATGCCAGGGAGCACATCGAAGTCAACGTGTTCTCAACATGTGTGTACCCAATGTGCTTATATAAGGACAAAAAATGCGGGGAGGAAGGGAAGAAAACCAAATCAAAAATCAAATCATGTTTAGCAGGATCTAGCTTTCTGTAATTTATCCAATTTAAGAGTCTGGAAGGGGGGGAAATTTCCCAGAAAACAACACCAACGAAACCATGTTTCACGGAGGAGGGTGAGTTATCTTATCTATGAGCTTTAAAAAAAAAAAAAAAAAAAAAAAGAGAAAAAAAGATTTAGCTCTGTTGGTAGGAAACATCTTCATCGCTTCCTTTAGAAGGTTTATCTCACTCCTTATCAATGAGTGTACTGTACTGATGTCCGTAGGAGTAATCTGGACTCTACAGTATTGTCCCTTTGAACGTGCCGTTCTGAGCAGTTCTAGTGGGCAGGCTTGGTGTGGTTAGCAAGTTCAGCCTGCAAAATCCTGCCTGTATTTGTTGCATTTTCTCCCTCTGGGTTCTTCCATAAATGGCACATGGTATATAAGCATAAGACTATGTTTCCTGAGGAATGGATTTGGATTGATAAAGCAGTTAACAAAAGCTTGGGAGCTGTCTTCTTGCTGGTTTTACACCACACCAATTTTTGCAGCAGAGGATCACAATGCTGATTTTATCATAAATCATTACTCGTTATTTCTTTTAGCAAAGCCTTTGACAGCTTGCTTTGTGTAGTGTAGTGGAATATTCCACAGGATGACAAAGCAAACATATGTTTGAGGATCTGTGCAAGATGCTAATTGCAAGAGGGCGTGAGGACAGGTGTGGGGACACGGTGTAGTACGCTGCTTTCAGTGACACGTAGACCATTCAATTCCCCATAGATCTTGCACTTCATTTACTTTTGGGAAGATATTCTGTAATACTATCACAGATGGGAAGGAGAAGAGAAAGCAGAATTGGCAGCATTTTGTGATATTTTACACTACCGCAAGACAGTGGGGAACTCTGGTTCATAAAGTCAATCAATATTAAAGTTTCTCCTCTTTGATTGCTCACAGCCAGAGCAGAGGTTTTGCCATCTTGTTCCTCCATCTGTACACCAGTTCAAAAAGAATCATCTGCACTAGTGGACAGTGAAGAGAGTAAGTGCTTCCACAAAACAGCTTTTTTAAAGAAAACCTTTAAAATTAAACCATAGCCATCTGTCATGGTAAAGCACAGATACACTTTTCACCTTCAGAGAGCTTTACAGGCATTGACTAATTAGTCCTTGGGACCTAAGAGGACCAATTTTTTTTGCCCAATTTAGACTGAGAAGTCAGCAGGGGCATCTCGTATCCTGGGGCAGGAATTTAGGCTCCCTGCAAGGCAGAGGAATTGCAATCCTTTTGTAGTAGTCAACGATTTCAAGTGGGGGTGTGTAAAGTTGAGCGCTCCTACCCCTACTTAGGCACTTGTGACAAATTAAAAGCTTGATTCCTTTTTTCCTCACAACTGCTGCACACCCAGACTCTCCTATTGACTTATAAATACTAAATGTCCAATTTGAATAGGAGCTGCAGGTGCTCAGTCCTTTGAATATTAAGCCATTTAAAAGGGTGTGAATTAGACCTACACAAGTAAAGTACCCATTGATTTGTTAGCTGAACTGGAAAATATTACCTATGCTCTAAATGTTTTCAAGTTTATCTGAAAAATGTTTTATTTTTAATCAAAATGACCTTCTGCTACCACCATTTATTTTTTTAAATTTTGTGCTGAATAAAATGCTTTATATAGATTTCTGCATTTGTTTAAAGAAGAAGAATTTCAGGTAGCTTAAGTCTTGAAAGGTCATGAGCTTTGCTCTATTCTGTCATTTAGAAACGCCAAATTAAAAACTTCCACTTTTTAAAAAAAGAAGTAATTTTTTGACCTAAAGTATTCATCAAGTTTGACGAATACACGAAGAGTTTGTGTTGACCCAGAACTTCATACTTCAGCAAAGAAATCACTCTCCTGCCTCTAACTTCAGGCTTGGGAACAGAAATGACATTCACAGGGTGATGGTAGCTGCCCAAATGAAAACCTGGGATTCAAACTGTGCTGGTTCAGGCTAGGGCATCCGAGGGACCGCAGCCTCCAGCCATCTGCCTCACCCCTTTGTCAGAGGTTACCAGCTCCACAGCAGAGGCAATTTGTCATAGGGCTATGGCAGCTCGCAAGTTATTGTGAATACTGGTTTGCAGTTTATCTTTAAATGCCAGGCTGTGCTCTTATCACTGTCACCTGGGAAAGCAACCCACCCCAAAGCCCCACCAAAGGATGGCCCTATTTAGAGCAGGGAAGGTGGGTTGGGAGAAGGAATGCTGGAAATAGGTGAGTGGCATTTAAAAATGGTAAGCAGGAGAAATGTGATGCAGTGGCCACAGTATCTTAGCAATGAAAAATATATACAAAGGCTATAACTTCAAGGCCTTAACATAAAGAAGGAGACAGTACTTTGAGCAATTGAGTGGAAGGAGGATGGAAAAGGGAAAAACCAAAAGGAAGCATGAAAAATAGATGATGCAAGTACATAAAAGAAACACATTAAAACACAGGGGTGTGAGAATGGTGAATCTCCTCCATTGGGTTATAATAGGACAGGATGTTACAAGACCTTTGCTTCAGCTTTTCAAAGTTCCCATAAACGAATACATAGTCCAGCAATGATGTGAATAAAACAGAGTATTAAAGGCTTTTCAATTTCTCTGAAGAGCTATGTGCGTTGAAATATGTCATTTTGAAAGCTGCAGCCCAAGCTTTGTTTATGTTTGTTCTAAATGGACATTATCTAGGATACCGTACTACCTAAGGAATGCGTATTCAAAGGTTAGGATGTTTTGAACGGTTCTTTATAACCAGCTCTGAAATCTCATGATTTTTTTTGGCATAGTCATTTTCAGCCATAAGCATTATACTCCTTGAGAAATATGCAAAATCAAGTGTGACAGCAGGGCAAAATATTTTGTAGGCAAAGTGACTTTCCGTAATAATGGAATAATAAATGCAGAATGGGGAAAGGCCAAGTGCAAACACTGAAATGCATTCACTTGCCACTTTGCAGCTGCAGGAGTGCCACTTGCTCACGTGGACTCATTCAGTTGAGCACCTGAAGTTAATTACCTCATTAGGAAAGAGGGCATCCAGCGTACCTCCAAGCAGGGAGCTCGTACTCTTTATTGCTACTTTGCTGCCAGCAGTTACTGTTGGTCTATTAATGTTATGAAAGGATTAAAATGGATGATAGACAGAACAGTCTGTTATTTCCAGCAAGAAAGTCACAAATCTGTCAAAAGACTCATGGGTAAGTCCCGGGGAGGGTTTGCCAGTGTAGCAGTGTTTGTTGTGCTGCAATTTGGGACAGGAGGACTTGACCTTGACTGGTAGTGAATCGTGCCGGGCTATTGCTGGAGAGAGACTTTGTGCTGCTTCTATGGCTCCGTCTGTACCTGCTTGTTATCCCTGCGTGTTAAATTCTGTCTTTTGGAGAAAGGATGGCATTTACCACAAATTTGGGCAGTGTTTGGTTTCTTGCTAGTTGAAGTCTCTGTAGTCTGTTGCAATATAAATAACACCACTGCTGCCCAGAAAGGATGGAACTGGTCTTTAATGTGAGAGGTCTGTAGTAGTACCGTGACATGGCTTAGCATCCTTCAAACCTCAACTGTACACACAACACAGCTGCTAAATCAATACAAATAGGCCGCTTTCATCAAATATTAATCTGTATAGAGCACAAGGTGACTAGAAAATGTGTGAATGTTAAATAAGTTTTGCAGACTACTGGAGGAGTGAGCAGCTCCAAAGTTTGGGGGCTTTTCTTGTTTAAGTTTTCTATGGGTTGTGCACTGGCCAGTAATGCTATTACCTACAAATCAAACACGATAGCAGGCTGGGTAAAGAAGTAGAAACCTTAATCAAAATGCAGTAAGTTTCTTCACAAGGCTAGGATTATTAATAAGAACTGTGCTGCAGTTGTATCAGGAGACCTCAAATTAAATTGAAGCTGAAATACATTGGTTATCTACAAATACACAGAAAAAAAAATAAAAATCTGCCTTTGAGAACTTGCAGCCTAAACTCACAAGGTTGAAAAACAAACAAGTAAAGAAAAAAACACCTCCAACAACAGAACAAAAGGAAAGAAAAGAAAGAGAGAGGGTAGGAAATTAATTCCCAAAGCTGAAGCAGTTCACCCACAGTTGAATGGCAGATTAAGGGCTCACAGTTGAGTCAAAACTCAGGATTCCCAATTCCCTGAATGCCTGGCTCTATCCTTTCAAGAGAAGGGGAAAAAACAAAGGCTAAAAGGAGTGGAAAAGATATTGATCCTTAAATGTGGTTGAGACAAGTGGGAGGTCTTATCATAAAATGTTAATCTGATGGCAGATAGAAGGAACGTCACTGTGTGGTGGAGAAGAAAACACGGCATGCAGCAAACAGCTCTGTTATGTCTTGGAAACATGATTAAAATTCCTCTGGTGTCTTCACCAAGGACTCCTTTTAGTGTCTCTTCTTTCAGCCAGGCATCTGAACTTGGAGAAACTGCAGAGAAACGAAGTTCTCTTGTCATCTCTGCTAAACTTCACAGCCGTCACTTAAATGGCTGGTGTTCCACCGAGCGAGGGGCACAAATCCTGCCTGCAGCCAGCCGGGGGGGGGGGGGGGGGGGGGAGCCTGCCCCTCATCATGCTGGTGTGGGCCATCTTCTCTCCTCACAATGCACATTTGGATGTCTTGGTCTGTAACCTAAGATGATTGATAATCAACTTCCCACTCCCTAGGTCAAGCACCAACCACTTTTCTTCGTTATTTGGGGGTGATCCAATGCTGCTTCTACCAAAAGAGCAATTTCTGCTCATTTCCGTGAGGAGTGAATCAAGCCCTGGGAACAGAGGGTGAGAACCACCCTTGCTGGGCTATTCCTTCTGTTGGTGACAGTGCTGGGGTAAGCCTTCCTTTCTGGTAAATTATCCTGCCACAGATTCGAGAGTGAACACGGTGAGAACGGCCCAGGTTCTGTGTTATTTAAATAGACGTGCAGAACTTCTTATCAAAATCAGTGAGAGGTATTAAGGTTTACATGAAAGCTGGGAAACAGCACTGGATTCACTACATCAGGGGTCCTCAGACTTTTTAACCAGGGGGCCGGCGCGCGGATGAAGTGGCAGGCAGCCATCTGCGGCTGCTTGGTTTCCCCCCCCAACCCCCAGCGGGGGGGTCTGTAAATACCGGGGCCGGATTGAGGACCCTGGGGGGCCATATCCAGTCCGCAGGCCGTAGTTTGAGGACCCCTGCACTACATATTGCAGGTCATAAGACTCCCTTGAACTCCTGCTTGAAGTTATAAAAGTAAGGTTTAGCTTGCACCAATGTCTCAGCAAAATGCCTGGTTTGATTTAAACTTTTCTGGTCAGGACCAACTTATAACAATCACTGGGAAGCTCCAGTGATTGCTTTTGCTGCAACAGGAGAGATGCTCCTCTGAAGTTCAGAGCTTGCTGAACTTCAACATCAAACTGTTTGTTGGGTTTTTTTTTAAAAAAAAGACAAACAATAACACACAAACCTTTACCAGCTCTTCCCAAGTTTTTCTCCTCCAAACAGCAGCAGACTGTGATGAAATCAGTTCTAGACTTTATTGTTCATGAACTCCTGAAGAGGTCCTTCAAAGGCAAGTTAAAATATCGAAGAGCAAGTGGCAATAAAAACAGTCTGTAGAGGTGTGGTTTCCTTTGTAGAAACACAATGGGTTAATGGCATGAAAGCATAAGGAATGGAATGAGAGCCATTCCTGCTTGTTCATGCCTGGATTTCCTAAGTGGTGTGATGGTCATAAGTATTATAATTTCCAGCCTTAACTTTTAACAATTATTTTATTGTAAAATTATGTCCAGATAAGATGGAAATGAGTCCATAAACAGACCGAAACTACTTTTTGGAGTGAGGTGGTTTGTAGGTTAATTAAAACATGTCTTACGTGAGATTTATTTATATCTTCATTACACTGGCTCTTCTGCAAAGGTCATCACCTTCTGCACATATGTTATATAGAAAGGAATATACAGCAGCAGATTTACAGTCTGAAGAGGTATGCTAAAACTGAGTCATAATAACCCTTACATCATACTGACCTTGTTTAATCGTCCCCCACCAAATGTTCATATATATGTATATACGGATATAAAATCCATACATATGTAAATCTCTAAAAGCAAATCGACAACTGTAATTTAGGGCCTGGAGTACGGAGATCTGCAAGCACATTGCAGCTTAGAAAAATGAGCTTGAAGTTTTTGATACATGCTGTTTTTATTGATGTCGCTGTTTGTGAATTTAGGCCAGATCTTCAGGACCTATTTAATAAATATCTAATAGACTATATACACATGCATATACTCAGTTTTTACCATTCACTCTTCAGTCTGTGGCAGAATAATTTACCAGAGAGGAAGGCCTACCGCAGCATTGTCACCAGCAGAAGGAATGGCCTGGCAAGTGTGGTTCTGAGACCTCAGTTCACCCCTCATGGAAATGAACTCATACACAAACAAAATATTTTCATTCAAACACAACAGATAGCCTTGTCAAAATAAAGAGAAATTTATCTGTGACTTCTAAAAAGGCAAAATGTGATAATACTCCTGTATTTTGTTTCTATACCACAGCTGTTATCCTGGTATGCTTTAAGGGTTATGAACCAGGCTCTGCAGGGAATAACTTATATGCAATTAAAATACTGATATTAATAAAAGCCATTCATAAAGCCTATAAGCACAGTGAAATCCAACCATCTTTGCCATTGGGTGTAACAAAGGCTATCTGGGATAATCTGTGGCTCAGGGAGGTTCTGGCCAGAAGTACTGTGACAAAACACAACCTCTTCAAAACCGTCAAGAGCTCTTTCATCTCAGGATCTAAAGTTTTCACTGTCAAAGGGGATTAATGGCTCTGATGCTTGCTACAGTTTGGGGACAGTCAAGTTGAGATTTCTACAGGCCAGGTATCAACAGGCCATTAGCACCTACTGGACTATCCTGAAACACCCTTGTTGTCAGCAGAGCCCAGCAGCAGTCCTGCCTGGAAATTCCTTTATTTATTTATTTATTTATTATTTATTTATTTATTTATTTATTTATTATTCCTTTATTTATTTATTTATTAGTTTATTTTTTAAGGTTGTAGCTGAAATAGCCACACAAATTAAAATGCTTAATTCTTGGTGTTTACTGTTCCTGCGCTCCCTCTTCTGGCTTTCTAGAATTATTTAGCAAACATCTAAGGCTTTCTAGAATTATTTAGCAAACATCTTATGCCCACATCGTAAGAACTCTGGTATCGGTTGTAAAAGCATCAGTTGTGATGATAACACAGGCTTTGGTAGCAGATATCACATAAAGGGAGTACTATCGAATAAATTGGGAAATGGCCATAGCAGCCAAGGACTTCTGTACATACACATCCTGAGTAAAGGTTTCCTGGGATTTTGGAGAGCAAAAATAATCCTACTCGTTGCAATATCAACTTAGGTTGGTAGATTTAGATAGGGATAGGGATAATCAGAAGACTTCGCTGGAGTATGCCCTCCAGATTTCTAGTTTGCTCTCTCTTTTGAATAGTGCAATAGAACAGCTTAAATTTGTCCCCATAAACGAGCAGGATTTTTTTCACAAATTTTCTTCTAAATTGTGTAACAATAGCATTGTTAAATAAACATTCTCCTGCACCATTGAAAATGCAACTATTGTGGTAATATACAGCTGAAATCAATTTTAACGATTTTAATTGCTGAGCCTGAGAGAAAAACAAAAATGTGATGAACAAAAGTTTGCATTTAAAATAATGTTCATTCTTAATATTCTTCCAACCATCCTTCCTACCACCATATATATGTGTGTTTATCTTCACAAACGAAGCCAGCCCCCGTCATGTAAGCATACTGGGAAACAGGTTCTGAGCTAATAGTGGAAAATGAGGTAAACAAAACTTTCTTGCACATCTTGTTATACTTACAAGGCCCTTTTCAAAGCTGCAAACAAACGTTCCTTGGTTGCAGGGGGTTCCTGCCACGGAATTTCAGTTTCAGAATACAGGACCATAAGGAGCCCTGGCCTGGCTGTCCTGGTTCTGGTGGGGGAGAATCTCATGGCCACCCATGCCACGCACCAGCCTGCGAGGTGCTTTAGGAAGGGTGAGCAGGCAGGCAACCTCTGCTTGCGAGAAAAGGGGTTCCCTGCTTTTGGGGTACAGTCTTAGCCCCTGTCATTTAGCAGAGCCTGTGCTCTAGCCCTATAAATACAGTAACGCGTGGCTCAGGTGAGTCATGTCATTCATTGCCTCACACTGGAGCTTTTGCTCTGACCTAGCGTGAAGTGGTTGCTCAGATCCAGCATCTCACTGACACGGTGTGTTACTGCCTAAGGGGAGAACCAAGTCCCGCTTCCTCTTCTGGAAAGCCCCCGGCTTTAAGGGTTCTGCTGGGTGTAAAAATCATTGTGAGCGTCTGTGGGACCGTCAGGGCAATGAGCCTGGTAAATGTCAGCTGATGCATAACAGCGCTATTATGGCCTGAAGAGCTGGGTGTCGCAGGAAAGTGGTTTTATAGGAAATCACTGGGAATTATTAACCTGCATAAAGATACTCTCACACATAATTATCTGCGAGATTAGAGCCGGTAGTTTTGCAGGTTTCAGTCTTCACATATCATGGGATAGTTCGCGAAGAATACCTTTTGTTACACCAGACGATAAAAGTTGCTGTACCACAGCAAGGCTTCATGGCTGCACGGTCGGTGCTTATCAAAGTAAAAGTGAAACATACAAGACTGAAAAAACCCCAACAAACAAAAAAGACCTCCCTGCCTGCAGCGTTACAAGACATAAGGTGATGGCTTGTAGCATCACATATCGCGGAGAGTCCATACAGTGGCTGTGAGTTAAGGCATTTAAAGCAGAAAAAAAAGAAGAAAAAAGAAAGGAAAAAAAAAAAAAAAGAAAAATTAGAATAGCTTAGTGACCACTTTTCTTTCGGGGAGACTGAGAACAAAAAGCAGAGACCTGGTATTTTACTCTTCCAGCGAGCGAGAGCCACGAGTCAGGCACTCATCCCACGCCGGCCTCGGCGGGCCCTGAGGATGCTGGAAACGCCGGCGGAGATCGGGGAGCTGGGAGCAGGGACCAGGGATCGCAGAGCCGGTGCCGAGCGCAGGCGGTGCCGCCCCCTCCCGGCCGGGACCGACCCGACCCGGGGCGCGAGGCGGAGCGTCCCGGGCCCGGCTGCGCTCCCTCGGCGGCTGGCCGGCTTCGGAGTGGAAATCCACGTACGCCGCAGCGCGCCGGCTGGGAGGCTGCCCGGCGGCGGCTCTCCGGGAAGACCCGCAGCGCCAAGGGATAAGCAGTCATTGCGGAGGGACGGAGGCAGCCCCGGAGCCCGCACCGGGCGCTGCAGGAGGAGGGGGCAGAGGGGGCCGAGCCGCTGCCGGGCGGCGCGGGGGCAAGGCAGCGGCGGGCGGGTCTCGTCCCCGCCCGCAGGTGCTCCGAGCGGCGGGACCCCCTCGGCGGCGGCCGGCCGGGGCTGCACGGCGCGGCCCGGCCAGCAGGAGGAAGGAAGAGGAAGTGACCGGCGGCGGGGAGCGCCGAGCGCCCGTGCGAGCCCCGGGATGGGATAGCGCGGGGCAGCGCGGCGCACCGAGGCGTCGGCGGCGCGGAGCCCGGCTCCCGCGGCGGGGGGCGGCCGAGCGGCCCCGCTCTGCGCCGCGGGGTGCGGGCGACGTTGCCCGCCCTGGGAGGTAGGCGAGCCCCGGGGCGGCGGGGGGAAGCGGCGGGGGCCGGGGCGGGCTGCGGCGCTGAAGGGGAGCGCGGGGAGAGGCGTTGGGCGAGCGGGCCGAGACGGGGCGGCCGGGCGAGCCCCGCACCTGCCCGCGGCGCAGCCGGTCCCCCACCGGGGGAGGTGCCGGGCGGGGGGCGGCCGGAGGCAGCGGCCGCCGTTGCCGTGAGGAAGAGGAAGCGCAGCCTCGTGCTTGTCAGTGCGGCGGGGCCCCGGCCGGCGGGGGGGGGAGACCCGGCCCGCCTCGCACAGCGGCTCCTCCCGCCGCCCTGCCCTCCCCTCCCCGCCGGCCAGCGGCCGCTGCTGCCACAGCCGCCGGCTCGGCTCCGCCGGCGCCTCCTCCTCCGCCGGCGCCTCCTTCCCGCTCCGCGCCCCCCCCGCCCCCTCCCGCGGCCCGGGCGGCCCTGCGCGCCCCCAGCTGCGCCCGCTGGTCGGAGGCCGCTGGCGAGGGGAGGCGGGCGGGCGGGCGGGAGCCGCGCACCTCCGGGCGCCGGGGGGTGAGTGGTGGCGGGCCCTCGCCTCACCCGGCGGGACCGGGGGCGGGCGGCCGGGGCGGGGGGCGGCGTGCGGGGGGGCAGCGGCCGCGGCAGGACCTGCGCCGGGTTAACGCGGGGGGTCAGGACCGCCGCAAGTGTGCGCGCAGCCGCCGCGCGGCGGGGGAACCGCAACTTCCAAGCAAGTGCATCCCCGCGGGCCGCCGGTACCCGGCCGCCGCACCCCGGGCACGGCTGCCCCGCGGCCCCTCGGGGGGCTGGGCGGGCCGGGGTACGCGGGGCGCGGTCGCTCGGCCGCCGCTCGCAGCGGTGATGGGACCGCTGGTCAGTTTCTAGGGAGCGGCTGTTCCGCAAGGCGGGTGGCGGCGGTGCGAAGCCGCGCTGCGCAGCCTTGCAGAGCCAGTGCGTAGCGGGTCCGGAAAGTTATGGGTTTAGAAGTTGCTTGGCTCGAAGCCTTCGCGAAGTTTATTTTGAATATCTTTTCCTTGCAGAACTAACACAACTGTCCAGCTCTCCCCCGAGAATGGTATAAAGTAAATATAGGAGTTCCTGAAAAATAACAGTGAGTACATTTCGAATCAGCAACGTTTTGTAATGAATTTTATAAGAATATCTCTTAACCTGCCAAGGCTCAAAATGTGCAACAAACGCGTTGCGAGTGCCAATGATAATAATGATGCAGGAAATGTACCGTGTGTTAATTGCTTTAGTGTAAACATGGTTGCCTGTGAGCTGTGTTTCACCATACAGCGGTTACGGTGCGGTTTCAGCAAGGGATGCTTCCAAGTGTGTTGTTCATAAGGAGATGGGTTTGCTTTTGCTTTTGTCCCTCAGCTGCCTGACTGCCCCAGGTTAAAATACTTATCTTTTGGGAAGAGGGGGAAACTAAGTAAGGACTGTGCAGAGTCCTGTACCTGTGACCAAGGGCATCCTTTCCTCATCTTCCCCTTAGCTCTTTCTCCTCCTTTCCCCCAGATGTGTGCACACACACACATGCCGTCTCATCCTCAGTTATATAATCTTTTAGGCATTTATGGATCATTCATTGTTCTCTTTAGTCCCGTTCTTCCCCTGTCGTTCCTGCTTGATTGACTTACATAGAATATTACACAGTAAAGAAACATATAAATGCATTTTCATCAAGTTGTGCCAGTTTGAGCTGCAAGCTTGCTTTCCTTCTTTGAAGATTTTCTTTTCCTGATTTCTGCCCTGTCCCCCCCTACTCCCCCCCCCCGCCCCCTTTTTTTTTGAGCTGTATAAGTATGTGGTAAGGATCCAATCTGATGACCGGTAACTAGATAAGGAGGAGGAAGGACAGTGGTGACAGTTTACTGGTAAAATCCCTCTTGTGTGTTAATGGATGTTTTCCTAACAATGCACGTGCCATAAAGCTGTTAAAAGTACTGCAGCAACTCTCAAAAACTCACTGGTCAGAGAAAATGAAGATTAGTATGGCTAAAACATCAACATGACATGAAAGGGAAATTATTGAAAGATGCTGTCAGTGCAGTCTGTGGATCTGAGTGCATGATTTGACCAGTCTAGAGGTGTACCTGATTCCCAGTTTGTTCACTCAGGGAGAGTGCGGGGGTAGTTAACTTTCTTTTGTCTCTTTTTGTCATCTGTTTGAAATTCACTGTGCAGTGTAACACACTTGTCTTCCCTGTAGCTTGAAACTTTGCTATGTGTGTCATTGAGAATTTTTTTAAATGAAGAATGGGGAAGGGGGGGGGGGGGAAAGAGGACTGATTTCTACACTTAACATTTTGATATTTTTCCTTATATTTTCCATATGCCAGGAAAAACTTAATAGTTGTACAATTCAGATGGATTTTGATGAAGGGATAGGAAAAATTCCTACCTATTTATTCTGTAAGTTGTCTTATGTGGTCACTGAAGGTACCTGCAGTTCAGTATTCGTTATTATATAACCTGACTATGTGTGTTCTTAAAAGCAAGCACTTCTGTTTCCTCACTGTTTGGGTGCAATGTATTGTATTCACGGTCCTAAGAAGTGATTTTTTTTTTTTTTTTATGCCCCTTCAGGCTAGTATTCAGAAAAAAAACTTAGGCTGCATAAAGGTGTAACTGTTGCTGAAACGCAGCTGTGTGCATGGCACTTCCTGACAGCGATGCTGTCCTGCAGCGAATTGCGGATCAAGAGTAATGTGGTGCTCCACCCTTCCTTCCGCTCTTTGTTTTTGCTACCTAGTAGAAGTCTCTTTTTGATTTTAAGGTTTGGGCTCCTAGATGCACTTTCTCACAGTGTTTAGCCTACAAAGTGGTACTGGGACTATGATCTTGTGTATTCCATGTTGATACATAGGGAGCAGAGGTCTCATGTTTGCACATAAGGCGTGTGGCTTTCTTCTTGTGATACTCTGGGTGGGTTCAGTATGTGATGGAGTGAGAAACTGATGTCTATAGATTTATCTGTAACTAGGAAAAGGTTTCCATAGATCTCTGCCAGTGCACCTGCACACTAATGTGCAGTGTCCTCCTGGTCTAATGACAGCAGCCTTTTTTGATATGTTGCCAACCACAACATTCCCAATTCTGTGATTCTCAGATAGGAATTTGCTTGGGGCTTAGGTGTGGCCATCAAGTACAATTGTTTTCAGTTGTGACTCTGCTATCCCTTGATTTTCAGTTTCCTTGAAGTAAATGATCTCTCCAGTTTAGAAGCTGTCTTCGTCGTGCTGTGGTGTGAATGTGCAGTATGTTGTATTAAAAAAAAAAAAAAGTTTGTAGAAGGTGATGGGATTTTGGCAGCCCTGGGGGCTAGAAAACATCATACACCTTGGGAGCAAGGAAAAGTGCTCTTGCCTTTTCTGCTTTATTTCTCTGCACAGTTATACCTGGGTCTCGTAGACTTTCTCCTCTGCTGTATCCTTGCACTGTCCTGGAGCCAGAACTTTGAGGGAGAATAAGTTGGTTGAGTTTGTCTCCCCTGTTCAGTCATTGTCCTGTTAAAAAGGAGATTTCAGAAAAGGGGGTTTATGGTTATGAAGTCTTTGTGGTTTGAACACTTGGAACTAGAAATGGCTTTGTAACAGCCATCAAACCACCATTCAGTAAGGCCTGTGCTGTATCTTTAAAAGATTTCCCTGCTCCGAATGAGTTTTTTTGAAAAAGGTTCTTGTATTCGTGGCAAGAGGAATGTGCCAAGTACACGTTGTTAAACTTGTGTCAATTTAACAGAGCAACTGTTTAAAGGATTTTAGATAATTTTCCTTCTACTGGAGTCAGTTACCTTTTTTTTTTTCTTTTCTGTTTTTCCCTTTCTCCAAATATAACACTGGAAAAGGGGAGAAAGAGAAACTAAAAGCAATTGGCAGAAGCCAGTGTGTTGGCAGGCATTTGATAGTACGGATCATAAGAGGTGATAATATGTACGTGACACTTAACATAAAATAAACTGCATACATATGGCATTGCAGAGATGAATGGAAGAATAATCAGAAAATTGTGAAGCTGTCCTTCAGTCAGTATTTTTACATCAAGTTATTTGCAAGGATTTGGTTTTGTGGTGTGATCTTTCATTATTGCAAGTGAGAGATTGAAGGATAATGTCACAACTTCTCTGCTAGTTTTCCTCAGTTTTCTGATCACTGTTAACATTGAAGAGGAGTATTAATGAGAAGTCTATGCCACAGGGGATAGCTAAGATGTTTCTTCTTTTCTCCATTAGAGACCTGACAGAGGTAAACTTCTTTGTTATGGGCAGATACTAAGTAGCTGGTGCCACATGTGTGGTACCCATTGGTAAGCTACTAGTTTCTCAAGCTGCCGAGTGGATTGGTGTGTAAAGTGTGTCCTTGCACTTAAGAGCAAGGTGAACAGTGATTCACCTGGTGCTTGTTGGCAAACACTTGAAAATTCATTGATACGTTTCTCCTAGTGGCAGGTTTCCATTGTAAGTACTTGATTTGACTGCAGTAAGCTTGTTTTTGATGGCTGCTAGGAGGGAGAAGTTAGTTGTGAGAGCGTGGAAGTAATGCACAAGCCATTTTTCCATTCAGCTCTAACTTGCACTGTGAAGACTTAAAGCCACTGCTGGTAGGGGTCCCCTTAGAGAAGTGTTTTAGTTTATGTATAAATGAACTCACTTTGGTACGTTTCTAGTGAGCAGCCTTTGGAGTTCTTTAGAAATATGAATATACTACCTGGAGATGTTATGCAGATGCTATAAGAGACCTATTCTTGCTGCTTCTGAGGACGTAAGTCTGCTTACTGATGCTTCTGCTGTGTTCCATTTACGGTCAGATCCCACTGCAGAATTCACAGGAGCTAGCACTAGTGCAAAGGAGGGAGCGGGAACTACCGGTCAGTGCTAAGGGAGAAGATTTCCCCTTTCAGATGGACTTCAGTTGATTTAAAGTGTTTGTGAAACATCATCTTCAGGAAAGAGGCTGGGGTTGGAGGGGGGCGGGGTGGGATAAGAAAACAAATTGTTCCCAAACAGATCTGTTAGAAAATGATAGCTGTGTCCTAGCTTTGTGTGTTTTCTCGGCTTTTGCTTCTGCTTTCCTTCTGGTTTTTATTTCTCAAAATTAAACTCTCCTCATAATTTCTTCTTGTGTGTTTGCCACCTATACATTGGTACCTTATTCTTTGGTCTTTGGTGTATTTACTTTATCCCAGCTCTCATGGTTTCACTGACTTTGTCCAGTCCTTAAATTCTTTCCCAGGCATCCCTTAGATTATTACTCAAATAATTTTATTTATGATTTGCAAGAGAAGCTGTGGACTGCAATGGGGATCACCTATGCTCTTTCAAAGTCTCTAGCTCAAAGTGTTGGACAGTCCAAATTTATGGGGGGCATATGAAGTGTAAAACTGTCCCTGAAATATTGCATCATCAGCGACTCAGTAATTTTTTTTATCAGCTGCATGAATACATGTTCGATAATCCAGCCTTTTGTTGAGCTTGCTTCAGCTGAAAGGGAGGCTGGGTCACTGCTGCTGAGGTCTTCAGGTTCTGGAGGTGTGATGGCTTTAAACTCCCATTCTTTAATACAGCAGAGCATGCTTGCTTGAAGATGATCCAATTTCCCAGAGCTTTTTAAAAATCAGTGTGTGTGTGTGTGTGTGAACACAGACAAAATGCTCCACGTGGACCTCTTTTCCCTTAACGTCTGAGGCTGACAACCTGCAGGTTAAATGCATCCAACACTTTGAAGCTGGACAAAAGGAAGGATATGCAGGGCATGACAACGGGCTCAAATAACGCTCTCAGGGTGCCAATCTTCCTCCTTCAGCTGAAATTCTGTGCACGGTTCCTGGGGCTAGATGGCTGGTGCTATCAGAGGTGTTTTTCTTTTAGCTTGTTGTCAGCTTGATAGTAAGAATTGAAAGAGGCAGGGCTCCTAATTTACCCTGTTAGAAACTTCTGCAAAATTAAGCATGTAGTTGTTTCCTGTGATTGTGCACATGCTGCGAGTAAGAAGTATACTTAGTGTATTTGTTTGCTGACTTGAAGCCCCTCTCAGTTTCTTCTGATGCTGACTTGATCTTTTATGTAATCATTGGAGACACATAAATCTTGTGAAAATAGGTGAATGATTTTAATTTTTTTTTTAAAATGATAGTTAAAATAATTTTTGCTATGTTTTGATGGAGTTTGGCAAAACCAGTATTTCAGTAAACTTCTAAAAAATGTGATTGCTTTAGCACTTTATTCCATGGATACAGAACTGTCTTAGCTAACTACTCCTGTATTCTTAACACATGCATGAATTCTGGTGTTTGAATTTGTAACAGAAATGAAAATACCATTTGCCTGTTTTCTCTCTTTTCAGCCAATGTACATGTATCGTCTAGTTCAGCAGAAGTGTAAGGGGCGTGTGGGTCTTGGTGAAGATACCTCACGTGAGCTGTTCAGGTTTCTGTCTGGCTAGACTGGCAATCTGCTGTATGCTTCGTTGAATCTTGCTGAGTGACCACGGTGGGAGTGACTTTAAATTGCTGCTTCATATTTTAAAAAAGGTGGTAGTCTATTGAGGTAGGGTGATGAGCAATTTATAAGTGTTCACATAATACCCTCTGGCCAGACAGTAAAGTTGACTTGCACATTTCTTCTCTAATAATAAGAACAAATGTCTATGACACAGGTTGGTATAATAGGGTTTTTACTCTTGGTGCCAATGCATGTATTTGTTACGTTCCAATACAGTCTTTTCCATTGCTTTGCTTTCTGGAATACAATTGCACGTTAGTTTTCATAGCAACGGTCGTGGCTTCAGCTGGAAATTGAAACCTGATAAGTGCTGGCTCGGGGCATGGACTTGTAGACAAACTTTTTTAATAACACTGAGCCAAATCAACTGAAAAAAAAAAAGTCCCCAAACGTCAGTTTTGGTCCTTGCATTCTGGAAAGGATATCTGGTATACCCTTTGGTCACTAGGCTTTTAAAATGCTGGCATATTGGTGATTGTCTTTTTCTTTCTTTCTTTTTTTTTTTTTTTTCCTCTCCCAAGTTCTCTTTTTTTCTCCCTCCCTTCAAGCACCAGGGCACTCATCTGTTGAAACTCTACCCCCTGTGGTTCAAGTACATTCCTCCTATCAACCTTTTCACCCCACCTCCCACTGTCCCTCTTCACACATACTCTGACATCTCTTCTGCTCACCAAACTCACAAAATTTGGGTCTTGAAATGAGGTCTAATTCTGAGCTATACTTTATGTGGGTCTGTAATCTCTCCTCCTATAGATATGAATACAAATTTGTTCTTGTGCTTAATCTTCTTTTCCTTTTTTTTCCAAAAAAAAAAAAAAAGCAGAAAATTTGAAAAAATGAAAACTTCCATTGAAGACCAAAAGGCATTTGGTGTGGTGGTCGTTAACTACTTGGGAGAAGATTGTAAAGGTGGGGGGAAAAGGTCCAACCAACCAGAAAGCCTACAAAGCTAAAAGAAAATGTAAGGTGTTTTCCACTTTGGACCACTTAGTGCAATTTTAACCCTATCTATGGCAAGTAATTAAAGATGTGACAGCTAGTGCCAGTTCCAGAAAAGGAAGAAAAGGGCATGAAAAGTGGCCCACATCTTGAACAAAAATACTAGGTTGGTTGTTAAAAGTTGTAACTAATGTTAGAAGTAGGTCAGTTTATGTGGTCTTTTTTGAAAAGATTAATTTTCATATTATGCAGCCAAAAGTGAAATTTTTACAGAAGTGCAATAGTGGAAGGCAGTGTATAAAATCTGGAAAGATGATTTTTTTCTTCTGCCCTATGCTGCTCTGAGCCTTTTTCTGTCCTGGCTTTCTTCTCTGACACATTTGAACTTCACTTACTGAACTTTCTGCATCTGTTCTTCTCTCTGTATAAAATACTAGTGATTTCAGTCTATATTTCTTGGGTTAGCCTTAAGGGTGTGAATGTACAGCGCCTTTCACAAACTTTTCTAATATGCAGTGACCTGGGCTTTTTATTTCTTGACCTGCCAAAAATAACCTGTTTTTTCCTTCAGCTACCTTAGGAAGCTAGCTTGTTGGAAGTCTGTGTGTGTTTGTGTAACAGCAAGAGTCGGTAGCATTGTGCTGTGTTGGGATGGTTTTCTGGAAGGCAGAGGTTTCAAAGACTTCATCCCCTCCAGCTGCGAATGAGTCAGAAAACACATTATGAGAAAGGAGAGATGTGTGCAGAGGAAGAAGGGAAGAAATTAATCTACATAATTTTAAATCCAAGTTGGAATTCAAATTCTATTTTAAAACAAACATAAATAAAATTGTCTTGGGCTATTTGCACTGGAATTTTAAATTGCTTTCCTGGTTTATAAGCCAGAGGGATCAAAACATCCACAATTCAGTGGATGTGTGAATTCAAAATAAAACAGGAGGTTTTGTGATTTTTTTTTTTTAAATATTCCAAATTGCTTAAATTTTGTAAAATTATTCACCTTTAGAAACAGTGAGGCTTTTGGCTTTGAATTAATTTTGTAGAATTAATATATGAAGGTTGAAAAAGCAACTGTGCTGGCCTATGGGCTACTTTTCTGCAATTAGAGGGATGATGGTATAAGGGAAAAAGCAGTCAGGCTTCCCTCCCCTAAATCGGTAAATAGAGAACCACCAAACTAGACTAGAAAATCAAACTTAAGTCAACCCGCAGATCCTTTGTTTCCAACTAATTGTTCTGGCTGTGTTCACTGGTCCCCATAAGCTTGACTAAGGGGATAAGCCTTGCTTTCCTGTCTTGAGGCTTTTCTCTCTTGATCTATTGAAATTCAGAGTGGAGGGCCCCCTTTAGAGAATGTCCTGTTGGTAGCTGTCTCCTCTGTGACAAAGAGGCTCCAGCTGTGGATATGGATTGAGGAGAAAGGTAGCTTCTCAGGCAGGCAATTTGGAATCATTTAGGAAACCAGCAGTTTTAATTTAATTTGGCAATGGTAAGCCTGAGTCAGTGCAGCTTCCTGACTGCTGGTGTCCAGTACTTGAATTCAGACAGTACCTGGGCAGGCCCAGTGTGTGCTGCTGCAGGTTCCGTTTCCGAGATAAGCAATTGTAATGGGATGACATTGTGCAGCTCTGTAGTTCAACGTGATGGAAGAGATGCTCTAAGTCACTGGTTGGACAGTGGAAGGATGTAGTTTCAATTGTTGCATCAGGTAAGGACTGGGGTCCCAAGCGGGTGCATCCTCAGGACAGCTGCTCTCCGACGCTTCGGTGCCAGCAGGGTTCCCGCAGGATGGGGAGCGTTCAGGTCTGCCACATAGGGTGAATCTTGGTAGGAAGCAGTAGGCATAACTGCAGTTAGAAAGGCTCATAAAACATTTTCTGCATCTTCTAGCTCCTTATCCCAGTCTGATTCCAGCAGCCTCATGTGTGTGGAGATACCTAGGCATTAGTTATGCAGGTATAATTACAGCTTTGCATGTAATTAACTGCATTATCAGTATTAGCCAAAGGGAGAGAGAGTTATGGACTACCGTACTTCAAACATATGTGTGTTGTCGCTTCACGTGCATACGGAATGAGACAAGAGGCACTAAAAGAGAAGCTTTGGGAGAAAAGTGTCTTTTAACAAAATGAATCTGAATCTATTGTTTTGACAAAAGCAGTACTGCTGAAATAGAGTAATTGGTTGTAATACTGGCGGCTTGTGAGAGCTGCAGCAAGATCTCTTAATCCACGGTATTTACCGAAAGGGACAGGTAAGCCTGATATGGTCAGCATGGATACTTGATCTTTACCCAGTCTGTGGAGAAGTTACAAGCGGGAGCAAGGCATGGGTGCGTTCTGTATTGGTAACCTGAAGCAGTTAGGGAACTTGGAGGCTGTTTTGAGCATCTTCTCAATCTTAATTTAAAAATAGCTTACAAATATATCCTTTTATGTCTGCATTCTGCCTGCTATCTGCCCTTCTATTTTCTGAATAAAAGCTGGGGAGCTGCCTTCCCTAAGGACAGCGTGGACTATGCATCAGCGGTGGGAACTCGTGTTCTCTCCTACTGTATTTCAGATTGTAATATGAAGTTACTGCTGTAGCTGCAGCGCCTTGGTGAGCTGATTTAGCCTAACTGGGCAGAGAAGATCTACAATCAATTTTTTTCAAATAGAGACAAAATTGAACTTCTCCATGTACCAAGTAATGGTGGAGAAGCTCCCACTGAACACCAGGAGGAGCTCAGGGCAGCTCCTTTAGGGCCTGACTGTCCAGTATTTTTACTGAATCCATCTACATACTGGCTGTAGGCAGAAATTCTGGAATTCTTTTAGTATACGCTGAAGGAAAAAAAAAAAAAGTATTTCATAGTTGGATTCAGTTTGAGATATCTGCTGTTGTTTGTTTTAATTTCTCAATTGGATGCTGGCACAAAGCCTCATGAGCATGGAAGTCAAAGAAAACATGGGTTTTTTTAAAAAAGTCTTTCATCAGTGAAAGTGAATTGATTATTCCAATGATTCTATAGGCAACAGTTCTGTCTTTTGGGCAGTAGTTGCTGTGTGTTACTAAAGGTTGTCCATAGATGAAAATCATGAAGTGGCAATATGATTTAGTTGAAGAATAATAATCCTTGGCATTCTCCAGAATTTTATATTTTGTATTCATGCTGATTTGATGTCTAGATATCTACACTTAAAACTGAAAAAATCTTGAGGTTTTGTGAGTTTGGGTGTTTTTTTCTTTGGGGGGGTGGGGTGGGGGTTGTGGTATTTTTTTCCCAAAGAAGAACTTAATCTGTAACTTTTGCCTGGCTTAATGGAAAGAGCTGTGCAGGTGGTTATCTTGGTATCGTACGAGAAAAGCAGGTAATAATTTGCCATACTATTTCCAGTAAAAATGTTAACCAGGTAGACTTGAACTGCTAGCATAACTCAGTTCCTCCTGATAACATAACACGTTAAGTCCAGTAGTGTCAAGCCACTAGAGAGTTTGGCCTTTAAAAGAGGAAGAAAGAGAATTATCTCAGATCCACAGTGCTGTAAATGTTGACTATTTACTTGTGACCAGTGTGTAACCTCTGTGCAGAGAGTCAGTCCATGGGTTCGCAGTTCAGCACTTAACAGTGTTTAATGAAAAAATGAGTTCAAAGAAAGGAAGGTGCCTTCCTTGCATTGTATGAGAAACTGTTGCAGACTGTTAAAATATTCAAGGGTACTTTTTCCTTTCGAAGGTCTAACATTGGTCTTCAACTACTTCTGGTCCCACTGAGGAATTCAGAAAATCAGTGAAAGCTGAGTGTGATATATGTGATAATTGCAAAGGCTTTTGCTGTTTGCAGAACAATTTGGATACCATGAGAGAGAAAGTTTTTCGCTGCTTTCTCACAGGTGTGCCACTAAAGCAGGATAATTGTATTTAGGAAGAGAAGGATGTTCTCTATTTTGTCTTAGCAGAGCAACTGTGTCTCAGGAGCAGCAGTTTCCCCGTTGTTACCCTTGTACACACTGAGATTGGGTTGCTGAAACATTTGAATAAAATAATGTGTTTTTCTGCAGTAATTCGTTTAAACTGTTTCTGACAAAAAATGGCATCTTTCTGCAGTTGCCAATGGCTTGCCTTGTACAGTTGTCAAAAGAAGAGCTAGACTGTATTGGGAAGAACCAGCAGAAAATTGTAGCATTTGGCCTCACCATTGGCTTTTGTAGAAACAGGGCAGAATTACTGGAGTGTTATTTATGTCTGTGGGTATATGAGATCCACAATGCAATGTCTTTTCCTTCTTTTCTGCAGAGCATTTTTAGGTAGGTAGGAGGAGCAGGTGCTCATTGCTGGTGAAAGCCATTGTATGCTACCTGGCCCTTTGGAAGGGAAAATTTGTGTGTGTTTTATTTAAAAACTGCCAATGCCGGTGGCATTATTTTTTTTTTAATTTTTATTTTTTATTTTATACTCCTTTTAAAAACCATGTCTTGGACTTCCTTATCTTCTTTAACAAAAAAAGAGATTGTTCAGTTTCAGGCTCTTTGTCAGAGCTGTACTGCCAGGAGCCTTCCTGGCCTCTGGCACTATCAACAGAAAATGCTGCTCTTGAAAGAATGGAATATAGTTTAGGAAGGGTGGAAGGGGGGTGTACCAAGACTGGTAGCAAAAGGCAGGACTTGACATTGCAAAGAAATGGCTGAAAAAAACGTTCATGTTCCTTGAAACTTTTGACAGTGGTAGAATAAGGTTAAATGAAGGAGGAGGAAAGAGAAATAAAGCAAGCAGAAGGGGAAAGCCTTAGCAGACCCAGAAAGGGGAGGGGAGGGTATTGTCAAGTTTATTTAGGCATCGCCTTTTTTGCAAGAGAAGCCTGGAACAGGGAATGGGTGATCCCTAGTGTTTCAGTTTAGTAATTTAAATCTTATGTGATACATAATTACATATTTCGGGGTTTTTCCCCTGACTCAGCCCCACAAGCTTAGTCTGTCAGGGGTATGGAAATGGAGTTTCAATATTGCTGGGCCATTGTGTAACTTACAACTGGCTCTGAAGAATGGAAGAGTGATACATAATGGCACATTAATCAGGTAAATATTCCTCAGTAGTACCTCACTCCTCCACAGCTTTAATACGTGCTTATTTTTAATATAATACATTGTCTAACTGGGTGCAAAATCTCTAGCTGGTGGCAGGGCAAGACCGTAGCATGTAAATAAACAACCTTTGCATCCCCTGGCATGAATGAGGAAGCCCTGTGTTTTGTTTTGTTTGTTTGGTGGTTTGATTTTTTTTTTCCTACCTGTCCTTTCTGTCTGCTGTCACAGAGACTGAGTCCTCAGCAGACAGCTTTCTGGGTTGTCTACCATAAGGCTGCAGTGGAAGTATGGAAGGTCTTGAGCTAGGAGCTCTCGGGCTTTTAAGGCCAATCCTAGATTACTCTGGGTCTTTTAAGGTGTGCATGTGTGTGAGGACTGGAAGGTTTCTTATTCCCATTAAATTACAATTAAATATGCGCTTAAGTTTTGGGTTTTGTTGAATCCTGTTGATTCTGCACAAACCAAAACAGATATGGGTCATGCTCTTTTTCTGCTTTACAGGCATGAATAATCATGTAGAAATAAATGCATGGGTCAGATCAGCTGAGTGGGAAGCACCGGTCTTATTCAGCTATGCTTCTGACAATGGTGACTTTCTAAACGGCTTAGAAAGTCTTCCTATGAGGATTTCTGCTATTTGGGAGATGAGATTGTAATTTTCCTTCAGGAAGCATTCTTTTAATCAAAATATTTGGCTTTCATATCCATGTACACATGTGCATGTGTGCAAACACATAGTGTAACTGCAGCATAGGGCAGTAGGTTCTTTGCTTACTTTTTTAATGCCTGTGAATGTTAAGAAATTAGCCATTAAACTGTAGATGGAAACTGAGTACCTGCAAAATTAATAGGAACTGTGGTTGGAAAAAGAACACGGGCATATGGCTGTGTTCTTTGTCAGAAGAGTCTGAAGTGAGCTGGATTAATGGTTTTCATCTCATTTAACTGACCTTTGACTCTGAGAATTTTGTACAGCTAATGAATTAAGCCACTAGTGGATTATTTGCTATTTATTTCAGAAATCCACTATGCTACAAAGGTGGTAATGTCTGTCTCGTAGTAAGGATGAGCATTATGCTGCAGCAGTTGGGTGTCTCACGTGTGTAGTGAGGCACAGAGCCAAAGCCAGACTGCTTCTCAGTGCCAGAGCTGGCTTGCAGTTGTTGGAGCACGATTGCTTGGATTGTATCGTTGTTCTTCGAAAACATTGGGTGTTGGGTTTTGTTTCCTAAGTATCTGTTGGAGGGTCCCCTTTTAAGGCCTGAACATCATTTGTAATTAAGGGATCATAGTGTATTTTCTTGAAAGCTGAAAATGGATGAAATTGAACGGTCCTTCCTGCTGTTCTGACTTCTGTGTTAGAAAAGGATGCTAGGTATCAGGTTAATAGACAACTCACCTGAAAATTTTCTCTAAGTGTTGTTGTGAGGCCTGTGGAAATGACTGGATTTCCAGAGTGTTAAAAGAGAATAAAGTTTTATTGCTGTAAAGCTACTGGTGAAGGGAGTAGTTACACTAAAGCAAGATGAAGTTTAAATTTAAACCAGCCTGCCTGTGCTGGTTCGTGTAGATAGATCCATGTAGATAAACTTCTGCTGAAATAAGCACCTTCTTTGAAGGTCCTGTAAAGGCAGTGAGTTACCGTTTCAATTAGTTTAGAGGCTTTTGGATTAATTTAGATCCTTTCTTTACGCTTGCTCCTGAAGAGGAGCCACACTGACTTTAGCATGTGGCATTTTGATTTAACTACAAAATTTACCATGGAGGCAGGCAAAGAAATAAATATTTGCAGATATAACTTGTTGTCCTGACTGTCCTGGCGGTTTTAAATATCAGCAGTGCGTGGAGAGTTACTGGCAGGCCCTTTACGCAGTGTACAGCTCCAGCAGTGTGGCTGCCAGTGAAGCCAGCAGCTTACTAATAACTGACTAATCTTTTTTGTCACACCTGCACAAGCCTCTCTATCTCTCTGAAACACATTAGCATTCACGAGAAGTTACTAAACAGTGATGAATCACAAACACATTGTAAGTAATTCTTTTATCATTCTCCTTGGGCCAAGTATACCTTTTCTAAACAATACCTGATTTTTCTACCCCATAACATCTTTTATTTTTTCAGTCAGAGAACTGAAAATCAGAGAAGTGAAACTCTCGCTGTGTATTCAAGCTTACCTTCTAGTGGGGACTTTGTCCCCCCACTTCTCACTTTTTACTTCTGAGTGCTATCATGTGATAAGATTAAAAAGCTCTGGTCTCGTGCTGGTTTTCAAGCAGCAATATGGCTAGATCGCACAATGTGACACATTAGTTGTGAAGCTTTGGATGCTGATTCTGTCGCTTCCCCGGGTGTTCACTCGGTTTACAGCTGGTTTCCATAGAGGGCTGTGTCCATCTCAGTATTGCTCACTGGGTCAGATGATGGTTACTTGAACTGCACGGGAACTCCACGAGCCTTTTCCATATGAGAAGGCCTCTGCTATTCCAGGATCTTGCTGTGATCTCACCACAACGTGCCCGCCAAGTGCTTATTTTGATTTACTGTTCTTATTTTCTATGTAGATGTAGGCAATCAAGAAAGGAAAGATTAAATCAGAGTGGGAATGACTGTGTAAATAACTGACGAAAATGTAAGAATGAGCAGCACCGGCTATAGAGTTGCTTAACTTCAGGTATTTTTTTGATCAACCCTACCATTACTGAACTTTTTAAAAATGCCACGTTTTGCTGGGCTGGAAGGAGATCTTGAACAGTGAAATGGAAGTATTAACTGAAGTCATGTATAAAAGAGAACCCCAGGTGTAATTGTCTTTGTTACTTGAAGTTTCCAGCATTCGTAAGCCAAAGCTTTAGGATGGATTTCTGCTGGCAAAATGTTGTTACTAGGTGTGGTGAGCCAGAGAGGCTCCTATTTCAAAAGCTGGGTCATCCCCCTGCACTGTCTCAGTTTTTAGCTTGGTACCCTTAGAAACACCAGCAGATTCTGTTGCTTGTATGTATGGGATTTGTGTCTCTTTTTCCCCTTTCCCCGCTACAGTGACTTTTAAATTGTCGTTTGAGTCAAGCCAAGTCAGCAGAGCAAGGAATGTCCCAAAGATGCAAAGTTCAGGCAGGCTTTGTGAGAGTAGGAAACTGCATGGAGCAGAAACTGTAAGGAAAAGATCCTGGTGTGGGCCTTATTTAACAGCTGGAAACCCCCACCAGGGATTCAGATGGGTTTACCTTAGCCCTGCTGCTCACAGGGAAGCTCTTGGCTTTGCTTGGTCAGACAAATGTGTGAGAAAAGGAATCTCTCACTTTCCCAAGACAAAACAAATGACAGGCCTGAAAGCCAAAACCTGTGCTAAAACCAGATTGCTGTCTCATAACTTACCTGACTTCTGCTCTGAAACATGTAGGGCGTGATTTTACTGGACACAAAGCCTCACTGTCAGAGTACTTATAAAGGGTCTTCTAGCTAAGTAAGATTCAGGGTGCTCTAATGTGTTCATCAGGGTGTTTACCTAAAAATATTTGGGACCACTTACACGAAACATTAAAAACTTCAAAACTTCAGTGAAGCACTATATTTTATTCACTTTCTGGCAGTGCTGTGCTGATCATACAACAAAACAGCAGAATTGGGGGATAATACTGCTAACAAAGGAGACTTAAAAACATTTTAAAAAATGTACTGTGTGTCCATATGGGATAGTGCTGTGCAGATGGTAGACAAACACAGATGAAGAGTTATAAAATCTTGCTTTACTGAGGAGCTCAGCTTAAAAGAAACTTCTTACTGCCTGGTAAGGATGGATTACAAATTAAATTTTATGTGTTTGATAGGGAGTCTTTTGGAGCTTAAAAACGTCCTAAAGCATGAACCCATGCTGGTTAGTTTTGGGGTAACTAGAGTCCACAGATTATTTTTTTGTCTCTTCGTAAATATTTTAAATTCTACAGGGATGCAGAAGGGAAGTAAAAACTTCCCTGAACAAGATGGCTAAGGAAAATAGGATGTTAATTATTTCCAAATGCTGGCTTGCTTCTTTGGTAGAATTTATTACTTATCATCAGGTGGAAAAGCCATGTAAATTCAGGTGGCCAGTGTCTATTGAGCCACCAGGTCTGGTGAAGTCTTCTTACAGCTGGTCTGATAGTAGCTTCTACCATCTCTTTCATCAGATCTCAGCTGGTGGCTTAGTTTTTCCTTTTGACCTGGGACTAGCCAAGGGCCTGACCAGGCTGGTGTTTCCAGCTAGAACTGGGAGAAAGAAATGGGGAGTTTTGTTTATTTTCCTGGCCAATAGTACCATTGCTTACTTCTGGTACCTGTTCATTGATGGAATGAATAGGTGCTGTAACTGGGCATCTTTTTAAAAAATAATTAAGCTCCCCATCCCATGCTTAGCATAAATTCCCTCTTCAATTTGAGGAAGGCATGCTTCCTTAAGCTTGTCTTGTGTCTCTCCATTCTGTTGGATTTATTAAGTACCTTTTTTTGGTGGTATTGTTCTTTTCTAAGCCCTTGTGGCAATGCGACTCCATAGACTATTGTAAAGTACATCCACTGACTGAATTATAGCTGTCACCGCTGGCTGTGTTTTAGTCCACTCCAGTTCTGGCTGCTTTTTTTGCCCTCGTCTCTGAGGTTTTGGTCTTTTCTGCCCTAAGTGTTTAAATTCTCACATGTCTATTTCATTTACAGTTCTTAAAATTAGATTTATTTTCAAAGTCCTTTTTGAGCAGGAATGTGTGGGAATGTGTGTATAAACCATAAAAAATGTTAGTCCTTTGGGAACCACATCATTTTACAGTTTGTGTTCCTACCTACTGATATTTTAACTAGGCCATGCTTTCCTTTCTTTCCTTCCCCCCACCCCGGGGGAACCCTGTTTGAGGTGAACTTTCTTCCTTTAGGATTTTGAATCCCAGTCAGAGAAGGATTATTCATCTTCTACAGACATTAATTCTGAGTTACCACTTCTGTAGCAGTGCTGAATATTATGTGCCTCTTCTGGGTTTGTGGGTTAACATTAATTTAATGCAATTATTTTCAGCTGCTGTCTTTTCCCTTTAAATCCTATACTCTGCTATGCTAAGCTAATGAAACGCAGCTATTGTGGTGTACTTGGCTGCTCTGCTTACTGAAGGCACTCGTAACATGGAACGCACTAACTGAAAGAGATTTTCCTGTCTGCAGCACGTGGTGGTTCATAAAGGGCTGCAACATTTTTTGCCGTTCTAAATTCTTCTTTTGGCTTAGTCTTTTGCCACTTCCTTCTATTTGGAATTTTCTTCCGATGTGTCTTTGTTTAAGATTATTATTATTTTTTTTTATTTTTTTTTTTTTTAAGTCAGTTGCTGATGGTATGGAAGGAAGGAGACTAAAAGCCTCTGGTCTGCTGGCTCACCTTTCACATTAATGCAGATGCATCCTGAGTGTCTCTTACATATTTTAAGAACCATATGCCCAGGATGGTGGAAGTTATGCTGTTCTTTAACATATGGCAGCTGGATGGTATGTTTCAGCTTATTTGTGGTTGTAGAGCTCCTGGTAGCTTATTGCAAGAAGAATCACTGTGCTTTCAGGGCTGGACTGCTTTCCAGATGAACTAAAAATGCCCACCTACTTGAGAGGGTGCAGGATTCGGCTTGAAGTCAGCAAGATGACTTCACTGCTGTATCATGTAGGAGGAGAGGATTCACTGCAAGGGAGGCAACATATGTTTAAACTTAAATATCGTATAATTAGCCAAACTGGCAAAGGAAGCTGTGAACAACATAAGGAATATGTATTAAGTCCATTTTATGATGTTTAAAGAGTTCCCCAGTGCGAGAACCCCTATTCCAATATTAATCTTTTAAAAACATTCCTGCCCTGCTATTGGATACATTTATCTCTGTCAGCAGTCGCTGCAGCTTGGTTTGCTCTGCTTTTTCCTCAGGTATGTTGATACACCTGTTGTGGTAGGGAATAAGCTCACTCAGGGAACTCATCCAGGATAAAAATAATTTTTTTTGGTTTTCTTCAGGTTATTTTTCTGCTCGCTGGAGGCTTGGATCAGTTCCCCATGTCACACCGCAGACAGTTGCCTAACGTGACTGAGGGGCTCTGCTAGAGGATGGGATAAAGTGGGAGAGAAGGGGAAAGAAAGGACATGAACGGAAAACTTGAAGCCTGGGAGAAGTGTCTCTGTAAATAGATCTTTAGGGGAGATCGTGGGCGTCAATAAGGATACAGCAAACTTGTGAATGAGAGCAACATGCCGCTCTTCTAGCTGTACATATTTTATAAGAATATTAGCAGGTTTAACTGTGTGGTTATTGTTCATTATTTAAGTGAAAATATGGTTTTATTCTTGATGTGACAGATCCTAGTAAATCAGCTCCCTTTTTTCCGAAGGTATGAAAGCCTATAGGCTGTTTCTCACCAAAATTTGTGAGAGGCAGTCACTGCCATGAAGATACTGGCCTTATTGTATAGGATCATACAGAGCCTGGGAGAGGAGCGGTGGCACCAAGAAGCAGTTTGGCCAAGTTCATGCAGTGGGTCAGAAGCTGAGTCAGTCACTGAGGCAGGTCTCCCGTGTCTGTTAGACTTCCTATTCCTAGCCCCGTCACACTGCCAATCTCTCCGGCTTTCTACAGTAATCCCCTTCATCCCCTAGAGCTGGACCTGGAGCTGCCGACAAGGGAGAGAGGAGGGGGAAGGAACAAGGGGTTTTATTTATAAACTTTCCTCTGTGTAGCGTATGGTGGCTTGAAATGCACTCGTTCGGGATGTGACATCCGTTTGTTGCAAAATCACAAGCGTGTGTTTGTTCTGGCCGACGGTGCCAGCAACAGCTACTTGCTTTGAGTACATGCATGCGAGGTCTCAGGATGAAAATCCTTTAGCAGGGTGATCCTTTACATGCACTGACTGAGAGCGCTTCTGTTGCCTGACTTAAACCTCTCGCTATACTAGTGTTTGAACCAGGCTGGCTATCGAATCCTTCTGTCCTTAGTGCGAGCTGTACCACGTGTGTGCATGTTATCAGTCTTTTGTGCTGTAGCCAGACTTAGGAGGAAACAGTGATTTGTACATCCTGCAGTGAAAGTGTTGCTACCATAACAGATTTTTATGCTTTGCATCTTCCTTTTTCTTTTTTTTTTTTAATGAAAAAGAGCCAATTAATTATCTGAAACTTTTCAAACTCTTTTCTGCTTTCGTATGGTTTCAGTGTAACCATCCAATACCTCTTTGTGTGTGAGGAGACTGTTCTGTTTGACTAGCTTCATGCTGGACCTTTGTGCTTCATTGTACGAGGGATTCTTCTGTTGCTAGAAGAGTTTTGCACAGGAGCTGTTAAGTGCTGAGGACCTTTGCAAAGGTCCAGGAAAAAAATTTCATTTGAAGGCTTATGTATAAGGATGTCCTCTTTGGTAGCCATGTACCACCTTATTCTTTGGAATAATGACATTGGGTGTGAATCACATTTTCATATGGGTCTAATTTGTTTATTAACTACAGTCTGCTGTCATCTGTCAGAAAAAGCGTATAATTTGTGAGGTTACTCAGAAAGCTGGCACAGTGTTTTACAGAAAAACAAAAAAAAAAACCAACCCTGTACAGTTGCCAAGAGTGTATCTGCTGTCCTTTTCACTTGGAGTACCACCAAACTGGTGAAAAAATAGTCTCATATCAAGTAAAGAAAACAAACAAACAATGTCTTAGTCTCTTTCGTGTTTGTAAGTGATGAGAAAGGGAAAAAAATTTGAAGGCTGCTGTAGGTTGAGGATTTTTTGGGTAGGGTAGGGGAAGACACTTAATAAAACAAAACCCCATTTGTATGAAGCCCACCAGTGACAGAAGTGTTTTTACATTGCCGAAGGAACCTTTGGCTAGTTCACTCATAAACTTTATAAAGAAATATGACATGTTGGACCTCTAGTAATGAGTGTGCTCCCAAGGCTGAGAGCTTGCCCATAAAAATTACTCATCTTTATTTTTTTTTCCTCCCTAACTGCATAACTATTTGTATTGCACTAAACAGCTGATTCTTTCATCATCTGAGCTTCATCAGATTCATCTCCTGAATAGCCGTGTTGGTTTTTCTAACAGTTCTGTAAAGCAGGGTTGCTCTGGTCTCTCCTTCTGCCATTATATCAGCTTCCACTGTGATTTCTTACTGCAGTTCTGCATTAAGTTCATGTTCTAAGTATCAGGTGCTGGCAGTTTTCTTTCTTTCATATTTTCTTTCTTTTCATATTAAGCTCTTTTCAGATAACTTAAGACATCACACATGCTTCTCCTTCCTGCACTAATAGTGATTCCAAACTTGTCTTTTTTTTCTCATATTGACTTTGGCTTTCTCTGTGCTACTTCTGTGTCTGAAATGCCTTACCAATACTCTGCTCTGCCACAGTTGCCCACATGTCAGCAAGTCTATAGCAAGAACTCCAGCTCAGAGGTGCTGACAGGAAGCAATCAAATTCAAAACATGATCAAAATATTCCTCATTCGTTGCTGGCTTCTCCCTGCACCTTGTCTGTTTCCTTTTGTTATTTAGATTGTCAGTTTCTTAAAGCAGAAGACAGTTTTCTTTGTAACTTGGATAAGACTGAGCACTCTACAGGTACCTAATAAATAGCAAGTCAAATAATTTGTATCCCTGTAATAGCCTGTTTTTACAGAAATCAGACACACTTTTGTATTGCCTATCCCTGTTTTTTCATCCACCTTGCAAAGCAGCGTTTACACAGTGCAGTCTAGCATTAGCAAACTCTGCTTTGAATCAGAGTTACAGGTAGATTTTTTTGTAGTTCTGTGGGGTTTTTTTAATCATGCTTGCCCTTTATGGACTGGTTATTCCAGTTAGGTTAGAGATATGTTATCATTGCAATGACACTTGAATGGCACTATACCTTACATTACATAGCTCGTTAAACTATGAAGCCATCTGGCTAGTGTGGATAAACTTGGTCCCTTCAGGATAGTTGTTGTTGGGGAGCTGGCTGATCTCCTTACCCTTATCTTTCATACGGCTCTGAATCCAGGCAGTGCTGGGCATTTCTGCTGCGTTCCAATGGATTTGCTATTGCTGTCTACTCTCATACTCTGCTGGAGCCTGGGTCAGCGGCGTTGGTTGTGAAAAGCCTGTAGGGAGGAAAGTTGGTCCACACTGAACTGGGAATTTATTAGAATGTTACAACTAGATCCAAGTCGTGTGGCAAGTGTATATCATGGTCGCGTCTTGGTTGGTGTGTGGAGGGATGGCCCCATCTGGCTTCCACATGTGAGTTTTCTACTAGTGGTTTAGCCTCAGAAGGTGATGGCCATACCTCACAGGCTGAAGGTGGGACCACAGTGTGACAGGGGCTTAGGTAGACAGTATTTATCTCGAGGTGAAGGTCTAGCCAAGGCTTTTAAGAAGCATCTGTACCTTGTCAGGCCACCTGTGCTAATGGCTATTTCATCCCATGTGAACTTTTTTGTGGTTCCCCACCACAAACACCAGTTTCATGATGGAGGACTGTTTTGAATGCCATCTCTGGTCAGAGAGTGAATGTGCTCCACGTCTAATCTCAAAGCATGGCATCAGGGAAGAGGGGCTGCTTTGTTGTGCAGAAGTGGGATTGTAATTCTTGAGTTCAAAAGTTGTTCTTGTACCTCTTGATGTGACAGAAGTACTTGAAAATACTTTGTATTCCTTGTGGTGAACAGTCAGTCCTGGTCACATCTGCTACACATGTACTGTATATACCCCCCTAGCTGTGTGAGTTACTCATCTTTGTTTCACTACAGTTTAAGTAGTTACTCCAGGTATATGATGGAGAAAAAAAAAAGTCGGTTGCTTTGGGTTATTACCTTGCATATATTCAGTTAAGCTGCATATGCTTATCCTCGTTTCACCTCAGATTTTGTTCCCGGTTGTGTTTAATAGCACAGGGTGAATGCGCTTCGCATTCCATTTATATTGCTTGCATATTTTGTGAGGAATTGTATCCTTCTGACCTTTCCAACCCAAAATTGTTCTCCCAAGAACAGTTGAGGTTCAGCCTCATAAGTCACGGAAGAAGATCCTGAGTTTTGTTTCTTGCTCCTAAAGTTGAGTAAATTTATATCAGGATTCCATTCAAATGCTGATTTTGCTCCTATATTCTGTTGTTTGTATGCTTCTGGTTTACGTGATTACCTACTAGTTTTTTATTGCTTTAGTAGCTAATGCTGTCTAGTATTGCTATCTGAGAGGGGCACTGTGAGGATAAATGTGTGAAGAGTTGTGAGGCATTTATTTCTAAAACAATGACCCGTATAAGAACTTAGAAGGAAAAAGATTATTTGCCTGTATGCAGTTAAAATATTCAGGAATTCTATGACTTGAGAACAGTAGAGAATACTTAGATAATGGGGCTGTAGCAAAAAAGCAACTACATAGCTACAGAATATTTTACTTTTTTAAGATTTATTTAATTTTATTCAGAATAAATTTACAAGTTAAATACATTGACTGTAAATCTATGATTACACATTTGTGTCTATAAAAGAAGTATACTAATGTTTGAGAGATCTAGTGTGAAACATCAAGTAAATAAAGCAGTGATGATGTGTTTTAGAATGCCTTGAAGTTAATGAGAGAGATTTATTTAAATTACATGATACTTCATAGAATATTGCTCTCTGTTCTAGGTTAAAAATCTCTGCTATTTAAATATTTTTCTGTGGGGGCTGGTCATAGGAGTGGGAGGAGATGCATTTCTAGTTTCCTCTGTATCCTTGAATTAACTATGAAAAAGGGTGGGTTCATAATTTAACTAACTTAAGCTAAAACCTTAGCGAAAACACAGTTTATAGTCTTCTGCACAAGCTTCCACAACTTGTCTTCATTTTCTAAGTGTTACTTTCATTAGTTGACCATATTGGGAATGTAGGTTTTTCGCAGCAAGACCAAGACTTCACACACCAACCTGCTGTGCGTTAGTTCCTGTCACTTCAACAACTGAGCCTCCTTGCCTTCCCCTCCCAGCTTTCCCCCTTGGATAGGGCAGGGTGGCTTTCTCTTCCCCTATTTGGGGGAACAGTGATGAAACCTGGTAGAACTTCTTTGCTTGGCTTCAGGTCTCATCTCACCTGTGGCTGCTGGTGCTGGCTTCTAAGGCCCACCTCACTGTAAGGTGGTAGGTGGGTTAGGTGGGGTGGTTGCCTGTGGGCTTCATGCAAGACCTGGCCTACAGAACAGTTTCTGTGGCTTTGCTGTGGAGTAGTGACTCTGAGAAGATGAGTTGAGGACAAAGTACATCTCCAGCTGTGGCCATGCTCTGCCAAATATTCAGAACCGCAAGGCGGAGTCCTTGCTGCAGGTCCATACGCCACAAGGCATTTTACAAACAAGTTTGCAAGCTGATGTCTGCCTGTCATGCAGAGACAACTTGGGCTGTCTTGGTGAAGGGTTTTACACATGTGGCCTTTAGATATATATATATCAGGAAGCTTTGCACAAAGAAGAGTCAGAGCCTCTTTATCAAGCCCTCCAAAACCTCCTGCAAGACATCGCTGAGTCTCAAGAAAGCCTGGAAAACTCTGACTAAAGTTAAGATTTTAATTAAAACAGTGAAATTAAATAGAACAGCCTGTATCAACTATCGATCTTGGCAATGGTAGGTAAAAGATTAGATGTCATATGTAGAATCTTCCTTTTGGATTTAAGGGACAGTAAAACTGTGAGATATGGTTAAGACCTTATTTGAAACTGGTTTTTGCTATAAGCTCAGAAATAAACTTTTAATTTCCAGTAGATGGGAAACATTGAACCTGAAGTTAAGGATATCTGCATTCTGTTACTTGAGGGTATGTAACTGGGATATTGGTATGTCATAAGGGGAATTTATAGGTCACCATCAACCTGTCAGTAATCTCAATCTGTTATGCTAAGTATAAGGTGGTTTATCTTCTTTGAGAAAGCTGCCTATGCGTTTAGCATATGCTCAGGGTTTGTCTGCATAGGAATACTTGAAAAAGTTAATCTGGATTAAGATATGCTTTGGAAGTGGATTAAATTACATAGTACTCCTATACAAGCACTTCTAAGCAGAATTTAAGTGGCTTTAGTTCTAGTTTCTTTACTTCCTCATTTAAGTACATTAAATCAAATTAAAGGTGTTTAAATTTTACTCAAATGCCTGTAGAACTTTAATGTAATCTTATTAACCTGCTTTTAGTAAAGTTTATCTTACTTCATTATTTTCTTGGAGGTAAATTGGAGGCATGTTCACATGAGCATAGATGAGATTAGCCAGTTTAGTGTAAATTCTAAGTTTTTATTTCTTGTGCACTAACATTCTCAGGCTGACCAACTCTGTTTCTCCACTTGCTGATACTACCCAACCTCTGGTTTTCTGGTTCTCACGTCCTTCATCTGCAAGTTGTCAGTAATTATTTTTATATCCTCAAAGGGACTAAGAGCCCTCCATATGATAAATGCTAACTAACAGCTGTGTGGCGGCATTTGATTAGCATCCAAATGGAAATGTGAAGTTTGTCTTTGGCTTTGTTCATTAGTGTAAAGGTGAGGGTGGAGTTGTGGAAAATTAATAATTTACAGGAACTATACCCATGAGTATAGTTATTTTTCTGTAAAATTATGACAGAGACAAACAAACTGTGGTTCTAATGTAACAGAGTTCAGGCATCTACATCTGCTTTTGCTGCACCTGGCTTAGTATATTTGTCTAAGATAAAATGTGCTTTATCTTTTGCAGACTCTTACATGGGGGACATATACAGACATTATTCAACAGATGATAAATATGGGGGGTTTAATTCCTTACAGAAATGGAGACAAAATGTGAGAGAAACCTTTCTCTGACTGACCAGAACCTAACATTGTAGAAATTGCTTTACAAAATGCCAGCAGCAGTTTTGGACCTTTCAAAAGACGCTGCTTTTTCTTCATTGTTCAAGGCTTCATATATAATCCAGTGACACGGGGTACTTGAGAATAGTAAATATTGTTATGCACAAATAAGAATGAGTGGCTTGAATGTTTAATGACAAATTGCTCATGTTGGCATTGCAGTGTGATGGCTGTATAATGCTGCTGTATGAGGAGACAAGACAGTGATTGTAAGTGCTCCCTCTGAATATGCAGAACGGTGATCTCTGGCATGTATTTTTCCTGTATGTGGCAGCATCTAGCAGTGGGCAGTTGGAACATCTGATGATTTGAATTGCCAAGTGATGCCTTTATACTCAAATCCATAAGAAACCAACCTTTTCCTCTCCCACCCACAGCCCCATTGAGAAGTGAAACATACAGAGTTGCAAAAAGTATGTCAAATATGCATTTAAATGCCTTGCCTCTCTGACGTTTCATTTGATATGTGCTACATGTGACTTTGAAGCATAATAGCACATTGTCCTAAACTGATGGAGTTAGACAGTGTTTGATCTCTTCAGCTGAACAAATGTATTGTTTTAATGCTAAGCAAAAGACCTTTTAAATAGGAGAATTGATTTTATACATTTTTAAAGAGAAATCAGGATATAGCTGTGTTTTCTTTTTCCTTTTGGATTTATAGCAGTATGACAACACATAAGTAATATTCCCTCAGGCTGAGGTTGAATGCATAAGAGACAGTAAATTCTGTCTTGAGTAGTCTTGAGTCCCTTAAAAAGTGGTTATTTTAACTGTGCAGTGTGTATAATAAGTTTTCTTTCAAGTTGTTTTTTTTGGGGGGGTTATTTTATTTTTTTTTCATTTCTAAAAGTTATCAGCAGCTTGGGCAAAATCCTTAAAATGCACGTATACTAATGACAGTATTGGAAGAGCTGTAACCGTTGACCTGCTGATGTTCATGAAACATCTCGATGGTGTACCTGAAAGGAAGGAGCTCATAGCTGTACTAACTAAAATCATGTTCCTATGAATGTAGCACAGGTGAGGGAGAAGGAAAGAATGTAGCATGGGTGAGGGAAAAGAGGGAGGAAGCATACTTAGTAAATACCAATCTGTCTTAATAGCCTTTCTTGTCAACTGGCAGCACTTCTGAGACACCAGCTTTTAAATCATGAGGCATCAGCTGTGGGTACAGGTAAGTCAGTGATAACTAGTTTGAATACAAGTAGATCGAACATGCTCTGTACTTAGCCAGCATTTTTTGAAATATTGCTAAAATTGAGTCTGTGCAGATCCGCAGCTGATGTGAACTGGAGATTAGATCTTGGATAGCTCTGAAAGAAGAATTTTGCCCTAAGATTGTTTTTAAAATTAACCTTCCTTTTGCTTCTTGCTCTTCCACCTCCCCCCTTTTTGAAGTAACTCTACACTTTGATATAACAAATTGCCTATTATCCCTTGTGTATGGTTCCTGGCTATACAGAGTTAGGTAAGAGCATGAGCAAAATGTAAATTCTTTGGTAACTCGGCAGAAGATACTATTTCATCACAATTGCTATTTAATTTTTGCAAAAGAACCTCCCACGCTGAATGTTCTTTTGAGTTATTTGGGGTTGATTTTTCATGAATAAAACTCTTAGTCATCTTGAGAATCTATGCAATATCTTAAAAAATAAAGACTTCGCACATTTTGGTAGTTAGTTGGTCTCCTTTTGTATCTCACTTGATTCCTGTGCTCCTTGCTGCGTATGTAAGACGTTGCTGTTTACAGTTGTAGCACTAGCCTTGAATTTGGGAGTTAAGTGGTGAAAACCTTCCCTCATGGAAACCAATAGTAAAGAAATTTACTTTTTCTACTTTAAATGCTGACAGTGACCTTCTGCGTGACCTTGGTGTGAAGATCTTATCAGCAGGGTTTATGTGGAGGTTATCTGCACCTGGTTCTGCAGGACAGGAATGAATTGTCGGCTGCCACATTGCAAAGTTGCGTACAAGTTACTGGTACATTTGGCTGTTGATGTATTCCTCCTCCAATGTGGTGGGGCTCATGAGGATGTGTGAGGCCCTTCATCAAAGTGTAGATAGGCTATTAAACCAAGAGACATCATTACCTCAGCTGTAGGCCGTGCTCTGACCCCCTGCTTCCCAGTTGCACAGCTTGCATCATCAGTTTGTATCTTGAGAAGTCTTAGACCAGTAATTTTGTGGTGGGGAGTACTGGGATGTTGTGCAAACTGGCCCTTTAGTTGCTGCAGTGAACACAAGCCCGTGGACAAGTCACAGAACTTGTTTGTGCCTCAGTAATGATATATATTTGCAAATCTAATAGTGTATGCCAGTAATACGTAAACCGGGAAGTTCCAGAACATCCTTATGCAGGACTTTGAGGTCACTGAAAGTTAGCAGTGAAACCAACTCCTATGGTTTTATTGCAAATATCAACTCTTGATGCTATTTTAAAAGCCTGAGCCCTTGAAGCTAAATGACTGCGTTAAAAAAAGGTTTTTTTTTCATACGGCTAGTAATTCTCATTAGTCTAATTGGTGTAGCTGGAGAAGGTAAACAATCTAAGTTGCAAAAAACTGTTTTCTGTCATGAGGTACAAGCAGCAAACTTGAAAGCTAAATTCAAGTCAGAGAGCAGATGCTTTGAACTTGCTTAGGTTTGTATCAGTCTGACAGAAAAGGATAGTTGGTATCTGCAGAGTAGAGGGCATGATGGTAAAGCATCATGGAAAGAAGGAAGAAGGCTGTTGTCTATGGCTAGGAGTGAGTCAAGTAACGTGGTCTGTAAAACATAGAGACATATTTTATAATGTGCAATAAAACTATTGTCTCTGAATCTCATCTTTTGTGATGTATTGCAGCTATGATCTGAGGCTTGTTTCTGGAAAACATGGTGGTTTGTGGGGGTTGGTGTTCTGGGGGGTTGTGGTTTGGGTTTTGTTTTTTTTTTTAACTTTTTTAAATCTCTGGTGATAAATGTTTTTTTCTTTTAGGTTTCACTTGTTTTAATAGGTTACCCATATGAGTTTGCTCTGGTGCAGAGCAGTGTGCGTTCAGCAATAGTTCATTGGAAACTGCCATGTAAAACTAATTAATAAATATATATATATCTTTTTTTTTTTTTAAGCAGCAAGATTAAATTTAAAAAAAAATTAAGCAGCAAGATTAAATTCTGCTACTCAGAAAGGTAGCTCTTAATTCATTTTTAGGTACTGGGGGCAGCAAACGTTGGGATTAGGTGCCTTTAGAATACATCTGTCACAACAGAAAGGGAAGGGAAAAACAGTCTGAAAAGCACTCTTTATCTTGCACAGTTAATCTGAAAAGGACCTCCTGAAAAGGAAAACTTGGAAGAATCATTTTGAAGATTGCTGTGGCTACGTTTAGTGTTTGGTTGAGCCTCAGGAAAACTCATGGAGGTCCAGTGAAGTTGGAGGGCATGCCTTAATACTTTGTAAAGCAGTGTGGTGATTATGAAGGGATGCATGGCGTAGTTAGGCTCTTTGCTACTGCAGGGTTTGTATTCTGAGGTGAAACATCACTGAGCTGCTTGAGTATGGCTGTGACACATGTATGAGATGTTTAATTACTTTATGAAATGCGGGTTTATTGTGAAAGTGCTGTGTTCCTTCTTAGACTCATGCCTGGTCTGCTAGTCTTATTGTAGGGGGAATATCAAAGTGGTTTTGTCCTATGCTCCATATGGAATATAAGTGAACTAATATCAACTGTACTTGCTGCCAGGAGGTCAGAATGGAGCTGAGTAAGCTTCACGAATGAAAGTTCAAATACAATCACAGTGGCTTTAATGTGAATTTCCTTTTTGATAAAAAACCTAACTCATTTCAAGTCTAAAGTGATCTTTACTTTGAAGTGTTATTCCATCTTTAATGTTATTTTACTGTTGGGTGGAGCTGTAAAAGCCATTAACTTTTCTTTGCAAATGAAAGGGAGAAAACCTTTCTTTCTTGATAGAAAAAGCCGATTACTGTGTTATCAGGAAAAGGCTTTAATGGCCCTAGCTCACCTAATGAGGCATTATCAAATGAACCTCCTATTCACAGATTTATAGGGTGATAGGTGTTAGACTGAATTGTTTTTGAAACCGCCATTTAGTCTTAAATCCTTTGTAGTGCAATAGTTGGTAGGTGGCTTTCTTTTTTCTTCCAGGTCAATATGAAAACATTTAGGTAAGTTTTATTTTTGTTTTGGCCATAGGAGAAAGTGTTTTTCCCAAGCTTCTGTAAAACATTTAGCTAATGGTGTAGTCTAGGTGCTACTGTGAAGTTACTGCTTCAGATTTATCAGTAGCCTTTAAAAGTAAGCATGTGAATAAAAATAATTTCTGACAGAAGTCCCAGTTCTTAAATGCTGAAGTTGCAGGGGTTTTCTTTAAATTACAAAGAGGTTGGGTAGGGCTGGGACTGAATTTTTTATTTTCAGATTGTGGTATGTTACAGTTTTATTTTAATGGCATAGGCTGGAAGAGGCAAATTAATTGCTGTGGTGGTGTGGAGGCATGTCGGAGTCTGAAGAATTATGGAGTTTATGTTGTGCTGGGTTGGAGTGGTGAAGTACAGATAACAGGCCACAGCTGTGGCCACAAATTAGGCTTCTCAATTTGATTCTGAAAGTATTGCATTAGAATTGCTTTTCTAGAATTACCATGTGGAAAGTCTGATGAATAAAACCAGATCTGAAATAGGGAAGCTAGAAATGCCTGCTGCTGCAAATGCTTGTTGGGGCTTCAGTGTTGCAAAATGAAGGTGGCCGCTTTACTAAGCAAGAGCAGTGCTCAGGAGCTTACTGTTCTTCAAGTCTGTCCACTGGTTTTTACATCTTAACTTTTCCTTAAGGAATTAGGGTTCTCAATGGTTCCTTCCTCTTACAGCAGCGTGGCTTAGGGAAGGATGAGAGTGGTGGTCCCTCCCATGGTCCAGCAGCACCTGTTCTTATGTGAAATCCATCAAGAGTTGGGAGCATGGGGTTTACCGGCAGGTGTTTCAGGAAGGTGTGCAAGCTTTGATCTAACTGAAGTACTGTGCAAAGGCCTTCCTATATAGGAGAGATCCAGTGAGGAAGTGAGCACCACCTGATGAACTCCTGTGGGTATGGGACACTTCAACATATGGGTATTGCTCTTGCGTTCTGTGGAGCTACCCTTGCTGTGGGAACATCAGTGCTCCAGGTATTTCCAGGCACAGGACAGTAGTAAGGTAGTAATAGATCAGATCTAACTTACAGGGATAATTCTGAGCAGTGATAGTTTTATTAGCAGAAATGTTCAAAAAACACCAAACCTTCAGGCCTGTTGTCCTGTGTTTGGGTTGACTGGCAGACATGCCAGTGCTGGGTGCACAGATGGTCCAAAGACAAGCGCATGACCTGGGGTGGGCTGGCTGAAGCTGTCACAGCTGTGTTATGGTTACCAGGGTCCTATAAAATTGTCTGGGGCATTGAATTCTTACAAAACCAAGGGACAGCTCTGGCTAAGCAAGGGCTGTATGCAAACTTTGCTTATCCCCCAAATATGAACTCTGCAAAGTACAGGGGCTGGAACCAAAAAGATGCCGAGTAATAAAAGACTGTGCAAGGTCCCCCCACTTCCTCAAATGTTCTCATTTAGTGAGCGTAGCTCTATCCTGACCTGCAACATCCTGTTCATTGTTTTTGCGCTAGGAGTTTCCTGAATGCCCCATGGAAAATGTGACACACTTTGTAATGTAGAACAAATATATTTTGGAATGGGATCCAAGTGAAAGGATAAAGCCTTGTTCTGCATTGCAGCTTTAATCCAGATTTACATTCCAGTGAAAGACTGTGGTAGGGAAGGTGTCTGGAACATAAGATGTTGCAATGTAAAGCACACAGTCGTTCCTTGGATTTGAAGATTTGTTTATGCAGAGCTCAGAACTGGTAAATCTCTGACCTTTTCAAAGGACTCTTCCTTTTTCTCTTGTTGATACTTTAATATCTTTCAAATGCCCTTGGCATTCTAGTGGATTGACAGATGACCAACTGATGTCTACACACAGTAGCAGAGGCTGCGTTACATTTGGGATGTAGTATTTTGTTGTTTGCATCAGCCTACTTTTGTGACTTTCCAATTGGAATTCCCATGTAGTCCTTCAAAACTATAAATACACATTTTTGAGAGAGGAAGTAAGATTGATGGCTATTCTCGTACTTGGTGTAAAAGACTTCCATGATTAATTGTTTGCTTCTAACTCCTCTGTTGATACTTACTTTCATAATCTTGAAAAGCAAAAACATTAATAAATCAAAGTAGGTTAAAGATCAGACACGTGGTTTTATTTTAATAAGGGATAAAGCTGAAATCTCACTGAGTATACATTGTTCAGCACTTGTTCTCTGGGGCATATGAATCAGTCCCTTCATTACTGATCCATAAGCATTTCCTTTTGTGGTTACAGTGTATTTTCATTAGAAAAACGAATGCAAGATAATACCCAGTGTGTTACTTTCGGTTCTTACGCTCGTGTGCAAAGTGAAGTTTTGACTTCACAGAGTAAGTTTGCTTGCTTGATTTATATCTGTCAGGGAAAGGGATTTTGAGAAAAGGCATAGTAAGCCTGCAAGCTTGAGGAAGAGGTATAATTTTCATGGTTATGCCTTGTGTGTCTGGGACACGTTTTCCCAAAGGATTCAGGGTAAAATGTGCTTTGGGAACAGTTTGCTCTTTATGTGTGGAGGAAGACAGCAGGAGATGTGTGTTTCTCCTAGCTTTTTCTCATGGCTGGTACTTAGTATTTGGATAGTGTACCCCAAAGAGGGATAAGGTCAGAACCTGGTGGAAGAGGGGGAGTCATAAACAAGAGAATTAAAAACTTTGAGACTCATCCCCTCATCCCCCTTGCTGCTATACCTACACATCTGCTCACTCTTTGGTATCTTTTTATCGGAATTGTTGAAAGAAGCTGCTAAATGAAGAAACCAGCTTTCCTTTTGAACTTTTAACCTTTGTGAAAGCTACAGTCACTGGCTTCTGCAGAGCATAGATTGTTTGAATCTGACATTTTAAAAAAAAAGACGAACAAAAAACCAGGAAGAATGAAATATCAATGTGCACTTCTGAAATTCCCAAATTGCCAGTGAAGGTCTTGCTTCTCTGTGCTTTAAAAGCCTCAGAAGTGCAGAGAGAGATTGGGGAAGGGTAAAGTGTCCCTGTTGCATCTCAGCCGGGATGTGCTTTGGCAGAGATGAAAGTGCAGCAGTTGGTACAAAACCTCCACCTGGGGAAAAATGGTCAACGTGTGTGTGAATGTAATCTCTTTGAGGCAGTGGAAGAAAGCTTGAAGAATGGGTTATGTAAAGGGAAATAAAACACTGTCAGAAAAGAAAAGGGGAAAAAAAATGCCAAAGGTGAGAGAGATGAATTATACTGCCTAGGCAAAAGGTATTATGCTTAGGCTTCTTCTATGAATGGATGTCCTGTTCAAAAATAAATAAATAACCAAGTGTTTCCCCACTTTATCCTTGTTAAAAGCAACACAGTAAAACTCCTGACAGTTGCTATTCTTTCTAAGAGTTGATGATGTGAATCTTTTATATACTAAAAGCAAGGAAAGCACCTTAAAGTTTAATCCCTGCTTACTCTAGTGGGTCTTAAAGCTGTCATCGCTTAAAGTCATACAAAAGCAAAAATAGTATCTTAAATATAAATTATTTTTTTGCCCTCAGTGACTTCTAATGCACATATTATAAGTCAGTAATTAAAAAACCTAAAAGCATATCCATCCAGGTCAAATCATGCTTTAGATGACATTTAGTCTAAAATGCTTGAAAGCAGCTTTCATGGGTATCATTGCTAGCTTTGTCATCTATATAAAAATGAAATATATTTTTGCAAACTTGAAAGCGACAATTTTGAGGAACACAGCCTGACAGCAGAGACCTGTAGTCCTTCCTTCTCACACACAAGCTAATAGCTGTGCTGCATACATCATTGCATGTGTAGCTGTTCAAAAGGGAAATGTACTCAACAAGGCTTTTTACTTCTCATCTGCTAGAAGAAACTGCCGACCCTTGGCATGGTTGAGTTTCTCTGAAGAGAAAGCAGCAATGTGTATTGTAGTTAACTTGGCTGGTGGCAAGCCAAACTACCTTGCTGCTTTCTTCCTTTTAAGATATGATTCTTCTTTCTTAAACAAGGTTGGTTAATGAATCAGGAGAAATAGTGGTGGATTTAAGAAAGGAACTGTTGAAAACAGGCACCTCCTCAATTTACTGGGAATAGTTCAGTTTGAGCTTGTTAGAGATGAAACTGTTAGATGCTTTCAGCATCTTGCCCTGAGAAAACTGGGATCCTTTGTAGCTGTGGGATTTTTCATCTTGCTGTCGCGTTGTGTTTCTTCAAAGCAAGAGGCAAATGTTTTCTGTCACGTGCCTGTCTCTTTTAACATCTGTATTTCCACTTCAGCAATTAAATGACTAAAAGCAAGGGCAGGAGTGTAGGGAGTCAGCAGCCATGCATTAATTTCACTGTGTAAAACTACAAACTACAGAAATTTGGGGCTGGGGGAGGTAACTGTTAGAGGGCAGTGGTCTCTTCCTGTTGCGTGTGCTGAAAATAAGGCAGTTTCCAGGAATGACTGACCCAAAGAGCCAGTTGACAGGTTCTCATTTCTACGTTGACAACAGCTTAAACTTTCAGGGCTCTAAAACTGAAGCACATGGTGTTTGGTAGTCACCCAGGTTAAACGATGAAAGCCTGAGAGCAGAAGGAAGAACATGGTAAAGAGAAGAGCAGTAGCTGCTCGCTGGGCTGTTTCAGAGTATTTGCATTTTGATTGGCTCTGCAGACACTTGTGGCTGCCTCTGGGACTCTTAATGTTAGGAAAAATAGCTTTATATGTAAAGAAAAATGGCAATGAGGCTTCAGACTTGCTCCCTACAGCATGTTCTGTGTGTTCTTTCAGTCTTGGCTTAAATGAGTATAATGGCAATGCTTTTATTTTGCCTGGGAAATTAGTTTCCCCTGATGGTTTGTTGTAAAGTACATAATCCATCTAGAGATGTATTTGTCATTTTGTGCTGGCAATGAATCTTTTAATTTGGCAGAGTGGGAAAATTAGAAGACATTGACCAATAAATATAGCTGCAAAAGTTTTATCCCTTTCTGTCCCATCCCAAAGTCCATACTTGTGAGAAGCCCCATCTGAGGGAAAACTGCAGCAATGTGCTCTGAAAGGCCAGAAAGAGCGCACACTGTTTCCAGCACTCCAAAGCTGCATCCTCTGCTTCTACCTCTCTGTTTTTTAATGGCAGGTGTTGTATTGAAACTGAGGATGGCGGCAAGAAATAGGTAAGCCAGTCTCTGATTTCAGGACCCTGGGGGCTAGGAAAGGTAAAATGCAGGAAGAACTGGGTGAGTAGTATGCCTGAGCTCACGAATAAATAAGGCGGCTGCCCATTCTGGGTAATGTGTCAGCCTGATTTAGATACAACACCCTGTAGCCTCTAAATGCTTCTCAACTTCTCTGAGGAAATGTGGTGCCCCATTTTATAGTTGGCGGTTGGAGGCACAGAGGACCAAAGGGCAAGTACGTGGCCACACACAAAGCTTTTTAATAAAAGAAAATTAAACACAAGTGTTTTTGGTTCCAAGTTTATGCCTTGTCTTTGAAGCAGACTTTCTGTTCGTTTAGACAGTATGATTACTATGTGTGGTAGGGAGTTCTCTTTAATCAGTGCTGTGGGGAAAAAAAATAATTGATAGCTATAAGGTCTATTTTTTCGGTTTATTTTTCTCCGGTGTATCTTATACTATCTGCTAACGATTACATTCTCTCAATGACACCAAGGTCAAATAAGAATCTAGGGCTTTCATGTCTCAAGAGGATTGTTTTATAAATACAAGAATATATTTTTCTGTCTTGTTTAAAAGAGAGCATTAGACTTCATCCTGGGCACTGGATGCAACTTATTTACCTATAGGCACAGCTGCTTCAGAATTTCCTTCAAGTGCCTGAAATGGAATTAATGTTTTGTTTTTTTTTTTCTTCCCCAGTCCTAGTCAAAGATGTTGGCATAGTGGGTGAGATCAGCAAGGTAAGAGATGTGGCTGAAACCCATCTAATTCTTTAATGCTCCAAGAAAAGAGCTTGTAAAGGTGGTTAGTAGGATTTGTGGCTAGTAGGAATCTGCTCCAGAGTTTGGAGAATGGCATATGTGAAAAGGAAACTTAAAAAAAAAAAAAAATCTTCAAAAACATCTTTTCCTTCATTCCTCATGTACACTGTCCTCTTAGAGTTTTCCATGTTGTGGAGAACATGTCTTTGTGAGTCCTACGTAATGGAGTAATCAATCCTCTGAGCAAGGTAGAAGGAAGTCACATCCAGCTCTGAAGAACAGCAGAATCCCCTGTTGGGACTAGGGGACTGTAACTGAAATGGGACTTAAGTCTTGGTCTTCAGAGATGTGGAGTCCACTTGTTACAGGGCAAGCTGTCTGGCAGCTTTGGAAACGGGACATCTCTTCCCTGATCATCTTCCTTATTTCAATTTAAGATCTTCTGACAGGCTGTGGCTATGGTTCTGTGAATGCAGCATGAAGACTGCATCAGTGTGTGGGGAGCAAAAAGAAAATGGAGTATTCTTTTAGTAGATATGCACTGCGGACTTTTGGAAATGCTTATGCTTTCAGTGTACAACCTGTGAATATCACTTAATACAGCATAAAATGAGAACGGCTAAGGCTCTGTGTTTACTGTTGCCACCATGCCGCCAGCCCTGTAGAGCTATGGTTTAGTCTTCACAGCAGAGTAGAGGTGCTTTACTGAAGGGCAGAAAGAGGACTCCATTCTGTTTTAAAGAGATTAATAGCTAAATTGCACTTGCTGCTTGAACGTTAGAGATCTACTGATAAATTTCGAGTGAGAGCAGATGGAAAGTGCTGCAGAGTTCCTGTGCTGTGCTTTGTTTTAGTGTTGCTGTTTTCACACAAAGGGCTTTTCAGCCAGGTGTTAGCCCTGTAGGAAGTTCAAAATGGTCAACTTCAATTGATGGCTTTATATGGAAACACTTCTAACTATGTCAAACTGAACTAGACAGTTAACCGAAGAGTGATTTGCCACCCCTCACCTCCAAGTGCAATGGGAAAATTTGATTTGGGAACACTGAAGTCTGACAACAAGCAGGATAAACAGTGGTTACTCTCACAGGGGATTTGGTGAAGCGTTGTTACTTTGTATTACTGAAGATTCTAACTCTGGCAATCATCAGAGCACTAAAAATGTACTTGGATTTTATCCAAATACTTTAATCTTTTAATGTCTGTTACAATTATAAGGGAGCTTATTGAGTTAATGAAACATACCGTAATGAACTCAGTAATTGCATAATTTTACATCATTTTCCTCCATGGAATTGAATCTTAGCTGTGTGCCATGAACTTTGCACAGGTGAAATAAATCCTCTTTTTTGGCCCAGGCATATTTACATGATGGTTAAAGATGAGCAGGTTATATTCCTGCTTTCCTTTTTGCCCCTACCCCTTCCTTATAGTGGTCCTGATGCTTGGGTGAGTGAGTGGTGAATACGTTCAAGGGGCTAATCTGGCTGAAAATGTGTCTGTTTTGTGAGGTTAGTTTTTGGGCAGTCCATCTCTGAATTGGCCTGCTGGACAAGTGCCAGGGCTGGCACTGGGGAGGAGGAGGCCAGGCCATGACATTGGAAAAGCAGAGATATCAGATTTGCTATGGAACTGAACTTTGAATGGCAGAAGCCTGAGGTTTTTGGAGTAGAAAGATTTCATTTTAGTGAAGAACGTAAGGATGGTGGCTCAGGGTGATGTATGTCTTACAATATTTATAACATAAAATACTTTTTTTGCTGTATAATAAGCATACGTGTTGTGCAGCAAAGGCACAGTGTCCTTTTGCCTGTCGCTGCCAGCCTCTCACTGTTCTGTACTTAGCATTTGTAAGTTTGAAGCAGGTAAAATACTTGGTAATAACTGCTGGGTAGAATCCAGAGGGTATTTAATATTTGAGGCACTCTATTTGTTTTTAGAATAATAGAGAAAAGTGCCATGGAGCAAGCGCTGGTTCATTTTGAATGGATGCTTTGCTAGAAGTCGATTGAGTTGCAGCAGCAATCGGTGACAATTGATGCTCTGGCTCCTGAGAAGGAAATTGCCACGAGTCGTCTTGCAGAATAATGTGGTTGGCACAGTTCAGTCCTCAGTGTGCAGACTGTGCTGGTTGCCTTGTCTGGATGCATGTATTGTGGGAAGGTTAAGCACTCAGTCCGTTGATTAGCCAATTTGGAAACAGTGAGTGTTTTGCTCATTCTTGGCATAACTATGTATGTTTCCAGAGAGGCTGCAGCAGGAGCTTCAACTGGAGCATGGAGATGGGGAAACACAGCTGTGCCGTCTTCAGATTTTGACAGTGAGTATTAGCTGTAGCCATTTGGGGGGAGTCTTGGAGAACCTTTGTAATTATAGTTACCTATGGGATAGAAGTTACTTGGAGAAGCAGGTCATATATACTATGAAGGCAACTTTTTAATGAATAACAACTTTTTACCTGAGCAATGAAATTAACTTATTTACTAAATTAGCTAGTATTTTTCATGAGTCAGGTTTCTTTGTTACAGTATTTCCATTTTTTTGGATAGTAAACCAGGAGACGATTGTAACACCTCTTTGTAGCTTTAACTTCAGTGGCTGAATTGGTGGCTCCCTCCTGCCTTTTTTTCTTTTCTTTTTTTTTTTTTTTTTTTTTTTTTTAAATAGACCAGCATGATAGCATAAATTAGATTTGTTAGATTTGGTGGGGTTTTATGTTCACATGTGGGTTATAATTTTGGAGCGAACACATAGCCTGTCCTGCTGTCCCTGCTAAAATGTAGAGACAGCATGCTTTTCAACTGTTGTCTGCTGCTTAAATGGCATGACTCTCTATAGAGCTTATGATTCAAACCAGTAGAAGGATGATGTTTGCATCACTCTTTCCTCTTTCCCTGGACCGTGTAGATTTTACTGTTGAGTAAAATGTAAATTATGGGGCAACCACAAATGGTACCAAGTGCTTGAGTGTGATTTGTTAGACTATAACACAAAAGCAATTTACAGCAGTTTTCCTGTCAGAAGTAAATTTTCATCTTGATCTTTAAAATCTTAGTTCAAATTATGCAAGGCTGAGATCTTTTTTGAATGAGTGCTCTTGGATGCCAGCTGGGAAGAGTTATAGAGATGGTTGTTCTGACGTTGTAACCAAGGGTTGGTTTTAGTGTGCTTAGAGAATCTTGTTATGGCATAGAAGGCAACCTGCTACAAAAGCAGCTTTTTTTTTTGCTCGTTGTGTGCACAGTTGAGTACAGATGCACAGGCTAGGACTTCAAGAGTGCTTCAAGTCAGCGTACTCTGAGAGTTACATAATGGTTGAGGCTGGAAGGGACTAGTGGAAGTCATCTTGTTCACCCCCCTGCTCAAGCAGTGTCATCTGCTACTCATGGTTTTGCAATACAGAGATGAGCAAGGGATAGTGTCATGTTAAAACGTCCAGATCTCCTGTTACCAAGTGTCACATTTAATACAGTTTACCAAAAGACACAGGACACATCTGCCCTGGAAATGGGCTGGGCGAGCAGTGTTTGCACCGCTGTTATCTTGTCGCCGAGTTTCTTCTGAAAGGTTTCTAGCACCCCTCCAAAATAGCCTCTGCGTTCTGGTTATATGATCCTGGAGCTTGCCCTGTTCTTGGGCTCCTCAGTATCTTTTTTGCTTGTATTTTACCTTATAGAGGTTTTATGGTTAACCTGGCTGGATAACCAGGAAGATTGCTCAGGTATGCAAGCTCTTCCAGATACAGAATTACAAGCAAATGTCCCAGGGTATGTGTGGGCATTGAAAGGGAGGGTGATACCTGGTTGTGATGTCCCCGGAGCAGTGGTTACAGGCCCGCAGGTACACAGACTGAGTGGTACTCAGCAAAGCAGGATGGGATCAGTGTTAAGGATGGGCATATGCACAGTAGTGTTTTGGGGATGTGGCTGTGTCCACATTTGTTTCCTTAGCATGTCTGTGTTCCTGTTAACAAAGTGGGTTTAGTAATGTCTATTAAAATTCCAGTTTAGTCGCAACAACTGATGTTGTTTGGAGATACAATCTCTTTAATGCAAAATAGCTCAAGTTATTCCACAAGTTTAAGCTATAGACAAGGTCTCTAATATTAACTGTGCCATGCTTTTTTTCCTAGGTAGCCATCACTGTCTTTCCCATTTGCAGTCTGGCGGTTTTTCTGAATGTCCTATAGAGGGCTGGCACTGGGAAGTCCACAAGTGTTTAAGGGCAAAATGTTCTTAGTGTGTATGAGAGTGTGAATGGGCAGAGAGCTGGGAGTCTACAGGGGTGGATTCAGGGGCTGTATAGTGCTAAGAAGTCAGGAAAACGTGGTGTTTTGGCTGTTAGCTGTTTTGATGCGCTGATTTCAGTAAGTATAAGAGAAACGAAGCTGGTAGGAGCACCTCTGTTGATGGAACTCCTTCCTGCTGCAAGGTGAGTGACAGGCGGGTTTTTTCCTTCTCTTGGTTTTTGTCATCTTTGAAGAGCAGGTGTCAGTGCCTGCAGCAAAAGACTGGTGTCATCAAAACTTTTAAGTCCTCCCTCATTAGACCCATGAATCGTATCCAGTCTTTCTTTTATTGTTTCTTTTACTTCTGATGAGTATGATGAGCATCAGGCTCTGCTTATTCACTGTGGAATGTCAATGTGTGTCTCTTTTCCACAGTCCTTTTCTTTGCAGAATGATTTCTTCAGAAGATACTTCTGTTTGTTTCAACCTTCAACATCCTGTCTGTGCTGTCAGTTAACTTGGTTATTTCCTTTAGCATTCACACGTCTCTGTTGCCCTCTCTTCCTCCATTTGACTGGTAACTTCCTGACTATACCATTAGTTCCTCCGTATGTGTCATAAGCATTGATACAGTAAAAAAAAACTCTTTATTTTTTATACTGCTGCTTCATCTTGCTTCTAGCAGGAAGTTTAGGGTTTTTCCCAGCCTTGAGCTTGTCTTCTTGTGTCTGTTATCTCCTTTGGGGTATAGCCCATCCTCATTGTCTTGATTCAGCCCTTGCTAAAGTGAAGCAATAAAAGTGTTTTCATCTTGACTCAAGATGCTCCTTTGTATGTCCTTTCTAGCCCCCTGATTTATCAAAATGCCAGGAAAGTCCTAAGTACCATAGTCAGATCATGCTAGTGCTAGGAAAGAGGGCTGTGACCTTTTGTTATTTCTTCACTCTTAGTTGAATTGTATTCAAAATTGCTTTCCTGAGTCAGAGCAGCTTTGGTGAACTTTCTGTTTCTCTTCAGCATATTTTCAACCGGTGTCTAACAAATTGACTCCATTTCCAGTTACATTGGATTCCTTTAGAGTGTGCTTAGCTTAAGGACTAGAAAGCTCCCCCCCCCCCCCCCCCCCCAATTTGCATTCATCCTTTTGAACTGTAATATTTAGCATTGCTTTATTTTAGTTTTTCTTTCACAGTACCAGTTTCCTTTTTCCTTTCTTCTCCCCTCCACCTTATCGCTGAAAACTTTCATTCTAACCTTACAAGCTCTTAAGAACAGTAGCACCACTGGCCAAAACCGAGGCTTCATCTTTTTCCCATTACTTCCCTCCAATCTCTCAGGTTATGTGAGACTATCCTGAGAGTCAGGATGATAAACTTGTATTCAGCTGGATTTTAAGGGATATTTTTTGCTGCTTGCTTCAATTTAGGAACATCTGGAATATAGCCCAATGACAAGGAACAACCCCAAATGAAGCAGCAAGCCCTGATAAACTGTGAAAAGTTTAAGTGGATTCAAATGTTGTGTTAGGAATAGTGTTTGATTTTTGTTCCTGTACTTGATACCTTCCATGGTCTTTAAATTCGACATCCTAGGCAGATACTCAGCACCTTTGAAAAACCATGCTTTTTTTTGTGAAGCCTTACCTTTTCAACTGCCAGGTTATTGTTGGTTTGGTGGTTGTTGAAGAGCTCCAATGTTAACACCTTTAGTAACAGAGCATCTTTGTCTGACTGTATGGTATATGGATGTTAATTAAATTGCCACAAAGGTTCAGACACTTTGAATAATCAAAACAGAGTTTTTAGTCCTCCCTCTTATGAATTATAGACATGTAACTAAAAGTTCCTTGGTAGAAGGAGATCCCCCAAGAAGATGGGGAGTTCAGGTTAAATAAGTACCTGATTTTTTCTGGTATGCTTCAATGTGTTCTTCAGAAGCAAGGCCAGCCAGCCTGCTTGCTTGTATTCTGAGTACAGCCGGTCTGTTGTGTTTTCTTCCACTTTTTCTTTCCAAGCACTCTTTAAAGCCTTTTTTCTCTCTTTTGAAGAGTATGTTTTTTGAAAGTGGGCCTGTCAATGATGGTGAAACCTCAACCGCATAAAATACTTCCTAATGAGAGGACCACTGCAGGAAATGTAAAATACTTAGAACTAAATTTTTAAGAAAGGTTATAGGTGGGAATGAGACAGGTGGTAACCACCCAAATATTCACCATCTTTCCTGGGTGGCTTTGCCAGTGGCAAAAAATGTCCTGGGCTGTACATTTCACACCCATATGCCTAAAATGTCCTCCAATACTAGATTTCCAGGTATTTTGGAGAGGAAAAGTGCTGTATTTAAACCTGACGGCTCCAAAGTTCGTTTTATCATAATATTAAAAGGTCCATTCCTGGGCTAGCGATGCATTATTGATCAGCAGATTGCAGGTTCAGCATCAAAGAAACATTCCTGTTGGGAAGCTGACGGACTGCTCTGAACTGTAGAATTCTGTCGAGTAGGGTCAGGTCTTCCTGCAGTGTTGGTGGCTGCTGCTGAAGAGATGGCAGCCCCCCAGCTTCGACATCGCTGCCTCTTTTCCATCACTTGCTAGAATATAGCTCATAGCTCCTGTAGAGCTTTATCTTCCATTTGTGGCAAAGCATCTGTGGATTTTATTGACAAGGGTCTGCTGGGCCTTTGGCTCTTGTCTAGTTCAGGGGTGAATAGCAGAGAACACATAACAAAAGGGAAAAAGGCAGCATAAAAGCCTTTTTATGTATATAAAGTGTGCATCCAGCCCCCTGGCTTCTGTGCCCTGTTTTTATTTCTTGCAGAGATGGTAGAGCATGTTTACAGCTCCTTAGACTTGGCTGTTCAGTCATGCAGTTTAACTCCAAAAATAACTCTCTTGGAGGATATTAATCCAACGTTGGATTATCTTTCTAAAATCGTTAATCAGACTTGGTCCCTGAGGGACCTTCCAGCTGAACTTGCCACGTAGTTTCTGTTTGCTGGGGCGGCGGGAGCTGAGCGGAGGAAGCTGATGAGGTTTGACAAGAAGCGGTTACTTACGTAAGGTCTCGAGCGGAGGGACCCGTGCTTCTCCTCCTGCTGCGGGTCCCTGCATGGTGGTCGGCCAGGGCTCAGCTCCCTGCTGGCACTCGCTCTGTCCCGCCATGTCCTGGCTGCGTTATTGCCCTCCTTCCGTTTGCCTTGAAGAAATGCCATGGGGAAAACCTTCCTGCCAGGGGGGAGCAGGCGGATTAGTGCCCACTCCAGGTGATTCCTGTATATGCTGCCTTTTGTCTAGAGAGGAGAAACACATGCTTTGTTTTATTAAATTCTCAAATGCACGTGGCGTTCCTTCAGTCGCTTTTTAATCATTAACTTCCTTACTCAAGTTGTTCATCAAATGACCTGGCCTGCTGTTTGATTACTTCTCTTCTGTAAAAGAAGGAATGAGCTCTTGTAGGCTGCTGTTTTTATATACAACTAGAACCATGAGTCGCATAATTCCTATTAGCCTGCATTTTTCTTCTCCTGTCTGTAGAGTAAGAATAGAGTTTATTTCTTGAGAGATGTGCTCTGATAGCTATAAGTTATTTAAAGTGCTTTGACAACCTTGTATGGAAAGTGCCAAGGAAATTGCAAAACATGTTTGTGTTTCTCTTTTTTTTTTTTTTTTTAAAAAGAGTTCTACTGAGAACTAATTTCATACACGAATAAAACCTGTTTTCCACATGCAGTGTGTGTGCAAAAGGGGGAAAATCAGTATGTTTTACTGACATACGTGGTGATTTAATCCCTCAGAGCCAGGCAGGTAAACTGAGAGCTTGCATGTCTGTGCTGATGCATTTTTGCATTAAATTTAATATACTTTGATTTCCAACTTTGGTGTTTATTACTCTGACTTAGGCTGCTGGAAGCACTGCGTAGTATGGTTGAAATGCAGAAATGAGCTGCGTGTGGTAACAACAATAACTCACAGAATTTGCACTTTAATGGGCCAATCTGTCATAGTTCTGCAAAACTTTATTGACATAAAACAGTGTACTCAAGTGATAAGAATGTTTTGGTTGTGGGGTTTTTTTCCCCTCAAATTATAAAATAGTGTGCTGCTGAGCATGGAAGTTGCTTAAACCTCCTCCAGGTTACAGCTCCGTGGATGCATTAGGGGAAAATAATGGGAAGTTGCCTTCCTTTTCCTCAGACCCCTTCCTTCACTTCATACACTCATGCCTGTACATGCATCCTGTTGCCTTAAGATTCTGCCTTAAAAATAAACGTTGCAAAAAATGAGTTGCAAAGTTGAACTTATATGTCTGCTGCTCAGATCCCACTGGGAGGGAAAAAGGAATTGCACTTGAGAAAACTCTATAACTAGACCCTTCAGCGATGTCCATATCCTTTTCACTGCTTGACTGCTGCGGGCATAACAAAAAGCAGTTCAAATCAGTTCTAGTACTTCATTCACATAATGAAAATCACTTACTTAATGGGAAGCATTTCACACCAGGGATTGTGCCTTCCTTATTTTACTGGGCAGTGTCTAACACACTGTGTACCACTGGAAAAAATAGCAGGTAATTTGTAATTGTCAGCACTGTAGATTTCAGAAATTTCATTGCAATCATAGTGTGATGACAGCTAAACATTATTTTGGCCTGAAAAAAGAGAATATTTGCTTTTGGCATTGCCACATAGGTAGAACAAAACTAAATTATCTTTTGGATCCTGAATTTGATTTGTAACATTATAAACTAGGGAAAAAAAATGTCAGCACTTCTGACTAGGATGTGCACCGAGAAACAGGAAAAAATGTGTAGTGACAGTTTTATATATGCTTTTCAGCATTCAGACCACACTGATGCCTCCGAGTTGGTCTCCTGGTAGAAGAAGTGGAACTACATCCATTTATATTAGTTAAAGATCTGTCACTTTGCTTTGTGTTTTATGGCTGTATAAGCATACATATATTAATAATTATAATTATAATTATGTGGGAGATCTGTGCTAGCCTGCATTAAAACGAGTCACATTGAAATTGTCTTCTGAATGCTGTGGTAGATTTCTCTTGTATCTTACTTTGGAATGCAAATGCTTATTTTCCATAGCTGAATTTGATTAACTTACACAGAAAGAAAGCAAATGGTTTAAGAAAGAAGTCAAGGAAAATTGATGGTAAGTTGTTAAGATGGACCACAACTCGTTAAAGCAAGCTGGTGGTTAATGCCACACCTGTATTGTGAGAGTGGAAGATTTCTGCAGATTTATTACTGTGTGATGTTGTTTTGCTTTCGTAGTCGTGGCCAGTGGTCATGAATCAATGTTTTTCCTTCAACATTCCTCGTGAGCTTTGGAGTTAGCTAGCCTCCTAGGGGAGGTATCTGTTGGACTGTGAGTTACTGTCCCTTTCCCTCTCATGGTGAGAGGTGATGGTGCTCAGAGTTGCTTCTCTGTCTTCCCAGTCAAATGAAAGTGTGCTTGCCCATGCGTTGGGTGGATTCTATGTTTTTTATAGGTGTCCTTTCTCTCTGTATAGATATGTGGCCTACAGATTATTTTGTTCATGAAAACTGTAGAAGAAACGTGATAGGGGGGATGGAAACCTGTTGAAAGTAAGGACTTGCTCATCTGAAGCTGTCCTCAGTCAAGTCTGTCTGGCAGGAGCTGCTGCTGCTCTTCTTGTGTTGTGGCCAGTAAACTCATGCTCTGGCTGAGGTTTCCAGCATCCCTCCTGCCAGGGGCACAGTGCCGTGCCAGGGAGCACAGGGAGAAGCCTGTCAGTCAGGCACCAGGTAAGCCAGCTCCACTTAAATGCTGCAGGCAGTTTAATACCAAAACATCGCAGGCTGAGACTACCGAGGACTGTTCTGCTGAGGAGGTGGGGAACCCCGGTACTGTGAGTGCGGGAGCAAAAAGGTGCCCAAGGGCTCGGTTTCATTTGACTGTCAGGGTGGATTAACGGCTCATGGCTGCCATCAAGTCTCTCACTGCTTCTTCCCCGCCCCCCCCCCCATTGTGCCACCTCTGGGAAGCCATTTGACTACGAAGTGGTAAAAACCAGATGACTGAAAATACTATTTTACTGATTAGTTGAGTCAGTGCGCTGCACTGCGAGGGGAGGGCTCGTGGGAGATGCAAATGGCGGGCGCGTGAGGGGCCAGGGGAGAAATGGCGGGCGCGTGAGGGGCCAGGGGAGAAATGGAGGGAGCCTTGTTATCCAATCAGGCTCTGTGAGGAAAAAGACAGCCAAAAGTGAATGTCTGAATATTCTTGATGACCAGCAAGCCAGTTGCATGCTTTAATTGTGTTTATTCCCCGTCCCCGTAACATCTACCAAATGTAGACAATATAGCTGTATTTCTTAATCTTGTTTAGTCTTTCAAGGCACTTCCTGCAATCCAGTCTTATTTATAGACCATCCATTGTCTTATTTACTGCTTTGCGCTTTGCTTTGTGGTGATGTGCGATCCTGTTGGCATCAGAACTGCCATTGTTGGAAATAAATTGCTGGAGTGTTAAAGTTTGTAAATTGCTTTTACAGTGTATGTTGAGAACGCTATGTAGAGTGTAGGTGAAGGACGGGGCCTTTTTAGAGTAGACCAGAGGACACATGAAAAAAAAAAAGAAAGGTAGACCCATACATATGAAGGCTGGACGAATTCCCACTTGTAAGTAGTATGACACAAAGGTATAAAATTTCTTGATAAAGGGATGGTTTCACGATTTTGTTCAGGCTGACCTGAGTTTGTGCTTCAGCTGCTGTTGGAGAAGGGTTGTAAGACTGGATTAGCTGGAGCACCAGCTGAAGGTGGGCAGAGCCTTTTTTTCTTGTACTTCTTTGTGGCTTCTGGATGTCTGGTATATTCTATCGGCTCATTTCTTGCCTTAGCTCTTTGAAAGCGTACAAGCATGTGTCCATGCTTTCACCACTTCCTTCTCTCTTGTGCTGAGAAGTGGGACTGCACCTCTGGGGATATCCACAGCTTCTCTTGTTTTGTCATACATGATGGCATTTTGCTGGGTCTCAGCAGAGCACGCACGAAATGCCGTGGTCGGCAGGGAGGACTTGGCAAAGCAAGCAGGAACCTCCCAGTCATCAGCAGGGTGGCACGGGTTGCTGTGCCTGAGAATTGCAGAGCTTTGCTACTTCAGCGGCTGTCCTGCTACTGCCAAGCTGGGAGAGGGATGCAAAAGGTTTGTTTGCAAGCCCAGAGAGGCATTACACCAGCTTGAAAAGCATTTGTTGTTATTGCAATGTTGCAAACTTTGAAACAAAAGAGACAGAACTTAAATTCTACAAAACCTGAGGGTTTGGTCCTTCCCCTTTCAGTTCCTTTCCACCAGATTCACAGGCTGTACTATTTGACACGAGATCCTATTGATACTCCTATTCTTGCAGAACTGTGATGTTTTATGTAGCTGATTATATCGTTGTGAATGTATACTATATCCTTGTGTGCTCACATGTCTGAGATTTACCATAAAGGCGTATTTATATATGGGTATCTCTGGATCTGTTAGGTGAGGATATGTGTGTGTATGTATATGTGGAAGCTGCTGTGTGTTCTGCCTTCTTCCTGACATCCTGGTTGCTATAGTGCAGTGATCTATTTGTGAACACCCAGAAGATCATTGCTATAGTTAAAAGAAACAGTGTTTCCTGGCCATAACTTCCTGGGCAATCTCTTCTCCTCAAGCACCGCTTTAACCAATTCGGTCACGTTCCCTGGGACTCCGGGAGTGACACTGTAACAGGAGCTTCCTTCTAGTTTGTCGCTTTTCCCCACCGGCATGTTTAATAATATTTAAAAATAGTTTCTCTATTTTAAATCTAATGCATGCCTATTATTCACCGTACATTTCAGTGCTTCAGCCATCTTTCTAACAGACTGTCGAGCTGTGCAGTGTGTTGTGGCGTTGTGTCCTGTGTTGCTTCTGTAATATGTGCTGTTCTTCTGGTCTTGCACACACATACACACATACATTTTCATCCACCTGCCCAGCCAGGCAAAATGTAGGAGGTGAAGCAGCAGCGCTGGGGTTCTGTCTGAACTGCTGTATTTTTTTATTTATTTATTTATTTTTTTCCCCTTCTCCCTGCAGGTGTGAATGAGAAAGACTCTCTGCAGTATTTAGTGTCCAGTTGTAGTGGCTCTGAAGAACAGCAGCGTCGCAATGCCCCCTCCTGCTGATATAGTGAAGGTGGCGATCGAATGGCCAGGTGCCTTCCCCAAGTTAATGGAAATAGATCAAGTAAGTGCCTGTGTACGAATGCTCTGCCAGCCCTGTGTGTAAGTAAGTTCTTCTCTGCACGTCTGTGTCTCTGCATTTATGTTTACTGAGATGCACACGTATGTTTTTGTGAGCGCCTGTGTGGTAGATGGTGTTTTTTGTAAAGGGGTGTAACCCTCTTCCTCTCTTACTGCTTAATGTTTTGGATGTGTTTAGCTGGGGGGTTTTATTTGATTTTTCTTTTTAAACAGCTGCTTAAATAAGGCATTTACTGCTTGTGTGATCCACTTAACACTTCTGTGCCTTAGTTTGTTCAACTGTAAAATTTTGGTAATGTTGCCTTTGGGTGGAAAGCCTTAAAATTTTTAGTCAGTGCATTGCAGAGTAGAAGTAGGATCATTCTGAATGGCTGTAGCAAGTGCAGGTTTTGGAACTTAAGTAGTTGTGCACTGTGAGCAGGAGGATTTTTGCAGTTCCATACAGGAATCTCAGGGGTTGTCCTGTTTGGCTGGTTATTTCTAATGCAGTGTCCCCATGGACCGATTGGAGGCAGTGTACAGAAGTTAACAAATTCAAAATTATGAATTAAAGACTAGGAAATTTGGTGGTGATGGTGAGGGGAACAAACCAAATCAAGTTATACAAGTGCTGTGTTTTATATTCTGGACTTCTCTGAGATGGGTTTCGTGGCACATTAAAAAGGTTGCTTTTAATATTAATAAATGTTTAGCAGCTTACCCTTAACATTTTGAAATCGTACAGCGTATTACCTGTTTAGAATAATTATTATTTCTGTAAATAGTTTTCAGAGTGAAGGAAAGCATTTCATATTGTGCTTTAGACGCTAGTGTGTCTGGGGGCCAATTAGATTATGAAGTTCTATTGGAGAGCAGAAAATCTGAATTCCTGCTGAAAATGTTTTACTGAAATGGGATCCTATTTTTTTCATGTGGTGCAATCAGTTTCACTTCTCGTTAACCCTTTTGTGGCATATGCCTGGGAAATTCCTGTGTGAACTTCGGAGAAACATGGTACTATAGGGTGGCTGGAATAACAGCAGTATGATTTTTAGGCACTCTGAAAGCCCCTTTAGAGGAAAAGGGAGTTCCTGAGTAGTTAGCAGGACCTGCCAAGCTTCTTCATTTTCATTTGCTGATATTTTTTAGTCAGCATGTATCTACAGATACAAATCTCTTGCCTTCTGGAGTGAGGAATGTTTTACTTTTTTCTTCTTATATAACAAATGGTAGACACTGCACACTGTGTTCAGGGAAAGATGCATGTTAGTCATGATGAACAACAGCTTATTGCTACCAAGTACAGCGGGGACAAAAATTAACAAATATTATGCAGTCTCCTTCCAAACAAATAATACCAAAGTGATTATTTTTAATTTACAGAATGGCTTTAACTCTCCAAAAAACTCATGCCTTATCTGAAATAATAGCTTACTGTCCTGGAACCTTGCTTTTACTTTATTATGTAAGATTTAGGGGGGACAAGAGAGATCAATGCTGACTTATATTGGGTAGAACTCTTCCAAACCAGCCTGCCAAGTTGTCTGCAAGCTTCGTTACACTGCTTTATGGGGAGGAGGAGGAAGAAGAGGGGGAAATAAGGCTGAAAGGGAGAAGGCTAACAGCAGCTTGCTCCTGATGCAGGGGAAAACAGGGGGAATGAAGTTTGAGGGTCTCATCCCTTACCTTTCTGATATGGAAAATACAGGTGTAGTGAGAAGAAATGAAGATGAGAAAGAAACATCCCTTCCTAATACCTGTGCATGCAAACCCACATGTCTACCTTTTCTCAGGGATGGGAGCAATTTGGGAATCGGCCCTGAAAGCAAACAGGGTGATACATGCTTCTAAACACACAGCTCTGCCTTTGGTTCACGTAATGCTAACTTTTCCCCAATCTGTTTCCTTTAAAATATCCAGTTGAAGAGCTGTAGTGGAGGAGATGATTCATACCTCAGATGGCTAGCTGTCATAGATGATAAAGGGAAGGAGGGAAAAGGAAGGCAAAAAAGAGAAACGACTTGCCCATTGACTGGACATTGTAGACAATGCCTGTCTCCCAGGTGGGATCTGCTCATTCAAGCACCATTTGACATATATTCAGAAAATCCTAAAAACTTTGCCTTACTAGTTTCCTCCCTCTGTGGTTCCTTACCAGCAAGAAAAATGGTATTTAAAGAACAGCACTGTATTATTACTTTAAAAAGAACAATGAAAAACCTCACTTTAACATGATGCAAGTTTTGTCTTTCAGGGTACTGAAGCTATTCCAAATATTGAAGTACAAATACCATTTAAGAGATCAGAGGAAAATCTGGATATTGTTTGGGGTTTTTTGGTGTGGTGGTTTTTTGTTTGTTTTTTTTTTTTTTTTTTAGTTTGCTTGCTGTATACACTTGGTAGCATTTATTTATATTCAGTTGCACAGTATCCCCGTTCACCCGCTGTGTATATGCATATTTTGCTTAGCAATGAAGTGTATACAAGGTTTTCAAAATGAGGAAATGTCATTGTGAAACCACAGTGATTGACGGTAGTGTACTGGCAGGTGTTGGGCCTGAAAAGAGCTCATGAGTATTTTTTCCACCAAATGTTATTAAACTCTACATTAAAACCCTCCCCTTCAGGTGCATGACTGCTGACAACCTGGACTTCCTGAGGCACAGAGCCTTTTCTAGTTGAGGCTTCCCACAATGTTCCTGTAGGTTTGTCAACTTGGGTTCATCAATGACAATTTTAACTGTAAGCGTACAGATGTGGTTTCACTGAATTAGAGAGACTCTTTGCCTGCACAATTAATACCTAATTAAGTGCTTTTTCAGAACCAGCCTCTGTGCCTAACCTTTCTTCTCATTCATTGAAATGTGCCTTTTGACGTCAGGGTTTTACAACTGTTTTCTTCCTGGAAAGTTTCTTTAAACAAGGAGGGCTATACTGCATATTATTTATGACCCTCTCTCCTACCAGGTGGGCGCTAATTGAGTTGCAGTAAACCTAGCAATTGGCTGTTGCCTGTGTACATTGTAGCTGATTTTAAAGCATGCACAAGCTAACGTACTTTTCTGCTTTCTCCTTGAGAGGTGGACTTGACTGAATTCAGTTACTGTCTTCCACAGTACTATTTTTTTTTTTCATGTCAGTTTTCCCCCATTTCCATTGCTTTCCTCAATTATAAATTTTAAATATACATCTAGATTCTTCCTCCCTGCATAAATCCCTACTGGCAATATTATTACTGTGGTCAAAATTAATTTTTAATGAAAAGATTTTATTATGGCTTTAAAAGCTGGATACAGGGATGATAATCTACTTTTAAGTCTTTTCTGTCGTGGAAGGGGAAGAATGGAAATGGATTGGTATCTGAATTTGCATTGGGATCTTTTTGTGGACTCTTTAGGTGTGCAGTCTGGGGAAGAAATGAATGGTAGATGCTGACTGCCTATTACCTTCTCCCAGTCTTCTAGCTGATTGTTCTGGAAGATGTTAAGAGTAGGGCTGCACGAACTGTGTACAGGTGAACCAAGATGCTAGCTAGTCTATCCTGTCTTCTCTTTATTTGTCCCAGGAATAGCCATTTCATGAGACGATGCTATTTCTTGTGTTCAGATGGAAATTTGCATGCTTTAATTTATGCCCATTATGCATAACTCATTCTCAGCTGTTGGGGTTTTTTACAGCATGACTTATTTTAGGTAAGCCAGTGCTGGTTTTAGGTTACCTGGATACTTTGTTCTGTGGATTTACAGCTTCACTATTCCTGCTGCCGGGGAAGCAGCTTCCAGAAGAGGCACAAGATGGATATTTGGAGGCAATAACTATTTTAGCTTGACACATTCAAATCCATTCTTTTGTGTTAACACAAGTTGTACTAAAACCAGATTTCTCTAAACTCGGGGATGAACTTCTTCATCATTGGAGGTAAACACTGTTCCTACAGGAAGGAATGTTTTGTAATTAAACTTGGCCATACAGTTTCTTCCTCCAGGTTTACTTTTATCTATGAGATCGTGAAATGTAGATTAAATTAACAGGTGAGAATCTTCATATTAGCCAAAAAGAAAGGGGGGGAAAAAAAAACAAAAACTAAACCCACACCAACTGTTTTTTCTTTTCAAAGCATAAATCAAATCTGGTACAGTAGGCAGAATCTACAGGAGCACTGTCAAATGACAATGTCATCTTAATACAGTGCAGTGCAGTACATGGGATGAACCATGGGCTTTCTCTAAAGTTTAGATTTAGTCAGCAAGTTTATCTTTTAAGAGTGTCTTTCAAGTTGCCTTTTCTCTTCTGCCAATGTGTGCTATAAATGTAATTTTGTTTTCCCTTCAGAGAAGTCATGTACTTCACTGCATATTAAAAGAAAACCAGTAAGATTGTTTTTTTAAAAAGGAACTTTCAAATCATTTTTGGGTTTCAGACCTAATTCTGGACCTTTGGGGATTGCTAATTGATTTAGCGCAGTGTTTCTCAAATTGTGGGGAGAAATGTAGTTCAAAAAGGGACTGTGAAATGCTTAATTAGGGAAAAGAAAGTGGCACATCACTTCTGCCATGTGTGTAGACTAAGAATAGCTGTAGTTTCTGCAAGTGTTGTCACTGGTAATAGCAGTATACTGATACAATCCTAGCATCACAAGTCTAAATGTATGCAATATTAGTGAGCACCAGCATCATTCAAGTGGTGAAGAAGAAAAGAATTTTGATGTCTCTTTGTACCAGAGGCTCTACTCTGAGATGTTGCTCCCTGCACTTCGTTCTGGCTCCAGGCTCAGACTCCCTCAAAATCAAGGGTTTTAGTGCTGAGGGGATGGAGGAAGAGAAAGGCTCTTAACTCCTTCCCACAAACCTGCAAAATTCTATGAACCCTTATCCAAAAAGTGTAACTGTATTGCAGTAGCTGGAGATACTGATGCTTTTTGATATGAATATTGTGAAGATTTCCAATGTTATTGCCCATTGTGAGTTTAAAGTAGTTAAGGGAAATGTCAGTGCCTTTAGCAGCTGATAAGATCTCAGTTTCTTGAAGATAGAGGGGTAGGAAGCAGCTCAGGGTGGGGGTGGGGAATAAGTCTCTCACTGACTTATAAAAGTGTTCCCTGCCTGGATTTGCTAGCAGCAACTCCTTTCTCTCAGGGTGAAAAGAGTTAGTGCTTGAAGCCAGCCACTGCAGCTGTATCTCAGCCATTCTGAAGGGGGGACCTTGGTTGCTGCTGATGGAGAACTTACCCAAAGACAGAGGAGCCAAAAGGTGGCTGCCTTTTCAAGAAGATTTAAAAACACTCGGCTAGCTTAAGCCAATTTGCTAAATGTAGGGCTTGCTTTAAATCGACTTTTAGGTGTTAAGCAGATGCTAGCAATTTAATGAGTCTTACTGTTCCTTCTTGTACCTGTCAGTATTTCAGCTTCACAAAACTTAAGATGAAACTGTTCATAAATCAGATACTAACCAGCACATAAACATAGTGAAAATATTTAACATTGTAATAATCCTTTCAGTTTTGTTACCCTGAAGGATTATTAATAAAATTGGTAAGGAAATCATGCTCACTTAAGTTAATGTGCTATTTTCTTTGTTGAACTAATGAAAGGTCTCACATTTTTGGAGGAGGTGCTGGGGTGGTGGGACAGTGGGATGGACAGACATCAAAAAAAGCTGTTCAGCAACAAGAATAACTTTGGAAACAATAATGCAGATATTTTAAAGCATTAGATATAATTCAGTGCACTAACGTGTATACAGAGACAGTGCTTTGTTAGCATAATGAACCAATCATTGTTAATTATAATGGGTGTTGAAAAATACTTTTTTTTTTTTTTTTTTTCTTACAGGACTGTGGGGTTGAAGTGGTGATCATTAGTGCTCTGGTTCTTTTCTGTGGTGGCAGCCAGCCATCCTGCATAAAAGGGCAATGTTATCATCACATGTTACGTTTTATTAGTCTGGCTTGTCCAAAGCCACATTCCCACTGGCTGGCTGGAGTCTTTCAGTGCTGCATACTGATGTCCTGTGGTGCATGACTGGGACCTCATCACTGAAAAAATACATAAAAATTTTGTCTTATACTGTTGAATACAGAGACAGCAGCAAAGCTTAATAAATTGAAGAGGCAATAGCTGTGGAGAAGGGTTAGAAATCATAAAATAAATGTGGGGTAAAAGAAATGGACATATTTAGTGAATTACAGTCTAATGGATGCTATTTATACTTTCTATTTGGTGCCATTTTCTATGTTAGGAAACATTACTTAAATGCAGTAGACAGTTAAATTTTTTTTTAAGAGAAGTGGAAATAGAGCCAGGAGGCATTTGTGGTCCTGTAGAAATAGGGTCCCAGCATTCCTGATCTCCAACACAAAGGATGTTCAGGAAATAGTATTTTAGGAAAGAACTGAAACAGTTTATTAATTCTCTCCTTGGATGTTTTATTGGGTTTTTTTTGTTGGTGGTGGTCATGTGTCCTGTCCTGTCCCCCCCAGCTTTGATTTTGTTATCCCCATAGTGCTAGCCAGAATCTCCCCATTGGAGCCTGAATTCTGCTGCCTGCAACTGAAGACATCTTCAAAATGAAAGCTGATCATGACTGTTGCATCCATAATTTTTTTTAAGAAAAAGCAGGAGTCTCATCTCTTAAAAGTTCATTCTATTATATGTAAAGGAATTGTTTAATGATGAGATTCCTGGAGTTACGCACCAATGAACTGATTTCAAGGTACTTTGTTCACATTCTGGCCAGCTGGAGTATCCAGGTGCACTTTGATTCAATTATATTCTTCTTATAGAACTCCAAGACTGTAGTACAAAAGAGAGTAATATTAAAAATTCTGTGATTATTAGCCTTCACATAGAGACTTTTTTTACCTTGGTAGGCTAGCAGTGTGTCAGTCATGAGCTGTGGGTTTAGGGTTTCTTCCCTCAGTTTTCAAAGGTATGCTCACCTAATAAAGTGGTTGTGTGAAAAGCCACATCTTAAAGCCCTGCTTTGTATTTTAAACTGTATTTTAAATGTGGTGCAAATACATTGCATGCAAACATGCTGCAATCACAGTTGTAGGTTCCTAGGCGTTTTATAACTGTTCAGTACTCCTGACTGGGAGGTTTTGGCATCCCTTTTTGCAAAGTACAAAACAAAGGAAACGGAATGTTACAGCTTGTTAGGACACTAGATGTGGAGTAAGAAGTTTCTGTAAAATCCTGGATTTTTAAATTCTGGTTGGGTTTTTTTTGGGGGGGGAGTGGGGTTGTATTTATTTTTTTTTTTAATAATGTTACGTTTCACTGCTTCCTTGTACAGTCACTTTAACATTGTAAACATGATCTGTGGGGCAGTGCTTAAATGTGGTGAAATGCAGATTTAGGAGTGAGGATGTCTTTGAGGGAGGGATAGGAGTAACTGAGGAAGCTGCAGCTGCGAGTAGAGGGAAAGAGGGCATGAAGATCCAAGTTTCCCCAAGTCTCGTGTGCTCTGCAGAACCCCTACTGCTATATTTGTACCAAAGTGTTTCTACTGACATGTTAAAACTGCCACCTTAAGGGCTGTGAACTGAGCTGATAAAAGCTCTCTCCCATCAGCATGCTGTACTTGTTGAGGGCTTTGCCTGTCCGCTCTGGGGTGTGAATCTTTCCTGCTGCGGGTTGTGTTGCTGCACCCACAGAACTGTGTAGTGTTGACCTGGCCTTGGCTGGGTTTTATGGTCTCTGTTACTGTAGTGCTGGGGTGTCACTGGTCTTCAGGTATTCACTCCCTCTGGTGCTGCCCTGAGTTAGGGAACTCCATTGTATTTTGCAGATGCTCGAAGCCTAATAAGTCTGGTTCACTTGTGCTCCATTGTAGTCAATGGAGAGAGATGATTCCCAGTGTGGTTCAGAGCAGGTTGAGGCTGAAGCCCAAAGCTCTCCAGTACCTCCTCTTACAGGAGAAGACCTTTCCTCTTACATCACAAGAGAGCAGTGGTGAAGTAGTGAGTCAAGGACCCAGGTGTCCCAGCATCTGAAGTTTGCCACCAGACAGTCTTGTTTCTGTAGCCTCTGGTGTATGACAGTAACAGATGAAGCCTCCACTGACTGTGAAAAGAGGTGTTTTTCTGGTTTTTAATAGCCATAAAAATTACTTTTGCACTAAAAGATTTCTAAGTAGAATGGTAGCATTAATTACAAACAGAATGGTGTATTTACTGGCTTGAGAATCTGGTTTTTGACAGATGCATAGATCAGCAACAGAACTTTTCTTTTTTAATGCTTATTTTTTTTCCACTAGCAGATGTGCTGTATCTGCTGGTTTTCTGTGATAGCAACGGTTAAGAGTTTTCTTGTTACTTCTGTGATTAAAAGGTGACAGCCAGGTAAAAGTGATATCCCAATCATCATCAAAAAAACCCCAACAAAAACCAAAACCCCAAACCCACCAAAAACAACCTGGAAAAAGAAAAAGCAATGAATCTCTGCTAGTCATTTGAAAAGGAAAGATACGCAGCCTTTGCCTAAAAGAAACCTATCTGCCATTCCCTGGTATAGCACAATCAAAGTATATCTGAACACAGGTTTCTGCCCAGATTTAGGCTTCTGTCCTTGTTACAGCTGACACATGCACATACACACACTTGCTGTTTGATTTGGAAGTGCTTTAAACCCAGGTTAGTGTACTGGTGGCTTGAACTGGACCTAAGGCTGGGTCAGCACTGATGTATTGAATGTTCTTAGCTTGCTTTTGCTCATCCCATGATTTCCCTGGAACAAAATAGTGGCCTAGACCAACTCGGCCTACCATCTTGCATACCTGTGCTTAGTGCTTCCTGGTGACTGGTTACCTCTGTGGGGGACCCATGAGGTAGGCATGGAATTGTGAAACGAGTGATGAAATCAGAAATCTCAAGTTACTTTAGAAGTGCTACAAAGTGTTGCACAAGTAGGAATGGCAGGTACTCAGGAAGACGGAGTTAGGGATCTGTGTGCATCTTGGCACGCAAAACGTAGAGATGTGACCTGAGACACATGCAGGTGAGCACAGAACTGGTGACCAGGTATTACTTTGTGGTGGATGTCATTAGGGCTGCACTTAGCCAGCATCTCTGATATATATCTGTACTAACCAGTCAACGCAAATAAAGCTTTACTGGATGTGTAAATTCAAGTCAACCCTAGTGCTGCCCATGCTTGGTGTCAATGGTAGGATTCTCCCCACGTGTGCAGATCAGTAAGCTGCAAGGCCGTGATGCCCCATTATTGTTTCCCACTGGATTTCAGATATTAATCTAATACTTACCCTAGGAAAATACTTTTATACTAACTGACGTGTTCAATGCAGGTGGCTGTGATATGTTAGCTAAAGGGGTTACCTCCTACAGGGAGCATAAGATCTACTTTGATCTGTGTTATTTCATGCGTTACAGCTACAGCTTGATCTTCTAGGAGCTTTAAATGAGCATCTCAGCATGTGTAAAAGCACACTTCATTTTTACTAGTGTAGGGGAGGACACAGAGGCAACCCCCCCAAAACTAAAATGCACTACTGCAAAACAGTTAATGAAGGAAAAACTTTGAAATATTTTTGGACTGTCTGATTGTAAGGAATTCTTTGAAGTACACTGACTAAAAAGGTGAATTTGACTTTTCAGAACCGTAAATGCAGCAAAGATATTACGTAGGTTTCTGTAAACATAATTTTACGAAGATTAAACTAACAAAAGCATCAAGTCCATTCTCTTCGACATCAGGCAAATATTTACAGCCAGGCAAAAAAAATAAGTGTCTTTGAATGGCCTGCTGAGTGGATTTAGTCTGCAGAGCATAGAAATAGGCTTTCACCTCATCTTTCATTAAAACAAACAAAAAAGTAATAGCTCACTTTTGTCTTTTACTATTGCTACATTCCTATACATGCAGGAAGCCGTCATGTCCTGTCACTGTTACCTAAGCACAGATACGTCTCTTACAGCCTGCAGCAGCGGGACTGCACAGGGATTCTCAATGCGGCTGCGAGCTGGCTGGGAAGGGGCTGCGGGAGCTGGTCACTCGCCAATCTGTCACTCCAAGAGCAAATAAGGATTTTGTTGGTGTGGAGGCCTGGCTGGTCCTGCTGCCGCTGCTTGCTCATCTTGCTGCCAGCCAGAGCCTTCCTGCAGTCCCCGCTTACCAACCAGACCCCACCTGAGCGATTGCGCAGGGGGAGCCAGGGCAGCCCTCACCTGCTTTCAGCAGCATCCCGATTACAGCTGTGAACAGGGTGCTGGTGACAATTTATCCCTTTGGTAGGGAAGGGGAAAGAATTTTTTCTGGAGGCTAATACGTAGAGGGAGTGCAGCCCAAGGGATGGTTAGGAGCAGCAGCTTATTGGGATTGCAGTGGTATTTATTTTACATTTATTACTTGGTAAATTGCTATCAAATTACTAATTGCAAACCCTGTCCCAGAAGATTTCTACTTTTTTTCCATCCTAATGCTGTTAATTGAGTAGTACTTGGTCACATCAGCACTGTAGCAGTAGTGCCACAGGAGGACAAAGCTATGGTGTGAAGAGCTGGCTGTATTAACAGTTTTTATTTTTGAAGATCCATTTTGATTTTCTTTAACTGTTCCTTACAGGTTCTAGTTGATTTGCTGTTTTGTTTGGGTTGGTTTTTTTTTTGTTCCAAGTTTTTAATTTCAGATAATGTTATGTGATAATGCAAAGGTGGTGTAGAATAGGAAAAGGGGGAGGGAGATGAGTAGGATTGAGAAAGGACTTAAAAGCTGATGGTATAGAGGGCTTAGAAGTACCAAAATAATGATTTGGAAAGTAATTGTATCCAGCCTTCCCAGTATTTATATTATTGGCAGTTTGGGTTGTTGAAGTGTCTTTTTGTCATAGTTTCCAATGGGAAACTATAGTTCCTACGGGAAATAATGGGGAGGAGAGACAGTTGTTCTTTTTGTCCTCCATCGTATTACATCTATTGGCTGATACCAGTTTACTTGGTAAAAAGAATTATTATTCCAGATACAAATTTTGTCAAAATAAGGAAGTACCAGAGTGGGATCCACAGTGGCATCCTGAGGAGAGAAGGGGAGGCAGAGCACAGAGCAGCTCACTCGCAGGCTGGCACACGTGCTGGCTGGCAAACTGGTGTTATCCTGCTCCAGACAGACTTGTGCTCCTCCCTCTGTCCCTCCCAACCCCCGCCAAAATGGGGTTTTATTTTTGGGGGAATAATAGAGGGAAGAGAGCAGCTGGAAGCAGGGATTACTTTTCACAGGATTGCAGAAGCTACAAAACCCTTTGAGGAGGAGGAGAGCAGGTCAAAGCAGCTGCACATAAATCACACAGTAATCCAGATTGAGTAACTGATCAGGCTAAAAAATTGTGGGGAGAAAACCAGTTTACTTTCTCCCATGGTCTGCCTGATCTGCTTCACAGCCTGGCTTACAGCTATGCAAACAGCTGAGCATTGAGAAGCTGCTGTGGCGAAGGGACATGTTGGCTGCTGCAGAAGGGAGCAGTTTCATACTTCCTGCCTTTTCTCCCATGTGATGGTATTTGCTAGTCATTTAGATACATATAGAGTCAGATAAGGAAATCAATCCAGGTGAAAACTGTATTTTTTTCCTTTCTACTAGGCCGTTGTTTAGTTTGATCGAGTTCCCAATCATCTGGGTGGTCATATGAAAATAGTAATGGCAGAAAGAGGAAGGAAATGGAAACCAAGGACTGAGACAGTATAGCAAGCGAGGACAGGATCCTTGCAGCAGATGCTTTCATTCACGTTTGATTAAAATAGTCTTGTGTTATGTTTTTGCCTGTTTATAAACTGGCTTAGTTGACTTGACTGTTGAAATAACAGAGCCTTCCCTGATCCTGGCCTGTTCAGGGAGTCCCATCTCTGGCTTTCTGTCTATGAAGTGATGCAGTTCAAAAACAAATCCAAGGGAAAAATAATTATCCATCTGCATAATGCACCCTGCTACTGAGTTAATTTTTTAGCCTATCAGTTTTCTATAAACATTAAAGGGAAACAGGTTGTTTTGACAACAGTGTAGATTCATGGGTGGTTGTACAGTGAGTTTTGTGTATTTTGTTCATTTTGTTTGCTTTTTAAGAAGTCAGTGAACTGCCATTATTGGAAGTAGGGAGGGGGTCCTATGCTGTTTAGTTGACTCAGGGAATTTTCATGAAACAACAGATCTGTGTGAGATTGCATGGTCACCCAGTATTGGAGAAAAAAATCTCAGTAAGCCAACTGGTGAAATCTGGTCTGTTTCTTTTTGCCATACAATTTAGTCTATGTTTTGGGATATAAAACTGCATTTTCTTTTAGCCAGCAACCTTCTAAAAACACTTGTGTGTGCACCCTGTGTTTATGATGATGTTCAGAGCATTGCAACATCACCAAAGTAGAATGTTCCTTCTATTTTGGGACCCAAAGCAACAGAGCTGTTTTCAGTCAGTCCAAATGCTTATGCTCACAGATGCAGAGAATAAAACAGAAATGATTCATCTGGGATCTTAACACCTTCCAGCTGGTGTTTTATCAGAGGGGAACCTGCATATGTGTACTTGAGAGAGGATTACTGTCATCATATGACCATATCTGAAAGGGACAAAAGAAGATTTAAAAATATTGAATGACTTCTTGCTTCAGATGTCATTCCTGGAAAATGCTCATGTTGATATCTGAATGTCCTGTTTCTGTTGGGTAATGAGATGCAGTGAACACAAAAGACCCTTTGATTTCTCAGCTCAGAAGCTGAGTTGATGCCGTATGGGCTAATGTTGAGAAAAAAAAACTGATAATGTCATCATGTGTATGTGTAGAATTGCTATCTTTATAGATTATCAGACCAAAACAGAAGAAAATTTTGGGGTCCTATCAAGCTTGGTGTTAAACAAAGACTGAAATACTACTTACTTGTTTTGTTCTTTTCCATCAGTGGTTTTGGATTCATATTTTAAAAGCTCAGGGCTGTTCCAACTTGGTGATACTTCTTTTTTTCTTTCTTTTTTCCATAACCAGAAAAAGCCACTGTCCTCAATAATAAAAGAAGTCTGCGATGGGTAAGTTCTGCCATGTAGTACGTACTAGGTACTATAATTTTGAGTTAGAAATATTTTTTTTCTGATGAAAATCTAGATGTCCTTCCTGATTTGCCATTAGTTTCTTATATCTTTTCGTTGTCTTATCCTCAGATTTTGAATTTGCAGTTTATTTTAGATCAATTATTTGCAAGATGAGGTTCCTAACAAAGCAGCTCCATCATGTGGGCGACTCTCATTTGGACTGTTGCCTTTCTGCACAGAAGATGCATTTTATCCACTCTGCACTTGTGGTCCCTGTAGTCCATGGGTTAAGGAACTGAAGCACGGACTGTGACTTTGATTTTTGAGCACTGTGTGTAGTAGTACTGTAAGCTGGTCCAGTTGATATGACTGAATGTTAATCACAAGTACTGCAATTCAAACTAATAATTCGCTAAGATAAATGCCTTGCTTTAGTTTTAATAAGTTAATATTTGGGGACAAAAAATGCTGTTTTAAGCAAGTGCTAATACACAGGAGAAACTAGTTTTTATTCATCAAAATGCTGCTGAGTTAAAAAGGTGATATTCTATGTGTAATGTAATATATCAACTTAATACTATATGGTTGGGTATTGTATAAGCTAGCATAAAATCCTGGTGCTGTAAATTTTTTGTGGTCTGTTTTAGTGATTTAGTGATCTTGCTTACTGCAAGCAAAAATTAGGCTTGCTATTTTTATAGATCTGGAATGAATATCAGGTCATTATCAACTTGTTTCTGGAGCACTAAAGTGTCAGTGTAGGGACAAAATAGTTTCTCTTCTTCTGCCTGCACCCACCCTCTCCCCTTCTTTTTATCTTTGCCCTGGAAGGAACATATTTGTTATGTAATTTCTTTCTCGACTACGGTCAAGTTTAGGGCTTTTTTCAGATGTGCAAAGGGAAAATCTCATTTATAGGATTTATTTCTACTGAAGTTTTCCCTTTGTAAGCATGCTTTTGTCTTAAAACTTTGGAACTAATCACTGAAAGCTGTGGAAAAGTATGAGAAATACATGGGAGTGATGGGCACTTGTTTGGTAATAGTAAAATTAGGTAAATAGTACTTCTTGAGTTGTTAACATTTCATTTTGTGATTAATTTATTCTCATATTTCTAAGGTGGTCTCTTGCAAATCATGATCAGTTTGCACTGCAGCATGCTGATAGTTCCAATTTCTACATCACGGAGAAGGTAGGTAAATCATTCAATACAGCTCTTGCATAGCCTGTCAAAATGTTTGCCACGATAATTTATTTTAAATTAAAATATATAAAAACCAGAGTATTTTCTGAAATGTGATGCCAATGAGAGGGATGTACTGGGAGACCTGGTTTAATGATTTTGCGCTGATTTCTTCTGTTTGGAAAGGCAAGTAAATTTGAATGTGCCAAGACCTTCACATCTGTTGTGTTTCAGACTTCAGCACTGAGCCCTTCAGCTTTGGTATTTGCACATGTTCGGTGCTTTGCTGAGAAGTGGTGTACGGGAAATTGAAATATGTAAAACACGAAGGGCTCTTTGAAGTCTGAGGAGAACTTGAGTGCATGTCACTTACCTCTTTGGCTGATCAGGCCGAAAGAAGTTTCAGTGACTGTGTAATATTTCCTACTCCTTCCTGTCTGCTGTCTTGTCCTTTCCCAGTTCTGTATGTTATGCTGGCTTATTTTTTTGGTCCACAGATAAAGTGGCAATAGGTGGTTCATGAAGTGATGCAATGATTTCAGCACAGAGTAATGAATTGGCTGTGCCTGTAATAAAAATGCAATGTGTAGTCTAAATAAATGGGACATCCTCATCTGAACAAGACCAAGTAAAACATTCATTCCTAGCTTTACTGATAGAATTGCTGAAATTACTGAAATTATGAAAAAAATAATTTGTTTGGAAGAGCGTACACATTAGTGCTGCAGAGGTACAATTTCTAAGCAATGGGAAAAGAGAGCGATATTCAAAACCAGCTGAGGTCCGTGTGCACATTCCTTAACCTTAGTGGATTTTGAGCTAAATCTGAGTTTAGCTGCATAGATCTAGATGCCTCTGACTTAGAGTGTTATCAGTGTAGTTTGGCTTACTCCTAAGTGGGTCTTTTTGCTTTGTTTTGCATTTTACACTTGTTTAGGATCTGCAAAATACAGCTGAGACACGAACTAACTTTTCTCTTGCTGTAATTTTTACCCCCACCCAAGAAATAAAGGGAACTTAAGCACAGTTAAGCATTTAGAAAGACTAAATTTAGCAAGGAGCTAGAGCAGTTGCTTATAAGATAGTGCTTTTTTTTCTTACATTTTTTTAAGCAGACCAGTTTCAGTTTTTCATTTAACTGTTTGTCACCCCCGACAACCTTCTCGATGTGTCACAGTTTGGTTTTGGATCTCCCCTTTTTTCCTTGTGCGGTTTTGATCCTTTCTTTTCAAGTTTCAACTGACAGACACTTCAAAGGCCACCACAAGGAAAACTGTTGAAGTAATTACTGGCTGCTGTGTTTTGCCTCCACCCAAATTAAATAGTGAGACTGTTACGCTAATTGCCCTGAATTGTGACACAACATTTTCCAATAAGCCAGACACAACTGAATTTGCCTGTTGGCATATAAACTCTGATTGTACAGTGAATATTTCCAAGAAGCCACGACTGAGTGAATACTAGGGCTCGTTGAAGGAATTCGTCCTGATACAATTGGAGGAATCTTCCAGGCTTTACCTCTATGTTTGGTGGGGTAGGCTCCTGCAGCTTTGAGAAGGAGGAATGTTTTCTGTTCTACATAAGAGGAAGTCTGATGGCTTTTGGCTGCCTTAAACTTGCAATAAGGGTGGAAAATGATGGTCTTCTGGAACATTTGGGATTGTACTGCAGAGAGGACTTCGAGTTTGTTTATTCCCTACTGAAACTATGCAGAGTGTCTGACTCTGAGTCACATAAATAAGAGAAAAGAGCTCTAAATGCCACCAGTATTACTCAGATGTCTGTGACTTTTATTAGATATTGTTCACTGTTTGTCACTGCTTATTGGATAGTGGCTATAAAGAGAGGCTTATATAGGCCATCACCCCTTCTACGTACTTCCCCTCATTTGTGTGCAGTAGCATGTTGTTGTTTTCTGAATTAAAACACGAAAAACACCAGGTGTGAGGACAAACACTTGCACTTTAATGAAGCTACAACACTAATTGTTAAAGCCCACATTGCTTAAATCTGCCTCTTACTAGGATGTGAGCAGAGCTCTTTTGCAAACGGTGACAGTTTCTAATAAGTTTTTTTTCACTGCTTTCGAAGATGCATTGTATGTCTGTACATATGCAGAAAACATTATGTATGGGTCATGTTTCTGCAGAGCCTGGGTGACTGCTGATTTATGGCTTTCCAGGTAGAGATTCCTTTTTGAAGTGTCACCACGTTTAAAGTTGCCAGAAAGAATAGCAATTAATGAATTATTGTACAAAGTAACAAGAAACTTTGAGGTGAAAATGTTACAAATGTGGGATTGTCAACACATGGTTTACAATTATATTTTTGGTTTTGGGTGGCAAACAGCGCATCTGTGTTTTGGTAGTCATATGCAGAACTCTTTATCTTTTGTAGCTGACCTGTATTCCCTGATTATACCATACATAAATAAAAACAACGCCCAAGCAGTTCTGTTGGTTTCTCCCCACGCCCCGCCTGCCCCCCCCCCCCCCCCCCCCCCCGGCTGTATTATTTGGGAAAATGGCTCTACAGAAGTAGCAATAACTGCTTCAGACAGTATAAGGGCAGTCTTATAACAAATCTTGAGTCAGTCAGGGTTTCTACTAGAGATAGGGCTTATCACAGCAGATGCAGTTTGGACCGCTGCCTCTGGGGTTCTGGTTTGGCTATATCTGTGCCCCTGAAAATGCAGTGGAAACTATTAATTATGTATTTTAGTAATTTCTTTAAAAATGGGAGAAATAAAGCAGGAGGATATATGAACAAGAAAACGAAGCAGGCATAGTGCCTAAGCTCAAGCCTAGCTGGTGTTTTGATCACAGTGTATTTGATTTTTTAATTACATTAATAGGTGTGTCTCTTGGTTTTTTTAAATGCCTTACTTACACTGGAGGAGCATTTCTTTGGTAGGTCAAACCTCTGAAAGCCTGACTTCTGAATGAGGATCTCATTGTGCTAGACACTATATAACAGAGAATGAAAAAGTCATCTTTGCTTCAATCTGTCCAGGTTGTACCTGAATAAATGCTCGTGCATGTTGAGGCATAAAAAGTCAGGAATGCTATAGCCTGGGTGAGGTCAGGTTTAGAATGGAAAATGCTATGTGAAGAGTAGAAAATGACTGTATAATTTTGTCTGCTATGTGTGTTCCTGGGCTGAAAACCACAGCTTGGATCTCTATCTGCTGTGTTCCTCTGCTGGTGATACTAGGAATTCAGGGACAGGCATGCGAGTGTCTCATGCAGCACGTTGGTGGATATGCCTGGTCCCTTATCATTGCTCACCCTTGGCCTTGTAAACTAGGTCTGGCTGCTATAGATCCATCTGTGCACCTGGCTGCACTGCCCACTGTGGGCTCTGGGTCTGGCAGGGTCATTTTTAGCTCAAACTTGGTCTCTAAAAACAAAAAGGTTGTGAAGGAGCTGGATCATTGTCACTGTTGAGATGACAACGCAGCCTGAAAAATGAGGTTTTTTGGTCACATCTGAAGGTGTGATAAACCACAATGTTTATAACAAGGGGGCCTTGCAGGAGTGTGGGGCTGGGGAAGAGCAGTGTTCAAACTGGCTTCACTGCTAGAGGTAGAATGTGGTGCTTTTAACTCTGCACCCTGAGCAGCTATTGGGAAGAAAAGGCTAACTCATTCTTGCTGAGGGGCTGTGTGAGCCAGCTCCTGGCTATGTTCAGCACACAATGATGATACTGGTGCCATTTTTTAAAATCTTGTTTTTTAAATGTAAGGGCATTTCATTAATCTGTGTGTTGATTGCGGCCCATTTTTATTCAGTCATAAATTTATTGTGTTCGTTTTTTTACATCTGATGCCCTTGAAGACTCCCTGTGTGTTTTTCCTTCTTTCCTGACTCCCACATTTCCCTTTCATTCCTACGGGTCTATTGCATGAAGTGGAGGATAGCAGACACTGAGTTCCCTCCAGTAATTTTGAGAGACTTTTCGTGTTGTTTTGCAAAGGGAGCTGCCCCCACCTTACTTTCGTTGTCATTACTCAGCTCTTTGCTGTGTTGGCAGATGGGACGTCCTTCTACCCCCTGCCTTCCCCAAGCTGGGAACCTGCGTACCAGAGTCCCTGGTGATTGTTTTTTCTCAAAGGTGCTTTTGCTTGTGACCTATTTTTTGCTGAATACAACCTGTAATTGTATATTCATGTGAAATTCCACCATGCCATTGCAGGCTCCCTGCGTGGGAGCGTATGCAAATGACGGGACGGGAAATGAGCCACTAGTAGGGTTGGGGTTTTTTTGAAGTTTTTTCTTTCACGTTTTAGTATTCGTCTGTACTCACTAATTGACTGAATGTCGGTGAGTTCGAAGTAAACATGCTCAATAATGAAAGTTTCTGATTTACTAAAGGACTTGGTGCTTTGTAAGCAGCTGAAAATGGTAAGTAGCATAAAGGCTGGGAACTGGAGAAATGTATCAAGTGCTCTGTTCCTTGTTTGCCATTTTGCATTTCTCTTGGTAATACATTTGTTAGTAGTGCTACATAAATGGCAGATTCCATTCCAGATTGGACCTGGACCAAACTATGCCCGACTTTACCTTTTCTCTGCCACTGATAGGACATGTGGTATTTCCCTTATATTCACATATTTCTTACTATTTTGGGTCATCTGCACAGCCCTGCAGATATTCCTAACAATACGGACAGCACATGGAGCCAGAGCAGCTGTACTTCTGCCTGCTTGATGGATGCTGGTAAAACTGTCTTGCGAGCTCCAGTAAAAAACAGTGGACATGAGTATATTTCTTCAGTGAACAGAAGTAAAACTCGAGTATCTGTACACTAGATCACTTTCAACCCTGCTTCGGCTTCGTTCAGGCTGATCTCAAGAACAGTGGTCATCCTTCTCTTATCAAATTAGTCCTAGTTTTTAGGACTCATTTTGTAGGACTTTAGGTTTATGCTAAATTTTCCAAAGAAAATAATTCTGTCCTGTCACCCTGTTAAACTTCCTGACCCCAGCATGAGCAGCTCAGTTCTTCTGCTTGCCTTCTTTTTAAATAGTTAGTATGACAATATCTTCTGTTCAGTTCCTTAGTTCCACATCAAGGCTGATGTGGTGGATCAAGTGGGGTTTTTTAAACAGCTGTATAGATATTTATTTTCTTGATTTTAGTTTGTCATTTTGCCTTGCAAGTAATCACTAGAGAGGAAAGGCTCTGAAATGGTTTGTCTTTGTTTCAGCGCTTGAAGATAGGTACAGTATACCACAGGTGCAGTGTGATTGTTTGGGTTCAGCTGATAGCAAACAGTTCTTTCAAGATATGGCTGACAGAAAAATGCTCTTTAAATTATCTTCATACTTAAAGAACAACCTATTCAGATGGGTATTTTTACAAGGTGCAGTGAACAGACACCATAGCTCAGTGCTGAAAGGGGATGGTTCTGATTTCTTCTCCCCTGCCCCAAGAGATCCTGCCACTTCATTTCTGCTGGCTATGGCATTTTTTTTATATATTTTTTTTTGGACAATTTTTGGAGGTGGTGGCAAGGGAGGGGGAATAATGTGCCACTTTAATTAAATTTGCTTAAGAAAAAAGTCTGCCTGATCTGATGTAAGGGTGAAGCAGAACCTTTGAATTGTGTCCAGGAATGGGCTGCAGAGAAGGAAGAAGTTAAAGGAAGGGCAGAAAAAGGAATGAAACTTTGCTCTTCATAACAGCTGTGCGCCGTTATGTCCCTCACTTGCTCTTGGAACTGGTTTAGGCTGATGTGGAATGAACTTGATGGCAAATTACGACTGTAGTCAGAAAGGAGAAGGGATGTTTTACCTACAGTCCCTCTGTATCTGTGAGGAAGGGTGCAGGCAAGGGAGTACGAGTAGGATGTATATGTTAGAGAAGCACAGGTATGTGCAGGCTTCCCCTTAAACAAGCCTTAGTGTGGCTCCAAACGTGGTGCTTGCAAAATGAGCTGGCCAGCTTTCCTGATTTTACTTACAATGCTTATGTCTGTCTTTTACCTTACAAACTGGGCAAAACCCAAAATGATAAATTTTTTGGCTGGTTTAGTTCCCTTGTTGATTCATCAACTAGTTATGCAACTGTTTATGCCACATAAAAACAGTAGTAGGAAGAGCAAGAGACTGAAAAGCAAGACTCTGCTTTATGGTAGCAAAGCTTTGCTTTGATTTGGCAAAAGTGACTGCAAACTGCAATCTTGGCTTGGGTCTAAAGCTATTTCTCTTAGTAGCAGCATCTGCTTAAGGAGCTACTCCTCCTGTGCTGACCCCTCCTTGGTGCTGTGGGTGAATGTGTTGGGTGAACTGCATGGAAGAGCTGACTTCAAATTGACAGTCTTTATTTGGGTTTTTTGTGTGTCCGTACCAGTTCCCTGTTCTGATTTCCCCACATGATCTCAACAACAAGAGTATGATCCCAGCTAAGTCTGTCACTTCCTGATGTTTATGTTGCAGGGTGCAGCTGTTATGTTCCAGCTTATCAGAGGATGATGGGGCTGCTTGTTATCTGCCTGCTCCTTTCGTGTTACTGGTACAACTCAACTGTCTGTGTGGTTGCTTGAATTGGGGAACTGATCCAGGTTAAAAATAACTTGTCTGTAACTATAACCTACAGTGTAATACCACTCTTGCTCTGCAGAGCAAGTGGTTCCTGATAATGTCCCTGTAGATCACGCCACCTGAAGATGAGTAAATCATGCAAAGTACAGACTTTTTCTTAGGATGTGGTTTAAGTGTCATTGAATTTGGTATTACTGTGGGTTGCTGGAGAAAAAGGTAGTTGAGCTTTCTTTTCCCCTCTGTTGCTTCATTCCCTTTGCCCCACTAGCATCCTAGTGACTACTGCTAGAAGGCGAGTTGCTTCTAGTCAAGGATCTGACAAAAGAAAACTCTGGATTTTTTTTCCCCCTTTTTATGTGAATGAAGGGGAGAGGAAGAAGTAATTTTTTAAGGTTAGGTGGCTGACTGTGTTGCTGCATGTTAGTAGATCTGATGTAAGGAAAGTGTTAGGAGCCCACACGCTGCTAGAAGGATATATGCAGAATTGTGCCTCTTGTGGGCTGTGGAGTTGCACTGGATTAGGTATACCGTGAAACTGTACCACTGGTGTAATTTGGTTTATTTACTGGCCTCTGTCATCTTTGAATAAGGGTAGATAAACAGCATGCAGAAAACCCCCTCTTTTTAGAAACTCCAGCTATACTTACCAACACTTAATTTTTTAAGGAAAATGCTTTCATCAAATTCTAATGTGAAAAACTAGAAGACATTCTCCCTGTCTCCAGCAGCTTCCCAGAAAAGGAATTCTATTACAAGATTAATTGCCTCAGTATTTCTTCTAAAACAGTACCGTATTTCTTAGCTCTCATCAAAGTTTTTGGTGACTAAAAATTAACTTAAGAAATCTCCTACCAGGTCAGCCAAATGTTATATCTAATTTCATAGTCTATCTCCAGTTGTAACAGTAGCAAATGCCATTCGGGGTTGTGATGAGATGATGCTTTTCATTCTCTTCGTGCTTCCTCAGCATTTACATTCATCGTACTACAGGTGTTAGAGGCTAAATCTACACTTAGTCCATTTAATATTCCATATAAAGGCCATGAAATTCTTTCATCTCTTCTTGAACCTGCTGATACTGCCTGCTTTCACAACCTGTTGTGACAGCAAGCTCAAGTAGTTCACTGCCTGCTGAATGAAGAGGTATAGTCTTCATATCTGCCTTAAACCAATCCCTTACTGTTTTCATCCAGCAATCCCTAGTTCTCATACTGCAGGATTTGATTAACAGCAGTTCTGCCTTCAGCTTGTCCCCTGCATTCCCTCCTGTGGCCTTTGTCCCTCCAAACTGAGAAGACCTTGCCTTGTGAGGCAGCTGCTCAATCCCACTGAGCATTTCCTTTGCCTTTCTCTGCATTTTCCCTGACACTACTGTGTCCTCCTTAAGGTGTGAAGATCAGAACTGCACACAGTGCCCTGTGTATGGGTGCTTCAAGTTCTTGGGTGGTGGCAAAACGATGCCTCTGACTAGTTCACAGTACCACTTCTGACAGCACCCAGTGTTTACTGACTGCTGTAGCATATTGAATCGGTGCTTTAAGGGAGATCGGCCAACAAGAACTTTGCTTGTCTTTCCTGAGTTGTTGACTTAAAAGTGAACATATTATGTTATTATGTTGTCCTTATTTACTACTTGCCCAAACTCATCCTTACAAAAATGTTATGGAGTCACCAGCTTAAAGTGTGTTTCATAGCTCTAATTTTTTGTTGTGTCACTTTGGAGGAAGATGTAATAGAATAATAGTAGTATTGAAATAGGAAAGAATCTATTACTTAGCAATATAAACACATGAAGAATTTTAGATTTCTTGGCTGCTACTCTTCAGCCTAGTTAGCGAAGTCTGAAGGAAGCTGTTTGGTCAAAGTTAAAGAATAGTGCCGAGTAAGCTATAACCATGGGAACCAATGCTTCTATGTCTTCCTCAAATATGTTGAGAAAACATTCCATTCCAACCAGTTACAGTGAGCTGAATCCTGAGGCATTTTACTCAGTATAACAGATTATTAAAATGAGAAAACAAATGCACGGCAAAAATAAATTGATATGTTTTCTGAAGTGTCTTTCCAGCAAAGCTCTGAATAAATGGCTTGACTATTTTGATAGGATTTTTTTGAAAACAAATTCATGTACCTTCATCCCTCTGTGTGGTTTGGTGGACTCTGTTAATGCTTGAGGGCAAGTCTATGCAAGTCTCCTGCATGTGTTTTGGGCAAAGTAGCCTATGGCATAGTAAAGGCAGAGCTTTGAGAAGGAACAGAATCTGGTGGCAGGTAACATAGGTTCATGTTGCTGCAACTGGTGGAGCTGGAAGTCAGAGGCCCTAGGACCTGAACACAAGGCAAACTGTCCAGGTATACTTTACTTCCTGCTGTGCCTTGTGGTTTGTGTGTTTTCATGTCTGTCTGAAAACTCAGCTTGGAAAGCGTCATGAGGCAATATGATGCTTGGAAATACTATCTACTCAATTAGAATAAAATAATCTTGTGAGTGTAGACTCTTGTTAGATATAATACTGCAACTGTGGCTTATTTGTATCCATAATATAACTGCTGTTTAGTCCTAGATAACATTTATAACAAATCCATTTACTTGTTAGGATTTTTTTGGGGGATGGGGTGGGGGTGTGGGGGTTAATAGTACTGTTTTTACCAGTTCCCTCACTGCCCAGGAACAAGCTTTCTGATATAGATCAACAGGATGAACAATCCCTACAAACTTGATGTACACTTGAGAAACAGATCAGAACTAGCTTGGAAGGGTTTTTTGTTGTTTTTTTGTCTTGTTCATGTGGTTACCTCCCTATAGGTGGTGGTGAGCCCTGTCCTGAACAGTTGTGGTGGTGGTGCTCACCAGTATGATTGCCAAAACCAGGCTGCCACAATGATGTTCTGTTATCCTGGAAAAGAAATCCACAGGATGTTGTCCTTAATACTAAGCAGATTAACTGTGTGTAAATGTTGCAGTTGAAATTAACTGGCATACTGACTACTGCATCACCCAGTTAATGTAGGAAATCCTCTTGGCTTAATTGTACGCTTACATGCGGTTTCTTGGTAGGTGCTTAAGTCATAATTTAGAATGGATAAGCAAAATTGGATTTTTGTATTGGGGGACAGCTAACCCTTTTCGAGTTTTGGCTAGCCTGCTGGTGTTAGAGGCTTGATGCTTTGAATACTTTCAGAGAGGAGGTGCAGGCAGTTTTCCTTTAAGCCTTTGTCTAAATCAGGAGTTGAAGACAAGCTTTCTATCTCTTGTGGTAACAGTGACTGAATTTATAGTACAGGGCAGACTTTGGCACTTTGCACCAAGCCAGGCATGATGAAAGGTCCTTGGGCTTCATGTGCTGTGGGCTCTGACAAACGTTGCAACTTCGAGTCTGAAAGCCTTGGTGTTTCAGACTTGGCTTGATAAATAAACAGAAAGACCCCAATGAAAATTTCTGGTGATGCTTTTATGTACTTTGTGTGTTCTTTTTTCTGTTTTATATATAACCTGCTGACATACAGTCACTGGAGAACAGTGCTTCTCTTGTTTATCCATTGCAATAGCTGAACTTCAACCAGGTTATGGCTTCCTTTTTTCCACTTGTTCTGACATTCTTCTCACTATAGAGAAATAATTTTTAGCAAGATAGATATTGATAAAAGATCTAGACAAGATCACATGCTAGATTGTTTGTAGATTCAATCTATGCAATCTGTAAGTGTCCTTATTTAATTAGAGTTTTATTTTTTATCTGCATGCCTGACACTGTAGAGAGTATGTCAGGTTAAGATCAGCTTTTTATGTGTTAGGGTTTTATGTGCTTTAGCTTTTTATGTGTTTAGGGTTGTGACAAAATTACTGTTAATTGAACAAACTGCGGAGCGTGGCTTCAGCCCGAAGCAACTGCGAAATAATGTAATTTGGGCTGTGGCTGGCAGCTTGTTGCTTCCAAAAAGGGAAGGTGTAATTTCTCCTCACAGTTTCCCTGTTCTGTTCCCCACCACTGCTTCCCTGCTCCCAGAGATGTGGTTCCACCATCTTTCTTGGGTTTGCACTGGTGCTGAACCCTTGCAGAGCTTGCTTCTGTTTATTAACCTGACGGAAAACTCCTCTCTTTCCTACCGGGGCTAATTTCTGCGAGTTTAGTGAGGCTGACCTACAAACAGGTCTGTCCAGTGCCAGAGCTGGTGGGAGGTGGGAGGGAAATAGTACTCTTTGGAGTACTGTTTGGAAACTCCTCAAGCCTCCTGAGACCACTGCGTAGCCTCCTCGCCCAATGCCTAGTACCTCATGTTTGCAGTGAACTAAAAGTGTTTGCAGAGATGATTATTGTGGCCCAGATGAAGTGACTTAACTTCTGAAACTGCAAACTCATTTCTACATCTGATTTTGTAGTTCATGTTAATTAGAGCAGGAAACATGAGAAACTTTAAGCTGAAAGTTTTGTTGCTGAAAAAATAAGCCTCTGTGTGTGCTCTTACTTATGTTTAAGAACAGTCTATTTACTTCGCTCCAATATTTTCATATAGGTTATTGGTGAACTTCTGAATGTGACTGGTACAGTTGAAGTTGTTTAAGTGTTGTCGGATTCCCTAACTGTTTTTAGTATTTTTGCATGCTGGGATTTGCTGCGTTACAAGTAAAGCTGATGGAACCCTGTGTGTATGTGTGCATGCACATACCCTGGCCTAACACAGTTGAGGGCCAGTGGCTTAGTCTAAACTGTCGATGGAGGTAAATTTAGCCTATGCTGACTGTCTGTCCTAAAGCAATTACTTTTATTCAGTTCCACAAATCCAGAAGGCAGGAACAGTTTAAGCCACCACAACTGTTTGCAAAGTGAGTTTGTTTCAACACTGATTTAGATTAAACCACTCAAATGCACTATTGCCACTTCATACAGATTCCTTAGACGTGATGAAACATAGCTGGGTCTGGTGCTGTTTTACTACAAGAGGAGAAAATCTGGCACTTTGTTAGCGCTGTGGGAAGTCACCCTCTATTTAGCTGCTCACCCTTTATTGCCCCTTTCTTGAGTATAGCCTGGCTGGCCTCCCTGGGGCTGTTCTGGCAGGAGGAGGCTGCTGAAGGCTGAGATGAGTTAACTGCATATATAAGGAAAGACCGTAAAAAAACTTTCTCCCATGTACCCCTTGTGTTGGCTGGCACTTCATTTATTTCAGTTAGAGTGAAGAAGTCTTTGTGGGTGGAGAGTGATCTTGTAGGTAGCTAGAACCAATCCCACAGATGACTTGGATACCAAGAAAGAGACAATGTACTGGAGTTTTATTTTGGGACTACTTGACCTGGTTTCAGGCAAAATTTATCCTGTTTTTAGCATTTTGGATTTGAGAAGTTTCAGAATGGGAGCAACAAAGATGAAATGAATTTGGGAGAAATTGCCTGAGAAGAAATACTCTCTCTTTCTCTCTTTTTTTCCTGGGCTAAACACCAGTCTGCAGAAAGCTTGCAATGTGATCCTCAGAACAAAATTAGCTCTTCTCTCTCAAACTGTTAGGGATTCCTCCAGTTTCTTTGACAAATTAGGGTATTGGTCCATGAACAAGCTATTGAACCATGGATGAAATTGTGACTGTGCATTGTGCTGTGCACAGTCAGCACCTGTTAGTATCTTCGTCGTGCCAGGGACTGTAGTCTCAACCTGTGGTGAACAGGAGGTAGCTTGTTGAAAGAGGGGCAGGGTCCCCTATGCTTACCACAGGGGAAAACCATGAACATGGGCATTGACCACAAAGTTGTGAGGATACTGTAAGTGTACACCATAGCTTATGTCATAGTAGCTTTTTCGTCTATCTGTAGCTTTAGTTTAATTGAACACACTATGTGAGCTTAACCAAAAAAAAAAAAAATGTTTAATGCTTACCTCTCCGGGTAAGGAGAATGACTTATGACACGTTTGAACCTTACTTACTGTTAACAGTGATGGTTGATTTTTTGTTTTGTTTTGGTTTTTTTTTTTCTTACTTTGAGGGAGAATGCAAAGTCTTGGTGGCAGAGCTCAGTGGGTTGGTTCCAGTGGTTTAAGTCAGCATGTTCTTGTTATAGAAAATGGAAAGCCAGCGGGATAAATTTTAAATCCTGCAGATGTTTAATGACAGGTTTCAGCAAACTTACGAACTCCTCAACTATTTAGCACAATACCAGAGCCAGACACCATAGACAGTATATTTCAAAGAAATATTTAGAAGTTGCCAGTGGAAGCTAAACTTTGAAAAACATGAAGTCATTCTTGAAAGGGTTCAGATTTGTTAAATAAAATGTGAACCTATTTCTTGAAGCTAATGTTAGTGTATCTTGGTGGGGAAAACACTGTATAGGTGTTAGCTTGCATGAAAGAGGGAAGCTTTTGCATGCAGGCAGGGGAAGGTACTGTTGCTGGTTTAGTATGTCATTCTGCTCAATGCATATTTCATCTTTGAGTCTTAAATAACACCTTTTGGATTTTTCTCTTTCAGAATCGTAATGAAATAAAAAATGGAGCGATCCTTCGATTAACAACATCTCCAGTGAGTTACTGTTCTGTTCTTCTCTCCATGCAAAATGAAAATTTGATTAGTAAATCATTGTGAACGGACACATGTATTTTTAAGTTTTAGCCACACTGTATCCCACAATCCTCCTGCCAAGGAGGGTGATGGAGTGGTCACAAGATGACTGCATGTGGTCTTTTTTTGAGTTATGGGGACAGGGCTGGTACCTCTGAGTGACATTTAGTGATAGTATTGGCACAACCGGGTGTTTTTTGCATCTCACTTCTCTCCAACTGGGAACAGCTTTCATGTCCAAAATGCCTCTGCTTCCCTACCGGCATTGCAGCCTCACTCAAGTTGCTCTTTTTCTGCCCCAGAGCTCAGAGCCAAGAGAAGAGGCTGGGAGTCGAATCACAGAGAGCTCTGCTGGGCAGCTCAGGTCAGAGCTTTTCTGCTCTCTGAGTTTCTGTTGAGTGAGCAGCAACTGTAAAGCTGAGATTTTACTGTCTTCATTTTATTTTTTTTCAACACCACCTCCTTGCCAGCTACTCCAAAAGCACAGCAGAGTTGCTGGTTGCCTTGTAATGGCCTGTTTTCCTGCTGAGTTGAGCAGTACTGTTGCCACATGCTGAAAGCCACTATTAGTCCCTGAAGATGTATGTCTAAGGCAGCAGCAATCCCATTTCCTTGCTGACAAATGTAGTGTGCCATTAAAATGGTTTACCTCTTTTATGGTGGTGTTCTAACTTCTGCAGATTCAAAGCATTCTTATGGCCAAACTCTGCCACCCTGTACTGCAACTCATTTGAACAGGCAAGATGGAGCTGTGGTGGTTTAACTTTTGGCTTCTGTTGAACCTGTTAAGAGTGGGGTCAGTTACCGCCATAAACTGGGAAAACTTCTAGATAGCAGCCACATAGATATTATTGTAAGTACGTTTTTGGATGGATCACTTTTCAGCTAGTAGGGCCTAGGCTCACAGTAAACAGAGAAGTGTATGTTTTTACTAACTTCCCAGGTTCTCCAGGTATCCCGTGTGTTTCACTCCTCCCCAGCCTGCTTAACTTGATGATGGCTTATATCAGGCTTAGGAGGTGACTGAATTTGTACGCAGGTCTGTGTATAGGCAGAAATTGCATAAGCCGATATGGAAACATATACATGCCTTGAGTTTTTTTAATAAGTGACTGCAATATTAATCTACAGGAGTGTAGCTTCTTAATAGAAAGCACTTCCAAGCAGCAGTCAGCTGGGCAAACACAAGAGATTTCCATTATTCCTCGTCTTTTCCAGTGATCGCTATATACAGAGCTTTACAGTCATAAAAATAAACAACAGTTTAAGACCATGGCTCTGTTAGAGTTAATGTGATGCCGGAGTCTCTTGCCATAAGTCACCAGAACAGCCTTGTACATGGTGAAAGCACTTGCTGGTGGAGTACACCCTATTTGATGGAATTTCCTCGGAAACAGAGCCTCAGCACCAGCTCCTCCTAACCTTTGGGACTTCTTAAGAACAAATGTCCACTCCAATTGAAAATGACTATCTACTGCTGAGACTTGGGATCTCATGAAATCAAAACAACGTCTGTGGTTCATCAAGAACCAATGTGGTCCAAATGTACTGCATCATTCTTTTGTGTAACCATGGCATGGAGTGACAGCATGAGATGACTCATGGAATCCTTCACTGTCTCAAAACCCACAACCAATTGCACCATGCAAAACTAAGGAGAAGCTGTGCTGTGACTGATCTTTGGAAATGTCTGATCACTTGTGCAATTGGAAACATGACCTACAAACACAAGACAAAATCTGGATTTGTAACACTTTCTGCTAATACTTATGGTCAGGAAGGTGGAGCTCTGCACAGGACTCTATTCTGCTTGTTCTGTTTCTTTGATGATTTGATTTAGGGACTGTCAACCAAGATAGCAGTCCTTGGGATACTGAGGTGTTTTCTGTTACCTACCAAGTTACGGACCACTCTGGCCCTCGCCCACAGTTTTGACTTGACATTTGACTATCTTTTACAAGATAGAAGGCCAGTTTACTTTCTAGTCTTCAGTCATTATTTATCCCTGAACCGGTGCTTATTTTCAGATTTACTGATGTTTTTAAAAAGTTTTTATTAACTTTTTCCCAGAATCAGAGAGGTAGCTTGGAAGGTGGTTTCAAAGGACTGGACTGTTTTTTGTCAGATTAGAGAGTATTTGTATTCTTTAAATAGATGTAAAATGAAGTTCTGCAAGTTCCCACCCTACGATAAATAGTATCTTTCCTTTTAAGATGCTGTCAAAGTGGTCATCATAGAAGTACCTAAAATAAGATAGATTAAAGGCTTCCAAGCTGTGGTTTTTAGACTGGTGACCCACACAATGCTTGCCATTTACCCTGAAAGCTAACAGGCCATCTGTTTCCATTTTTCCTCTGAAATCCTGTATGAGAGCAACAGTAGTTGGAAGAGATAATGTGAAGAACAGGCTGCATGATATGCTCCTGCAAAATGTGAAAGACGCTTTCCTAGCTTTTAGACTTGGGTGGGAAATGTTTTTCTCATCCTGTGAAAATATTAAGATTCTGAACACTGAAACTATCTCCCCCTTGCGCCAGAAAAAAAAAATCGTAGCAAAAATGCTTTTTGAAGAGGTGGAGGAATTAGAAAAGAAGAGGAAGAAGGAGAGAAAATAAGAGGAGCCACGTACAGATTATGCAGTGTCTGGGATGTGTCCATATAGTTCCAGAGAGGCGAGCTGACTACTTCCTGGCTATTGTGGACAAAAAATAAATAAATCTGTCCTGAACTTCACAGCTCTTTTGAGGAAACTTTTTTCTTTGAAGAGTTGAGAGGTATCATTTTGACCAGTTCTGACGGCTGCATGAATTTAAAATGCTTTTCTAGTTCTTAATTTTCATGCAAGTTATTACTATGACAGCCAGTAGTCTGGCTGTACCAATTCACAGTTGCATGCCATAAGTTACTGAAAATTGGGTGAGAAGGAAGAGATATGATCTTTTTGAGTTCCGTTGTCAGTAGCCTCAATTTGTGTGTTGCTCATACACCCAGAACAGGTACCATTAAAGACTGAAATGAGAAAAAAAAGTAGTTTCATCTAGAAGTAGTAAACCAGTGTTTTTGGTTTGGCTGGGTTGGCATTTTTAAGATTAGGATTTGAAATCTAACTCCCCAAATCCAAATGTTAAATGCTTTCTCTTTTCCAATCTTAAATTTAGATTGTTTTCTGTGCATATATAGGGACCTTTTTCTGAAAAGTCATTGTTAATATTGCAAGGGGAAAACTGCACTTACAGCGTGCTGCTAAAACCATTATAAATTCTTGCCTTCTTCGATTTACAATGTGTCTATTTTAAACTTCTTTGAGTTAAAACTTTGCAAACGCCAGTCCTTAGGCCTGGTGGGAATTTGAACTGCGTCTTTGTTTCCGAAGGTCTGTTTGCTAAGTTTGTGTGATTCTCTGAAAGGCTGTTTTTTCTAAACAATGCTATTTTTTTCCTCTATAAACCACTCACCACACAGACACCCTGTTTCCTAGGTAACTTGAGTACAGATTGAATTTCTCTCATATTATCTTTGTTCCTATATCATGTTTCTTATTTATTTTTAACCTCTCCTATCATCTTTCTTAACAATTCTTTGTGCTGTTGTGTGTTTTTTGCAGTTTTCTGTGACCTGTTTTCCCCCTTTGTCCATTTGCATTTCTGAAGGGACTCATCAAAAGTTGCTTATGCAGCATTTCTTTGTTTTTAAACGGGTGACAGTTGAAATGCTAGATTGCTATTGTCTTTTTTTGTGATATTCATATTCCAGTGGATGGTTGGTAGGTTTATAAATACATGAGCTGTAATTGCTTCCGAGTGTGAGACTGTTCCGAAAGGATAGTTGTGTTCTGCAATGCAGCAAGCAGAGTCCAACCTTTTAGTGTGTGCAACTGCAGGATTCCTTTGATCTGATCCTGCAAGTCCTTGTTCAAATGACTAATCATTTTGACGTGATGCTAAAATATTGCGAAAACTAAACTGAAGGAACTGGCCTCTTTTTTTTTTTTTTTTTTCATTTAATGGTTTTCAGACAGAACTGATTATTTGAGTACATGCTGGTTATTTGAAAGTAACTTCTTGAGCATTTAAAAAACATGCCTTGCTGATGAGCTGTATTCCTTAAACACTGAGTCAATGGGTAGCCTTTTCTAAGGTGCTATTTATGATGCCTGATCGTTTGCTTTTGTCCACAATTTTTTCTTTGATCCCCTGGTTGGAGATTGGTTGGGTTCTCAAACCTGTAAGTTGTTTATAGGCAGCTGTATTAGCATTTCTAGCATGAGCAATCATGTAAATGTAGGTGTTCGTTAATAGTCATCATTTTTTCTCTGAATGTTTTTACAGATGTGAGCAACCTGTTTTCTTATTTATATGTGATCTACACAGACAAGGAAGTGTAGGGTTTTTTTTAAACCTATTTCTACTTACACAGCTGAGTCCTCTACCTTTGAGTAAAAGTTTGGGGATCTGGTCTATAATCTTGGATCTACAATTGGTTTAATATGTGCTCAACTGTCTTAATGTTCTTGTGGTTCAGTAAATGCATAAATATTTGCAGGTCTAGCTTATTAATGTTATTATGTTTATCATGTAATGGTGAATTAATTATTATTGAACCTTATAGCAGGAGCACTGACCATGGAAGTCAATGAGCCACTTTTATATTTGTCTGCTCATGATGCAAGAGGAAGATTTGGGAAGTGGAAGTGGTTTTTGTCTTTTTATAGATAAAGGTTTAATATCTTTGGGTTTCCAGAGGCATATTTTGAATAGTAAGCAAAAAGGATTGGTTCAGATGCAGCAAGAAGAAAAATGGCTTCTCATTCTAAGTGGCTACTGATTGCATAAACTTATTTTAGGCATATTTGCATAAAACATACGGTTATCCATCTGTAATGCTTTTATTGCTGATTTAGTACACAACTCTAGATGTGACTGTTTCCCTGTTTCTCTGTTTATGCCTCCTTAGTTGTTTATAGAGATTGCGTAGGACTGCTCTGTGTGTTACGTTGGTACAGGGCTTTAGATGTACAAATTGTGTTTGAGTATTAATGTAAAAATGTTAACAATTAATGTCTTTGCTAATTAAAATGGAATCTCATTGCTTACCTGGCATCAGATGCTAGTCAGCCTTGGTGGGTCTGTTAAGTCTGGTTTGTCCATGATGATGGTTGTGTAACGTATCCACTGCTCCATTGCTTTCTGATGTATATACAGTTGTAGGTGAAGTGGCAATAACAAGCCAGGGAAAGGCAGCAGTTTAAACCACCACAGTGCTTCAGCACTGAGTGATTTAAGTTAAACCACAGAAATGCACCTGTTTGGTTAGTACAAAACCATATTTGGTAGTTACTGATGTTCTGTATGTGCTTTTTCTAGCACAACATTGAATAATGTGACTAACTTACCTACAGGGGAGACCAAAACATTGTATTTTATTTTATTTGCGTTTTGTAAAGGATAAAAAAGAAAATTGATTGCATAATGGCAAAACAGTAATTTAAATCACTCATCCAAATTTCTTCCATAGCACATCAATGTTTGATAGTGGTTGCGTGTGGAATCTGTGTCCTCCCTCCTGTCCTTGCTTGCTGTATTTTGTATTCTGTACAGAATCCCAGTGTACATCTGGGTAATAAGTTGCTTTCAAAGCTTGCACAAAGTATTCCATGGCAAAGAAATGATAATTTGATCAGTAGAATCCCTCGTTAGGATGATCTTGGGATTCCTGACCTCCAAATGGCTATTTGAATCTCTAAGCAAGTCACATCTTAGATTTAGGTCATTAGTTTTCTTTTTAAGCTGACAATCTCATCAAGCTGCTCCTTTTAAGCACTGCTACTCCCTAAGGGCAACCTTTCTGGCTGTCCTTGGAGCAAGTCATTTAAGACTAGACATGCAGCTTATGTCTCCTGACAGCCTTTTCAAAATGCTGGGGCTTCAACAGCACACGTTTTACAAGCTTCCTGTCTTCCTTCCTTTCTAAACATGAGAGAAGTTAATGCTGTCTTTCATTTACTCAAACAGATGCCTTTCTGTTAATTCCTTCATAATGGTTCTCAGTTGGGCAGGTTTTATATATTTATTTATTCTTACCTGAACGATATTTCAGTAAGAGGAGAGACATGGCAGCTAGCTCTGCTATTGCTTTAATGAGCTGTGCTCTCTGTCCATCCGCTGATGGATTGTAAATCATTAAAATAGCTCCCTGGTAAGCACTCAGAGCATATTTCATCTGGGTTTCATTTTTTAATGCAGTCATAAGTGAGCTGTACATTCCATAAGCACATATGAATACTATGGCAACAAGAAATAGGAGGCTTGTGAGAACTGCATGGTATCCACTGAAGCAATATTTTCACCCATCAGGCACTTGTGATGACAACAGACAACGTTACTTTTGGCCATGTTTCCAGTGAGAGTACCAGCACTCTTGCTGAGAAAAATATTTGGTTGCCCCTTTAATCAAGATCTACTCTGCCATTATCAGTTCTTTGCTCTTTGAATAGTAGGAACAAGGTTTATTGGATGCAGTGTCTTGCAGAACTTGTTTAACGTAAGAAAAGTATAGCTGTGTAAAAACTTTGCTGATGGGGCATTAGCATTGGCATAGTCAGATAAAGCCTGCGATGTTCGTAAGCTGTCTTTTATGTGCTTAAAACAGGGCTGAACCACTTTTCTGTTGGAGAGATGTTGCTTTATAGATTTTTGTGCTCTGTAGAGGGGACCAAGCTGTGTCTGATCTAAGATTTTATTTTGTAGTGTGGTGAATTTCAAAGCTCTTGCTCACTTCAGAGGAAAGAGGATTAACGTACCTTTGTTGGTAGATTGGTCCTGCTCATGCTGCTGTTCTGCTGTGTGGGTGAGCTGTTAATGCTTATCCCTGTACTGGTGGTCTCAGTTTTGGTGAGAGGTGGGGTGAGCTCTTTCCATGCTTGGTATTGATTCATGTGTAATGGAAGTCTAACCAGAGTGGCAGCAGCAGTTCACCAGCCCCAGGTGTTTATGGTAGGGGCAGGAATCTCTTCTCAAGAAGAAGGGTGAACTTGACCATTAATAATCTGTTGTTAATGTGTACAAAGATGAGGCATTGTTTATTTACACAGCTGTTCCAGGTGTGATGTGAAGGGATTTAGAGGAGGATGTTCTTCTGGCTCTACTTACATGTTCTTTCTTTCATGCTTGCTTGCTTTTTTGCTACAGGCAGTTACAGTCCTCATCTGTTTTGGTCACATTGTTCTGGCCACTCAATTACTAGCTGAGCAGCTTAGGAGAGCTGCTCGGTCACATTGAACCAGGTGTTTTGTTCATCTTTCCTCTTTGTTTCATTTTCACTGAGTCCAGGAGCTTTCAGAAGACCCATAGAAAGTGGGAAGAACTGTATCCATCAGTAGGCAAATAGTGGGAGTGGTAACTTTCCAGAACTACAGCAGGTGGAAGAAGGCATGGCGCAGATCTTAATTAGCTGAAGGTTAAATTTGAGTAACCGTTCCTAAAGTCAGGGGAATGCAGCTGCCATGGCAGTATTGAAAATTTTCTGAACTGTTTGTTTTCTGAGGTGAGCAGGAATTCAGACGTTATATGTATTCTGAGAAGGAGTAATGTTCTGAGGATGCCTTGCATCTTTGAGTCTTCCTGAGTTGTTATAGTGGGGAGTCTTGAGTAGAAACACCTCAATGAAGGTGACTGTTTTGTGGAGGTACGAGTTGGCTGTTGAACTTCTGGTTCAAGTAATAATAGTGGTTGTTCTGAATTTTTGTAGCTGATTATGCAAGAGTACTTTAGCAAAACCTCCTTCACCTGCTCTGATGAAGGGAAAGTGTTGGAGGAACTATTTTGTGGTTATCCTGGAAGCTGGAAGTCAGTGGGATCTATTCGTATTTCTTCCATAGGCATCAGCAAATGCTTTAGCCTACCAGCTGCTTAAGTTTGTAAGAATAATCTTTTGGTACCGTTTGGACAGTCCAGACATTGCCATTACAGAGAGACCATATAATCCATTGTTTCCTCATTACAACTCAATCCTGTTGATAGATTAGATAATTTAGGGTGGCAGAAAGACCTTTTGGATGACAGGATTCTGCCTTTTTTATAGATAATGTAACTGCTGTGGCTGCATTGCCCAATACTTAAGGCATAGAAAATCTCGGGAGTAAATATATTCTGTTTCTTTTCACTGCTGTCTTAACTGAAGATGTTAACCACAGTCATACTAAGTGGAAGATATTTCCTCCCTATGCATGCTCCTCATCACACATGTTCTGGCCAAAAGCTGATTTGAGACCATGCATTAATTTTTCTTTGTAAAAATGGGAAGTAACAAACCTTGCTGATCTTGGAGGATATTGGAACATTTGATTTATTAATGTTTTTGAAGCAAGTAAAGTTATATAGATAGGAAGCTGTACCTGTAACAACATGGTGGTGTATTTTTCTGTGTTCCCTGTTGAAATATTCACTTGCACTGAAAATGTCTGCTATCTCAGAATCTTGATCTGCAGAGGTGACCATCTCTGTGAAGAGTATATTCATTACTTGAATAGAAAAGGAATTGTCTGTCAGTATAGCCTTTTCTTCTATTTTTTTTTCTCCAGCTGAGAAAGAATAAGCATAATCTCAGAGAAAATAACTCTAGCAGAATTTACCATTAATTTCATTTCCTAATGACATATAGCCTCTCATTCACCTTTTATTTGGTACAGGTAAGAAGTGAATTTTAGGAAATAGACTTTTGCAAGTATCTGTATGTAGTGAGGAGGATTATTTTTCTAGAGAAAAGTACTGGCTATCTAGTTATTAGCTAAAGCTTTTGGGTATTGTGTTCAGGTAAGTGAAAGCATCAAATTGAAAACGTGACATGTATTTTAAAGTATTCGTATGGCAAGAGAGACAATGCAATATGCATTGTTTAAATATCCCATTAGCTTCTTATCACAAAATGGTTGGGGTTGGAAGGGGCCTCTGGAGACCATCTAGTCCAACCCCTGCTAAGGCAGGTTCTCCCAGAGCAGGTTGCAGAGTCACGTCCAGGCGGGTTTTGGATGTCTCCAGAGAAGGAGACCCCACGGCCTCTCTGGGCAGCCTGTGCCAGGGCTTGGTCACCATCAAAGTAAAGAAGTTTTTCCTCATACTCAGATGAAAAGAGCCCAGCTGGATCCCCCTGGCACCCGCCCTTAGGACATTTGCAGACACCGATAAGATCCGCTCCCAGCCTTCCCTTCCCTGGGCTGAACAGCCCCAGCTCCCTCAGCCCTTCCTCACAGGGGAGATGCTCCAGCCCCTCATCTCTTCGTAGCCTCCGCTGGGCCCTCCCCAGCAGTTCCCCGTCTCTCTCAAACCGGGGAGCCCAGCACTGGGCCCAGCACCCCAGACGTGCCTCACCAGGGCCGAGCAGAGGGGCAGGATCCCCTCCCTCGCCCTGCTGGCCACGCTCCTCCTGAGGCACCCCAGGGTCCCACCCGCCTTCCTGGCCACAGGGCACACTGCTGGCCCACGGGCAACTTGCCGCCCCCCGGCCCCCCCGGGCCCTTCCCCGCAGAGCTGCCCCCCAGCGGGTCAGCCCCAGCCCGTGCTGCTGCGGGGCTTGTTCCTCCCTGGCGCAGGACCCGGCACGGGCCTCTGTTGGGCTCCATGAGGTCCCTCTGCCCAGCTCTCCGGCCTGCCCAGGCCTCGCTGAGCGGCAGCGCAGCCCCTGGGGCAGCAGCCGCTGCTCCCGGTCTGTACCGCCGGCAAACCTGCTGAGGTGCCTCTGTCCCTGCATCCTGTATTTCAGACATTAATGGGCAGAATAGGCGATACGTCCACACACATATTGAACTTGCATAAAGATGTATGAGTGATATCATAGTATTTTGTGGGTCGTAATTATTCCTATGCTTCTTGTAAGATGGCATGTGAGTTTTTGAATTGATTGTGAACAAAAGGAAGAGGGGGAGGAAGGAGCAGAAGGGCTGAAGTTGGTCTCTACTGATATAACCTGATTAGGACAGCGTATAGTCATTGTTGTTAAAGATCATGAGAACTGCGTAAATGAGTAAGCGCTGACAGGAAAAAAGTGCTGCCGTTATTATACTGAGATTGTCTGATGCAGTTTGTTTTATTTTCATTTCTACTTTTATTGATGTGACACATAAGCTCTTTAAGCCAAAAGCTGTCTTTTGTAATGCTTACATTTTGCCTGAGACAGTGGGATAACTATCCATTGCTCAGTGAATGATTCTGCAACAATCCAAATAATTATAGATAATAATGGAGTAATACATGAGTAATATACTTTTGGAAAATTAGCTAGTATGTGAGCTACTTAATCATTTCTGAGCATGCAAGTGTTAAGTATCACTAATATTAAACATGGACATTGTTCCTGCTTGTGCTAACGTTTTGTTAATTATTGCCATTGTAACAAAAGCCTTTTTGTTGTTTTTTTGTTTTGTATGTTTTGTTTCTCTGTTAGGCTCAAAATGCACAGCAGCTCCATGAGAGGATCCAGTCTTCTAGTATGGATGCAAAGTTAGAAGCACTGAAAGACTTAGCCAACTACTCACGGGATGTTACGTTTGCTCAAGAATTTATAAACCTAGACGGTATTTCCCTCCTAACACAAATGGTTGAAAGTGGCACAGAGTAAGTATTCTGCTTAAACTCTGATGTTCCTCCTGTATGTGGGGTGCTTTCATGCTCAATTTCTGAGTTCCTGAAGTGTAAAGTATTTCTGTATACAGCTTTTAAGATTATATAAAATAAAACATCTGAAGAGTTTCTGTGCTGCTAGGATAGTATATCTATTATCAATGAGAATATTTTTTTAATTTCCCCTAACAGTGGGCTGGTAGGGATTGTGGCTGAGCAAAGTAGGCAGTCACAAGTACCCTCTGTTCCATGAAGTTTTGGGGAAATCGTAGTTTCTTCTGTACCCGTTGGAATTTAGATAAATCATTGATAGTATATTTAAAGGCTCATATTTAAAAGATGTGATCTGAAAACTGTGGTTTAAATTTCATGTTACTGAGAACATGTTTTGCTTCTGGCTGGGGTTTTTCAAATGATAGTGGCTTTTTGACATGAAATTGAAAGCTGACCTCTGAAAATACATTCATTCTTTACCAAAACTTCCCACCAATTTTCACCATTGGTGAAATTCAAGACCATAGTCCTGAGTAAGTGTCTATTGGCTTAATGTGGAGAGTACTACTGAAAAGGATTGTTGCACCATTAAGTTATGTTCTAACAGTCACTGTTTCAAGTAGGCTTTTGCTTTCAAGTAAAAATTTTAGTGCTTTGCAGTCAGTGTCAACCTCTACTGCACATGAAGAAATCAACAATACCCATACCCTTCTTGGAGAGAAAAAAAATGCTCTGAAAGTAGTTTTCTTATTCAGTGGGGGTGTTCAGTCTTGTGGACCAGACTTAAGAAGTAAATTGCTGAAATTAACCCAAATTCCTTCACAAATGTGCTTGTGTTCCCTTGGATTCAAGAAAGTAAACAGTGTTACTGGGTAAAGCGAAAGCTTTGAAGTGGATCACAAATCATCTCTGATGGTCCCATACAAGATATACTGGGGGTTTTCCACAGAAAAGTTAAGTACTTTTTAGAATCCAGTAGTCCTTAGATTGGGAAATGTAAAAGCGCACTCTCGCTAATCCTGCCTGTTGTGTGGTCGATGGTTTATAGGACTTTGAATCCCTACTGCCTAACTCTGGCTAAATACTGGATTTCTAATAGCTGATGGTTTCATCTCCAGTGTTTTGAGGTTATGGTCTTTATTTTTTTGCAGTGATGTGGTCTGTGGCACATATTATGCCACTTCAAAAAAAAAACCAAACAAAAAACAAAAAATGCTTTTAGTTACCAAATTTGTCAACTTGTATATTCATATAATATTTGTTGTTTAGAGACCAAAGTAAATTGAAAAACAAAGACAGGTTTAAGTTGATGTAAACATGTGCACACAGTTACTGTGCTAATTAAAAAGTATACTGAATGGGCAGGCTTATATGTGCCTATGAAGGTTAGAACATAAGCAAATTACAAGTCACTGCCTCTAGGTTTTTTTATCATGAATTTAAGTTAAATGGTTTAACATTATTCCACTATGGAAGGTATTTAAGACTAAAGCATTTCATTTGCTATTGAAACAGACATGGAACATTCACGTTTTTTTATAAGCATTTCATTTAGCAGCATCAAAGCTAAAGCAAGTGCCCTTGTCACCCATCAGATGTGTTTGTACTACTGTTTTGTAGCTGTGGGATTGGCCAAGCTGTAGCAGACTGGTCTGGATTAAAAATAACTATTTGGGAGGGAAACTGCTTAAGCCAGCACCACTGTTGAAAGAACTGCTCAGCAAATTACACCCTAGTAGTAATTCCTGGCTGAGAGTATAAGTTTTCAAACCACACAGTGGGCTTGTAGACTGGACATCTGAGCAGTCTTGCCGACATGCCGCACACACACCACCACCACCCCACCACCCCCTTTTTTTTTTAATGATTTGCATTTGGAAGGATTTCAGAGTTTTCTTTTTAGCTGGTGTAACATTATCACCAAAGATGCATTGATAGATCTACCTGTCTAATCTATTTATCAGTGTTTCTGCCTGTTGGGAGAAATGCTGTTTAGTTTGGGCGTTACAGAAAGACTCAGACTGTCTGAAGCTGAGACAGCAACTTTGTGTGTTGATGAACTCTCAGTATTTGCTGCAGTCTTTTTCATGTTCAGCAGCCTAGATGTTCTGCAGCTTTTGATAGGGTCTGCAGGTAAGGATTTTGCCAGTCTGGTTTTGCAAAGGGAGTTGTAAAGCAAGGGCATCTATCTATGTTATGCTGTAGAAGCATAGAATCACGTACATTCCCTTCTGTGTTCATACTGTGCATCACTGGCTGATAAGTGCATATCTAACAGAACCTGAGATTTAATGAAAGGAGCAAATCCTAATATACACAGATTCAGCAGCCTAAGTCCGCCTCGATGCTGCTGCTTTCCTTTCTTGACTGACTTTAAGCTGTTGAACCTGTTGTCCCAACTCACGGTCTGTCACTCATCCAACTCAGGGTCTGTCACTCATGGCTACTCCAGCACACTAAGTCAAAGGACAAACTCCTTTCTCAGAAGAAGCATTTTTTTCTTTTTTTTTTTGACTTTATTATTACAACAAAACAGCTTTCTAAAATGACCTGTGAACAAATAAGGTGTGTGTGGAAGGTGAAGGAGGGTAATATATGGAGGAGAGATTGGGACAAGGACAGTCAGACATTTGAGTGCTCTAGGCTGTCAAGGACAAGCAGCTGGAGACAGTTAGTTGTCCTTTTATGTTCTCTATGCCTGTTTTCGCTTGGACTGTCTGCAGTACCGTTAATAAGAAGTCCCATAAGATGCTTGCTGAAAAGGCAAAGCAAGCTGAAGGCTGCCTTTACTATTAGCTCCCACCCCGGGCTTTGCGCTTTCAGCAGCGTGACCTTCTGGGTTGTGCTGCTGACTAGGTCACTGAAATGGTTCAAGCCACAAAGCTCTTTTCCCTCCTTTTCTGTGCCCCAGTACCTGCTGCTTTTTTTTCCCCCCAATGATATTTTTAACTGATCATTTCAGTGTCCATAGGTTGACCTACCTAAACAATTAGATTAGCATTTAAAAGGGGGGGGGGGGGGGGGGGGGGGCGGGCAGTATTAGAGGAGGAATGAGCGGTGAGAAATTTCAGGGAAGGGTAGAAACTTCCTTGATGGCCCAGTTATAGAAGGCAATATATTTTATAAAGGTACCTTTAAGGTATATCTTCACTGTGGAATTACCTTACCCACCTTTGAGTTACTGCTGTTGAGCCAGCCTTGCTTGTATGAGGCTATGACTCATATAGCTGAGAGAACCCTAATGGCTTGGTGCTGCAAAGAGATGGCCCAGCTGCCTGCCCTCTTCTCCCATTCCTTTTATGTTAACACCTGCTCTCCAGCCCAGTCCTGCTTGCTTCCTAGACTGGCTCTGGTGCCTGGATGCTTCACAAAGCCAATCCAGCATTTTAACTTGGTCGCAGAGTACCCACTTCTGGTTTGCAGAGTTAGTTTTCTGCCTAGCTTGGTGCTTGAAGAAGTAAGAGAGGAAGTGGGCATGAGTGGGTGCAGAAAAGGCCCTTCTTTGTGACACTAGACCATTACATTTGCCTTAGGTGCGTCATTGAGCCACAACCAGAGAGCAGTTGTGTGTGAGTGGCTGTCTCTGCTCTCGTGTTGCAAGCCGGAGACTGGCACTAAGACTGAGGGAGTCAGAGGGGATGGGATATACCCCACTGGGGGGCTGCTGCTGCTGCTCTGCCTGTGGGTTAATGCAGCTGAGGACAGCCCTGAATCAGTAAGCCCAGGCTGAGTAGTGCCTCTGTTCACGGTGTGCTGCAGCTGTACTAGAAATCGATGAATTTTGTTAATTCAAACTTTATTCTCTTTTTTAAAATTATTATTTATTTTCCCCAAAGGGGCAGACAGTGCTTATTAAAAGTACCATCATATTCAGTGTAAGGTTGCTCTGAGGTTTCCTTTGCACGTGGAACTCATGTTAGGGGCAGCTCTTAAATTACAATTTGAGTGTGTAATTAAGTTTTAGTGGGCAGCCTCTGGAAAGCAGGACTCCAGCTTTTTATATAACTTTCACTGAGGAAGAGGCCTATGCTTTATTTATAGTTAGCTTTATTTATTGTGCTACTTACTCATTATTTCAGTGAAGCTAATGGCTATAAAAGTACAGTGACCAAAGTAAGAGGATGTAAATTCCTGGGTCTCTAGTTACGTCTGCTTCATTTTGCTGGTGATGAAAAGAAGTAGTAATAATAAAAGTTCACAACAACTAGCAATGTTTCCTGGTTATTTTTCCATATGCTATGTTCCTGAATATTGAAGAAAATTAGAATGCATTAGAGAATAGCCTTTTCAGGTTCTTGCTGTTAATATAGTGTAAAAAATAAGAAGTTGACATGTGGGGGTTGTTTTATTTTGTGTATATTTTCAAAAGTGTTTTTAATACTATGTGTAGTTACTATAATTTGTGCCAAATCTCCTTGAATGCCTGCTGCTTAGAGCAAATGAACTGCAGACATGGTGTGGGCTGGGACAAAGCCATAGGGGTTGGTGGTAGTCAGATTGTAGGGTGCAGGGGTCTGTACTGAAGCAGAGAGTACATCTGGTCAATATGAATATATTTATATCAGCAGAGATGCAACATGTCTTAGAAACTGTCCACATGTGTCTTGGTCCTGTTGACTGAGATGGCTTATCTTTGTTTTTCCTTCAGGCTCATTCTTTCTTCCAGAGCATGCTAGGAGTCTCTCATTAACTGAAGGAAAAAAGAAAAGAAAAAAAAAGTGGGTTTCTGTTTATTTTTATGGTTTGGGTGACCTATAAATTACAGCAGAAACTGCAAGTTAGGTCATGAGAAACAAGTAAATGCTGATTCCATTTTATAATTATCCATGATGTCCAATCATTTCTCAGACTCTGGACATCTGTATCATGAAGGAGGGCTGTGGGTGTGCACACGCAGTTGTTTTCCTTTCCAGAGACTTTTCAGAAAGAAATTTCTATAGCACTTCTAATGCTAATTTGTTGACTGAAGCCCAGTTCATGCCTGGTTAAGGGGAGCTGAACATGCGGTCCATCTGGCTGGATGTACAGACAATATAAAGGGGAAGTCTTAAGAGTGTGCTGCTTCTGATCCCCACCCAGAGAGTGCAGTGTCCTAAAATAATACAGAAAAAGAGCAATGCTAGAAGGTCCTAGTTACCATAATGGCTGATGAAAAATGTGTTCAGGAACCAAACTGGAAAACATGATTGGGTCTCCTTGCTACTATATCTGAATTAACATAGTTCACTCATTCAAAGCTGTATTCCATAGTCTAGCCTAGAACTAATATTTCAGAAAAATATGGCTGTATAGGTAGTCTTTCTGATGTAGCAGAAGACTGGTTACGCTGTGGTGGTTTGTTTGCGGTTGGTTTTTTTTTCTTGATGTAGCAGAAGTTGTGTGACTGGGACAGATTCTTAAGCTTCCTTAAAAGGAAAGAAAGCCTTCATCATCCCTTATAAAGTAAGAAAAGGAAAACCTAAGTCACAAGCCATAAATATTGAAAGACCAAAGAGTTAATAAAAGGAATCTAAATTTATTTTTATCATTACCAGTAATAATAATAATCTCATGACTGGGAAGAAAAAGAGGAAGGCCTATGCAGAATTTTCAGTATTTTTTTATTGGCATTATCATGGTATCTGTCACTTGTCATTTGGCTGCAATAACACACAGTTTTTGCCAAAAAATGCTAAGCCTAGCTGACTTGACAGTAACCAGAATTGTTTCTGCTGCTGTTGAGAAAGTTGTTCTTCAGGGATCTGCTTCATTGATGTGGCTGTGCTGAGCAGCTTTATTGTAGTACAGCTGTGGCACAGGAGCATGCTTGTCGATGCTGCTCAGAGATAGTTGCAGATAGTCTGGTTTTAATTTTGGGTTGTCATTGCTTGGTGCACAGATCGGAGAGAAAAACTTGCTTTAAATTGGGACAGTTGTTAAATTTTGTCATCTTTCTATTGGAGGTAATAGATGCAGTTAGATAAGGTACATAAAAGCTTCTAAATAAAGGTGTGTTTCTATGGTTTTTGACTCTGGACTAAGAGGAGTCTTTTAATGAACACATGCAGTTGCAGAGTTGGCTGCTGTACAGCTGGAAGTCTCAGAGATGGCAATTGTGCATGCTTTAAGGACAAATTGTATTGTCCAGTGAAATTCTAGCTCTTGGCTTGTTTTACAGAGATAATATTGTATACCAGCCCAGTGGAAGACAGATTGGTTTGGAGTTATTCCAGCTTTGATGCACTTTTTGGGACAGTTGCTTGCATACCTGCTGATGGTTTTTTCCATCCCAGTCTGATGAGTATTTCAGTAGTGCTGTCAAAACACTTAAGCAGCCCTTGCTCACAGCCGCTTGTTCTGTCTTGCTTTATCTGAAGAGTTATGCTGGTAGTGTTTGTAGCAAGCTGGACTGAAAAACTGTAGATTATTAAAAGTGACAATAAAGGCTACTTTTAATACAATATTCCTTAACCCAGTTCAGTCCTCTGAGCTCACAGTGTTGCCCCAGAAAACAGCTGTGCAAGCACAACTCACTGGGTAAATGGGAAATTCATTTTCAGGAGATGATGTGAACAATGCTAAGCTAGTGGGTCTTTACCATGGTATAAAGTAGTCCTTTTCCACCCTTCCCATCTACTGGGTGTGTAGTACCTGCTTCATCTCTTAGTCAGCTCCAATGCTCCTCTGAGGACTCAGTGATCCAATTCAGTTTGCTAATCTGGCCAGCTGATGGAGGGAGGGAAATAATTTGTATTTTTGACAGCACTGGGCTATTAGACAGGCTCAGCCATTCCTGTGAAGCTTCACCTGGAAGCATAGATTACCAAACCTGACATTGCTGCCAAAATCAATTCTTGTCCAATGGGGGTTTTATGCAATCTTCATTTCTTAGTGCTTCAGTAATGTTGGGAGAGAGTGACTATTGTCTGAGGCAAAAATCCAAAAAAGTGTATAAAATCAGGTAATCCTGTTATACCACTGTGGAGGTGGTAATGATAGAAGAATGACAAAGGGCTGCAGTTCCCATAAAAGCTACTCCACTTTCTTCCTTTCTTTGTGGGGTGGCTTTTTTTATTTTTTCTCCTGCTTGCTCTATTTTGGGTTAGTTTCTCCACCAGTCTTCAGGCTTGGATTCCATCCTCCCTCTCAGCACACACAAGTACAATTTCTTGTATATCCTTTTTATATACGTAGTGCACACAGTATGATTTAGATAAAAGCCTCATCTGAAGATTGAACCGTTAAACATCACACCTTTGGAAGGAAGAGGAAAGTTGCTGGTCCTTGCACTCCTGTCATCCCATTTTTTATTTTTTTTTGCAGGGTTTTTTTTCTTACTTTGGTTGTGCTTAAGCATATTAGCATTTAAATGACCCTGTTAAGTGGTGATACCAACACCTTGTTGACAGGAATAGGGAAGAGGAGACAGTTTTATTGGGTTTTGTTTGGCAGCAACTTTTGTAAAATGTGATGCAAAGAGTAATTCCAGTAGTGGATTTGTATTTCCAAATGTTCTTTAGAGTACCAAGCTAGACAAAACTTTTTTTTAAATTTAAACTCAGGCAAAAGCCAAGTATTTGAGGAACCAGCAAAAATAAGAAGAGCTTAAAACTCTGCTTCTGCAACTTCCCAGAATGTTTTTGTCTCTTGGACTGTTGTGGCTCTGAGCAGTCAAGCACTGCTGCATAACTTAATAGTAATTTTACAGGTTTCATCCAAATAATTTATTACAACCTCCTGGCCAGAGTCTTTCCCAGACTTCATATATATGATGTCTGATACAGCCAGAAGCCAGAAATATGTACTCCTGTGTATTTGTCTTCTCATATTTCTCATAACACTGCCTGTTACCCAGAATGTGGGCTACCCTTGTGTTTGCCTGAAAAGCAGTAGCCAAATAACAATTTAATTGGTTAGCAGGTCCTTCATCCATAATCCCGTCGATTTTTCTGGAGAGGAAGGTTTTGTGAACATCTTCCACCTTTGCTAATAATGGCCCTCTCTGGTGCCATACGTCAAAGCTTTTCATCCTCAGTGGTATTTTTGTCCTACTCTGCACGTGTTTAAACACTGGCAGGTCAGAAACGTTGGTTGCATTGAAGTGGTGTGACTGCTTTAGCTCTTGGCATCATGAACTCCAGTGGGTCCACACTGGCTTCCACAATGGGACATTTTAGTTGTTCTCCCTAGTGCAGACAAGCCCTTACTGTGCACTGTGTGTTACCCCAACTGGGGTTTAGATTTGGGGGTATCTTTGGTTCTCATACAGCAGGTTTTACACGTGAACAGATAGGAGTTGATCCAGTCAGATCCTTGCTAGGCTGGTCTCTGCTGGAAGCTGCTCATGATATAACCTACAGTGTCTGAGCAAGTACTAAGTCGGTATGGTTTGGGAAAGTCCAAAGGGAATGGCTGTTCCTTAGGATTCAGCTGGAAATGTATCACAAGGTTCCTTTGAGGGCAAACAGGGAACGTATTATGGTAGCGAAATGTCTAAACAAGTAACTTGTTGTTAATGTTTATTTTGCATTATGTTGGCATTTGTTTTGGACTTCTCCCTGTATAAAAATTGCTGTCCGTTTTTGTCTTTCACCACTGTAGTATCTGAAACTCCCACAAACACTATTTAATTTACCCTCATAACATTTATGTTATGGCCACAGTTTTGTTCCCACCTGTGCAAGTGCAACTGAAGGATGGTTTCATAAAAAAAATAAAAAAATATAAGTATGGATCTAATTACAGTGTCTAGATTGGTAAGGCTTTCAATATTTTTGATCATACTTGCGGTAACTCACCCTGGAAGTGTTTTGCAGAACTGTCTGGTTGCTACCACAGAGTCAGCCTTCTAGAAGAAAAAATGGTTACGTATATATAGAAAGAGGAAAGCCGATGGAGGTGGCAGACTGTATTTGTTCCTTTCCTCTCTGACTTGCTGGAAGAGCTAGCTCGGCTATTCCTTTGGTGGTAACTTTAGCTTGCTCTGTGGGTGAATATGAGAGGAACTCCTGCACATGCCAGGTCCTTCTGTATTAGGCTTTTGGTTCAACGATGGAATGAAAATAGCATGCACTCCTTTAGATAACAGACTCCACCTGTTCAGTGGTAGAAGTCTATCTATAATCATCCTGTACCACTTTGCTGCAACTTTTGATATCCTACATTGATTGCTGCTCTTATCACACTTCCCAAAGCAACAGCAATTAGTAGAAATTGTTTGGTCTAATATGATGGTTATCTTTCCTCTCAAGTCAAAATTTGTTCTTTGTATTGCTTCACCAGAGAAGTCCTATATGATTCAATTATTTCTCCATATTATTCTAAATTTATGTTTACTTTTACATTGCACATCATCTGACCTCAAATTAGCTGATTGCCAGTAACTCAAGGTGAAGAAGGGTTCTGTAAATGCTAAAAAGTGTTACTATCTAAATGTTTTGTTCTGAGACTCAGATGTTTGTTCTTTAATGCCTGGGCTCAGTCATGGAGAAAATACACCTGATTGTACCGTGTTGTGAAGAATCCCTGGCAAAACTGAGGCTACCCTTTGAAGTGCTACCAATTCACAAATACCACGCTTGTTTCTCTTTGATGACAGACAGACACAGCACCAATTTCAAATTTACTTGCTGCTTAGCCAAAGACAGCACCTGGATGAAAAGCAGCTGTTTTAAAAGCTGGGCTCAGAAAGATACCGTGAAGTTTTGCTGGCATTTGCTGCCTAAGGTTGCTTGGATCCACGCACATTTGGGAGATGACAAAACCCATTTGTGGTGGTGGTTGTGCTTGTTAAGGTGTAGCAGAGTCTGCCGCAGCAAGGAAGCACTCCGTTTGCAGAAGCACAGTAATGACATTCTGCTGAAGTTGGGAATTCCTACTGTGGGAAATGCTTTGAACTTTTCTGCTCCTAAAAGCATGTTGAGGGTAATTTTCTCCCCTCTTTAAGGCTGTCTGATCATCAGGATGCTTTTTGTTTTTTCGTTACTACTGGCTACACTGATAGCTGTTGTAGCATAAAAGAACCAAAGCCACAAAATCCAAGAACAAAATATTGGCACTTTTCTAATTTAAGCTAGGCTGTAGCCCAGTCTGTGCTTGGGTACCTGGTAAACTGTGCAGTCATTATCTTCAGACATGGGTATTGCGGCTCACAGCTAGCAATGAAGGATTTCAAAGTGCTATTCCTGGGATGTACTCTCTGTTTTCTCCCCTCATGGTTACACAAGCCAGTCCAAAAGCTGCCCTCCCTGAGGCTGGTCCTTCTAGAAAAGAGTCTATACATAGACTCATGCAGTCTTTGCAGAAAGCACATTACTTACGCATCAAGAAAATGGGAAGTGCGAGGTTGGAAGAGTTACTGCTGTACCAAAAGGAAAAAATATATTAAATAATCCAGTCAGGTTCTGGGGGAGAGTTGAATCAGCAGCTGGAGAGCCTTGAGTCCTAGAGCTGTTGTGGGCTGAACAGCATGGCAGCAAGTGCAAAGGGGAGAACCTGGGGAGAAGGTGAGAGGGAGGAAGGAGGGACCTGTTTGTTCTCCTTTTGAACAGTAGTCTGCCCAGTATGGAGCTGCAGCCAACCCTCTGAAATAAAATTGTGAAATAGGTTTAGGAGACACAAGAAGGGGTTAAGCAGAAATGGATATTTATTTTTTCCTTTCCTTTTTTCCTCCCCTGTTTAAGTGGTGTTTTAAAAAGAAGATATTTATCTTGGATGCCATTTTTACCATTGATACTCTTTCTTCAGCTTGCTTAGTAGCATAATCAGCAGTTCTGAAGACAGTTATTAGCAGAAGGATGATTTGCAAATTGTGATCAGTGGCTACAGCTTTCAAATGCACTTATTATCCCCCTTTCCCCTTAATATTTGGCTTCCAGTTTCCTGAATGTAGTAATGTGATGCCAGATCTTCTGGTTCACCGATTAGACATAACAGTGTATAACTAGGGGGAAAACCAGGAAAAAATATAAACCCAAACAACTGGTGGGCTACCTTAAACCTCTTGCTGCAACTAGGAACCAAGTGTTTTGAAAGTTACTAGGAAAGCAAGAGCATCACACTGAAGGTTGGGTGTGTAGCTTGGCCTCTTAGAAACCGAATCAATAAGTAACATCCTTAAGCAGGTCATTGTCATCTTCAAGTGGATTGATTCAGCATCCTGGGTCTAGGCGTGTCCATTGGTATGTGAATTTTAAAAGCAAAAGAGCTACAGCTGAGCCTACACATTCTGTTGGAATAAGACTGCTGCACTGCTTTTATGTGTCATGGAGCTAGTGTTGAGTAAATGCAACTCTGTGGTTAAAACACCCAGGGTAAATTCTTTGCCTGCCTTTAAAATCAACAGAAAACTTGTCCCGTGAGGTCCTAGCTACACAACAATTTTCAACCATGCTGACAACTCTGACATCAGTATTAGTGATGGAGACAGGAAGTAATTAAAAGAGGTTTTTAGGCAACAGACTACACATCACAGCAACAGACAGAAAATGCTTAATATGTAAACCTTTATTGTTTTGTACCAAAGACTTCTTTTACACAAATACTTAACTAATTTAGGATGCCTAGATACACTTTAATGGTGAAGAGAAACAGGTTTTAGAGAAATCTGATATATTTCCCCTGTCCACTGTCTTTCCTCTTCTGCTTTTTTTCCTAACAGAAGTTAACAGAAGTATTCTGAACAAATATTTGAAATTAATTTTGAGTTATTTACTGAACTGTTTCTATTCACAGCAAATTGTTAGCAATTTACTGCCTCTTACTGTGTGTGTCTCTTTAAATTTTAAGAATCAAGTATATGTGTGTGCGTATGCATAGGTAAATAGAGTACAGATGTTTAAAGTGTGTCTCCTCACGTGCAAGTTTTAATTTTGCAGACGATATCAGAAATTGCAGAAGATAATGAAGCCCTGGTAAGAACCTGATTAGATCATTACCTTGCCCACTACCTCTTCTTTTGCATGACTGCGTTCAGGCCCTTGCGCTAATCTTTATACGTAAATACAACTGTGCATATTCATTCGGCAAGTCTTTGACCTTCTCTGTTTTCTGCTCTTTGATGCCTGTTAAAATTTTCTGATGAAGACTTTTTTTGCTTTGCTTGTGGAATGAGTGCTTCATTTCTGTAACTTCTGCAGGGGCTTCTACTGTTTCTGAAGTAAGGCTTTTGTTTTGCTTTATTTTTTAATTTGAGCAAACGAATAATTTCCCCGCCTTCCCCAATTCCCCTCTTAAATTGGTCTGGCTTACGTGATTGATAGTAGGCAATTTTAATCATTGATGTTAGAGAGATGAAAGTAAGAGTCATTGTGTCAGTTTGAATTCCTATTATTTGCTGGTCCCAGGTAATGCTAATTGTTGCAGAAGTATACATAAAGGAAAACCATGGTATAGTAAAGGCCCTCACATCAGGAAGTTCAGAAGCACGCTTATTTCCCTGGTGATTTTGAATGGAACACTTCTATGTGTTTCAAGTTAAGCACAAGCTTTTGTAGGCTTTGATAAATTTAGACTCCAAGAGATACTCTGTTATCTTGATTGGCTTGCAAATTTGACGTGTCAAGTATAGCTAAACCCCAAGGAAGCAAAAGAATAATTAATCAATTATTCTGTCACTCTGAGAGCTTGATGTAGTTTATCATGCAGGAAATGCAGCTCCCCTTCTGAATCCAGACTAAATCATACTTTCACAAAGCTGCTGTAAACCAAGTTCTGAAACACTCATTTTTAAATCATTGCCTAAAAAATAAATTAGACAGTAACCATAGATTTGGCAGGAAACTTAAGTCCTTCCTCTACATTCGCTTTCCTAACCTAATACAAAGTAACTTGTTTCATAACAGCAAAGTTTACGTTCTGAGGAAAATGATGAAAATGGTATGAGGCTTTCAGAATTCTTGGCAGCATCACACCTGCCAAAACAAGGTACCTCCTGTGCATTTAGATGGTGGGTTTTTCTTCAGTGCTGTGAAAATAGTTCTTTGTGGAAGAATAGTTACACTCCTTCAGCATCTCTTTGCTCCTAGATTCTGTTATCCTGTAGGCTTCTATACATTAAATTATGTGATTGTCCTCAAGACAGTACTAAACCACTGACTTATAGCTGCATGGCACCCTGGTTTTTGAACCTGATCATACTGATCATCTGAATTAATTTTTATTTTTTTTTTACACAGTTTATTTCTGGGAACAAGGCTTTACCCACTTTAAGAGAATTCTTACTGGTTAGTGTAAATATAGCAGATCAGTGGATACAATAGTAAAGAAAGTGTGTGCCTGAAGTTTATGCTAATTTTGGAAGTTAATCCTGCCAGTAGAAACCTTAGTTTACATGGGGACACACAGTTTAAGATTTTTATTTCCATCAGTAGTACACGAAATGATACAAATAAAATAACACAAGTTTTTTAATTCAGGACTTGTACCAAAAAAGATACCAGAGCCATTGGTCAGGACACAAAGCCAATAGTTCTGGAAGCTGGCATTTTGAAGGTAAAGTGTATACACTAGTGCTCTGTGTGTGTAGTTGCTGAACATCCTGACTATTTTTTACCCATATATTAATGGGAAAAGGCCCAATGAAACAGAACTATAAAAAACCCCACAGAGCTTGATATAATGACCTAAACTAAACTTTCAAACTTTGCAGCCTCCACCTGCTGTCATCTTGACTAAATAAACTTAAAGAAACCAAATGCTAATTAAAAAAAAATACTTTTGATTTACAGGATGACATATTTCATGAAGTGCCAGTATTTCATTTTATCTCTGGTAGCTTGCACGTGATAGCCTGACTTAATTAAAACCTGATTTTCACAGAGGGGCCTTGTTTAATAGCTTTCTCCATTGAAGGAGTTTCTTCTAAAATACTGAGTTTCTTTTTGTCTGTCTTTTCAGTTTTAGAGGTTCCCATTTTATTATCCCATGTTGGCTAATACTTGGATTTTTAAAAAGAAATTATTCCCATGAAACATCTCTATTAATTGAACTTTGCATTGCATTACTGAATTATAGTCAAACCATGCTGATTGGGCAGTGATGTTTTTCCTGTGCAGTTATTCCTGGTCTTTTAAGAAAAACTGGTCCTTTTAAGGCAATTACCATGAAATGAGCAAACCCAGAAATTTAAAAGATGGGGAATAAGAGAAAAGGCAATTCTAATCACATCTTTATGAAGAACCAGAGTGTAATAGTTCCTCTGGGCTAGTTTCCCATGCAGACAAATGTTTAATGTACCTGAGAGTAGATTTAGTCATACTCCATAATAAGAGTACCTACACCTGGATTTGTTCAAGAATAGTTACAGTTCTGTTTAAATTTGCAGCTTGTTTTCTTTAATCAGAGCTAATTTGCAAGGTTAGAGAAGCCCTGATACCAGTGGTACAAAGCTATTTCAGGTTTTTGGAATGCAAGTGGTTTAAGATTAGTAGGGCTGATCCGTTTTAATGAATGCAGTTAAACTGTACCACAAAGAAATATTTCAGTGGTACTTGGCACATTACAAAACAAAACAAAACAACAAAAAATTCTCTGCCAATTGCAGTGTGGCAGTTAAGTGCATTTTCTGTAATCACCTAGAAAAACAGGGGCAGCTACCCTGCAGGTTGTTCAGTCATTTTCAGCTGTACTGAGTAAGTACCATGTAGGTGTGAATTGCTCCTAGTTTAATTTGGTGGTGGCTTAGCTTTGCCCTTGGAAAGGTTACTTGAAGAAACAAGGCAGTGTAGAAGCAATGAAGAAGAGCCGTAGCAATAAAAAAAGGTACTTGTTCACACTGTGCTTGCAAAGCATCCTGCTGCATCATCAGTCTTCCTTTTAGATTTAGTTAGGTTCTTGCCCCCATGGCTTTTCCACAGCTCTTGTCCTCTGATGATTAGATATATGCTGCTCCCCTGTTTAAATTTATTCATGGCCATTTATTCTTGACAACTCTAACTTAAAAAGCTGTTCTTACTCTTTGATGTTGACCTCAATGATGTCAAGCCTTTCAGCTGCCCAGTATTGGGCTGTGAGCACAGTTGCTGAATGATAAGGGACTTAAAAGTTAACCGATTCCTTAACTCCTGTATGTGGAAGTAGGCAGCTGCTACTCTCTAGTTGCCTCCTGCCCAGTTAAAATTGTTTGTTTGCTGTCTTCCCTCTTCACGATTAGAGATCAGCTTTGGTTCTGTTTAGCCCATGAAAAATGGTTTGTGTAAAGATGTACTGTCTCTGGCTTCCAGTCCTAATGGACTGATGGCTGTGTCCTGGTTGTGACAGACAAACAACAGTTTATTTCCAGGTTCTTCAATGCAACTTTTGTCATATAAAACATGCGACAGTCCACCTAGCTTTATAAAAACTTATATTGGTATGGATTGGTTTTGATTTTTTTTTAATAATTATTATTTTATTACCTGATGACAGCAGAGCCTGGCTAATTAACTCAATGTAAAGAATCATTTGAACAGCTGAGTATTATTCCCTCTACAACAGCAATAAAATGTTCATTTTGGTACATGTGTTAAAGATGCATTGAGATTTTCTTTTTTCTTCCCCCCCCCCCCCCCCGAAAACATCTACGGGATTTGGGTGCTCAATTTTATTTTATTTATTGATATATTTTGATAAGAAATCCAAATTGCTTTAGGCATCTTTCAAAATATCAGTTCTGAATATACATCTGAGGATTACTTAGCACACATAATAAAAAGATGGTTTAGCATGTAGAAGTGATAACTAGGAAGGCAGGTGAGAGACAGGTGTGGTAGTCAGGGTCACATGCACATTCCTGTAATTTTTATTTTTAGGAAAGAAAAATATGATACCAAAATATGTGGAAGCTTGGGTTTTTTTCATCATTTCTTAAAGTAATCATGCAGGAAAATTTTAGGAATGTAAATTAACAGGCTTTGACCTGATATTACCCTAGAGATGTGAAATGTGAACGTTGACTTACTTTTCAGTCAGGTTTGTCAGAGAGGTTGAGGCACTGTGGATCAGAGCATGGTCATCCATCCACACTGGAACGGCTCACGCTGGGACACCTGATGGCATTGCAGATCACAACTTTCTGCTGCTTAAGAGGCTTTTGCCAAGAGCAAACCAGCTCACCCATCCTTACAACGGTGGTTAGTAAAGGGGAGTCAGCAGAGAGTGGGGAAACTTCATCAGCTGTCCCAGTGTAAGGTGCCCCTGCCTAAGAGCCAGCGCCCTGAACAGTGTTCAGGAGGGATTTTACAAGTAGCTTGCCTAAGAGCATAGATCATTAAAATGTCAGTGTTAGCGAGAGATGAAATTGCAATTACACAGTGCATCTTTCTGATCATTTTTCCCTTTTTGCTGCAATGACACACATTAAAAAGCACCTTCAAACTATGAGGTCATTTTGCCAGAGCAGCAAGGGTTAGATATTTACAGAACTGTTGTGCCTGATGCTGTGGATTAGTGTAAAAAGATTTTATGAAGAAAGAGGCAAAGAGGCCCCATTATATTTCAGACCTTTTGTATGACTAAAACAGTCACTGAGATTTTGAGTTAAACAGCTCCTACCATCTATTTTCTCAGATTACTACTTTTATGAACAAGCTTTGATTCCCTTGAAATTTCTAGTGTCTATTCTATCTGCCAGTCTTAATAGTATGAGTGTGTCTGTGCATGTGTCTTGAAGTGAATTGCTCGGAAGCCTATTTCTACCTATCTGCTTGTGTTTAAACACATAACTATGAATCAACAACACTCCCTTCCCCCTCCAGATACTTTAATCCTTATCTTGCTGTAGTTACCCTGGAGATTGCTTTCATCTCTAGCTGTGCTGTTCCAAATGCTTATCCTTTAAGCCTGGCTCTTGACTTTTGCGATGCCACTTAGACACGTGTGTGTAGGTACATATGTGTATTTTTAAAATACATACTACATCTGTGTGGTGCTGCATAATATATAGAGTTGGAGTATTTCTTGCTGCTTGATTAGTCCCAGTGTTGTACCTCTTCACTCATTAAATATTGGAAGCAGTGTCACTGGAGTGACACCTGGTGAGGTGTCTGATCATTTTAAGTGCAAAAATATTTTTGCTTTCTTGATCACAAACGGTTGTATCATTGTCACATCTACTAAAACCAGGTTTATACATTAATACCAGTATTTTCAGCTTCATTAACCTAGTTTCCCCTCCAAAGCTGTGGAGGAGGCTGGATTAATTGGCAGGATTAATCAGTAGCTTTGGTGAGAAGAGTAAATGAGACTGTTGAATTCAGGTTAATTTAATTCCTTTACATTGCAGCCACTGCTGTTCTAAAGGTGAATGTCCATATACAGGTTTAATACAGTTTTAAGTAATCCTTCTAAACCATACCCATTGTTAATGGGGATTAGCTTTCATGTACAATTAGTTTATAGAAGAGTATGTATGTACTAAATACAGGTTAATTGACTAAATTTTTAAACAATATATAAGAAAATATATGGGAGAGAAATTATGTGCTTAGTTTAATGCAGGGAGAGGTATTTTAATCTATTTTTCAATCTATATGGTCTATCGTATTTTTTGTTGTTTGGGTTTTGTTTTTGTTTAATTTGAGCCTAATTTAGTCTAGCATCTTAAAATACCAGAATTGCATATATTTGTGGAAGTATTCTGTCATGAAGATGCATGAGAATTTGGTACAAGCTTCTTGAAGGAAGCCTTTCTTAGGGTGCTCTTTTATTTGTGGCTTTATAAATAACCATTTTATGCAAAAAGAATGGATTGGGAAGATGACAGGACTGGAGCTGATTAAATTTCCTGCAGAGTCTTATTGTTGTCCTGTTATGAAATCCTTGGTTATTTGGAATGCCTAATGATGACATTTTACGTCTAATTTAATTCTTAAAAGATTTGCAGTATTAAAATACAAGTAAACAAAAGCAATGCCCCTACCCCCCAAACAAAATGCAAAGCTTCCAGCTCATGTATTCCCTGAACAAAATATTTCTTGCAGAATTATGGTCCATTCTTTTAAAGACACTGTACTTTTCTTGTTTGCTCTTTAATGTAATTTTTTCATTTTGTCATAAATAATCAAAGCCACTGTGGATACCCTTCCTTACTGTGGAAGAGAAAGGTGTGTTTTGGGGTTTTTGTTTGGTTTTACTACTAAAATGTCAAGAATGGCAAATTTATTTTTAATAGAGGGCATCTGTGGAGTTTTGATGAACAAGAGCTCCTTTCTTAAATGAAGGGGCCACTAAGGGCTGCATCTCACCATCAGAAATCCCTAATTGGCAGATTGTATCAACTCCAATAAACTGGCTCTTGGAATTGCTACATTGAAAACAATTTTCTGCCTCTCTGTACTGCTGTAACTGTCTTCCAGCTGAGTGGATGTTCACTTCCTTGTGTTGGGCTGGTGCAGGTTAGTAGGAGAGCAGATCACAGAGTAAGGGTTACTGATTACATTGCTTAACTATGGGTATAGTATTAGACTCAGGTTTTCAACATACTGAGCATTACAGTTCCAATCTGACAGAGGTTTTTTACTTTTATCTTTTTATTAGGTAAGCTGTTGCATTAAAATCACTGGGACTATTCATGCTGTTTAGATTGATTGTATGCTTATACTTGTTAATGGCTTAGTGGCCGAGTACCTTGCAGGCGGTTTGGCATGCCCTGAAAGGTAATTACGCAGCTTCATTTTGGGCTCTGTGCACTGCTGCTTGTATTGAGCAGTTACTTCATTGAACGGCTTCATTGAAATCGTTATGGCTGCTGACTGTTCAGTGCCCTGACTATATATAGAAATGAAGCTAATCTTTAAAAGGTGTTTTTTAACACGGAAAATTCCTGTGCAACTAGTCAGGTTAGAAAATTTTATTTATGTTGAGTTTAAACACGTTTTGAATTTAGCCGAGTTCGTACAAAGATGCATTGAATCTCAAATTTACAGGTGTAAATTTACAGGTATAAAATGCAGTGTAGTGGCCTGCAAACCCTAAATAATTTGAGCTGCATGCTTGGATAAACTACGGGAATTCTCCAATTTGCTTGACATGGTTGCCCATAGGTAAACAAGAGGAGATGCATCTTCAGGTTCAAAGAAAGGAACTGAGGCATTAACTATCAAGAAATTCCTGCTCAATATATAATCTCTTCTGGTGCATTTTAAAAATATATTTGCTTCCTTGTAAGAGAAGGAACAAACAATCCACTGACTTTCTGCCAATCTGCTTAGTGCAGAGGTACCAAAACGTGGCACTTCTGTATGACCTTCAATTAGGAGCACTTCCATAAGTTGCTAAGAAAAAAGGTCGTCTTTTCTTCTGCTAGATCTAAATAAGCGAAGCTTAATTTGGGCTATCTGATTTCCTTGAGCATTGCATGTGGTGTGCTCTTGGGGGTGACTACTTCTCTTACAAAATTGGTTTATTCCAGGTGACTGTTCCTGATGTCCATGCTAAAATGTTTTAGAGACTGTCTGTTGCACGGCCTCTCTTGCTCTTCTGCTACCTCTTAATCCATAACTGGCTTAATTTTCCTGCCTTTCTAAAAGCTTCCTGCTGCTTTGTTCCCTTGGTCATTGCCCTGCTGCATTACTGGTAAATGTTGTCATGACTCCTGTCTCTTGCAGCTTTGGAGATATGTTGTCCTTTACACTGACTGCATTTGTTGAGCTGATGGATCATGGGATTGTATCGTGGGATACATTCTCTGTGGCATTCATTAAAAAGGTAAATTCGTAATCAATGCTATCTGTTCTATATCAGTTTAAAATTTTGAGGTGAGTCATGGGCTTGGGTTTGGTTCCGTTCCTTCCCCCGCCCCTTCCTGGTACATTATGGTCAAAAAGTTACCTGACAATGGGATTGAAGTGCTATTTCAAACTATAAATATTTGTAGTTGCAGGATCTGGCCCAGCTTCTACGGAAATCAATAGGAATGAAGTGGGATCAACACTGTATTAGGCTCATTGCACAAGAAATTGCTTGCTCAATTACGGTGTGACCTCCCTGTGCAGATACCATGCAGTTAAAGCAAAAATTAGTATTTTGACTTAAATTAAAATAAAAACAGCGCTGAAATGTTTCCTCTGGGGGTATGGGAGGAAGAGAAATGAATTACTTTACAAATGAAAATTAAGCTGTTATCTGCTAAGTTTATCAAGTTGAACTCTGCCACCCCTCCCAATCTTGCAGCTGAGGTCTGTGGTTTTGAAAGAGATCTTTCCATGATTTGCAATATTTTTTAATTTTCTTACATGTAGGAGATGCACAAAAGCAGCAGAAACGCAGGAGTACTTTTTAAGTACAGAGATTTAATAGGCTTCAGAAAAAGTTTTGTTACTGATTTAACCCTTTTCATTCACTGTGGACACCCCCCACACCCCCCTTCTTTACAAGGAATTTTCAACCCAGATTGAACTCAGAACTTAAGTTAAAGTGCGTTTGTACAGTTTGAAAAGATATCTGAGTTACTTCACAAAAATAGTAGCAGAGGTATTAATGGAAAGAACATAACCTGTGGCAAAGATATCTTCTTTTTAGCAGAATGTGTCAGAGTGAAGACTTTTAACTTAACTTTGGTTAGAAAATTTCTACCACTAAGGGAAAGTACAAATGTACTTCTGTTGCCAAAAGTGAAAAAGAATAAATTACGAAAAGAGCATTAGATATCAACACTCAGTTTTGGTCATTAAAAATGACAGATGCTATTTGTAAGAAAAATTAGTAATAATCAGGTTTTTGGACTCTTTTTTGATTTGGCCAATCTTGCAGTCCAAAAAGATTATAATGATGATTATTGTTATCTTTTCATGGCAAAGAAAATAGTGCAACTGGTTTTTAACTAACTTCATGATACAAGGTCAAGCCCAGCATGCCTTATTTTCTAGGGGAGCCTGGTAAGAAGTGTATGAAGAAACTTGCTAAAATGAGTTTAAATCAATCTGCTTTGTCAGTGACTCGAAAGGGTAGTCTTCGCCTAACTTTGTCAGCATCTTTTGCCCTGTGGGTTGTATAGTAACTACAGAAGAAAGTGCTGTCTGCACCCCTGTTAATGGCTCATCTATCTCTTCTGTCTGGCACTTCCATAGGTTTCCCTGGACAGGGACCCAATTTAAAAAACAAAGGACACAAACAAAAGCATTCTCACAAGTACCTATGAAAACCAAAATTGGCCAGTAAAAACCAAAAGTGAAACTGGTGGACAAGAAAGGGACCAAGGAAAAGAATAGGCTGATTATAAAGAGAAACAGAAGGACAAAGAATGACAGATGTAGATGAAGTAGGCACAGATGTGTCCTGACCTGCCATGCAGTTGGGAGCCAGCACAACAGAGCCCTCACTGGGGCTCTGTGGGCCAGGGGCTGACCTGAAGGAGCACTTTTGGACTATGGCTCTCTGATGGCACTCTACAGCTTTATTCCCACTTGCTTCTGTGACCTTGGCTTTTGACAGGCCACTTGACGTTGCTGATGGGCTTGCTCAAGTGGTTGACAGGATGGATAAGGGAGCCGATAAGTTTCTGCTAGCTGAGGGGGACTTTGCAATCAAGTGCTTCTGCCCTTTGAAGTTGTCTTTCATGTTAAGCCGTGAAGCCAATCTGAAATGAGGAGGAGCTAATCTGAACTTTTTTCTTGAATAGTTTTCTAACTTAAAGTTTAGAGGTTGGAGGAGAGCTCAAAGGAGACCTCTTAACTTCTTCTAATGACTAACTGCTTGGCGTTGGATGCAGTTTCCCTACCATCCTTTAGGTATACGAAGTCTGCTATTCCAAGTGCTGCAAATAAGAACTGACACTTTCAAGTAGAGCTTTGCTCCTTATCTTAAGGGAAAACAGCATAATTGGAAAAAACTTCCTTATGATATGTAGGATTCTCTCAAGACCTTTTTCTTGCTTATGACAATATAGTTTATTTCCAGCTTCCATAGTTGCCTAAAGGATTTGGATGCCCAGTTCTTAGAAAATGTCATGGTAACTGGATATCAAAATACACTATGCAAATGTGGTACTCTCATCTATAGTTCCCACAAGAGGAGAAGTGAAGTTTGTAGTATGGTTGAGATAGGTCTGAGATATCTCTTAGAATTATTTATATAATAGCTGTTTCATAGCCATGTGATGCAGAATCAACCTCCCTGAACTGTTTACTGTGCCTTCTAAAATGTACTGTGCAGAAAAAGGGGTTGGCAGTAAGGAAAGTATGTCTGTGTCTCTCAACTGTCAGTTGGTTTTTCTGTAGTCAAGCACAACTCTAGTTCCTGGCTTGAAAATGAGATGCACAGTTTAAAAATTTACTGTGCATTAGGACTTAAAGGAGAACAAAACTGCTAGATTTTTCTGTACATTTCTGACATCAGAGTGGTCCAGGCAAATAACTAATGAGCATACCACAGCTCAGAAAATCAGATCTGTTTCCTTCACTGTTCTTTCCCTGCATGTGTTTTGTTGGTGGCATGGTTTATTTTGTTTGGGGTTCTTTGGGTTGTTTTTGTTTTGTTTTTAATTTTTTGGGGTTTAATTTTTGGATTCTTTCCTGTTCTTTAAGTGGTCCTGAAACAGGAAAAGAAGTCTGATGATGTAGTTTAGTTTGCTATAGGATGCTCATCTACCCTCATTTTACATGTTTAGTTGCTCTTTCAGCAGAGCACTGGGGCTGAATGTGTAAAAGCATTCTGATATCTAATTTCCCTTGAAATGAGATAGGAAGTTAAACACCCAGCCACTTCTTTTGTATGTGTCTATATATGACCTGATAGGGCTACGCAGATATTGAGGTATTTTGCTGAAGAAATAGTTTTATCCTTAATGAGACACACCCATGGCTTTCATGTAAAAGCGCAAAGCAATGAAGTTGCTTATTTCGGGAGGAGAGGTGGTATTTCTGTGAGCTTGCATTATTTTTATCATCAGAATTTTTGATAAACGAGTGCAGGACTATTTTTGGATGTTGAAAGCCCTCCCTGTGTGTGATGCTCAGTAAGCAGGGAACAGCACATAACACAAATTTGAACTCCTATTGATTCTTGTCTCTTTTCAAGAAGGGTATGGGGTTTTTTCCACATCCAGAATTTAAAGTATGGTAATAGAATTTCTTTTTAATCTAATTTTGCTCACTCTGGAACTGGCGTGCCTCCTTTATCAGGGTAGACAAGCCTATTATTTCCTGCCAGACTTCATGCTTCAGCAAGGTGATTATAAATATACATAGCTTGACGTGCAAGTTACCTGGGAGGTGTTTTACATGTATGTTCAGTGTGATATGTTACAGGCTTTTAAGCACACAAGCCAGCCTCATACCTTGGGTTTGTGTTTATGATTAAAAGACTTTACGGTCCAGGGTCAGAAGAAGAAATACGTGTAAGGCAGCGTTTCCTAGGCTGAGGTTTGTTATCTATACTGTTGCATTTCTGCAGGCTACTGATATGAATATGTTATATCCCAGTGAAGCATTTACACTGCCACTTGAAATACCATGTGAAGGAGCTGCTGCACCAAGAATAATTCATACATGTCAGGGCTTCTAAAAAGAATGGTGGCAGCAGTCTGACAAGTTGGGACACAGTCTGGACATACTGTATTCCTGCTGCACAGTTGATCCGTGGATGCCTGATGACTGAGGCTTCCAAAGTGCAATTGGTTTATTGTCTGAGCAGTGCAGAGTTGCTCTGTGCATACACTGCCTATATTGTGGGCCTTCTGGACATCTGGCAGCTCTGGCTGCAATGCACCAAAACCACAACTGGATTACTATTAAGAGAGGTAGGGTAGTACAGTGCTTCTGAGATACAGCTTGTAGGTCGAGGGAGGTGATTCTTTCTCTCTACTTTGCCCTCATGAGAGCCAACCTGGAGTACTGCTTTCAGGTCTGGGGCCCCAACATAAGAAGGACCTGTTGGACCAAGTCCAGAGGAGGGCCACAGAAATGATCAGGGGGCTGGAGCACCTCTCCTGTGAAGACAGGATGAGAGTTGGGGTTATTCAGCCTGGAGAAGACAAAGTTCCGGGGAGACCTTATAGCAGCTTCTGGTACCTAAAGGGGGCCTACAGGAAAGCTGGAGAGGGACTTTTTACAAGGGCATGTAGTGATAGGGCAAGGGGCAATGGCTTTAAACTGCAAGAGGGTAGATTCAGATTAGGTATTAGGAAGAAGTTCTTTACTGTGAGGGCGGTGAGGCACTGGCACAGGCTGCCCAGAGCAGCTGTGGATGCCCCATCCCTGGCAGTGTTCAAGGTCAGGCTGGATGGGGCTTGGAGCAACCTGATGTAGTGGAAGTGTCCCTGCACATGACAGGCGGGTGGTGGAACCAGATGATCTTTAAGATCCCTTCCAACCCAAACTGTTCATGATTCTATGATTCGTAACAGCACAATGTGCATCATATACTAATGTAAATATTACTTGGGCTCAGGACTTGCAGGTAGCAGATACTGAAAGTCGAGAGTAGAGAAGGGCTAATTCTTGCTTCTCTCCTCTTATTCTCTATGCATGCATGCGTTGGTTCTCCATTTCCTGTAAAGACAATATGTATTCCCTGAACCGAGTTATATTCTGCATAGCATGTTCTTGTTGTGGTAATGCAAACTAAGTTGCAGAGCAAACAGTAGGGCTGCAATAGATCAGAAGAAGAAAAATCTGTCCCTTTTCCCTTGTCTCCAACCAAAGTTGCAGAAAAGGTATTTTGCTCTTTCAGTACTACTCAGAATGCTGCAAGTACAAAATAATGTAGTTGTCCACATGTCGGTATTTGACTGTGAATTTTACAGGCAGCTAGGCAGCTTTTCTAAGCATAGGCATGCCTTTCTTCCTACAAAATGAAAATGACGCCAAGGTCTAAGCAAACATCCAGAATCAGAAACAATATAATCAATCCCATTAGTGGCTTGAAGTAAGAGTGCTGAAGAAGCACCTGGACTTTAAGTTTCCTGGAAGGAATGCAACAAACTTGAGACAGGGCTGCTGTAGTCTGTTACTTGGCTGTAAAGAGCTAATAACTGTAGTCACACGACGTTTCTTCTGTTTGTCTGTGCTTTCTTGGGTACCTTTCAGCTTGACTGTGCTGGTATTGGTGCATTCAAGGAAAACCCAGGCAGTTCTTGCTTCCTGCGTCAGCAGAAGGCAAGCTTCTTCCTGGGAAGCTGTGTCAGTGGACTGGGAGGCATAAGAAAGAACACACATTGCCACATCTTACTGCACAGCTGTGTTGGCCCTGCAGATGAGTGCACAGCATGTCATTGCCACACTGCAAAAAAACAGAGGTCAGACCTGGCTTTAATTAACGTGCCATTTGTTTGTGGCAGCTTGCGGTAAAAGTGAAAGTTATTAAGGCATAAACTGGACTCTAGGCAGAGTTATGGAACCAGTTGTGCTGATAAACAGTCATCAACAGAGTTTTAGTTTGTAACCTGGAGAGAGCTTTCAGTGGTTTTGGTAACAGCAGGGCAGGGAAAAAAAAGCATGTTTTGCTAGAGTGTGTTTTGCCAGAGAGCTAGATGTAAATTTCTTTTTTGAAACATTTGCCTTGAGCCTAGATATTTATTTAGAGAAAGCTGGCTACACAGATTTCTACTGGAGGGAATGAGAAGTATTCTCCTTCTCCTTCCCAAAGTTTTCCTCACAATAAGTATAACCATTCTAGTTCTTTAATGCTGATTTATCATGTTCATAGCATAATGTTGAAGCATATATTTCAGTGGTATGAATATTGACATAAATCTCTGGTGATTTGCACCAGCTGAAGAATCTGTGCCAGTGTCCTTTGAAGGTATCTGCAGTGCCTGGTTGATGGCTCTTCTGAGCCGTGTTCACAGTTTTCTTTCTTCCCTTTCCCCACTTTCATGACAAGATGTAAATTCTCTTACTGTTTGAATTTGTAGATAGCAAGCTATGTGAACAAATTTGCTTCAGACATCTCTATCTTGCAACGGTCGCTAGCAATCCTGGAATCAATGGTGCTCAATAGCCATGACCTGTACCAGAAGGTGGCACAGGAGATCACAATTGGACAGCTAATCCCACATCTGCAGGGGTGAGTGTCTTCAGCTGCCACCTGATACGGTGGATGGGTTTTTTTTTTCCCCCAAATGAGCACAGCGTTTAGAAAAAAGAAATTGTATAAAGGCTGACAACCACCTGTATGGCTGCTGCATCCACTATAAATGGCTGGATGACTGGTAACCAGCTTTAAGGAGTTGCTTGATCATTGATATTCCCTCCCCTGCTACACTACCTGTGTAGTTGGAAGTGGGGGATGAAAAGAACACCCTGTTGTAATAAAATGCTAAATGCTGTTAGCATACAGATGGGGTTGTTCTGCTTGCCAGCCTCTGGGAAGTGTGTAAGGCAGAAATTGGTCAACTTTTGCTGAAGGTAGATTTGAAAAGGGAGAGGTGTTTTCTTAAACAATAATGTGTGGTGGTTAAATGGGTGGAAACTGGCTCTTGTAGCATAGGGTAATGAATTTTGTATAGTGTATGATTATGCTTGCCTCCCAGCTGGGGCATTTTCAACTCACCTGAAAAGCTTTTAATACCAGCACGTTAATCTCCAGAACCTTTTAGGGAAGATTCCTCTTCCTACCTTGAGCTGTTGGGCATCTAACAGAAGCTGATTCTCTGAGTCAATGGCACTTCAAGGATGTGCTTCATTCCACCTTTCTTGTATGCTGTGTCTCTTAATAATAGAAACAACCTGGTCATGCCCAACTTGGGCCGATTACCTAACTTTTACATGGTAAACATTATGCAAACAGTCCCTCCACTTCTACCTTCAGTAATGCAACTGGAAAATCAGTTTCTACAGCTTGTGTGTATTCATGTTCTTCTCTCATGTTTATAATTTTATTCCAAACAGGACAGACCAAGAAATCCAGACATACACCATTGCAGTAATAAATGCACTCTTCCTTAAAGCACCGGATGACAAGAGGCAGGTAAGTTGTTGGGTCTT